>NC_066582.1:298775150-299414317 GCF_024323335.1 Lathyrus oleraceus
ATGACATTCTTGTCTGTTGGATTGCAGCCCATTGGTCAGATATTTTCAACTCTTAACTTTTAATTTGTGTTTAGGATAGCCTCTTCATCTCCTCCCACTTCTTAAATTTCAAAATCTATCCCTCTTTTCAAAAAACATTTCTTTACTTGTGATTTCAAACTTAGACATTATTTTAATGACTAGAAACTTTGGCCTTATGCCATTGAATTTTCAAACTCTTTCTTAAATCAAACTTGTAAATAAACTTAACCATATTGACTTAAATTTCAAAAGACAAAAAAAACTAACAATCCCATTCAAAATTTTGGCGCTTTGTGCCTTTTCTTATTAAACTTTTATTAAAAGCAATTCACCAACTCATTTGAAATTTTTACCATAAACTACGAGGTTTTGATCCCTCATCTTTATGTTGGTACGGTAGGCACAAGTATGAAGGTCTTGTCAAACACAAAAATATAATCAATGAATTCTTTTCTAATCCCCACATTCTATTTTTATCAAACATCTTTTATACCAAACATATTTGCACACATAAAAAAGGGCCCCCTAGGAGTACCTAAGACACTTTGGGTGCTAACACCTTCCCTCTATGTAACCAACCCCCTTACCTATAATCTCTTACATTTTATTAGTTTTGATTTGAAAACTTCTTATCTTTGGGTTTTGTTCGTACTTTTTCCCTTTTCCTTTGGAAACAATAAAAGCGTGGTGGCGACTCTGGTTTTATTAACGTTAAGCTTATCCATAGCTTCATGGTCATGAATTTACCGCTACATTATTCATTGGGTTTGCATTGGGAGAAATCACCAAGCATTTATGATTGTATCATACTTTATTTTATTTTTTTACTAACCAAAATACAAAAATATGTCTAGTATAGCTTTGTTTCTTTTGTAGGTAGTGTGTGTGTGTGTGTCCATTTGTGCCCTACCAAGCACACAACTAGGGTTGGAGTTCCTCAATGTAAGAGATCAAGCAAGATAAGGTCCACATTGGTTCTAAACATCATATATGGATCCTCATGTTCTTTATTTGTCATTTTGATTAAGAGATCATCAAGATTTTGAAGCTTGTTTGTCAAGGAATCCCTAATTCATCAAGGTATCTTGTGTGTCTTCCTCAACAAGTTTCTTCAACAGTTGGTCAATGATATCAAGGGATACTTCATTTTACATTATCATAAGAATATATGATCCTCCATGATACCCTAAGAGAAAATTAACTTCAAGTATGCAAGTTGATTCAAGGAAGTTGACCAGAAAAGCCAATTGGTCAAAAATCTAGGGTTTCCTAGACCCTATCTCCTACAATTTTTGTCATATGAAAATGATTCCAAGAGAAACATTACTATTTATGACATTACAAAAATATTTCATGGTGAAATATTATAGCTCATTTTGTATGTACCCTAGATAGAAGGTTAACTTCCAATAGCTATAACTTCCTAATTTTTCATGATATGTGTAATACCCCAATTTTGACCCTAAGATCCCTCATGTTATCTCATCATATGCATTAGCATTGGGATCACACCTTGGCATTCTCCTTACCCCTAATTAATTGGGTTTGCGTTGGGAGAGATCACCAAGCACTTTTGATTGTATCATACTTTGTTTTTCTTTATTTACTAACCAAAATACCCAAAAAATATGTCATTGTATAGTTTAACTCTTTTGTAGGTAGTATGTATGCTCACCTATGCTCTATCAAGCTCATATCTAGGGTTTGAGACCCTAAATGCAAGGAGATCAATAAAGGAATGGTTTAAATTGGCTCTAAGCATCATATATGTATCCCCATGATATCCACATGTTATTTTATTAAGAAATCATCAAGAGTTTGGAGTTGGTTTGCCTTGGAAACCTTAATTCATTTGGGTATCTTGTGTGACTTCTTCAACAAGTTTCTTCAACAATTGATAAAATATTTCAAGGGATACTTCACATTACATCATCTTATGCATATATGATCCCCCATGAGTCCCAAAAGTTAAAAGAATGTCAAGCTAGCAAGTTGGTTCATGGTGGTTTGACCAGAGAAAGTCAACTAGTCAAAACTGGGGTTCCCTAGACCCTCTCTCCTACAAGGTTTGTCATATGAAAATTATTCCAAGATAAAAGTTACTCAAAATGATATTCCAAACAACTTTAATTTTTATTTCAAGATCTATTTTTGCTTGAAAAGTCATTTTTTATGGTGAAAGATTATAAGTTATTTTGTCTGAACCCTAGTTTGGAAGTCAACTTCCTAAAACCATAACTTGCTCAATTTTTATGAGATGAAAGAAAATCAAATTCCAAGATCAAATTCAAGTTAGATACTTCAACTTTGATGTTTGGAGGAAGTGCAAATTCAACTTTCAAATGCATGTGCCAAAAGAAACATTATAGGTCATCTTGGGCCAATACCATTGAACAAGTGATTTTCCTCAACTTCTGAAATGCATAACTCCTTCATGTCAAATCCAAATGAGGTAAAATTTATTACCAAATTTAAGAGGTTTGAAATGTATACAACTTTGATGAAGGAATGTTTCTCATTTGAAACCCATAGAAAAAGTTATTCAAGATGGAAGAAGTGAACATTTGACTTGGGACTTAGAAAACTTTCAAATATATTTGATGTCCCAAATTTCCACCTCAAAATTCATCATGATCCAAGCTTCAAATAAAAGAGTGTTAAACATAAAATTTGTCCCCCTTGATCTCACCTTTCCAAAACATCCAAGATCATCTCATTTGGATCAAAATTGAAGGACTTGCGCATGGGTGTAAGTTAAAGCACCATTTGGATAACTTCAAGTTCCAATATTCACACACACTTACTTGAGCTTCTAACATGATTTCAACATGAAGTACATTGAAATTTGGATCATATGGCATCATCTCATGGGCCTAATTCACTCCCATGCATCCATGCAAGGGAGAATTTTAAATTTTGCCAAATTTGGAAGTGTGCAAATATCATTCACATTGGCTATAAATAAGACCCTTCATGATCAAAAATAGGATCCCTCTTGCCCAAGCTTCGACCCCCTTCTTCCCCAAACACCGTTGAAAGGATAATCTTGAAGTTTTCTTGAGAAACCAAGTTTCAATTCTCCTTCTATTTTAGGATTGAAAGTCAAAGAGTCCAAGCTTTTTAACCATCCAAATCATCTTCTGCAAGCTTCTAGAGTCAAGCCAAGCCAAGCCAAATTGGAAGCAATATCAAGCTAATCTGAATCTCCTCGAAGGTGAGATTTCAGAAACTTTTCTTCTTCGATTCTCCCTCATTTCTCATCCATTTTGACTGATTGTTGGTTTGCTGAAGTCCTACCAATGTAGGCAACAAGATTGAGTTTCTTTGAGGCCAAATTGAAGCAACTCAGTTCATGATCCTCAAAATTCAAATCCCTGTATCTTTTCATATACTTGGAATTGGACAAAATTGAGGCCAGATTCGAGCTTCTGAGTAGTTTTTCTTTAAATCCACGTCTTGCCTTTCCATTTTGGTGATGGTTGATGATGGACCAGTCCGGTGAGGTTCACCGAGGAGGAAGACATGAGCTTTGGCTCCGGTGATGAGTTGTGTTGCATCTCAACCATAGGATCCTTTTAAAATATTTTAATCTCATGTGTTGCTTTTGAATACCAAGCCTATGCCGCGTTGACTGCAGTGCACCATGGAACGCGCGCTTTTGTCCATCTGATCTGCCACCTCAATTAATGAGGGAGATCAGATGGCTCTCCTTTTTTTGAATTTCTGAATATTTCTTTTAATTGTTTATTTTTAATTAATTCATATAAATTTCATTAGTTATCCAAAACAATATGGGACTTTCATAAAAAAAAAATCAAATATTTTCCTCTTTCTTTTTCTGAATTAAAATTATTTTTTGGGTTAATATTAATATTTTTCATGACTTATTTGTTTTTGTGCATATTTTTAATTGTTTAAAAACACTTTTGACTTTTCAAAAATAATGAATTTTTTTGTCCAAGGTCATTTGACCTTGTTTGACCTATGATATATCTCTTGACCATTTATTTGGTGTTTTGAAGAGGTTTTAGGTTTTTGATCAAACATAATTTAATTTAATGCATTTTAATTTGAAAATCATGTTGAGCCATTTTTATTGACTTGTGAAGTTTGACTATGTGTTTGGGCATTAGTCAAGGTCGATTTGACTTTTGTTAGATTAAAATCATTGGATTTAGAGGATTGATGAAATGTACATTTCATCTCCCAAAATGAATGAATTGTTTTAATTTGATAAAATTCTTCCCATGACCAATTTGTGTTTGTCTCATTTCCCCTCCATTTTCATCTTCAACCCATTCTATCTCATCCCTTTCATTGACCAATGAAGTCTCAATATCCTAAGGCTAATTGGTTCATCAATAACTTTGTGTTAGATGAACCAATACAAGTATGGATGAGATTAGGTCCATCCTTTGATCATTTTCTTTTTGTGTGTGGTATGTTTTAGGAGTATGGTTCATTATACCATATGTCTAACATGCATTAACACCAAAAATTTTATTGCCCGACCTCAGATAGTTGTGACTTCTACATAAGTTCAATTACGATTGCTTGACACATCGCTAAATTTTGACTCAAATGCATAGCATTCTAGTAACTGAGATTATAAGTCTCCCCTCTTTCATGGTATTGTGTGGAAACTTGGCCTTTTTTCCTTCCTTTGGAATATGTCTTAGTTCAAGGATCCTTGCTTGTGAATAGAGGGTTGAGTGTTCTCCAAAGAATGACTTAAACAATTGAAAAGCAAAACTCCACTAACATCTAATCAACTAACATTTGACAAACCTTTTAATTACAAGTCATTTACTTTATGCAATTTAAATTCAAGTCATTTACCATTTCATTTGTCATTTTACATATCATTTAACTTGTTTATATTTATACCATTTTCACTTTGCTCACTTGAGTCATATATTGTGATTGTATATATTTGTTTGTGTATCTTGTTTGTGTTTGTGGTCTTAGGACCTTAAGATACTTAATAAACAACAAAAACTTTAAAAAAAATGTTTGTGTGGACTGTTGGACTTGATCTGAGCTTTGGACTTAGAATTAGGCAACATTCCCTATGCAAATGGACTTGGCCAATGCCAACATTTCTGAAACCAAGTTCTTGTGATTTGAACTTTCATCTGATGCAAGTATTGGGATCCACTTGAGTTAATCTGCTACATGGTCTTGATACAAATGTTACTTTGAATCTATGTCTAATGCTCTATTATGAGTCATTCAAGGAGTATGTCATCTGATACATGGGAAGATTATGAAGAAGACTGTGAAGTTGCTAGCTTGGATGTGACTATCTTTATTTGATGTCTTGCTCTTCGTTTTTCTACTTTCTTATTGATATTTTTTGATTTAAAGTCCAAGGGAAAAATGGGCTTTTATATGACATTCTTGTCTATTGGATTGCATCCCATTGGTCAGATCTTTTCAACTCTTAAATTTTAAATTTTTGCTTAGGATTAGTCTCTTCATCTCCTTCCACTTCTTAAATTTCAAATCTCCCCCCCTTTTTAAAATCTTTTTTGCTTGTGATTTCTAAACTTAGAATTTATTGAAAATTAGAAACTTTGGCCTTATGTTATTGCATTTTTAAACTCTTTTCTTAAATCAAACTTGTAAAATAAACTTAACCATATTGACTTAAAATTTCAAAAGACAAAAAGAACTAACACCCATTCAAACTTTTGGGCTTTTAGTGCCTCTCTTAAACTTATATTTTTTTTAAAATCAATTCACTCACTTTGAAATTGATACCACGAACTACGAGGTTTTGATCCCTTATTTTATGTTGGTACGTAGTCACAAGTCCGAAGGTCTTGTCAAACACAAAAATATAATTAATGAATTCTTTTCTCATCCCCGCACTCTATTTATAGCAAATATCATTTTTTACCAAAAACACATATACACATAAAAAATGGCTTCTTATGAGTACCTAGGACACTTTGGGTGCTAACACCTTCCCTCTGTGTAACCAACCCTTTTACTTGTAATCTCTGAGATTTTATTAGTTTTGATTTGAAAACTTCTTATCTTTGGGTTTTCTTCGTACCTTTTCCCTTTTCCTTTGGAAACAATAAAAGTGCGGTGGCGACTCTGGTTTTATTGACGTTAAGTTTATCCATAGCTTAATGGTCACGAATTTACCTCTACAGAAATTAAGTGGCAACTCTGCTGGGGAGTAGTCCTTAATGGGTTTAGCCTACTTTTTTATGTGTATCATTGTATATTTGATGTTTGTATATATTTTTGTGTGATATAATCTTCTTGTTGTGCTTGGTGATTTCTGAGTGGTGAGATAAGTTCTTACCCGAACTTGAGTGCAATAAAGATAGGAGGATGGTATAGTCATGTTCGACTTGTATGGTGTAGTCCTTAACAAGTTAGCTTGAGATACATCTTCTTAGTGAAGACCCTTTTGGAGCTATTGATGTCACACAAGTTATTTGTGGTTAGGCATTAATTTCTCTGATTTGGGGTCCGAGAAGCTGAGGACCGTAGAACATTTAACCCAACTTGGCCTATTTAGGACGTAGTACAGAGACTGTTCAAGTGTAGACTTGATAACAGTTGTTACGCGATACTACACTCAGACGAGTTTCTCGTGAGAATATTATGGGTTGATGAGTCAGTCATCCTAACCTCTAATATCCGATAGATGGAATCAAGACTCTGGGAACTTTTTAGAACATGATCTACAGGTTTTTATCCTTAGTACACTCCTTTAGGATGGTTCTTAACCAGACTTCATGCTCGTGACTCACAACAAACCCTTGATTCTTGGTTGATCCAATTAATTCTTGTCAATATCAATGGAACTTGGTTGTTGATAAGGTGAAAACCATAATCCACCAAAATGGATGATTGATCTTGAGAATGACTCGATTCACCCCTTGACCTTTGTTTGTTTGCCTTGTGTGTGATCCCTTACTTGTGATTGTTGCATTCATGCATTCATACGCATCATGACATTTATCACACGAAAAATAACTTCAAGGAACAGAGGTTTTATTTGCAAATATTTTCAGACCATGATTTGTGGACGAAGGAACACTAAGAAGTACAGTTCCAGATGTCCTGATTTGAAAGAGCTAAGGAAGCTATCATCTTTTGTATTAGATCCCTTGAACTTCAAGCAACATCATGGAAAGCTTCTATATGTATTATCTGCTGATGTGGTTGAAGGATTGTTGAGTGTGTTGGTTCAGTTTTATGACCCTCTTTACCGTTGCTTCACTTTTCCTGATTATCAGCTTGTGCCTACATTGGAGGAGTACGCCCATCTCTTGGGAATTCTTGTTTCTGACAAGCTGCCCTTTGGTGGATTGGAAGAGATTCCCAGATCACATATTATAGCTGAAGCTCTTCATCTAAAGAAGTCTGAGATTAAGGCTCATTGGGTGAAGAAAAGAGGAATATTTAGGTTGACTTCTGAGTTCCTTATTAGGAACACTACTGCTTTTGCTCAATCCAGAAGTGTTGATGCTTTTGAAGCCACTTTCATGTTGCTCGTCTATGGATTGGATTTGTTCCCTAACATTGACAATTTTGTTGATGTTAACGCTATTAGAATCTTCTTGATTAGGAATCATGTTCCTACTCTGTTGGGTGATATGTAATTATCTTTGCACTTGAGTAATTCTAAAGGTGTTGGAACTATTGTGTGTTGTGTTTCTCTTCTATACAAGTTGTTTATTTCGCACCTGCCTTAGACGCTTGCTTTTGTGGAGAACAAACAATGTCTACGGTGGTCTCAGAGACTTATGTCTCTCACTAATGATGATATAGTTTGGTATGATTCTTCATTGAGTAGCTTGGATATTATTGAAATTTGTGGTGAATTATCCAATGTGCCTCTCATTGGTACACAAGGAGGAATCAACTACAACCCTGCTTTGGCTCGTCGTCAGCTTGGGTTCCCCTTGAGAGACAAACCTAATAACACTCAGTTAGAAGGTCTTTTCTATCAAGAGGGTAAAGATCCCTAACATTTGAAGCAGAAGATAGTGCACGCTTCCAATAATGTGCATAGGAAAGGAAGATCCGAGCATGGTCTATGCAATTGTGTATCTTTTGAAGCTTACACTACTTGGGTGAAGAAGACAGTTTTAAAGTTGAAGATGTCGTATGCTTGTGAAAGACCTATGTCTATGGTTGTGGTTGAGCCATTAACTCTCCCTAACCAAGATGTAGAGGAGTTGGAAGACGCACTCGCCAAGATGAAGCAAGAGAAGGATATGTGGGAAGAGTGGTTCCATGCTTTAAGCCGAAAGCATGAGAAGTGGCAGCTTGAGTCTAAGAACAAAGACGCGCTTATTGAACTTGAAGACTGAGCAATGAAGAGACAGAGAGAACCAGAGGGTCCACCTTCCTCTAGTATTCCCCAGCCTTCTGGTGCTTGGAAGAAGATCGTTGATCAGCTTGTCCTCGAGAAGGCTCAGATGAAGACTTCTTTTGAGTCCGAGATTCAACGCATCCGAAGGAAGTACGCGCCTGCAGCCAGATCACCTGACATTGTTGTTAGGGGATCCTTAGGATGATTAGTTTCCTTTTCTATTGTACTTGTATTTTAGTTTATGAAATTATACTCAGTGTAATCCTTCCAAAATTATATGAATAAAAGAGATTTTTTATGGTCAATCAAATTGTTATTGTTATTATATACTTGCAAATAAGATAGTATGTTCCTTGAAAATAAAAACAATAAAAACATTGAATTTCATGTATCATTTGCGTAACAAGTTTTCTTCTCCCAGATGTCTTATTGGTTATTCTTTTATTCTTCAGCCAAGCTGACTCACCGATACAACTCTCGCTCCAATCAACCGAGAATCATGGAACATATGTAACAAGAGAACCGAGAGTTGAAGGATGAGATTGCTTGTTTGAATGCCATGATGGAGTCTGTTTTGGTTGCTCAGAATCAGTCTTCTCCAACGCCTGCAACTCCTCCTCCTCAGAGGACTGTCATTTCAGAGGTTGCTACCTCAATTGTGCCTGTCACTCAGTTTGCTGTGACTATGCTTGCTGGATTCCCGTGGGGAATGCCATCAAACTTTATGCCTGAAGGATTTGCACCTAATTTTGCTTACATGCCGACATCTAGCCCGGTCATGTTTGTTCCACCTCCAGTTGTTAACACTCTGCCTCGTATTGAGGACACCATCTACCATTCTGAACCGTCTGAGGGTCTGGATGTTTATGAAAAGATGGACGAGATGAAAGATCAATTCCTTGAGCTTCGAAAGGAATTGAAGACTCTGAGAGGAAAGGACTTGTTCGATAAGAGTGTTGTTGAACTTTGCTTAGTGTCAAATGTCAAGATCCTGATGAAGTTCAAAGTCCCTGACTTTGAAAAGTATAATAGAAACACTTGTCCAATTAGCCATCTCGTCATGTATGCCAGGAAAATGTCAATGCAGACTGATAATAATCAGTTATTAATTCACTATTTCCAAGACAGTCTGACTGGTGCTGCTCTGAGGTGGTACATGGGGTTGGATAATGCAAGTGTTCGCACATTCAATGATTTGGGTGATGCTTTTGTGAAGCAGTATAAATACACCGTGGACATGGCGCCCGATAGAGACCAACTGAGATCTATGTCTCAGAAAGACAAAGAGACATTTAAGGAGTATGCCCAGAGGTGGAGAGAGCTTGCTTCTCAGATCAATCCTCCGTTAGTAGAAAAAGAGATGACGGAGATTTTCCTTAAGACCCTGAGTTCGTTTTATTCCGAACGAATGATTGCTAGTGCCCCTAATGATTTTACCGAAATGGTAAACATGGGGATGAGGTTAGAAGAAGGTGTCTGTAAGGGATGTTTGTCTAACGAAGAGGTATCATCGAGCAAGAAATATGGAGGCAGTTTCGTTAGAAAGAAGGAAGGTGAAACTAATGTGGTGTCAGTAGGGAGGAAGATGAGGCCTCATGTTAAAAGAAATCTGCAACCGCGTCAGCATCATCACCAAGTTTCATCCGTTATTCAGGTATTTTCAAATAATCAATCAGTACCAGTTCAACAACAACGTCAACAACAACCACAACAAAGAACAAACAACTACAATAACAACACCAACAATAATCAGCAACAACAAAATTTCGAGAGGAAGAAGGTCTCTTTTGACTCTATTCCTATGTTATATGTTGAACTTTATCCGTGTTTGGTTCTCAAGAACCTACTTCAGCCAAGAAATCCGCCTCAAATTCCAGAACCACTTCCATGGTGGTATAAGCCTGAACTCCATTGCGCCTTTCATCAAGGAGCTCCCGGCCATGATATTGAAAATTGTTACCCGTTGAAGTATGAAGTCCAGAAGCTAGTGAAGAGTGGGATGGTGTCCTTTGAGGACCGTGCACCGAATGTGAAGGCTAACCCATTGCCCGCTCATGGTAATTCCTCTGTCAATATAGTAGATGGTTGTCCCAGAGAGTTTAAGATCTATGACGTCTGCTTCATTAGAAGGTCCTTGGTAGCAATGCATAAGGACATTTGTATGGTAAGCGATTGTGAGCATGACCATGATGGTTGCGCAATTTTTAGTGTAAACCCTCAAGGGTGCGTCATCGTCAAGAGGGATATGCAAAGGCTGATGGATGAGGGTATGATTCAAATTTTCCAATCCTGTCACTTGGGTGATTATGTGAATGTAATTGTTCATGTGTTTAAGACCCCGGAGCGGGTAGTGATTCAGTTTGATAGCAGCAGCAGTAACAACATCAACAACTCGATATCGCTGTTAGTGTTACGGTTAGCGAGTCCAGTCATGTATGCATCTGATAGAGCTGTTCCATACCAGTATAATGCTACTATGTTGGAGAATGGTCAAGAGGTTCCGTTGCCTACGACCAATTCTATTGTGAACATTGCCGATATAGCGAAGGTGACCTGTAGCGATCGTGTTTTTGGACCTGTCTTTTCAAAAGAAGTGATAGAAGATGTGTCTATTGGTAAGAAGGTCGATGTACCCGCAGTGAATCCGGTTAGTGCTCCAAAGTGCCAATCTGGTGAACCCAACAATTTGAAGTTTAGTGATGATGATGAGGTACTGAGATTGATAAAGAAAAGTTAATTTAATATGGTGGAGTAGTTGCTCCAAACTCCTTCAAAGAGTCCAGTGTTGTCTCTGCTTTTGAATTCTGAAGCGTATAGAGAAGCATTGCAATGAGTGTTGGAGCAAGCCTACGTAGAGCATGATGTAACCGTGGATCAGTTTGACCATATCGTGGCTAACATCACTTCCTGCAATAACTTGAGCTTTTGTGATGAAGAACTTCCTGAGGAAGGCAGAAATCACAATCTGGCACTGCATATATCAATGAATTGTAAGGAGGATGCATTGTCAAATGTTCTAGTCGATACCGGTTCTTCGTTGAATGTACTCCCCAAGTCAACTCTGTCAAGGTTAACGTATCAAGGCGCCCCTATGAGGTACAATGGCGTGATCATCAAAGCTTTTGATGGTTCTCGCAAGACTGTCATTGGTGAAGTGGACCTTCCAGTGAAGATAGGTCCGAGTGATTTCCAAATTAATTTTCAAGTAATGGACATCCACCCGGCCTATAGTTTCTTATTGGGAAGGCCATGGATACATGAGGCTGGAGCTGTGACATCCACTCTACATCAAAAGTTGAAATTTGTGAATAATGGAAAGCTCGTCATTGTGGGTGGAGAGAAAGCGTTGTTGGTAAGTTACATGTCGTCTTTTTCATATATGGAAGTTAAGGATGAGGTTGGAACTCCGCTCCAAGCTCTATCTATTGCTGAAGTGAAGAAAGTTAGGGACCCTATGTCCTCTTTCAAAGAGGCTTAAAAGATTATTGAAGAGGGCAGTTCAAATCAATAAGGTTGTATGGTAGAAGTTGCCGAGAACAAGAACCGATCCGGATTGGGATTTCAGCGAGGATCGTCTTATGTCAAAGTTGAAGATATGCAACCGAGTTTCTGTAGCGGAGGGTTCATCCATGGTAATGAACAACACTCAGCTGTTGTGATCGAGGGTGATGAAGATGAAGGATGCTCCAATTTTGTGACGCATGGAAAGGCTTGCAACAATTGGATCGTTGTTGATGTTCCTGTTATTGTCCATCGCTCTAAGTAATTTGTTTTTATCATTTTAGAAAATCCTTCTCCTATGCCTAAGGGAGAAGTGAACATTGTTGGGCATATTTCAAATTAATCATCAATAAAATGCAATTCTATTCATCCACATCTATGATGTTTTATTTTTACTTTTTGCTTTTTCTGAAAATGGTAATAAAAAAAGCATAAATAAGTAATAATTGTCCATATGCATAATATTTGGTCATAATTTACTTCTCTAAAATCAAAATATCAAATCATTATGCAGGTTGGTTTCTAAACCCATTGAATACAATGATCTTAGTCCTTCTCCAAACTTTGAATTCCCTGTGTTTGAGGCTAAGGAAGAAAGTGATGAAGAAGTGTCTGATGAATTGTCTCGTCTACTTGAGCATGAGGAAAAAGCCATTCAGCCATTCGAAGAGCAGATTGAGTTAGGCAACTTGGGTTCCGAAGATGATGTGAAGGAAGTCAAGATCGGGTCTCGACTATGTCCAGAGGTTAAGAAGGGGTTGATTGATCTTCTTCGAGAGTATTCAGTTGCGTTTGGTTAGTCCTATCAAGACATGCCTAGTTTTGATTCTAAGGTTGTGGAGCATAGATTGTCGTTGAAGCCAGAATGCCCGCCAGTCAAGTAGAAGTTGGGGAGGACTCACCCTGATATGGCAGTGAAGATCAAAGAAGAAGTGAAAAAGCAGATTGATGTCAGTTTCCTTGTTACTGCTGAGTATCCGCAGTGGGTGGCCAACATTGTGCTTGTTCCGAAGAAGGATGGAAAAGTCTGTATGTGTGTCGATTATAGAGATTTGAACAAAGCTAGTCCAAAAGATGATTTCCCTCTGCCACACATTGATATGTTGATAGACAATACAACTAAATTCAAAGTCTTTTCGTTTATGGATGGATTTTCCGGTTATAACCAGATCAAGATGGCACCCGGAGACATGGAGAAGATCACATTCATTACACCCTGGGGAACATTCTATTAAAGAGTGATGCCTTTCGGTTTAAAGAATGTTGGTGAAACGTACCAGAGAGCTATGACCACTCTTTTTCATGATATGATGCCTAAAGAGATCGAAGTCTATGTCGATGATATGATTGCCAAATCAAGTGATAAAGAAGATCATGTTGAGCATTTGTTGAAGTTATTCCAGCGTTTGAGGAAGTACAAACTCCGCTTGAATCCCAATAAATGCACATTTGGTGTTCGTTCTGGTAAGTTGTTGGGCTTTATTGTCAGCAAGAAGGGTATTGAAGTTGATCCTGCCAAGGTCAAAGCAATACAAGAGATGCCTGCGCCCAAAACTGAGAAGCAAGTCAGAGGTTTTCTCGGCCGCTTGAATTATATTTCAAGATTCATTTCGCACATGACTGCCACGTGTGCGCCTATATTCAAGCTTCTTCAGAAAGATCAGTCTTGTGATTGGACCGAGGATTGCCAGAAAGCTTTTGATAGTATCAAAGAATATCTTCTTGAACCTCCGATTCTATCTCTACCTGTTGAAGGAAGACCGTTGATCATGTATTTGAATGTGCTTGAAGAGAGTATGGGTTGTGTTATAGGTCGGCAAGATAAAGCTGGAAAGAAAGAATATGCAATTTACTACCTCAGTAAGAAATTCACCAACTGTGAGACTCGATATTCTATGCTTGAGAAGACTTGTTGTGCATTGGCTTGGGCTGCTAAGCGTCTGTGCCAATATATGTTGAATCATACTACTTAGTTGATATCCAAAATGGATTCAATCAAGTACATTTTTTAGAAGCCTGCTTTAACTGGGAGGATTTCCCGTTGGGAAATGTTGTTTCCAGAGTATGATATTGAATACCGATCTCAAAAAGCTATTAAAGTTAGTGACTTGGCTGACCATTTGGATCACCAACCAATTGAAGATTATTAGATAGTGCAATATGATTTTCATGATGAAGAGATCTTATACTTGAAAATGAAAGATTGTGATGAACCATTGCTTGAAGAAGGGCCAGAACCTGGTTCCCGTTGGGGCATGGTATTTGATGGAGCTGTTAATCAATATGGTAATGGAATTGAGGCAGTGATTATTACTCCTAAAGGCACTCATTTTCCGTTTACGGCTAGATTGACTTTCAAGTGTGCAAACAACATGGCTGAGTATGACGCTTGCATTATGGGTCTGAAGAGGCCATTGATCTCAGAATCAAATATCTTGACGTCTATGGAGATTCAACTTTGGTTGTAAATCAGATCAAAGGTGAATGGGAGATAAATCAACCCAGTATGATACCATATAGAGATTATGCGAGGAGGATTTCAACGTCCTTTACAAAGGTTGAGTTTCATCATATCCTACGAGATGAAAACCGGAGGGCAGATGGTCTTGCAACGTTGGCTTTAATGATCATGGTGAAGTTTTGGAATGAAGTTCCTAATTTGATTGTGATGCGTCTTGATAGGCCAACTCATGTGTTTGTTGTTGAAGAGATCAAAGATGAAAAGCTGTGGTATTTTGATATCAAATGTTTTCCCCAAAGTCAGATGTACCCACCTGGGGCATCTTTGAAAGATAAGAAGACTTTGAGGAGATTAGTCGGCAACTTCTACCTGAATGATGATGTGTTATACAAGAGAAACTTCGATATGGTTCTGCTTATATGCGTGGATAGACACGAAGTCAACCTGTTGATGACTGAAGTCCATGAAGGTTCCTTTGGTACTCATTCCAATGGACATGCTATGGCAAAGAAGATATTGAGTGTTGGTGTAAGCCCTAGAGGCCAATACTTTTGGTACTTGTATCGAATTATTTATTAATTAATAAAAAGGCTTTTTATTTATTATGGTTGATTAATAAAGTCCCTGGAATAGCTAGTCCGTTTAATGCATCAAGTGTGACTTAATCATGAGAGCACATTAAACATAAGGACACTATTCTTAAAGCATCCGTAGTCGAGCTTTAGTGTGAAGTGGGATAAGATTAAAGCATTAAGACTATTATGTTTGTAGACTGATGATCACATTGCATGGATCATGGATAAAGAGTTATCAAGTCTTAAACATAGGTATGAATATTAGGAGTAATATTTATACCGGATTGACCCGCTATGAGAATACTATATAGAAAGTTATGCAAAGTATCATAAGTTATTCTCATGGTGATAATGGTGTATGCCACTCTTCGACCCGAAACCACTATGGACCCTAGATGTAGAGTCGAGTGCTTTGTTGCTGATCTAACATTGTTCGTAACTGGATAACCATAAAGACAGTTGATGGGTACTCCACGAAGCATGCTGAGGTACATGAGTGTCCTAGATGGAATTTGCCCATCCTGCGTAACAGGATAAATGTCTATGGGCCCAATATTGAACTGGACAAGGATGACACGGTCTATACCTTGTGTTCAATATAAACATAAGGGCAAAGGGGTAATTATACACATAATCATTATCATAGGAGGTTTTGTCAGATCACATGACATTTTCGTGTCTTAGGTAGCAGTGATGTGTTGCTAGATACCGCTCACTGTTTATTATGTTAAATGCGTGATTTAATATAATTGCCAACGTCGCAAAAACCTACAGGGTCACACACAAAGGACGGATTGATGAGAGATAGAATAATTAAGGAATACCGTAATGTATGGTTCCCTTAAGTAGAATACGAAATATGGTAAGGTACCAAATACTTAAGTGATTTTGGCATATTATGAGATATGGGCAAAATGCACTTAAGTGGGCTTTTTGGCTTGAAGCCCACACAAGTGGTTCTATAAATAGAACTCTTGTGCAGAAACATTGTATGGGAATATAACACAACTGAAGAGTTGGAATTTCGTATCTCTCTTTCTCTCACTCAAAGCCTTCATTCGTACCAGCTAGCACTGAGATTGAAGGAACCCGTTCGTGTGGACTGAGTAGAGACGTTGTTATCGTTCAACGTTCGTGATCGCTCCGTGGATTTGTATCCAAGGTTTTGGTCGTTACAAGAGATCTGCACCAAAGGTTTGAATCGCCACAAGAGGTAACGATTCTATCACTGATCATGCCCATTCGTAAGGATCACTAAATGGAGAAAATTTTAAGTTCCGCTGCGCCTTGGATGGCAATTCTCCTTCATTGAGAGCATGTTATTATTGGCTGACAATCGAGTATGACTATTGCAAGTTTGTGAAGAAATGCCACAAGTGTCAAATTTACGCAGATAAGATTCATATTCCTCTAACACTGTTGAATGTCATTTCCTCTCCATGGCCCTTCTCCATGTGGGGAATTGATATGATTGGCATGATTGAGCCTAAAGCTTCAAATGGACATCGTTTCATTTTGGTGGTTATTGACTACTTCACAAAGTGGGTTGAAGCGGCATCGTATGGGAATGTGACCAAGCAAGTTGTTGTAAGGTTTATCAAGAATCAAATTATATGCCGTTATGGTGTGCCAAGTAAGATCATTACTGATAATGGATCTAACTTAAACAATAACATGGTGGAAGCTCTTTTCAATGACTTTAAAATTGCACATCATAACTCTTCTCCCTACAGACCCAAGATGAATGGGGTTGTTGAAGCTGCCAGCAAGAACATTAAGAAGATCATCCAGAAATGGTTTTAACAAACAAAGATTGGCATGAGATGCTCCCATTTGCTTTGCATGGGTACCGTACATCCTGTAGAGGTAAATTCATGACCATTAAGCTATGGATCAACTTAACGTCAATAAAACCAGAGTCGCCACCGCGATTTTATTATTTCCAAGGGAAAAGGGAAAAGTACGAACAAAACCCAAAGATAAGAAGTTTTCAAATAAAAACTAATAAAATTCCAGAGATTACAGGTAAGGGGTTGGTTACACAGAGGGAAGGTGTTAGCACCCAAAGTGTCCTAGGTACTCCTAAGAAGCCCTTTTTTGTGTATACATGTGTTTTGCATATAAAAGATGTTTGCAATAAATAGAGTGTGGGGATGATGAAATAATTCATTAATTATATTTTTTTTGGCAAGACCTTCGGACTTGTGCCTACGTACCAACATAAAATGAGGGATCAAAACCTCGTAGTTCGTGGTATCAATTTCAAAGTGAGTGAATTGTTTTTAACAAAAGTTCAAGTTTACAAGAGGCATAAAAGGCCTAAAAGAGTTTGAATGAGTGTTAGTTCTTTTTGTCTTTTGAAATTTTAAGTCAATATGATTAGATTCATTTACAAGTTTGATTTAAGAAAAATAGTTTGGAAATGCAATGGCATAAGGCTAAAGTTTCTAATTTGCAAAGAGTCTAAGTTTAGAAATCACAAGCAAAGCAGAGTTTTAAAAGGGGGAGAGATTTGAAATAAAGAAGGTGGGAGGAGATGAAGAGACTAATCCTAACCAAAAATTAAAAGTTAAGAGTTGAAAAGATCTGACCAATGGGATGCAATCCAATAGACAAGAATGTCATATAGAAACCCAATTTTCCCTTGGACTTTAGAATCAAGCAATATCAATACAAACAATAGCAAGGTGAAGATCAAGGCATCAAATAAAGATAGCCACATCCAAGCTAGCAACTTCATGATCTTAGTCATAATCTCCCATGTATCAGATGACATAATCCTTGAATGGCTTAGAATAAGGCATTAGATACAGGTTCAAAGTAACATTTGCATCAAGACCATGTAGCAGATGAACTCAAAAGGGATCTCAATACTTGCTTCAGATGAAATTTCACTTCACAATGACTGGCTTCAGAAAAGTTGGCATTGGCCAAGTCCTTTTGCATAGGGAAAGTTGCCTAATTCTAAGTCCAACAATTCACACAAATCTTTTTTAGAGTTTTTGTTGTTATTATGTACCTTAAGGTCAAAGACCACAAAACCAAACAAGATACAAAAACAAGTATATACAATCACAATATAATCACAAGATAAGGCTCAAGCGACCAAAATGAAAATGGCATTAAAATAAACAAGTTAAATGGTATAATAATGGCAAATGATAAAGACTTAAATTTAAAGTGCATAGAAGTAAATTTCTTGAAATTAAAAGTTAGTCAAATGTTAGTTGATTAGAAACTAGTATTGTTTTTGCTTTTTATTATTTTAAGTCATTCTTTGGAGAATACTCAACCCACTATTCACAAGCATGGATCCTTGAACCAAGACGTCTTCCAAAGGAAGGAAAAAAGGCAAAGTTTCCACACAATACCATGAAAGGAGGGAGACTTACAATCTCACTTACTAGAATGTTATGCCTTTTGTGTCAAAATTTAGCGCTATGTTAAGCAATCGTAATTGGACTTATGTAGAAGTCAAAACTATTTGAGGTCGGGCAATAAATTTTTTGGTGTTAATGCATGTTAGAGATATGGTATAGTGAACCATACTCCTAAAACATACCACACACAAAAAGAAAATGGAAAAGGGGTGGACCTAATCTGATCCATACTTATGTTGATTTTGCAATCAACTAGCCTTAGGATATAGAGATATCATAGGTCAATGAAATGAATGAGGATAGAATGGAATGGAGATGAAGAGGGAGGGGAAATGAAATCAACACATATTGGTCATGGGAGGACTTTTACCAAATTAAAATCATTCATTCATTTTGGGAGATGAAATGTACATTTCATCAATCCCCTAAATCCAATGATTTCAATCCAAAAAATTCAAATCAACCTTGACCAAGGCCCAACAACAATAGTCAAACTCAACAAGTCAACACAAATAGATCAACACAATTTATTTACAATTACACAATTAAAAACCAATTAAAATTAAATTAAATTAAATAATGGTTGATCAAAAACCTAAAACCTCTTCAAAACACCAAATAAATGGCCAAGAGATTTATCATAGGTCAAACAAGGTCAAAGGACCTTGGAGAAAAAATTTCATAATTTTTGGCAACTTAAAAGTATTTTTAAACAATTAAAAATATGCACAAAAACAATTAAATCATGAAAAATATTAATATTGGTCCAAAAAATAATTTTAATTCAGAAAATGAAAGAGAAAAATATTTGAGAGTTTTTGGTGAAAGTCCCATATTTTTTTGGATCAATATTAAAATTAATATGAATTAACGAAAATAAGTCAAATAAAATGAAAATCAGAAAATGCTAAAAAAACGTAGACCACTTGATCTCCCTGATTAATTGAGGTGGAAGATCAAGTGGCTCTCAGCGCGCATTCCATGTGTTCTAGAGTCAACAGCGTTGCACACGTGGTAATCAAAACCAACACCTGAGATTAAAACAAAATGAATGGATCATGTGGTTCAGAGACACGCCAACGCATCGCCAGAGCCAGAGCTTCGGTCTTCTTTTCTGGTGGACCTCACCGGACTGGTCCACCTTCAACCATCACCAAAATAAAAAAGGAGGACATGAATTTAAAGTAAAAATGCTCAGGAGATCGAATCTGGCCTCAACTTCACCTAACTCCAAGTATATTGAAAGATACAGGGAGTTGAATTTTGAGGATCATGATCTGAGTTGCTTCGATTTGACCTCAAAGCAACTCAATTTTGTTGCCTACATTGGTAGGACTTCAGACAACCAAACATCAACAAGAATAATGGAGAATTGAGTGAGAATCGAAGAGATGAAAAATTCAGAAATTCACCTTTACTGCAGGTTCAGATGGACATGATCTTGCTCTCAATTGTGCTTGGCCTTGCTTCTGATGCTTGATGGAGTGGAAATGGATCAAGGAAGAAAAAGGACTCTTGGAGTTTGAATCTCAAAACAGTGGGAGATTTCAAACTCAATTTTATGAAAATCGCCAAGCTTATCCTTTGAATGTGAAGGTTTAGGGTTGCTGATTCAAAGCTGCCATACAAGGGTCTTCAATTCTGAGTGAGAGAGCTTCTATTTATAGTTAAGGCATTGATAATTGCATACTTCTTTCAAAATTTCAAAAAATAGCAAATTACCTTTGCACGGATGCATGGGCGTGTGATAGGCCCATGTAATGGTGCATTCAGGTCCAAAAATGAGTGTAAGCAATGCTGAAGTCATGTGGAAAGGCCATGCAATCGTGTATGAGAAATGTAACTTCAAATCTTCCAAATGGTTCTTCAACTTTAAGTCATGCGCAAGTCATTCATTCTTTGCCCAAATGAGATGAATTTCAACTTTTTGGAAAGGTTAGATCAAGAGGAACAACTTTCATGTTGAACACTTTTTCATTTTAAGCTTGGATCATGATGAATTTCAAGGTGGAAGTTTGGAAAATCAAACACATCAAAAAAAATCGAAGTACCAAGCCATATGTTCAGTTCTTCCACCTTGAGTAACTTTTTCTATGGGCTTCAAATGAGAAAAGTTCCTTCATTAAAGTTGTATCTCTCTAAAAGTCCTTCAAATAGGTCACAAATTTAACCTCATTTAGATTTAGCATGAAGGATGTATGCATTTTAGAAGTTGAGGAAAATCACTTGTTCAATGGTATTGGCCCAAAATGACCTATAATGTTCCCTCATATCACATGCATTTAAAAGTTTAGTTTGCACTTCCTCCAAACATAAAAGTTTAAGTAGACATACTGAATTTGATCATGAAACTTGAATGGGTTTCATATCATGAAAAATGGGCACGTTATGGTCTTGGGAAGTTGACCTTCAAATTAGGGTTTAGACAAAATGACCTAAAATCTTTCACCATAAAAATTGACTTTCCAAGAAAAACTAGCTCTAGACCTCAACATGAAAGTTGTTTAAAATGTCACTTAGAGTAAAGTTTCTCTTGTAATAATTTTCATATGACAAATATTGTAGGAGATAGGAGATAGGGATCTCTAGTTTTGACTAGTTGATTTCTTCTGATCACCCACCATGAACCAACTTGCTAGCTTGATATTCTCTTGACTTTTGGGACTCATGGAGGATCATATATGCATAAGATGATGAAATGTGAAGTATCAATTGAAATATTTGATCAATTTTTGAGGAAACTTGTTAAAGAAGTTACACAAGATACCCAGATGAATTAGGGTTTCCAAGGCAAACCAACTCCAAACTCTTGATGATTTCTTGATAAAAATAACATGTGAATATCATGGGGATCCATATATGATACTTAGAGCCATAGTAGACCAATTCTTAGTTGAGCTCCTTGCAATGAGGGTCTTAAACCCTAGATATGAGCTTGATAGATCAAAGGTGAGCATGTGCACTACCTACAAAATAGTTAGACTATACAATGACATATTTTTGGTATTTTGGTTAGGAAAAATAAAGAAAAATGAAGTATGATACAATCAAATGTGCTTGGTGATCTCTCCCGATGCAATCCCAATGAATGAGGGGTAAGGAGGATGCCAAGTTGTGATCCCAATGCTAATGCATATGATGATAATATCATGAGGGATCTTAGGGTCAGAATTGAGGTCTTACACATCCTTCCGCACTTCAACAGGGGAAACTCCTTTCTCACTTGTTTATGGCATGAAAGTTGTGCTCCCAGTAGAGGTTGAGATCCTATCACTGCGTGTTTTGATGGAAGCCAAGTTGACAGAAGTTGAATGGTGTCAAGCCAGGTATGACCAGCTGAATTTAATTGAACAGAAGAGATTGACTACCATGTGCCATGGTCAGTTATATCAGCAAAGAATGAAGAAAGCTTTTGATAAGAAGGTCAGGCCTCGTGTATTCTGAGAAGGTAACCTTGTGCTCAAGAAGATTTTATCTTTCAAAACAGATGCTAGGGGAAAATTGACTCCTAATTATGAAGGCCCATATGTTGTTAAGAGAGCCTTTTCAGGAGAAGCTTTTATTCTTATAACTATGGATGGTGAAGAGTTCACGTGTCCTGTGAACGCCGATGCAGTCAAGAAATACTTCGCCTAAAAAGAAAAGAACAGCTCGCTAAGTTGAAAACCCAAAAGGGCGACTTAGGAAAAAATGAGCGTCTCGGTGGATTGAAAACCCGAAAGGGCGATCCAGGCAAAAGTTAGAAACATAAAATAGAAAAATTCATCCCGATAAATTGAGTACTCCACCTTGGGGAAATTTATGCAAAAATTAGGGATTATGGCAAGTAACTGCATCCTGTTAATCTTCAGTCTTGAAGACATTCTTGAGCACGAAGTTTGGTTCTGATTCATCCTCAACCGAAGCCAAGAGCATAATGGATATCAAAGTTGGTAGAAGGATTAGTGATCATTGTACTCAATGTAGCCTTTTCCATGAAAATTACCATTTTTCAAATTTTGTAAAAAGATCTATGGAGTCTTGTCATTTACAGACTACCATTCTATTAAATAAAGTTGAGTTTTTTATCCATTTGTTTCTACTCTTATTTATCTTTCAGCCAAATAGAATTAAATTTTATAATGATCATTTTGAAATTGAATTTAAAAAAAAATCAAAATCTTGTTTTCTTAAATAATAAAAGCAGATGCTTTTTTAAAGCAATCGATTTTATTTAGGGAATATCAACAGCGGTCTAAGAACGGGTGAGCCCTAAAATGTGAAGCATTGTTGGTTTTCCCCAAGTAATTGGTGTGATCTTTGTTTCCTCCCCAACAGCATTTCAGCATCTCTAGCCGAGTTTTTTTTATTCCCCTAGCTGAGTTTATAATTGCCTCCTTTGATTTGTAGGTACATTTTCTTAGTGGTTTACATAGATCCAGCACAAGATTTTGTTTCCCCTCAAGTCGCCAGCGGATTTCATTCAGCACTAATTCTAGAGCAGTATGTCCGATCCTTTGTAAGGTTGTCTCCCATTGGATATGGTGTTGACCTAAAATTCCCCGCAGAGTTGATGGTGCGGATCCTCGGCAGATCTTTCGCCCCTCCCCAGCCAGGGTTGAGCCTTTGAGATGGATAATTCACGTTCGTCCTTTACCTCTCTTTCTCCAGTTGATTCCCTCCTGTTGAGATTGGTTGAGTGTTGTACTGATGATTCAGATCGGTGACGTTTGTATCCTTTGTGATCGTTTTATCAGCATAGTCATCATATATACATATACATATACATATACATTCATAGATTTAATTATTACATTATTGCACTTTGTGATTCGTTATTGATCCTCTGCTATGGTGGTATCCCTTCCCCCCGCACAGATTCGGTATGTCTGTCCTCTTTCAATTATAAAGTGGCGGCCCCCTTAAGCAGAAAGAATTTAACCTTTCTCATTCCTCACTGAGTTATTGCCTCATGGAAGACTATTATTTCAACTTCCTCCCCAGTTGATTATCTGGATGGAACCACTCCCCCTGAGTTATATCCTCATTGGGTTGAGTCTTTGATTGACCTTTTTCTTTCTAGCTCTTACCTAGATAGATATTTTTTGTCCCCCAAGAGTCTATTACCTAGTAATTGGTAATATTCTTCTCGATTTGCAAGTACTTTACTCTTGCCCGATACCCGGTAATAGTAATTTACTTCCTCTTATTTTCTCCCTAACAGATTCGTTTTCACGTTTCCCTAGGATGTATATCCTTGATATGTTCATCTTAACCGATGACAGATATTCTTTCCTTCTGAGTCTATCCTTGGTTTGTTCATCTTCACCGGTGACAAGTATTCTCTTTGTGGTATTCTACCCAGTAAAAAGGTAGTTGTAATCCCTATTTCTTTCCCCATAGAGTTAATCCTTGATATGTTCATCTTAATCGATGATGGGTTTCCTCCTATTTTTGGTCTTCTGCCCAATAATCGGTAGTTATAAATCTTGTTTCCCCTTTTTGTGGAGTCTATCCTTGATATGTTCATCTTAACCAGTGACGGATATTCTCTCTTTTGGTTTTCTATCCAGTAGCTAATAGATATAATTCCTATTTCTCCCCTCAGAGTCTATCCTTGATATGTTCATCCTAACCGGTGACGGATATTCTCTCCTTTTTGGTATTTTATCCAGTAATCGATAGATGTAATTCCTACTTTTTCTGGCAGTTTATCCTTGATATGTTCATCTTAACCGATGACGGATATTCTTCCCTTTGAGTATATCCATGATATGTTCACTTTAACTAGTGACGCATGTTCTCTTTCTTTGGTCTTCTGCCCAGTAACCGGTAGTTGTAAATCCTATTTTGGCTTTTCCCCATCAGTTTATTCTTACCCAGTAACTGGTAATGAATACACCTCCTGGTTTCCCTCAGCGATTCATCCTTGATATGTTTACCCTAACCGGTAACAGATGTCCTCTCTGTCAGAATATGTTATTTCCTTATTCATTAACCGGTAATGGATAATATACTTCTGGTACTCCTGTGTTGAAGTTCATTTCTTCCCCAGTTGACTTTGAGTGTGTATTTCCTCAGTGAAATCACCACTTCCTGTTTGGTTCAAGTATCTCAGTTTTGTTCTGACATACCTGTTTCCCCTGCAGATTTTCCTTTTTATCCCCGACTGAGTCTTTCCATTGATTTATTTTCGTGGAATCCCTCGTGTCCCCCAGCAGTTTTAAGTCGTAGCCTGGCCTACGCATAACCTTTTTATCCCCCTAGAGTCTCTGTCTCCCCAGTGAGTTTTCCTTATGGAATGCATTATGCTCCTGCAGACTTTCAGTCTCTCCAGATTCTTTTCCTTTGTGGCAACATTTTCCCCACAGATATTATTTTTAACATTTTATATCATATGCATCATGAGGTCTCTTAGGGACCAAAATTTGTTTCTATATGTTGTTATTTAAGTCCATTCTACTGAGTCAATGAGAAAATTTTAACCTTCATCTCCTCAGCTAGAACGTCCTTAAATAGGGGCAGCTGTAAGACCCCAAATTTGACCCTAAGATCCCTCATGTTATCTCATCATATGCATTAGCATTGGGATCACACCTTGGCATTCTCCTTACCCCTTATTCATTGGGTTTGCATTGGGAGAGATCACCAAGCACTTTTGATTGTATCATACTTTGTTTTTCTTTATTTACTAACCAAAATACCAAAAAATATGTCATTGTATAGTTTAACTCTTTTGTAGGTAGTGTGTATGCTCACTTATGCTCTATCAAGCGCATATCTAGGGTTTCAGACCCTCAATGCAAGGAGCTCAATCAAGGAATGGTTTACATTGGCTCTAAGCATCATATATGGATCCCCATAATCTCCACATGTTATTTTTATCAAGAAATCATCAAGAGTTTGGAGTTGGTTTGCCTTGGAAACCCTAATTCATCTGGGTATCTTGTGTGACTTCTTCAACAAGTTTCTTCAACGATTGATCAAATATTTCAATGGATACTTCACATTACATTATTGTATGAATATATGATCCTCCATGAGTCCCAAAAGTCAAAAGAATGTCAAGCTAGCAAGTTGGTTCATGGTGGTTGGCCAGAGAAAGTCAACTGGTCAAAACTGGGGTTCCCTAGACCCTATCTCCTACAATATTTGTCATATGAAAATGATTCCAAGATAAAAGTTAATCAAAGTTACATTCCAAACAACTTTCATTTTGAATTCAAGAGATAGTTTTTCTTATAAAGTCATTGTTTATGGTGAAAGATTATAGGTCATTTTGTCTGAACCCTAGTTTGGAGGTCAACTTCCCAAGACCATAACTTGCTCAGTTTTTATGCGGACCTAGAATGACACTCATAGCTATCAATCTCATTGAAACCATAAGGGTATGGACTAGGAGGAAGACTGAGCATTTTGAGCTCCACTAATGATCCTTTAGGAAGATGATGAAGTAGATGGATATGAGGCATATGAAATGGATAAAGCCTCATTGGTGATGGCCTTCTTTGTTTATTATAACGACTTTACTGGTATGACACGCGGGGTCGTTGTTGCTATTGATATTGTTGTTGATTCTAAGGAGGCGTCATCAATGGTTGTTGTAATCCAGGCACATGGTAGGCCTGTTGTTGGCATGGCGAAGGGTTGGATTTTATTCTCAATAGTACTTGCATGACCAAGTTCATTTGAGTCTTTAGCTAGTTAACCTCCAATTTCAATAGTTCCTGGCTTCTTTTGAGTTCCTCCATATCTTCTTGAGACATGCTTCAAGCTCGTTCACGAGTATCAGAAAATCAGCTAGTCGAATGACAGGCTAAGGTTCTGGCAAAGGTGGAAGAGCTATGAGTGTTATGCAAGTGCATGTATGCAGCTGTATGAAAATGCATGAATATACAAAACTTTTTTTTAGAGATGCTAAAAGTTTTTTTTTATGGAGACGCAATATACATGCAGTTTTAAGATAATGGAAGACCTAAAAAAACCTAAATGGATTTAGGGATAGTGATAGACATAAGAAAACCCAAGCGGGTTTAGGAATAACGATAGACCTAAGAAAACCCAAATGGGTTTAGGGATTGTGATGAGCATAAGGAAACCCATACAGATTTAGGAATAATGATAGATATAAGAACACATTATTTTGGAAGGATCCCTATGTATATATAATATATGTATGTGTGTGTGAAATATATAAAAAAGTATATATAAATAATACAAGTAAAAGGGTAAATAAAGGAAAGAAATAAAAAAAACATACAAACAAAAATACACAAACCCTAAAACTAGAGTGTGTGATTGACTCTCTTTAGGAAAGTTGTCCCTAGTAGAGTCCCTAGCTGTCACAATGGGAAAATCACAAATTCTCCACCATAATTTATTCATTCCTAAGAAATAGGATAAATAATGATAAAACCCTAAAGGAAAAGGATAAGACAATTATCGCAAACAAATATGGATCTGGGAGTCAGTTAAGTGAGAGGAAGGCGTTAGACACCCCTCACCTTGGTTGTACTCAACGAGAACCTTCTTTAGCCTAGATTTAATGTTTTTCTTAAGGGGATGTTTGCATGTTAATTATTTCTATCGGCCTTTATTAATTTACAAAGAGAGTGGCATGTGCAAAAGGATAAAACGAGAAAATAGTTAGTTTTAGGTTAGGGGACTCGCCAAGGTTTCACAACCTTATGCCTACGTATTCTCGTCGAGGGATGAGAAAATTAGAGTCTACGTAGTTCGACGGT
Organism: Lathyrus oleraceus; assembly: GCF_024323335.1. Lineage (NCBI taxonomy): Eukaryota > Viridiplantae > Streptophyta > Magnoliopsida > Fabales > Fabaceae > Lathyrus > Lathyrus oleraceus. Next base: position 298,802,156 of record NC_066582.1, read on the forward strand.
TTTTTGGATGGTTAATTTTAGTTTATGAAAAAAAAGGTTGTCTTGGTTTAGAATAAAATGCACGGGCCAGAAGAAATTGATCTGTCGCTCGGGGACAAAAAGGGGATTTATCGCACGGGGCAAAAAAAGGAAATTGATTTGGTGGGTGATGTGGAATTTAAGGTGACAGAAAATTGTGTTTAGCCTTTTTGTTTTTTTCTAGTTAGTGATTTGCGTACATGCCAATTGAATTATGAAAAAATTTAAGTTAATTTGATTGTGAAAATAATGTCTGATTATGTAGAGTGGTATCGTGAATTATTTATAAGTGAAGAATTTTGTTTTTGGTATTTTTAGAATTTAAATGAAATAAGAGGAGATTTTGTATTTTTTGAAATTAAATTAAATGAAAGAAAATATTTTTGTATTTGATGGATTAAAAGCAATTTGTATCCTATAAATTAAAACTAAATGAAAAATTTAAGAAAGTTAATTAAAGGACTATATTGATCATTTCACTGATCAACTACTATAACTAAGTAAATTATATAAGTTAAAAAATTAATTTAAAAAAACTACAATCATTAGACAACTAGATTAGGATTAGTTCAAAAGCACATGAAGTATATGACTTAGTGAGAGGGTGTTATCTCAATGAGATTTAGTATGCTTAAATTAAGTTACATCCATTTCTTAAAAGAAAAATAATAATAAACAAAATAGAATTAAGGAAAATAAATAAAATAATGAAGTGAAACAGAATAAGAAACCTACTGCATTTGAAACGGGAGGCAGTGTTTCGCAATTTCGGTGTGGTTGAGGAGGCGCGGCCGAAGTCGCAAGCCGTATGGTGGGCGACACGGTGGAGAGAATTTTTCAATGTAGGAAAAGTGGTTATGGTAGATGGATGATGGTTGGTAATTGTTTGTGTATGATAGTGAGTTAGTTTTGTAGGTTATGAGAGTTTATGATGTGGAGTGGTAAAGATTTGTGTATTTGATCGTGTAAGGGGAGTGTTATATTGTTAGTATGTTTAAGATAGTGTGGTCTCTCTTCTCCTTTTTATAGCCTTAGGATTATGCCACTAATGAAAATGAATAAAACAAATTAACTAGCATTGAGAACTTTGTCCTCCATGGTTAATTCCCTCTTCAACTTTGATGATTTTGTCGGTGAGTGTTTTAAAAACATTGATGATTTTTCTGTGAGTATTTTGGAAACATAAATATACCTTTCAAAAATCATTTATTTTGCTGAAAAAGAAAAAACTAAATAAAAAATATACATATGTAATAATAACATCTAAATGAAATAATAACTAAAAAATCCACGTATTAATAAAAAAAGTAAATTAATAGTTAATAATAATTATAATAACTAAAATAATAATAAAAAGGTTAAACTTAGAGAAAAAGAAAGAAATAAAAAAAAACGAAAAAACAAAGGAAAGGGGGATTCAAACTCATGACCTTATGCTTGTACTTCCTTGAATTTTCACTTCACTATCAAATAAGCTATCTCAATGATTCTCAATAAAATATGATTAAATCCCATATAATAGTAAAATATCCGGACAAAATTAAGGTATGACAGTTTCATCCTTATTTCAGTGGCAATTTCATATGAAATGAAATTGTGTGATGTCCTTGAATTGACTAACACCATAATTGACTTCTCCTGAATTTTTCCCAACAACTTCATAAATTTTTGGAAGTCATTTCGGCCTTATTACCCATATATAACTGCATTGTTGTCACCTTCTCTCACACCTCATCTTTGTCGTCTTCCTTACCTTTATCACCCAACAACAAAATATGAAAATGACGGTTTTTACACATGCTCCGGTGTAAATGGTCAACACATCGAAAACATATGGAACATTTTCTCATATCTTCCTATTTGGCATCGAAAATTTATTAGAAAGAGGAATTTCAACGAGAACCACTGTCGGTGCCACCCTCCAAGCAGTCCAACATTGATGTAGAGCTTCCTGATGTCCCATTTTAACCTAAATTCGCAACATTAGAACCATGGGTCTATGTTCTTGAATGTGGCACTACTACGTAAAGACCATTTAATCACATCTGGAAAAGGGATCCCATGACGGCTAACCAACCATTGTTAGGTATGGTGTGATTGTAAATATGATGTTTTCCACCATAACTAACTTCTGAATCCGCTCTTGGTTGCGAGACTGTTTCTCTCATTTGGGGTTTTATCGCTATTTTTCCTTTCCTTTGGAATAAATAAAATCCGGTGGCGACTCTGTATTTTTCGCGGCGCTTCAACATATACAACTATTCAAATTAATTTAAAGATAATAATATGAAAAGGTAAATTCTTCTTTGAAAACAACTTAAACGATCCATTATTTTTCGAATTGCATGCATCTCGTATTCATATCTCACTCTTAACATATAGAACTTGGTTCAATACCCCAAGTTCTTCAACGCAATAGTTCATTTTCCTCTAGTTTATTTTGAAAAGCAACAATGTATTAACTATTTATGATTCATCACCACTATCATCATCATTATCTTAAATTATTATTATTATTATTATGAGAGTGATGAAGATAAATCGAAATTTCTTAACAAATTTCATGATGTGAAAAATAAATTAAAAGAGAAGAATTGCCTCTTTGAAGAACTTGAGGCATTGAAACAAATTTTATATATTAAAGAGCGAGAGATGAATTACAAGATGCATGCAATTTTAAAAACATTATTGATCTAAGTTAGTTTTCAAATATAACTTAATTTTCAGATTATCATTTTCTAAATCAATTTAAATTAAAGCATATGTTCGGTGAGGGGTTACTGAAATAAGCAATCTACATACGATATAATAAACTCAGCTCGAATTAAAGCCGAACTAAATCACATCCAGCTGCACAAAACAAGTTGTTTCTAGGACATACAAAAACATGACAACTTAAAATGTTTCACAAACGTACCTTTTCTTGAAAATATTCATGGAGAATCAAGACGAAGAAATGATCTACTTGCCTCGGAATGTCATCCACAATGAAAGTAGGATGAAACTTAAGTGAGAGTTGCAAACTTGTGTTAAATTTGAATGGATGTTATTCTGGATCTTTCACACAAGTTTGCAGCTTTCACTTTGCGCTTCATCCTTCTTGTATTTTTTCTTCATAGCAACACAAATAATTTATGAACCACACCCATAGTATGCACTTTTTTGAGTTAATATTTTCATTCACCTCCCCTAAGAGTCAAAATTTATTATCATGACATTATAATCCTACAAACAACATGTTAACAAAATTTAATAACATAAACTAGCACGACATTGTAATCTGACAAACAACATTTTAACCATATTTGGTAACATAAGCTAGCATGGAATTGTAATCCTACAAACAGTATGTTAACTAGATTTGGCAACATAAATTACCATGACATTTTAATCCTACAACCAACATGTTAAACATAAATGAAAACATAAACGATATTTGGAAAGTTTGAAAAAGAAAATTAAGAAGAACATAACCATACTTGGAACAAACATGGTAACTACCTTTTCCGTTTATGTTGTATTTTGATATGTTAAACATGAATTGACCATTCCAAAAACAGATATCCAAGTAGAGACAACCCAAAAAACATGAATATCATGTGACACCGAAATGGAAGAAAGCGTATGGAGGAATTACGTACCTTGAAAGTTCTTCAAAAGTATGAATATTAGAACCTATACAAAGAAAAATGAAAAAAATTGAATGAATAACATGATTACCTTTTAGAAGAAGAAGAACAATAAAGAAGAAATAATGTTGAGCTTGATTACCTTTTAGTATGAAATAAGAAAGACGATAATTATGCTTATTTGAAAGAAAACACGTCTGCACATATATTATCAATTAACAAAACTATATGGGTAGTAATCACCGACAATATTTTATCTCAAATGGCGACGATGATGTTGTTAAACACTCAAAGGATTTGACAGATGATGAAACCAAAAAGGCTTCATATGATTTGAAAGGGGGGAACATACTTATCTAAGCTTTACGCGTGAAAGTATCCTACTCTATTTCACATCATAAGAGCGCAAAATATATGTGGGACACTATTGAAACCTTTTATGAGGGAACATATGACGTCAAGGATTCTAAGATTGACATGTTAATAAAGGAGTTCGAAATATTGCGTATGGAACCCAGAGAATCCGTGGAATACATGCAGATGGGGTTCGTCCATTTAATCAACAAACTAAACAAATTAGGAAAATCCATTTCAAACAAATATTGTGCTAACAAAATATTAAGGTCTATGTGCAGGGAATGACAACCAAAAGTTACCACCATAAAAGAATCTAACGACCTTAGCACTTTGGACATCACAAAGCTATTTGGGAAACTTGTTAAACCTGAATATAAGATGAAACTTGTCAAACTTGTAAATAATAGAAAATGGGTCTTTCTTTGAAAGCTTCTTCATCTAAAGAAAATAAATCAAAGGAAGAAATTGATAATTATGACGAAGTAGCTCATAAAGAAGAGGATATGGGTTTATTCTTTAGACGCTATAGTCGATACTTGAAAAAAAAAGCTCAAGCATTTCAACAATGGTTTGGTAAATTTGAAAAAGACTCACTAGCCTAAAAGAGTTCATAAGAAAAAGGATTACGATATTACATGTTATGAGTGCAGAAAATCGGGACATTATAGAACTAATTATCCAAGTATCACTAAGAATCATAAAAATAAAGATAAGGAATTCTATAAGATGAATGGCAAAAGCGCCAAAGGTCGTAGAGCATATATCGCGTGGGGAGTGTTATAGGATAGGACAATATCTAGAGGTGGAGGGGGTGAATAGATCACAAGTTAAAATTTGAACCAAAATTGGATTTTAAAACATTTATACCGCGAAAGCAAGTTTCAAAAATTTCTCAGATCAAAAATCGTCTAACCGAACCTACTATCAAAAAGCTTGAATGTTCGTAGATGTGTTAATGAAATAATACCAGTCCACAAGTCAATCAAAACTAGTTGAATATAATACAATAGGAAAAGTCTATGTCCAATGATCAAAACACACAAAAACTTAAGTCAAGTAATTTGTCGAACACTTAGTGTGCGATCAACAATGTTTGGAACGTTATGTAGGGTTTGTTGTTCTTAGAAATCCAATCATAACCAAATGGTTTATGATCTACACAACAACACAAAATTCAAAACACATTCAAAATTATGATCCAAATAGTGTTGATCAAATGATCAATGCAATCAATAATTTGCAAACTTCAAAAATAAGAGAGAGAGAGAGAGAGAGAGAGAGAGAGAGAGAGAGTTAGGCAATTACTTAATCGACCTACTATGGGTACGTCTACCCTCAAATCAAATTCGAATTGAGATATTATAATAAATCTTACTTTGAAAAATGCATGTATACGAGAGATGAAGAAATCAAACTCTACAAACCCTAAGTTTAATGTTGACTCTATCACCTCCAAAAACCTTTATTAAAGATTAATCAAGTAACAAACAATGTTGTTTCAACTCACCTGTTCTTGTTGCTTCCTTTCTAGGCACTCCTTGTCCCAAGGCTTTCGCCCAATTGAATTAATCCCAAGCGCACACTTATTGAAACCCAAGATTTTCCAACATGATCCACCTTCTCACGCTACATCCTTGAAAGGAACCCTTTATCCCAAGGATTTCACTTGATCGGATCTAAATGGCACAATTTGTCCAAAACCTTCAAACCGCAAACGATCTTGAAGGAAAACCCCAACTCGGTTTTCTGATTTGAACCCCTCAAAGTTCTCAACCCAATATTCTCGGTACAACAAACCTAATTGGACGTTATCTACCCTAATCTAGATGGTACTCAATCAAAAATGATTATGTGTAGTTTGATTGTGTGTATGCATAGATGGAGTTGAAGATGGTGAGAATGCTTTGAAATCATGCATTTATGTAGGTTTTACTCACTCTAGAAACCTTACTAGAAAATGATGCATGTATGAAATATTTATATGAATGAGTGATCTAGGGAAAAAAGAAATGCAAAGGAGTTGAGAAAAATATGAATTTTTGAAAAATTACATCGGATAGGTTGACCTATAAAAGTCATGTAGTTGTTCGATGCATAAGTCGACCTGTGTAAAGTCATGTGTCAACTAATGACAGTTATGCGGTCCCTACGAGTCGACCTGATGAGTCGACACATGAGATAGAAGCCACAAGCTTTAATACTATAACATATGTGTCAACCTATAGAATGCATGTGTCGACCTATAGCCAAGAAAGGTTTTCCATATGTCAACCTGTAATTGCATGTGTCGACCTATAATGTTGTTTTTCCCAAACATTGATTTTTCATGCATGTTTGAAGCATGAGACCTTTTCCAAGTTGTTCCCAAATACTTTTATGCTTCCTAAGTCTAATATGCACATAGAGACTCAGAGGATATCGTCCAATATACATTAACGCTAAAATATCATATTTTGACGTCATATAAAACACATCTAACGAAAGTTACACTCACGGGGAGAAGAGGACGAGAGTTCATCACTATTATAAAATATACCTTTGGTAACACCATATTAATACAACCATTTAGTTAATCGTAGTAAAATATCTTTTTTACGCACCTGATTTTATTTTTATTTTATTAAAACGCTTTTCATCAGAGTTCATAATAACAAATGTGGTGATAGATTAAGAGTTACAACCTTTGAATCCCAACATCAACTTTTTCCATTTTTTCTATAACAAAAACGTGTGTCCCTTAACTTATATTGGTAAATAAAATTTGAAAAAAAATTAACTACGGTTATTTTAATCAACTGTGGTTATATGTGTCATATTTCACTACGAGTAGTATTTGAAATCATGGTGAAATTCTTTCCCGTAAAATTAAAACATAACATGTTCTTTATTTCCTTCATAACACCTACCCTAGTGAACTAGGCGACAACGGTAACAAAATATTCATTCATTTATTGGAACGTCCAATCTTTACCATATACATTCATTTCTTAGAATAAAAATCGTGTATTGGCCTCTTCCTCCTCTTTGAAGTACGGTACATTACCATTCAGTGTTCATTGTTCATTGTTCATTTCTTGGTCTCTCGCTCACGATGTGGTCAAGTTTACCTTTATGCAGTGTGTCTTTTCGTTTTGTTGCAATTGAATTACTTTGTGTTTTGGTTTTATTCAGATTTTGTAATGTTTTTGTTGTTATTAGGCTATGTGATGTGTCTTTTTCATGTTGCCAACTCTGTGAGTAAAGTAAATTTTAGATGCTCACATTGTATAAATTTTTTTTTATTGAAAATAAAGAAATAAATATCGTTATGAATATGATTTAGGTTTTGCTGGTCCAAATGAAATTGTTGGGTTGTTGATTAATGTCATGAATAATACTTGTGATTATGAATATGCTTTAGCTTTTGGTGTTGCTAAATGTTATATTTTTATGTTACATATATTAGTATACGTATAACCATATTATTATATTGTGTGTGTATTATTAGTCTTTCATTCACATTAGTCTTATGATATAAATTTCTAAATTTGTTATGGATCATAGTTGGATGAAAGTTGATAGATTAGGTGTAGTATATGAGAAATGAGTTCTTGAATTCCTTGAATTCACAGAACAAAATCTTCTCCACAATAACTGTCTCTTTTATTATCCTTCTGTTAATTAAGGGAATATCAAAAAATGTTCAACGGAAGAAATATTACATCACTTATGTTATGATGGAATATGTTAAAATTATACAACATAGACGTGGCATGAAGAAGTGGATAAAATTGAAATGTGACATCATAAATGCATGAAGTTGATGAAGATATGGATGATCGACTAGAAGATATGATTTGTGATATTGGAGAATCGTCTTTTATGAAATCTCATATTTATGATACTTTATGTAGTGATAAAGATGTGCCTTTATATAAGGCGTGCACAAGTTTACACGATTGTCTGTGTTGTTAAAAAAATTTAATCTGAAGGAAAAAAGTGGGTGGTCGGATAAATGTTTCACAAAATTACTTGATTTGTTGAAACAAGTGTTACTAGAAGATAACAATTTGTCGGATCTTTGCTATGAGGAAAAAAGTTATTTTGTCCATTGTGTTTGGAGTTTATCAAAATACATGTATGCCATATGATTGCATATTATATAGGAAAGAGTATGAAAATTTGGATCAATGTCTGAAATATGGTGAGTCGTGCTACAATACGAAGGACAACAATGGTGATGACATTAAAAATATTAGCAAGAAGCGTCCTCCTACTAAGGTATTATAGTAATTACCAATAATTTAAAGGTTCAAGAGACTTTTTTCTAATGCGAATGTCACAAAGAATATTAGATGGCATGTAGATGAAAGAAAATGTGGAAAACATTCGCTATGTATTTGATTTTTTATAATGGAAGAAAATTGATTCATTACCTCTGAATTTTGGCCTTGAGCCAAGAAACCTTAGGCTTGGGCTTTCCACTGATAGAATGAACCCCTTTGGTAATCTGAGTAGTAACCATTCTTCATGGACTATTCTTTTCACGATTTACAACCTATCTCCTTGGTTGTGCACGAAACACAAGTATATGCTACTAGTTATGATGACTTTTGGACCCAAACAACCAGAAAACAACAAAGATATTTATCTAAGTCCATTAATTTAAAATTTAAGACTTTGATAGGAGGAAGGCATTGACATTGACGAGGCATATTCTAGTGAAAAGTTTAAGATGTATGCAATATTATTTTACACAATCAACTACTTTCTTGTATAGGGTAATTTGGCTGGATATAGTGTCAAAGGACATAAAGTGTGTCCTATATGTGAATCTAATATATGTTTTCACCAACATGAGTTTAGAAAAAAAGGTTGTTTAACTTGGGCATCAGAAATTTCTAAACCACAATCATCCTTGTCATAGATTGCAGAAGCATTTTAACCGAGAGCAGGAGTTTGAAATCGCTCATAAACCTTTAACGGGCGATGAAGTTTATCAACGATAAGAACACCTTACTGTTGTATTTGGAAATAATAAAGAAAGTCCCTTTGAGAGAAATATTTGGAAAAATATACCAGTGTTCTTTGATCTTTTATATTGTGATAGCCTCGATGTAAGATATTATCTTGATGTGATGCTTGTGGAGAAAATGTGTGTGATAGTTTTATATTAATACTTATAAATATTCTAGTAAAGGCTACAGATAGTAAAAATTCTCACATATATGGTGGAGATTGTATACGACAACAGTTGGCTCCAGATGATAGAGGAAAAAGAACTAATTTGTCTCCGACATGTCACACACTAGCTAAAAAGGAGTTTTTGTGAGTGTCTTCTTGGTATCAAAGTTTCCCAAGGTTACTCATCAAACATCAAAATACTTGTATATCTCAAGTTAATTGGATTAAAATCTCACGGTTGTCATATCTTGATGCAACAACTTCTACTAGTGGCTATCTATGACATCTTTCCAAAAAGAGTAAGAATAACTATAACAAGGTTGTACTTACTCTTCAATGCTATATGTAATAAATTACTTGATTTAAAAAAAAATAGATGAATTAGAAGATGAGGCTGGAATAATCTTGTGTCAATTAGAGATGTATTTTTATCCTTCATTTTTTGACATTATGGTTCACTTACTTGTTCATCTAGTTAGAGAAATTATATTTGGTGGTCCAATTTATTTGTGGTGGATGTATCCAATAGAGCGATACATGAATGTCTTTAAAGAATATACAATTTTTGGTTCTTAAGGAAATTTTGGTTTTGATATGTAATGATATGTTGTTGTTTCTGGTCTGGTACGATTCAGAAAAATTCAAATTAAAAAATTGAGAATTCTGTAAAATAAGAAAATAGGTAGTGCACTTTCTAGAATAATAAACGAAAAAAATGGTGTTGTTGGGTATCGTTCCCAGGATCTATAAATATTTCACTAAGTTTGTTCAATACAATCGTGATTATAGGTAGCATGCTTTCCAGTTTACTACAACGGACAATAGACAGTGGTTGTAAATAACATACTTACAATCACACGCTACCTAACAACGGACATACAACTGTCATTATAGGTCTTTTATATTCGTTGTCATATGTATTTTTTGGTGTAGTGCCTCCTCAGATTCATGCTCAAACTCGGATGATGAATGTGCTAATCTATGGTTATTGTCACGGTATATACTTCTGATCCTGAAAATGAACTTTCATATAGAGAACTGTCGAAATCTTTTAAATAAAATGTATGCGGACTATATAGAAATTTTTAAGAAAATTTCACTCCATAAGAAAATCATTTTAAAACTTGAAAAGGGAGATTAATGATCTTAATAGCATTTTAGATTCCTTAAAAGAAGCGGTTACCTCTTTAGTTGATGAGTCTTTTAATGTTTCTGACACTTTAGTTAAAAAAGTTTAAAATGAGTTTGTTCATACTCCACGTATACACAAATATCTTCGGATTAACGTGCGATGAAGATAACATTTCCACTCCTCAAGATCTTATTCATACTGTTCATGAGTTATTTTTGTGCACGTTATATCTCCTTTGATCATAGCTTTAGCCACCCTTTGGTTTTCCATGTTTATCACCTCCTCATAGAGCACGGTAAATATACATAAAGGTTGTTTCTTCTAAGCATGTAGGTGACTCAAGTGTTGGTGCAAAGGTAGAATGAAAGATGAATATTCTATTAAGAGAATGACGGCTACAAAACATGATAAAAGTTACAATAATTGTCACCCTATTTATAAGCTAAAACTAGGGTTACTAGAATAGGATAAAATACTAAAATACCCTCTAACAAACTTAGGGACTAAGAAAATAATATAATTAATAAATATGAATTACTTCTAATACCATCCCTTAATTCATATTCCATCAAAGCTTGTAACACCAATTCCATCCCTTAATCTGAGGAATTGATCAGTCTTGATAGCTTTCGTCAGAACATCTACCAACTGTTTCTGAGTGCTGCAGTGTACAACTTCTAACACTCCCCTCTGAACTTGATGTCTCAGAAAATGATACTTGGTCTCAATGTGCTTGATTCTCCCATGCAACACTGGGTTTCTGGCAAGATTGATTGCAGACTTGTTGTCAATCATCAGCTTCAGAGGTTTGTTTACTTTAATCTTCAGATCCTGCAATAGATTCAGAATCCACACAGCTTGGCATGCAGTAACAGCACCTGCAATGTATTCAGCTTCACAAGTTGACAATGCCACAACAGGTTGCTTCTTGGAACACCAAGAAATGGGACCTCCCAGAAATTTGAATAAGTACCCAGACGTACTTCTTCTGTCAACTCTGTCTCCACACCAATCAGAATCTGAATAACTCAGAAGTTCTGACTCATCCTTTCTTCCAGAAGGAAATAATACTCCATACTTCAGAGTTTCCTTGATATACCTCAGAATCCTGACAGCAGCTTGATAATGGGACCACTTAGGTTTACTCATGAACCTACTAACCATCCCAACTGAATAGCAAATATCAGGTCTGGTATTGCACAAATACCTCAGAGAACCAACCAACTGTTTGAAGGTTGTAGCGTCCACATCCTTTCCATCAGAGTCAGAATCCAGTTTCTGATTTGTATCAGAAGGTGTGACAGCAATTTTACAATTCTTCAGATTAAATCTCTTCAGAAGTTCTAATTCATACTTGAGCTGATGCAAAATAATACCTTTCTCAGAGTATCTGAACTCCATCCCTAGAAAGTATGTCATTTTGCCTAGATCAGTCATTTCAAATTCATTCATCAGAACTTTCTTGAACTTGGCTATCTCCTGTTCAGAACTTCCAGTCAGCAGTATATCATCAACATATAAACATACCAGAGTCATATTTCCTTCAGAAGTATGCTGAACATAGACACCGTACTCCAACTCACATTTCTGAAAGCCTTGCTTCTTGAAAAATGAATCAATCTTCTGATTCCAAGCTCTGGGCGCTTGTTTCAATCCATATAGAGCTTTGTATAATCTGTACACCATCCCTTCCTGATTCTTTTTCACAAATCCAGGAGGTTGTGACACGTAAACTTCTTCTTCTAATGGACCGTTCAGAAATGCAGATTTTACATCTAAATGCATCAGAGGCCAATTCCTGTTAGCAGCTATTGCAATCACCATTCTGATTGTTTCATGTCTTGCTACAGGTGCAAACACTTCAGAGTAATCCAACCCAGGTTTCTGTAGAAATCCTCTGGCTACCAACCTTGCTTTATGTTTGCCAATTGAACCATCTGGCTTTAACTTCTGCTTGAAAACCCATCTGACGCTGATGGCTTTCTTGTCTTTTGGAAGTTCTGTCAGCTTCCAAGTCTTGTTTCTCTCTATAGCATCAAGTTCTTCTTTCATGGCCTTCAGCCAGAGCTTCTGCTTAAGAACCTCTTCTGTACTTATGGGTTCAGAGTCTACTAACATGGCACACTGAATAACTTCTCCTTCAGAGTCTACTTCAGTGTCTTGCAGCATGTCAAATTCTGCATATCTTCTGGGGATGTTTCTGATTCTTTGTGGTCTCTGAACTTGTTCAGAGTCTTGAGCTTCAGAGTTTCTAGCTTCAGATGGTTGACTTCCTCCAGAGCTTTGACCATCTTCAGGGGCTGGCATATTTCCAGAGTCTGAATTGCCACCAGAATCTGGATTACCATCAGAGTCTGGGTCATCAGAGTCTGGATCATCAGAGTCACCTTCATCTTTTGAGTCTTCTCCAGAGTCAGAATCACTATCAGAATCAGAATCAATGTCAGAGTTTACTCCAACTTCAGAAATTCTTAACTCTGACCTTTCTTCAGAAGTTCTAACATCAGAATCAGATTGAGACTTATCCCAATTCCAAACTTCTGATTCCTTCACAATCACATCTCTGCTGAATTCAATTTTATTGGTTTCTGGACAATAGAGCTTGTATGCACCTGTACTGTGGTACCCTATCAGAATCATCACTTTGCTTCTATCATCCAGCTTCTGTCTTCTGGCTTCTGGGACATGTTTATAGCAAACAGAACCAAACACCTTCAGATGACTAACACTTTGCTTATCTCCAGTCCACTTCTGTATTGGAACTATTTCCTTCAACTTCTTCGTAGGACATCGGTTGAGTACATACGTTGCAGTGGCAACAGCTTCTCCCCAGAGCTTCTGAGGAAGCTTCTTCTCCTTTAGCATGCTTCTCACCATATCAAGCAAAGTGAGGTTTCTTCTTTCAGCAAGACCATTGTGTTGAGGGGTATAAGGAGCAGTAACCTCATGCTCAATTCCATTCTCCTCACAGAACTTCTGGAACTCTTTGGAGTTATACTCACCTCCACCGTCAGTTCTAAGAATCTTCAACTTCTGACCACTCTGATTCTCAGCCTTCATTCTGAACTTCTTGAATTCATCAAACACCTCGTGTTTAAACTTAATAAGGGATACCCATGTCATTCTTGTGAATTCATCAACAAATAACACAAAGTATTTATTCCCTCCAATCGATGCTACTGGAAATGGACCACACACATCAGAATGTACAACTCCCAAGGCATGTTTTGCTCTTGGAGCAGTTTCTGACGCAAATGGCAATCGTGGTTGTTTTCCTTCCATGCAAACTTTGCATGACTTTTCAGGCTTCTTAATTGCAGGAATTCCATGTACCAACTTCTTTGAATTCAAATGTTTTAAGCTTCTGAAATTCAAATGACCAAATCTTCTGTGCCACAGCTCACTCTCCTTCTCAGCACTTGTTGCACTAAGACATTCTGAGTCTGCAGTTCTGACATTCACCTTGAATGTTCTATTCCTTCCCCGTTCTGACTCCATAATCAACTTTTGATTGCAGTCATACAGCTTCAGAAGATTGTCCTTCATGGTAACTGAAAAACCTTTCTCAATTAATTGTCCCACACTCATCAGATTGCTTCTGATGCCAGGTACATACCACACGTTCTGAATCAATGTTGTTTTCCCATTGTTCAGAATCACTCTGACATTTCCCATACCTTCTGCATTAAGATATTTGTCATCAGCACATCTAATCTTTGTCCTCTTTTCAGAGTCAAAGTCAACCAGCCATTTCTTGTTTCCAGTAAGATGATTTGAACAGCCAGTGTCCATATACCACCAGTCTATCAGATCCATATCATCAGATTCAGAGGTCATCAATAGCACAGATTCGTCATCAGAACTTCTGGCTATATTTGCTTCTTCTGATTTTCTCTCCTTGTTTGACCAACAGTCTCTAGCAAAATGACCAAACTTCTTACAGCAGTAACATTGGATTTTCTTCTTGTCATACTTCTCTTTTCCCTTCTGAGCATTCTTTTGTCTATCAGAGGTTGAGCTTTCTGACTTCTGACCACCATTAGATCTTCTCCTGGCTTCTGACTGCTTCTGATACCTTCTATCAGAGGTTGCTTTCAGAGCCTGCTGCTCTACTTCCCTTTCAGAAGTTCTCTCAGTTAAACGCAACTCTTGCGCTTCTAGACTGCTCTGCAGCTCTTCAATTCTCATGGTGCTCAGATCTTTGGAATGTTCTATTGCTACCACAATGTAATCAAATTGACAGGTAAGGGATCTCAATACCTTCTCCATGATTGTTTCTTCAGAAAGAGTTTCTCCACATGCTTTCATCTCATTAGTGATCAGAATCACTCTAGAGATGTATTCAGAAACTTTCTCATTATTCTTCATGTTGAGATTCTCATATTGCTTTCTCAAGGACTGAAGCTTCACCTTCTTCACTGATGCGTCACCACCATAACATCTAACCAGTGTGTCCCACGCAGCCTTTGTTGTCGTTGAATCTGCAATCTTCTCAAACACATTTACATCAACACATTGGTGAATGAAGAACAATGCTTTCTGATCCTTCTTCATTACTTCCTTCTGCGCGTTTTTCTGTTCATCCGTCGCATCTGCTGCTACCGGAACATAACCATCAGTGACAAGATCTAGAACATCTTGAGCACCGAGCAGTACACGCATTTGGATCATCCAACGATTCCAGTTTTTACCGTCAAATACTGGAAGTTTGGTGTTCATGTTTCCGTTTCCGTTCATCTTTCTACCTTGCACAGTACACTTAGATTTCTCACACAGTGTTTCCCAACCCACAGAATTAAAATTCTGATCAGATTTTGTTCAAGATTCAACACGAATCTAAGAATCAAAATCAAACACACAAGACCTCACGTTCACTCGTGTTTCCCGTGTTTCCCAATGAATCTGAACCGGAGCTCTGATACCAATTGTTGGTGCAAAGGTAGAATGAAAGATGAATATTCTATTAAGAGAATGACGGCTACAAAACATGATAAAAGTTACAATAATTGTCACCCTATTTATAAGCTAAAACTAGGGTTACTAAAATAGGATAAAATACTAAAATACCCTCGAACAAACTTAGGGACTAAGAAAATAATATAATTAATAAATATGAATTACTTCTAATATCAAGTACACCTGAGCTAATATCACAAGTAGAGCAAATGTTTAGACACTTATATTACTTAGCCACAAAAGCCACAGCTTGTGACCCGAGATGGGGAAATTCGGAAGGAATCTCTCCGTAGAGGATGGAAGGAGAGTGAGATTCCCCATGGCAACCACCTTGATAAACCCTTCTAAAGTCAATTGGTCTTGTGGAAATGCAGTATCAAAGGATGGAACCAGAGTGGCTACAAGGCAATTTGACAGTGTACCAAACCTGTCCTCCTCCATCTCCGCCAAGCTCTATTGGTTTTCCAATGCTTATAAGTTATAACTGAGGGAGTAATATATATGATGGGGACGTTAGGCTATATAGTTTCATTTTACCTTTCAAAAAGATCTGAAAAACTATCAATCAATTGAAATAGATCCGATCGAAGGAAATCAAGTCCCATGCATGATTGTTGAGCACAATTAATTACTCTTTGCACCATTTAATTCCAATAAATAATTGAATCGCAAATCGATAGACATGATTTATTGTGGATCATTGGATTACTCATTAATTTTCCCATACACGGTTCTACTCAATTCACAATCATCCGGATCTCCATCACACACTTACACATCGTAAAACTTGCGGGAAAAACCCTAAAAAATATAAAAATAAAGAACAACAACTTCTGTATTTATAATGGATTTAAAACTACAAAAGAGACAAATGGATAACGTGTATATAAGACGCAGATCTAAAACAAATATGTGTCTGTATGCTCAGTAAAAATAGGTGTAACAGCCCAGAGTTTCTTCCTACTGAGACAGCGAGGGCGGTTCATGAAAGTTGTATCGAAGCAAGGAACGACGTTATCCAAATTCTGTGGCGGTAGAGATGAATTTTGCGTAATCGGTGAGAGTTGAGAGAGATCTAATAAGTTCATCTTCCTATTGGATTTGACTTTGTTGGAGTCTCTGAGTTTTGCAAGAGCTCCTGGCTTTAGGTACTTTCGCGGGGATAGGGACGACGATAAAGGCTTAGGGCTTCCTTTCATTGTCATGGCGTGAGAGAGAGAGAGGTGTTTTTGTGTGAGAGAATGAAGGAATATTTAAAAGAGAGAGTTTGTGTATGGTGGTCGGTAAAGGTAAGCAACGGTTCGTTTCGGCGGAGGCAGGAAAGATATCAATATTAATTTCACGCCCGGTGGAAATCTAGGGTTAACCAGTTGAGTTTGTCTTTCCACGTGCATATCACATAACTTACCTTGATTGAATACTAATAATATTAATATTGGTTGAGAAATGATATTTCTATACAAAATTTTAACATCAAAATCCACTTAATTTCAAAACTTTTCTTTTCTTTTAAATATTTCAAATTTTATCTTCAACATCAACTATTTCTTCACTAACTATTAATAAAATCATTTTAAACTACTAATAAAATTATATTATAATATAATGTCATCACAACTCTAATTTTGAATGGTTAGGAATCCGGCTTACAAACTAAAATTTTTAATCAGTGTAAAATCATGCTTATCCAACCACATCATCACCACAAATTATTTCTTCAGCTGAAATGCAACTTATGTACTTTGCTTCATTCATGATAGGTTTCAAAGAATTTTCTAACTTGTACTTAATTTGTCTCTCATTATCACTTTTTTTTTTCAAATTAAACAATGTGGTTATCACTCAATCTTTTTGAGACACTTTTTTTATTAGATCTTTTCAAGTTATAACAAAACTTATGTCAAGGATGGATATATTTGAATAGTACACTTAAAATTTGGACTTAAGTATCTATTATTTTTCTTTGATTTCATTTATTTTCAATCAAATTTAACATATAATACACGTTATCAATTCAAGAGTTTTAGATAATACTTTTTATCATTTCTATATTTCTTTAAGAAGTCATTTTAACTTTTTTATTTTTGTATTATTTTAATCATATTCTTTAGTATCCAAACCCAAAGTTAAAAATGTCACTAGTTCCAAGAGAAACCTCGAATTTAATCTTTTGTATTAATAAAAAAAATATAAATTGTTTCCCTAACTTTAAAGAGAGTTGAAAGATTAACATTTCAATTCAATTCGCTTAAAATGCATCTATTCAGAACAAAAGGTCCCAAACTCAAAGGGTGAAAACAATGAAAAAAACAGTTATAAAGATTGGTTTGAAAAAACTCAGTTTTTTTTTTAATTGCCACAATGTGTAAACTAAACAAACTAATAAATCATTCAGAAAAATCACAAATTATATAAAATAGATAACTAATGAAAGCTCTCTATAAGAAGGAAAAAGTAAACAGTAAATTTTTTGGCCCAAATCTTACTTACCGAGGTATTTAAATGAATACATCTGTTAAATTTTGTTCTTCTTCTCTTTCTATCAATTTGTTCTTAGAACCTTAGTAGCAATTAAGCTCTTTTTTTTCTTTTATCTAATTTGTGTTTTCTTTTACTATTATGATATCACTAGTGTTATTAACTAAAACAAAAATTTAGAAAATAAATTGTTCATTATTTCCAACCAATAATAGAGTTGACAATAAGGAAAGTGGAAACGAATTTTGATCGACTCTCCTCTATTCGAATCGTTATTGGTAGGATCAGATATGCGTACAAACAGTAATATAAAGTATGCTAAAGATGAGAAAAGCAAACCAACAAGTTCAATATATTTTATTTGAATATAAATCACGCTTAAGATAAATGATTTCCAATGAGAAGTACAAATAAACTTGACAAATGAATTTTGTCGAACACTTGGTGTGCAATACACCAAACTTGATTCTCTTTGTGTTGAAGTTACAACAAATTCATTGCAATAGTTTAGATTGCAATGGTTTTACACAAACAGTTTTAAACACTTCAACAAACCAGAATTTTCAACAATTCAAATTACATACTAAGTGTTATCAAAATCCAAAAAGAAATTCGAGAGAGAGAGAGAGCACCAATATTTGTTTAGGCAGTTCCCCAATTATCCTCACTATGCCTATGTCTGTCCTTAATTCGAAATCAAATTGAGATATTATAATTAACCTTTGCAATATCGGTTTACAAGTGAAGTAGTAGAAATTCAAACCCGAAACTCTATCTTTGATGTTGATCCTAGCTCCTTATATACCCTTGATGTTAGAAAGATTAAGTGAAACAAGATCTCCAATATGATCATCCGTTTACCGCTACTCCTTTGACTGAACCCTCCGTTCTTAAAAGCTTTCACTCGACTAAATCCAAATTGTAAAATCTTTCCCCAAGGCTTTCAATTGTTCCTCAGGTTACCACTACTCCTTTGCAAGAACCCCCATTCTTCAAATCCTTCGCTCGACTGAATCCAAGTTGACAAGACTTGTGCAAAAACCTCAAAATTCAACCTTAATCTTGGAGTAAAAACCTTAAAAATTTTATTCCTTAAAACCCCCAAAGAAAACCTCAACCAATTTGATTACACAAACCTATATTGGACCTCATCAAACTTATCTTGCCAACAAGTAATAAAAAATGATTATGGGTAGTTGATGAATGTGTCAAGAGAGGTTGAAGATGGTGAGAGTTATTTGTATCTTTCAGGTTTCAATGCTTAGAAATGATGCATGGATGAGAATTTATATGTGAAGCTACACAAAAAATACTCGAGCGCAACGCACGCTCGAAGATACAACAGAGTCGTCATCGAACTTTATTTATTCTCAAATGAAAGGAAAAATATCGATAAAACTCAGGGGAAGAGGGTAAGGAAGTCGGTTATGCAATGGGAAGGTATTAACATCCTTCACATCTGTTGTACTCAACGAGAACCGTTTTTATTGTTCTATGCTCGAATGGATATTATTATCTAAAGATTACTCGCAAAAGAATAAAGGGAAAAGGAGAAGAGTAAAAAAAATTCTCGGTGAAGATTACGACTCTCATGCCTACGTATCCTTATAGTGCAATAAGGAATTCAGAGCTTTGTGGTTCATGGTACTAATGGTGGGAAATGAAACAAGTTGAGATAAAAGGATGATTTAAACCAAAGGATAATGTTGTTTGAACCCATAGGGTAGGTATGTGTGACCCAAAGAGGAAATGTGGTATCAAGCCAAAACAAATGGTATTTCCTATATACGGCTGCAAATTAAGTAAGGAGATGTTTGTCTAAGTAATGAGAGGACTAATAAGACAAATAAAATGGCTCTTGAATCAGAGGCAAGCACTGGTTATTTACTCAAAGGTATATATGGAACCCAAAGAAAGAGTGTGTTTGGTTTAAAGAGAATAATATATCAATGGGGATGAATGATTGGTAGAAGATATTGAATGAAGGTATTTAATAGTGAATGATGATAGGTGGGTAATTGAAGAAAAGGAAAGAATAAATAAATGTGATCGAATAATTAATAATTAATGTGATCGCGAAGGATTTGAATCGTCATGCCTACATATTCTCACCATGCAATGAGAAAGTCAGGGCTCCGTAGTTCGGGGAACTAATACGGAACAAAGAAAGAAAGAAATTTGATTGGGTTTCTAAGAGGTAAAGCAAATTGATTGAATAGTAAGAGTAATGCATTAACCAATGAGTGATGTTTAGCCAAAGTAACCAAAGAACCAGTGTTGTTTGAATAATGAAAGCATGGTCTGAACCAAGGATGATGCCAGAGTTTGAGACTCTACAAGGTAAGAAGAGGATTTTTTTAGGGTTTGCAACCCTATAGGATAGCAAGAGAGAAAGCCATATTCTGTAACTGTATAGGCATGACAAAAGAGTCAAATTTTGTTTTTCCAAAGTCTGTAACATTGTATAGCAAAGTGAAATAATAGGTGTGTCAAAGTCTGAAACTCCATAAGGGCAAAGAGAAATGATGCCACAATGTGTAACTGTATAGGCACTGAAAGAGGTGGCCAGAGTCTGTAACCCTGTAGGTATAAAGAATGAACGCCAAAGTCTGTAATTATAAGCAGTGCATGAAGCTTTGCCAAATTCTGTAATTGTATAGGCCAAAAACAAAGTAGCCAGAGTATATAACTCCATAGGGAAAAAAAAGAGCTTGCCAAAGTCTAAAACTATGTAGAGCAAGGAATATAATGCCGAAACTTGTAACTTTATGGGTTGTGCATGAAGCAATGAAAAGTAGATACCAAAGTATGTAATAGTAGGAAAAATATGAAGTAATAAGAAAAGGATGTCAAAGTGTGTAACTGTAGGAAAATGAGAGAAGATGCCAATGCCTGAACTGTAGGCAGTGAATTAAGAAATTATTAATAGCTGGGTGTGTGACCTTGAGGTAATGATACTAAAAGATGTATGGATACCAAGGAGAGAAGTATGATCAATGGTCTAAAGAGGAGACTGATTGATGTGCTTGAATAAGACCTTGTCAATTATTTGATTTGAATTTCACTAAAGTCTATGAACGAAGGCGAATACCTTAAACATCTAGGGCCTATGCCCCGTACCCAAGGATACTCTAGACAAGGGTAGTAAAAATTCCCTCTCATCATTATTTTTTCTTAAGGCTCATGGCATATAACTTGAATCATGATTGATAAGTATTGATAGGAGACTCTGAGTATTGATCTTGATGATGCAGTGTTGCTTGGTATGGGAGGAGACTTGACAATCACTTTATTCAAATTGTGCTAAAGTGTATGAATAAAAGTGAATACGATGAGCAGCTGGGTCATTCATCCCGTACCCAAAGATATTTAGAATGAGGATTGGAATGCTCCTTCCCACCCCTTCACTGTTGCTTAAGGCTCATGGTACACAACTTGAGTAAGGATTGACAAGTGTTGATACCTTTGTAAGGCTTGATTAGTAGTCCATTCTATCTTTAATGTGAGGGTCTTTTAATAATTTGAAGTCCTAAACTCTTGAGCTCGAAGTCTTAAGGTCTTGAGCTCCTAGGATCCAGTACAACTTGAACACAGGGGACTTTCCCTATCAAGTGATCAAGGGTCCATTGATCACTTGAATAAGCTTGGGGAACTGAGCACAGTGCAAAGGATTTTAGACTTTTTGTAATGAAATGTTTGATGTTTGTAGTGAAAATTGATCCTTTGAATTAAATTTAACTTGAATTCTAAGCAAATTGTCCTCCTTCCAAATTTCAAATTTGAAATGCTTAAGCCTTGAGTTTGAACTTTGAGTTTGAATGCAACTTATCATGTCTTGACTCTATAGAACAAATAATCAATCAACTAACTAATGTAAGACCTCAAAAAAAATGGTCAACAAAAAGTCAACCTTCCATGGTTGACTTTGTTAACCTAAGTCAAACTTGCACATGACTTCCAAATTCACATGTTCATGATGTAATCAATATGTACCATTGACCAATATTAGGGTTTTCAAAGGCTTGATCTAAAATAGATGATCATCCCAAGTTCAATGTAGAACAAAGATACCATAAGTTTGATCCACAAGTGTACTATAGAAACCCTAACTCAGGAGCTAAACTCCTTTTTACAATTAATTGCTTTGTATCATAAATAACAAAACCTTTTGAATCAATGATGTTTATTACAAAAAATATAAATGCATATGAATGATCTAGATGACTAGGGCATGAGTATGTAGATGAACCAAGGATCATGAGCCAGATAAAAATGGGAAAAAAAGTAAGGCAAATTTTGGGGTATGACAGTTGGGACATCGGTTCCCACATGTTGCACATGTACATCAAAATTAACTATTCTCCATGACTTGTAGATCTTAATTGTAGATAACATCTTGGATAGAACAATTTTGAAACAATCTTTAATACCATTTATCTGTTGCTAGAGATAAGATGTTGCTACACACATGTTGGAACATCGTGTTCAACATATTGAAGGTGTGAAAAACACAAGAAAAAGGGGGTTTGAATTGGGTTTTACAAGCAAAAGATTTTTCCAAAACAAAAACACCACTAACAAGTTAAATAATGAAGAGATAAAAACACAATCATTTTTATCCTGGTTCGCTTGAAACTCAAAGCTAATCCAGTCCACCCGCCAAGGTGATTTTCCTAATACACAAGGACTTAATCCACTATAATCAAAAGATTACAATAATCACAAAGAATACCCTTCTTTGTCTTCTCTAGGATCCAACTAAACCTTAGTCTCCTCAAGGACTCACAAAGAACAACCTTTTTTGTCTTCTCAAGGATAACCTCATTAAGGAATTAAAAAAATAGTTTGAATAAAAGTTTATGTGTTACAAGATACTTCTACAAAAGCAGATTTACACAAATGAATAATAAATACTTAAAGAACACTCTTTACAAAATATGATAGCTTTTCACAAATAAAAATAGCTTGTCAAAATACTTGTGTAGATCAGCAAATTCTTAGAGTCTCCAATGCATGCTTATATAGTGTAAGTATGTGATTGTTAGAAGGGAAAATGGGGAAAAATCCTTGAGCGGCTGTCCACTATTGGATGAGAAAGGAATGATACGATGTATTGTCCTTTCGCCCATATATTCAGTTATAGGTGTGATGAGTAGTACGGTCCTTGCCCACGAAATCAGGTAGTGGAAAGATGTTTGATTTGTACTATGTACTATTTCATCACGTTCCTATTTGATAAAAGATGATTGAAGCATGAAGTGAAGAAGTAGAGAGTTGGATTTAGAAACTTCATAACCTTGGGTTAGAACCTTGATAGTTTCAGTAGTCTGGCTTGGGTTCTTCAGTGTCTTCAGAATCCTTAGAGTCTTCAAAAACCTCAGTCAGAAACTCGATAACTTCAATCATCTGTCTTGAGATCTCTAGAATCTTCAGCTACATATCTCAATTGCAGAATCTTTTCATTCTTCAGAAGCTTGTTAATCAGAGCCACGTTCAGAAATAGAAATTGGGAGAACATTGAAACAGTAATATAAAGTATCCTTAGAAGCTTCTGATGGGTGAAATAGCACAGAAGCAGAAAGAACATTGCACC
Organism: Lathyrus oleraceus; assembly: GCF_024323335.1. Lineage (NCBI taxonomy): Eukaryota > Viridiplantae > Streptophyta > Magnoliopsida > Fabales > Fabaceae > Lathyrus > Lathyrus oleraceus. The sequence continues at coordinate 298,825,482 of NC_066582.1, forward strand.
ATCAATTTGGACGTGTTTCAGAACTTCTAAAAGCAGTGCAAAAGCGAATTTGAAATGCAAGGTTCAGAAACTGATGATGTTGCACATCATATGATCAGAATCAGAACTGGTTGTTAAAGCTACACAATAACAAACCATTAAGGGACCAAAAATGTTCTCACACAAATACAACATTGTTATCATCAAAACTCAAGGTATAGATACAAAACCAAATATTATTCTAACAATCTCCCCCTTTTTTATGATGACAAAACATGTATTTTGATGAAATTTTTTGTACAGGGTAATCATAGAAGAATACATCTTACAGAAGCACAAATCTCCCCCTGAGATGTATAGTCTTATAAAGATAAACTCAGAATGAAAGAACACTTTCCTGATTTACCTTTTGAAGTACCAGAATGAATCAGAATGAATAATTAGTCAGAATCTAGTTTAACTTCAGAAGTTGGTTGATGTTTCCAAAACATTGGTTGATAACTTCATCCTTTTAATATACCTTACTTCAGAAACTTATTTTCTTTAGAAGAGATTTCTTCAGAAACTTCTTTGAAGATCCTTTCTTTAGAAACTTCTTTGAAGAACCTTTCTTCAGAAACTTCTTTGAAGAACCTTTCTTCAGAAACTTCTTTGAGAATCATTATGATTCTTGAGAAAGAAGCTTAACAAACCATTCTGATTCTTGAGAGTTAACCCTGCAAAAACACTTAAAAAACTTTTCTCGAAGTATTTGTTAACAGAAACACTTAACCAATATTTTAGTTTTTACTTAGTAATTTAGATATCAAAATAAACTCTTAATTCTTCCTCTTCAGAATGTTATGTTTTCTACCCCTTTGTCATCAATCAAAAAGATAAAAATCCACAATAAATAAAGAGAAACAAAACAACTTCATTGAGTGAAAAACATGCCAAAAGGAAGTGCAAAGTACAGTTGATAAACATCAAAACGGAATAACAAGTTACTTAAAAAGGACTACAAATAAAATGCAGCAAGAAAAACATAAAACAAAATACACACAAGTGCGAAGATATAAGAGAAAAACTAAGGGTTTAGGGAAGAAGGAGAAGGTGGCAGAACAACTGGGTAGTCATCCGGAAGATTTAAGGGATCTACCATCGGATCGATACCCTCTTCAACACAGATCTCCATGTAATGTGCTAAAATATCTAGTGGATCGATCTTTGTGAAGATAGAATAGTTTTCCATCGGATTAGTACTGTCGTTTATTTCTTCCTTGACTGAAGAAGTCCTTTCAATAGATACAGATCTATGATGAGATCTAGTCTGATCTAGTTGTAGTTGTTGAAATTGTTGTTAAACTAGTTGTTGATGAGCAACCTTTGATCTTCTTTGAGAGAGTTGTTGTTGTTCACCTGTCTTTAAAGATTGTTGTTCCATTGAAGATTGTTGTTCAGCCATTGAGAGAGAGAGGATGAAGATGAAGAACAGTTGAGAGAGAGAGATTTTGTTTGAGGTTTTAAAAAGCTGAAAGTGTAGGAGAAATGTGCGCGTAGTGTGAAAATGTGAGTGATGTGAGTTTAAATAGACAATTTTTATAATGGTGACAAAAAGGTGTGCACAATCATGGGGGAAGTGTAAAGGTTTAGATCTAATTACAAGAATTTTTAAACCCAGTTTGTCACACTTTAATCATGCATGCTAAGAAAGTGGGACAAATGTCTCCACTAAGAACCACACGAAATTAAACGACAAGGCAACCATTAAATGCAGCAACTGTTTACAATCAGGAAGATAAATCGATAAGATTGCTTCTGATCAAAACCTTTCTAATTCATGAAAACTTTCTTACTTCAGAAAGCTTCAAGTTTCAGGGTCAGAAAGCAAAACAATCTCAGAATCTTATCTAGAGTTCTAAAGACTTTACATTCTGAATAACATCTTTTCATTTTGGACACAGTTTCATAAATAGGTTTTCTAGAATGATTGTGAATTATCTTCAACAAGGGGTTTTGTAAAGATATCAGACCATTGATGGTTTGTATCAACAAATTTTAAGTGGAAAATTTCCTTATAAACATAGTCACGTAAAAAGTGATGTTTTATTTCAATATGCTTAGCTCTAGAATGCAAGATAAGATTCTTAGATAAACAGATAGCATGAGTATTATCATAGAGAATAGGAATGTTACTCTCAGATATCTGATAATCTTCCAGCTGACTCTTCATCTAGAGTATCTGAGTGATGCATCCAGAAGTTGCGATGTATTCAGCTTCAGTTGTTGATATTGCAATTGTTGATTGTCTCTTGCTGGACCATTAGATTAAGTTGTCTCCCATATATTGGCAACTTCCAGAAGTGCTTTTTCTTTCAATTCTATCTCCAGCATAGTCATTGTCATAATAGCCTACTAATCTATACTCACTTGATTTTCTATAAAATAAACCAAGATTAGTAGTACCTTTGAGACACCTAAAGATTCTCTTAACAACAGTTAAGTGAGTTTCCCTAGGATCTGATTAGAAGAGAGCACATAAGCATACACTAAATATGATATTAGGTTCAAATGTTGTTAGACATGGAAGAGAACCTATCATACCTCTGAAAAGCTTCTGATTTACCTTACTGCTTACCTCTTCTTTCTCCAGAATGCATGTAGGATACATTGGAGTCTTTACTAGCTTACATTCTGATAAGTTGAATTTCTTCAAAAGTTCCTTTGTATATTTGCTTTGATGAATATATGTGCCTTCTGGTTTTTGATTAATTTGACTTCCCATAAAGAACTTTAGTTCACCCATAAGACTTATTTCAAATTCTGCCTGCATAGACTTAGCAAAATACTTGCACAATAACGCATTAGCATAACCAAAAATAATATCATCAACATATATTTGCACAACCAGAATGTCATTCTTGAAGGTTTTGCAAAAGATAATTGTGTCCACTTTTCCTATGGTAAAATCATTTTCCAACAAAAAGTTAATTAGTCTATCATACCAAGCTCTTGGAGCTTGCTTTAGACCATATAGAGACTTTTTCAATTTAAAAACAAATTCAGGATTTTGAGAACTTTCGAAACCAGGAGGTTGATGCAAATAAACTTCTTCAGAAATACAACCATTCAGAAATGCACTCTTAACATCTATCTGATAAAGTATGATGTTATGATTTACTGCAAAAGAAATTAAAATACGAATAGACTCTAACCTGGAAAATGGAGAAAAGGTTTATGTATAGTCTATACCTTCTTGCTAACTATAACCTTGTGCTACCAGTCAAGCTTTGTTTTTGACAACTTCTCCTTTCTCATTCAGCTTGTTTTTTAAAACCCATCTGGTTCCAATGACATGGAAGCCTTTTGGTTTCTGAACAAGATCTCAAACATCGTTTCTGGTGAATTGATTCAGTTCATCTTGCATGGCCATAATCCATTCATTATCTAGAAGAGATTCATCAATGGAGGTGGGTTCTATCAGAGACACCAAACCTAGAAGAGTTTCTTCAGAGGGTCTGAATGAATATCTAGTTATGACTGGAGCATTCTTGTCTCCCAAAAGCAGTTCTTCGAAATGATAAGTTCTTGATCTACTCTTCTTCTGATGAGTTGGATCTACGATTGCTTTTGGTTAAGTCGTTTCTTCAGATTCTTTAGTTTTGCCTTCTAAGTCTTTTTCTTCAGAGATAATTTCTTTGGATTCTGAAAGATTGATCTTCAGATCTGCAAATTTCTCAACTAGCTTTGACTTTTCAGGGTCAAGCTTATCACTGAATCTAACATGAATTGATTCCTCAATAATTTGTGTTTCTGTATTAAAGATTTTGTGGCCTTTAGAGCGTTCAGAATATCCTAACGGTAAATACTTATGTGCCTTAGAGTCAAACTTGCCAAGGTTCTCTCTAGTGTTTAACATAAAGCATTCACATCTAAAAGGATGAAAGTAAGAAACATTGGGCTTTCTATTCTTCCATAATTCATAAGGAGTCTTACCCATAATAGATCAGATAGAAATCCTATTTTGAATATAACATGTTGTATTAATTGCTTCTGCCCAAAAATGCTTAGCCATATTAGTTTCTTGGATCATGGTGCGGGTCTTATTCTTCCTTTCTACAACTCCATTTTGCTGTTGAGTTCTAGAACAGGAGAAATCATGGGAAATACCATGTCCAACGACTGTAGTCATCAATAATGACTAATCCATACTCCTTTCCATTGATAGAAGCAGTTTTCACTGGTCCAAACAAATCAACGTGCAGAAGTTCTAATGGTCTAGAGGTAGAAACAACAATTTTAGCTTTGGAAGATGTTTTAGAAAACTTGCCTTTCTAGCACGTTTCATAAAGAGCATCTGAGGCGAACTTCAGTTTAGGTAGACCTCTAACTAATTCAAGCTTATTTAGCTGACAAATCCTTCTCATGCTAACATGACCCAAACATATATGCCAGACACATTGCTCTTCATTAACAGACATTAAACATTTTACATTTTGATCTTCAAGATCAGAATGTCTAATTTTATAAATGTTGTTTTTCCTCTTTCCATTAAAAAGGATCGTGCCATCTTTTTGACTAACAACCTTACAAGACTTTTGATTAAAGATGATATCATAACCATTGTCACTAAGTTGGCTAATAGACAATAGGCTATGCATTAGACCATCAACTAAAAGAACATTAGTAATGGAAGGAAGTTTACCATTATCAATGGTTCCAAAGCCAATGATCTTTCCTTTCTGGTTTCCTCCGAAACCAACAAAGCCTCCAGGCTTAATTTATAAATCTTGCAACATAGACCTTATTCCCGTCATGTGTCGCGAGCATCCACTGTCCAGGTACCATGATTGGTGTGTTAGCTGAGTTGTTAAGGATGTTTGCAACATAACTAATTTTATCCTTAGGTACCCACTTTTTGGGTCCTCTTTTGTTAGTTTTCTCATAGTTTCTCACAACTTTGGGTCTTTTAGCAGAAGGATAATCATGAGAGATATGTGCATGCTGCTTAGGTTTCAGAACAAAGATAATATCCTTAGTATGCTTCTGTGTCTATGCAGAAATATCAGACTCTGTGTCAACAAGCACGCAATGCACATAGAGAGGTTTTGGTTTGACCTTATGACTTTCATCAGGTTTTGTAGTTTTTGTACAACCCAAACCTTTCCCGCCATTTGTGCTAACTCCATAGACCAAGGAAGCCATTTGGCTTCAATCTATGCTTTTAGCCAGAAAATACTAGAATGCTCTGTCATATCTGATGACACAACAAGTACCAGAAACTTCTGAAGTTATTTCCTCCTCTAGTTTTGAAATCTTTCTTTTCAAAGCAGAGTTGTTATTTTCTAAAGAAAATATTTTTTTGTTTAGAGAGGAAATATCATTCTCAAGTTCTTTCTGATTTTAGAAGCAGTTACTTGGACTTGTTTAAGGTCCTTTTATTTGCTTTGAAGACTCTGGTATTTTTCCAGCATTTCAAAAAGACAAATTTCAATATCAGAACGAGATAGATTAGAGAATACCTCTTCAGAATTGGAGTCGGATTCTGATTCTGACAAAACCTTATCTTCTGGTTCCCCAGAGCTTGTGTGATCTTCAGTAGTTTCCATCAGTGCAACATTATCTTTTTTTTCGTAAGAATCTTCTTCTTCAGATTCTAAGTCATCCCAAGTAGCCATCATCCCCTTCTTGAATTTGGAGAAGTTCTTCTTGGGCCTTCTGTCCTTCTTCAGCTTGGGATAGTCATTCTTGTAATGGTCTGGCTCCTTGCACTCGAAACATATAACTTTTTTTCCATAAGTTTGCTTCTTTTGACCAAATGAGGATTCGAAGCGACCAACAGTTCTTCTGACTCCTTTGAATTTCCCTTGACCACTTTATCTGTGTTTCCAGAGTCTGTTGACTCTCCTTGAGATTAGAGACAACTCATCGTCATCTTCTGAGTCTTCATCAGATCCTTCTAATTCTTCCTCAACTTGATATGCTCTAGTCTTCTCATGCTTGGATTTTAGAGTTACAGATTTACCTCTCTTCTGAGGTTCATCTTCTTCTAGCTCAATCTCATGACTTCTTAAAGAACTAACAAGTTCTTCAAGACTGATGTTGTTGATATCCCTAGTTAGCTTTAATGCAGTTACTAAAGGTCTCCATTTTTTGGGAAGATTTCTGATAATTTTCTTAAAGTGATCAGTTGTAGAATACCCTTTGTCCAGTACCTTAAGTCTTGCAACAAGCATCTAAAACCTTGAGAACATGGTTTCAACATTTTCATCATCTTCCATTTTGAAATCCTTGTATTTTTGGATTAAGGCCAAGGCCTTTGTCTCCTTTACTTTAGTGTTTCCCTCATGAGTCATTCTTAGAGACTTAAAAATGGATTTGGCAAAATCTCTGTTTGTTATCTTCTCATACTCCATATAAGAGATAACATTAAGCAATATGGTTCTGAAATTCTGATGATTTTTGAAGTCTTTCTTTTGTTGATTAGTCATAACACTTCTTGCTAAGATATTTCCTTCAACATTTACTAGGTGAACATAGCCATCAACTACAAGATCCCAGAGATCAACATCAAAAATAAGAAAGAAACTTTAAATTCTGTCTTTTCAATAGTCAAAATTTTCACCATCAAAAATAGGTGGTTTAACACTATAAGGATTTTTATCATTATTATTAACAACGTTAGCAGCAACCATTATTTCTCACACAACTGGATCAGTAATGAACACTGTAAGGTGTTGATAAAAACTTTTTATCACAATCAGAACCAAGCTCTGATACCAATTGAAGGTGTGAAAAACACAAGAAATTGGGGGGGTTGAATTGGGTTTTACAAGCAAAAGTTTTTTCCAAAACAAAAAAAACACTAACAAGTTAAATAATGAAGAGATAAAAACACAATGATTATTATCCTGGTTCGCTTGAAACTCAAAACTAATCCAGTCCACCCGCCAAGGTGATTTGCCTTATACATAAGGACTTAATCCACTATAATCAACAGATTACAATAATCACACAGAATACCCTTCTTTGTCTTCTCAAGGATCCAACTAAACTTTAGTCTCCTCAAGGACTCACAAAGAACAACCTTTTTTATCTTCTCAAGGATAACCTCATTAAGGAATCAAACCAATAGTTTGAATAAAAGTTTATGTGTTACAAGATACTTCTACAAAAGCAGATTTACACAAATGAATAATAAATACTTAAAGAACACTGTATACAAAAGATGATAGCTTTTCACAATGAAAAATAGCTTGTCAAAATACTTGTGTAGATCTGCAAATTCTTTAAGTCTCCAATGCATACTTATATAGTGTAAGCATGTGACTGTTGGAGGGAAAAATGCGGAAAGCTCCTTGAGCGCCTGTCCACTGTTGGATGAGAAATGAATGATAGCACGTACAGTCCTTTTGCGCACATATTCAATGACAGGTGTGATGAATAGTACATTCCTTGCCCACGAAATCAGGTAGTGGAAAGATTGTTCGATTTGTACTATGTACTATTTGATCATGTTCGCATTTGATCTTATCTTCGTATTCATTAGCTTTTGATAAAAGATGATTGGAGCATGGAGTGAAGAAGTTGAGAGCTAGATTTAGAAACTTTAGAACCTTTGGTCAGAACCTGAATAACGTCAGTAGTCTGGCTTGAGTTCTTCAGTGTCTTCAGAATCTTCAGAAACCTTAATTTGAACTTTGATAACTTCAATCGTCTGTCTTGAGATCTTCAGCTATAAAACACAACTTCATAAGCTTCCCATTCTTCATAAGCTTGTTGATCAGAGTCACATGCAGAAGCAGAAACTGAGAGAACATTGCAACAACAATATAAAGTCACCTTAGAAGCTTATGATGAATAAAATAACACAGAAGCAGAAAGAACATTGCAGCAATAATATTGACGTCTTTGAGAACTTGTAAAAGCAACACAGAAGCGAAGTTGAAACACAAAGTTCGGAAACTGATGATGTTGCACATGATATGATCAGAATCAGAACTTGTTGTTAAAGCTACACACTAACAAACCATTAGGGTACCAAAATTGTTCTCACACAAATATAAAATTGTTATCATCAAAACTCAAGGTATAAATGTAGAATCAAATCTTGTTCTAACACATGTGTCCCTTGTGCGGCATAATCAGTTTGAGTAAATTCCATGTTGTTTTGTATAATATAGTGAATCCATTAAGGACCAATATCAATTCCAGACCCTTTTACTTGAATCCAATATCCCCTTGCATCGTGTGTAACTTTCCCCTTAATGTAAATACCTCTCTTTCCCTCGCTCTCATGTTTCACTCCACTCCTTGACTACCATGTGTAGACTTAGATAGTTACTCTATCCCATAAACTTCCTTCATCATTCCTTCTTTCTACTTCGTTCGCTATCATGTTTTCCTCCATTTTGCCAAAAATATTTGTCCCAAATTATAAATCATTTTACAATTCCAATACAATATTAATGACTTTTTTTCCAACATTCCTTCTATCATTTATTACTATTTCCTCTTATAATTCTTTAAATTTCTCTATCATCTATAATAAATGAAAGACAATATTGTAAAGTCATGCATAATTTGTCTTTCTTATACAACAATCCTTATGTTTTTTAATTTATATAAAAGATACAAAACGTCTTATAATTTGGGACAGAAGGAGTCACGTTCCAAACAGTTTCATGTCGACAACTCTACCCTCTTCTTTATTCCCTTTTTACCCCTTCTCATACACAAACATCATCTGCTTATCATTCATTAAACCTGCAATGCAATGAAGATAATGTTTGCACTTCTCAAGGTCTTGCTCATACTCTTCGTGAGTTATTTTTATGCACATTACATCTTCTTTGATCATAGCTTTAGCCATCCTTTGGGCTTCCATGTTTATCACCTCCCCATAGAGCACGGTAAATTTAGAGAAAGGTTGTTTCTTCTAAGCATGTAAGTGACTCAAGTACACCTGAGCTAATATCATAAGTAGAGCAAATGTTTAGACACTTAAACTACTTAACTGCAAAAGCCACAACTTGTAATTCGAGATGAGAAAATTCGGAAGGAATCTCGCCATAGAGGATGGAAGGAGAGTGAGATTCCCCATGGAAACCGCCTTGATAAACCCTCCTAGAGTCAACAGGTCTTGTGCAAATGCATTATCAAAGAGTAGAACCAGATTGGCAACGAGGCAATTTGATAGTGTACCAAACCAGTCCTCCTCCATCTCCACCAAGTTCTATTGGTTTTCCAATGCTTATAAGTTATAACTGAGTGAGTAATATTATATGATAGGGACGTTAGGCTATATAGTTTCATTTTACCTTTCAAAAATATCTGAAAAACTATCAATCAATTGAAATAGATCCGATCCAAGGAAATCAAGTCCCATGCATGATTGTTGAGCACAATTAATTACTCTTTGCACCAGTTAATTGCAATAAATAATTGAATCGCAAATCCATAGACATGATTTATTGTGGATCATTGGATTACTCATTAATTTTCCCATACACGGTTCTACTCAATTCACCATCATCGGGATCTCCATAACACACACTTACACATCGTAAAACTTGCAGAAAAAACCCTAAAAAAAAAAAATAAATAAAGAACAACAACTCCTCCTGTATTTATAATGGATTTAAACTAGAAAAGAGACAAATGGATAATATGAATATAAGACGTAGATCTAAAACAAATATGTGTCTGTATACTCAGTAAAAATAGGTGTAACAGCCCAGAGTTTCTTTCTACCGAGACAGCGAGGGCGGTTGATGAAAGTTGGATCGAAGCAAGGAACGACGTTATCCAAATCCTGTGGCGGTAGAGATGAATTTTGCGTAATCGGTGAGAGTTGAGAGAGATCTAATAAGTTCATTTGATTTCGTAGCTTCTTATTGGATTTGATTTTGTTGGAGTCTCTGAGTTTTGCAAGAGCTCCTGGCTTTAGGTACTTTCGTGGGGATAGAGACGGGGATAAAGGTTTAAGGTTTCCCTTCATTGTCATGGCGAGAGTGAGAGAGAGGTGTTTGTGTGTGAGAGAATGAAGGATATTTAAAAGAGAGTTTGCGTATGGTGGTCTTTAGCGGCAAACAACGGTTCGTTTCGGCGGAGGCAGGAAAGATATGGATATTAATTTTACGCCTGGAGGAAATCTAGGGTTAACCAGTTAGTTGAGTTTCTCATTCCACGTGCATATCACGGAATTACCATTATTGTATACTACTATATTATTGGTTGAGAAATGATATTTTTATACAAAATTTTAACACCAAAATCCACTTAATTTCAAAACTCTTCTTTTCTTTTAAATTTGACAGTTTAAGTTTTTTCTTCAAATATCTTAAATTTTATCTTCAACATCAACTATTTCTTCGCTAACTTTTAATAAAATAATTTTAAACTACTAATAAAATTATATGATAATATAATATCATCACAACTCCAATTTTAAATTGTTACTTATTCTAAAGGAATCCAGCTGTCAATAAATTTTTTAATCAGTGTACAAAATGTAAAAACATGTTTATCCAATCAGATCGGTTTTTTTACCGAGATAACCCAGTTTTTCAAAAAAAATCCCAAAATATCCCAGATTTCAGAAAAATTCCCAAAGTACCCACTTTTAGGAGGAGGCGGCAATTGAATTGGCAACTCCTCTTAAAAATTGAATGGAGGCGCCAATTCAATTGGAGACTCCCTTAAAAAGCCTAAAATGACAAAACCTCCAACATGAAAGTTGTAGATCGTTTCAAGAAAATGAATTTGGACATAAATTTTGCATCATTTGGATTTTTTATGAGAAAGTTATGGGCAGATGAAGTTGGACTTCTGAGTTTTTCAACTATTATCTGACCTATAATGTTTTGTATTATCGCATGTGTTTCTTTTAGAATTATGAAATTTTGTCCAACATAAAAATTGAAGTAGACATATCAAAATTTGCAATGCACTTGGTTTCACCTCAAAATAATTAAAAATGAGTGAGTTAGGTCCTTGCGAACTTGACCCAAAATTAGGGTTTCTGTCAAAACATGTGTATGTGAATTTTGCCAAAAGGGATCAACTTCAAGCCCTTCTGTTTGAATGATAAAAGCCTCAAATGACAAAACCTTCAACTTAAAAGTTGTAGATCTTTTCAAGACAATGAATTTGGAATAAAATTTTGCATCATTTGCATTTTTTTTTAGAAAGGTATGGGCACCTGAACTTGGACTCTTTGACATTTCAATTGTTATGTGGCCTATAATGTTTTGTATTATCACATGTGTTTATTTTAGAATTATGAAATTTTGTCCAACATAATAATTTAAGTAGACATCTCAAAATTTCCAATGCACTTTGTCCCACCTCAAAATCATAAAAAATGAGTGAGTTAGGTTCTTGGGTAGTTGACCCAAAATTAGGGTTTCAATCAAAACATGTGTATGTGAATTTTGCCAAAATGGAGTTTAGACAAAGAAACCTAATGTTTGGAGTTTACACAAAGATAAATTTGATATAATACGACTTGATATTAATAAAATTTGGAGTTTACACAAAGAAACCTAATGGTGATGACCGTGATCACCTAACCGACCTCCGGTCCCACATCCCCTAGCTACCCTAACCCATGTTGACGATTCTGCACCGGTGTTTGTTCATCTGAGGGGCCAGGAGCGTCATTACCTCCTACAGGAGAAGATCCGTTGAGGTATTCAATCAAGTCAACATAGTCTTCAGTATTCAATGATGGTGTACCGGCGTAATTGAGCTCATGACCCATGCCAGAGAAGTTGGGATGTGGTTGACTCATGGATGGGCGACTGGGACGGTTGAAGGGAGACATGGGTGTGAATGATGCGTCTAGGAAAGGTTGGAAAGGTTGTTGGGGTGTTTGGAAGAGATAGGATTATGGGATGTTTTGGTTTTGTGATGTTTGGGCTTCTTGGCTACGGTAGGAGGAGGGGCGGTTAGTGTTTTGGCTAAGGCGACTTTGGTAGGGTGATGGTGTGGGTGCGAAGCGATGTTCAGTCTGAGGTTGATGGTCAATTTGTTGGTGGTGGTATGGGGTATGTTCTTGGTATTAGGGTTGGGTGAATGGCATGTTTTGGTTGTTGTTTGTGTGTTTGTGGAACGGAAAGTTTGACGGATAGGGGGTTGAGAGTAACCGGCTGAGAATGTTGTTGGGGGTTAGATGTTGATCCTTCTTGTGTGTAACTTGTCTGGCGTGGGTCGTAGAGGTACATATCATCGGCGATGAATTGAAAACCAACCGATCTGTACCAAGCCATATAAGTACGACTTGGTTTTACCTCATTTGGCATGACTGCGTCAGTTAAGACATGGTCATGACGGTGCTTCCACTTGCGACACTCTGATCTTGCGAAGGTTTGCCAAGGGTTGAAGTTCCATTGGTCGTTCACTTTACGCATATGCCATTCTCCTAGGCTAGCTGGGGGATCTGGGATATTCTGGACCATACCGAACTGCAGCTTCACACAATCGGTGTTCTGCATCTCCATAGTTATGAACCGTATTATCGGTGTGCATGTTGTCCATACGGCTGCGTCTTCAGCGTTGACCTCATGGTCATGATCCAGATTAAGGTATGGACGCCAAATGAACTGAAATGTTAAAGAAGATAGGATTATAATGAATGTAGAAAAAGTTAAAATAATATGACGAAATAATGAAGTTATTTTGCTTACGTCTGTCAGTCGAAGGTGATCCAACAGGTTGCGATACTGAGTAATACAGTGTCTCGGACATCTGTTGTAACTCATACCACGTGCCGACCATCTACACCAAAAAGTTAAAAAAAAATTAGTTTGAGGTAATAAACTTTAAGGAAGTAAGTAAAGATATAGCAATTTAAAAAACATACTTTTTTGCATATGGAAAAGTGAAAGGGTTGTTATTGACTGGTGCTAGAGACGGTAGTCTTGACCAACCCCATGCTTGTAGTAAAACAGCACATCCAGAAAATGTAGATGTGTCTTTATGGGATTTTTGCACAACGAACTATAGAGATAGGCTAGACAAGCGGATCCCCAACTGTAACTACCTATTCTATCTACATGTCTAAGTAGAGGTAAGTACATAATATGCATGCTAGAACCACTACCTCCGGAAAATAAAAAGGATCCTATTAACAGCATAATGTAACACCTAGTTTTTATTATTCGAGCATCTTCGGTAGAATGCTCATCTAAATATAAAATATTATAATATGACTTTAGGCGTGAGAGTAGTATACCTTGACCTCTAGCATTATCATCTAACAAATCAGTGTCTAAAAGCTCCATGCAAATTGAATTTGCATAGTTGGTCTTACCATTAACAGCTTTGCCTTCAATTCGTAGTCCTAAAAGCATGTAAACGTCTTCTAACATCACGATACACTCATCGGTTGGAAACCAAAATGTGTGTGTCTCTGGCCTCCATCTTTCGCATAAGGCTAGAATGAACTTGTTATCTATAGACCAAGACATAATCTTGCTAATATGACCAAAACCGGCGAGTTCAACATAAGGTTGAATCATCGGGTCCATTGGGACAAATTCATGGACTCGAGTTCGAAACCTTGATACATCCTATAATAGAAATAATATAACACTTGACTAAGTTGGTATTTCAAAATAAAATGGGGTTGGTGAAGATGAAAGATAAAAAGTTAACAAAAGAAAAAACTTACATATGTTGCGATGTTTGCAACTATTCCTCTGTGTGCTTCGCCCATTGTGAGTAAAGACATATTGTTGGGGAGTTGGTGTAGATGAAATTGGAAGATGTTGTTGAAGATGAAATTGTAATAACAATATTGTAGAGGAAGTAGTGAGAATGTTGGTGTGGAAGAAGTGTTGAAGGAGTGGATGTATTTATAGGCAAATGGATGAGAGCATAAAAATTTGTGTTTGCATGGTTTCTCCACCTCATTTGGAGACCATGTACAATCCTAAAGAGGGGTCGCCATTCAAATTGGCGCCTCCATAGGGACATGCATGCAAGGCTAAGTCTGAATGCTTGGTTTCAAGGTCTGATTGCATGGTGTCTCCACTTGAATTGGCGACCATGTACAAGCATTAAGTGGAGGCGCCAAACCATTTGGCGACACCATCTGCATGTCTGACACATGGCTGTCTTGTCTCCTGCATGCTGAACAAGTCACTTGTGGATGGCTTGCATGGTTGACACATCATCTCTGGCTATCTTACATGTCCGACACGTGGCTGTCTTGTCTCCTGCATGCTGATGACTAACTTCTTGATAGCTTGCATGGTTGACACATCATCTCAGACTGTCTTACATGTCAGACACATCATCTCAGAAATATCTTACATGTCCGACACGTGGTTGTCTTGTCTCCTGCATGTTGAAGAGTCACTTATTGATAGCTTGCATGGTTGACACATCAACTCACATTGTCTTGCATGACTGACACATCATCTCAGAACTAGCTTGCATGCTTGACACATCATCTCAGAGTAGCTTGAATGTCCAACACATCATCTCAGAACTAGCTAGCATGTGAGACACTGATACGATCTATTTAAGTGTCTTACTATCAACATCCAAGACACTTCACTCACATTCATCTGCAGTAGGAAAATATTTTTCATCTCCACAATGTCATCTTTATCATTATATAGTGTCAACGTTCACTGCAACGGTGAAACTTTTGAGTCTGAGCTTCATGGTTTTTGTTTTCGAAACACTGATACCATTAGAATCACGATCAAGAGAAATGCACCCTTTTTGCATTTGAAAAAAAGAATACAATCCTTTATAGGATCAGGTATTGTGTCAAAGATCACATATCAAAATCCAATATTTTTTGAGAATGGTCAATGCAAGTTTTTCCCCCTTAAGGTACGAGACAATGAAGATGTTGAAAACATGTTTGTTAGTCATGAACATTCAGGGAACAATTGTATCGAGTTGTACATTACTCTACAACCATGTATACCATCTCAACAGTCTCAACTAACCGATCAGGATGAAGCTGGTGAAGATGATGCAGATGATGCACAATGGTCAGATGAACTCAACCCAGAAGCAGAAGTAGAAGTCGACGTTGTTGATGAAGAAGAAGAGGAGACCGAGATACAGGTTGATCACATGCTGAACAACGAAGATGAAGATGATGATCAACCACCACCAATACCTCCTAGTCATGTCTACAATCCGCCTCAACATATGACAAATATGGATCTTCACGACGACGAAACATGCGACAGTGTCTTCTATAATCCGTATCCGAGACCAGTAGGCGAATTAAAGGTGGGAGACATGTTTCGTACCAAAGAAGAATGTGTTTTGGCAATCAAAAAATTCCATATGAACAACTTTGCTGACTTTATAGTGAAACCCACTGATTCTAGAAGGTATGTTATCGAATGTCGTAACATGCTTTGTAAGTTTCGTTTGGCTGCGTCTTATAAGAAGAAAAATGACTCTTGGGAGATCGCTTCAATAGACCCACCGCACAGTTGCGTTGCAACTAACGTTGAACAAGATCACCGTAAACTGAGCACAGCTTTGATATGTCAAGACATTCTGCCATTGGTAAATAAAGACCCATCAGTGAAGGTGAGTATAATTATATCCCATATCCGAACAACATATAATTATACTCCATCTTACAAGAAAGCATGGATTGCGAGGACAAAGGCTGTTGAACAGGTTTTTGGCAACTGGGAGGATTCATTCAAGGAATTGCCACAGTTTTTATGGGCACTAAAAACATATGTCCCAAGAACTGTTGCAATTATGGAGACAGTGCCAACAATGATGCCAGACGGAACTTGTGCTACAGGTAATAGAATATTTCACCGTCTCTTTTGGGCATTTGACTCGTGCATCAAAGGTTTTTCTTTCTGCAAACCTATCTTGCAAATTGATGGCACTTGGTTATACGGAAAATACAAGGGTACTTTGCTCATGGCGGTTGCACAAGACGGTAACAACAATGTCTTTCCCATTTCCTTTGCTCTTGTTGAAGGTGAAACGGCTGGTGGATGGGGTTTCTTTCTTCGACATCTCAGAACGCATGTGGCTCCACAAGTCAATCTATGTTTGATTTCTGATAGACATGCTGCCATTGAGAGTGCCTATAACAACCATGAAAACGGATGTCATGATCCTCCTTCTACACATGTCTATTGTATCAGACACATTGCACAAAACTTCATGCGTGCTATAAAAGATAAGAATCTTCGCAAGAAGGTGGTGAATGCTGGGTATGCTTTAACTCAACTGTCATTTCAATATTATCGTGATGAAATTAGACTGTCTAATGAAGACGCATGGAGATGGATAAATAACATACCAGTAGAGTAGTGGACAAGAGCATTTGGCGGTGGTTGTCGATGGGGCCATATGACAACAAACATTGTGGAATGCATGAACGGGGTTTTCAAAGGAATTCGAAATCTGCCGATAACCGCCTTGGTAAGATCAACCTATTATAGGTTGGCTTCTATGTTCGCAACCAGAGGTGAAAGATGGAGTGCAATGTTAATATCCGGACAAGTATTCAGTGAGTGTTGCATGAAGATCATGAGAGAGGAGAGCATTAAAGCTACGACACACGCTGTAATAGTCTTTGACCGTCATAGACAAAATTTCAGTGTCCAGGAAACAATGGGCAACAACGAGGGGAGACCAAATTTAGCCTACGTTGTTAGACTACACAAAAGTTGGTGCGATTGTGGAAAATTTCAGGCCTTCCGCATACCTTGCTCCCATGTCATTGCAGCATGCGCTTATACTCGTCAAGACGCTTACAACCATTTATCTGATGTGTACAAGGCCAACACCATCATGAATGTATATAGTCAAAGCTTCTCAGTACTACCAATGGAGGATTACTGGCCTCCATATGAAGGAGATATTGTTTGGCACAATGAAGAGATGCGTAGAAAGAAGAAAGGAAGGCCAAACATCACACGTATCAGAACATAGATGGATTCCACAGATAAAATGATAAGATTATGTAGTATCTGTCGTCAACCAGGACACAACAAAAACAACTGTCCCAATCAAGGAGCATCATCTAGATCTTAAGCTTTTTGTAACATTGTATTTCTGTAACAATCAATCATTATATATCATTAAGTTCTTGTTACAACGAGTTTCATAACAAACATCAGTACAAAACATCTGAAAATATAAATAATTCTAACTGATTACAACAATCAAATTAATGTCGTCTCGACCGAACATCATTTCCCTAGCATCCTTATCAGTCTTCATTCGCACCTAACCAAAGATACTGTCAAGTCTCTCAATACTTCTGATTTTTTCCCCTTATGGTATTTTCCCGTCTAACCATCGAACCAGCTCCCTCTTCAGTTGATCGAATGTGGTAATGTTCCAAAACAGCATCAGCATTTGAGGTTTGTCTCTCGCATAAATCACCTTACCGTATCGGCGACGAACACCAAACATGATAGCCAAATGATTATATGAGCTGTGGAACAATTGGTCACACAACGCATCTATTTATAAGACAAAAAAGGAATTTTATGAGGGAGTCGCCAATTGAATTGGCGACTCCTCTAAAAACCTACACATAGGCGCCAATTGGATTGGCTAGGGCGCCTGCCCTAGCCAATCCAATTGGCGCCTCCATTCAAGTTTTAAGAAGAGTTGCCATATGAACAACTTTCATGTTCATCAAAAATCCATTTGAAACTTGGAAGCTCATCATTCATTTCAAAACATTATAGGTCATTTTGACAAAAACCCTAATTTTGGGTCAAGTTCGCAAGGACCTAACTCACTCATTTTTAATTATTTTGAGGTGGGACCAAGTGAATTGCAAAATTTGATATGTCTACTTAGTTGTTATGTTGGACAAAATTTCATAATTCTAAAAGGAACACATGCGATAATACAAAACATTATAGGTCAGATAACAGTTGAAAAACTCAGAAGTCCAACTTCAACTGCCCATAACTTTCTCATAAAAAATCCAAATGATGCAAAATTTATGTCCAAATTCATTTTCTTGAAAAGATCTACAACTTTCATGTTGTAGGTTTTGTCATTTGAGGCTTTTTTAAGGGAGTCGCCAATTGAATTGGCGCCTCCTCTTAAACCTTACACATAGGCGCCAATTGGATTGGCTAGGGCACCTGCCATAGCCAATCCAATTGGCGCTTCCATTCAAGTTTTAAGAGGAGTCGCCAATTCAATTGGCACCTCCTCCTAAAAGTGGGGTAGTTTGGGAATTTTTCTGAAACCTGGGATAATTTGGGATTTTTTTTGAAAAACTGGGTTATCTCG
The DNA here is from genome assembly GCF_024323335.1 of Lathyrus oleraceus. Taxonomy (NCBI): domain Eukaryota; kingdom Viridiplantae; phylum Streptophyta; class Magnoliopsida; order Fabales; family Fabaceae; genus Lathyrus; species Lathyrus oleraceus. The sequence continues at coordinate 298,843,710 of NC_066582.1, forward strand.
GTAAAAAAACCAATCAAATCATCGCCACAAATTATTTTTTCAACTTAAATACAATTTATATTCTTTGCTTCAATTAAGATAGGTTTCATATCATTTTTTTCAACTTCAGATATGCTCCGTTTATTTTTCATTGTCACATTTTTCCGCATGAATTAAATAACGTGGTTACCACTCGATCAACGTAAAAAGTCATTTTTGAAATGAATTTAAAAAAAAAAAGTCTAAGCACTTAATTAGAATTTAACATCCAAATACTGTTTAAATCTTTTCAAGTTGTAACAAAACTTTGTAAAGATGGATATATTTGAATAGTATACTTAGAATTTGGAGTCAAATATCTACAATTTTTCTGTTTTTATTTGTTTTCAACCGAATTTAACATATAATACACATTCCTGATTCAAGAGTTTTAGAGAATACCTTTTATTGTTTTTATATTTTTCTAAGAAGTTTAAGAAGTCATTTTAACTTCTTTATTTTCATATTATTATAACCCTATTCTTTAGTACACTAACTCAAAACAAAAAATATCACTAGTTTCAAGAACCATCCAAACTTAATCTTTTGTATTAGCAACGAAAATTAAATATAATTTTTTTTATCTAAAGAGATTTAAAAAATTAACATTTCAATTGAATTGACTTGAAATGCAGCTATGTCACAGAATAAAAGATCCCACACTCAAATGGTCAAAATAGTGAGTAAACAGTTACAAAATTTTGCTTGAAAAGACTCGGAGTTTTTTTTTTTGAAATTGCCACATTGTGTAAACTAAACATACTAATAAACCATTCAGAAAAGTCACAAATTATATAAAATAGATAATTAAATGAATACTCTCTATAAGAAGAAAAAAAAGTAAATATTGAAATTTTTTACTCAAATCTTCCTTGCAGAGGTGTTTGAAAATTGAGCATACATCATACATCAGGTAAATTTTGTTCTTTTTCTCTATCTCTCAATTTGTTGTTAGAACCTTAATAGCAATTGAGCTCTCTTTATTTCTCTTTTATCTAATTTGTGTTTTCTTTTACTATTATGATATCACTAGCAAATAAGAAATCTTGTTAACTAAAACAAAAATTTAGAAAACAAACCGTTCATTATTTCCATCCAATAATAGAGATGACAACAAGAGAAGCACAACTAAAAGTGTAAAAATTGAAAACTTATAATTAAAAAGGAAATATATTAAAAGACAATTACATCCAAATCACATATTGTTATCTGGTAAAGGAAAAATATTAAAGTTGTTCATATCATGCATCATAGTCGGATGTTCTAGCTTCTATCTCATGAAAGTCTCTCTTGTTAGACGAGAACAACGATCTAGAAGGAATGGTTGAGTAGATCTCCTATCTGAACCGTTATTGGTAGGATCCTACTTGAATCGACTCTCGTCTATCCGAACCGTTATTCGTAGGATCGGATATGCGTACAAACCGTAATATAAATCATGCTAAAGATGAGAAAAGAAAACCAACAAGTTCAATATATTTGGTTTGAATATAAACCACGCTTAAGATAAATGATTTCCAATGAGAAGTAAAAATAAACTTGACAAAGGAATTTTATCGAACACTTGGTGTGCAGTAATTTTATCGAATGCTTGGTATGAAACATACCAAACTTGATTCTCTTTTTGTTGAAGTTACAACAATACATTTGCGATGGTTTAGATTGTAATGGTTTTATACAAACAACTTTAAACACTTTAACATAACCATAATTTTCAAAAATTCAAATTAAACACTAAGCATGATAAAAATCTGAAAAGAAATGAGAGAGAGAGAGAGAGAGAGAGAGAGAGAGAGAGAGAGAGAGAGAGAGAGAGAGAGAGAGAGAGAGAGAGAGAGAGAGAGAGAGAGAGAGAGAGAGAGAGAGAGAGAGAGAGAGAACACCAAGATTTGTTTTGTTTAGGAAGTTACCCAATTGTCCTTACTATAGGTACGTATGCCCTCAATTCGAAACCGAATTGAGATATTGTAATTAACGTTTGCAATATCAATTTACAAGAGAAGTAGTAGAAATTCAAACACCAAACCATATGTTTGATGTTGATCCTAGCTCCTTCTCTACCATTGATCTTAGCAAGATCATGTCACACAAGATCTCCAATAAGATAGGACGACAATTGCGAGTGCGAGTGTGTGAGATGTAATTCTCGTTAGGGTTGACATGAAAACCTCGCTTAGAATAGATCCTCTTGAAAGTGTTGTCGCCTGAAATGTAGTTATCGTAACCTTCAATATTTTCATTAGGGTTTGTGACTCCAAGGAACTTTTGTAGAACCTTTAACCCTTTGGCCTACTAGGAATTATAGTTGCGTATTATGGGTTTGCGAGATGTAGTTCTCGTGGGGTCGATACGAGAACCTCACTTAGAGTAGATTCCCTTAAAGGAATTGACGTCCCACATGTAGTTATCGTAAGCGGAAATCATTCTTGGCGAAACCATGACTACGAAAACCTTGTCTAGAACCCCGAAGTTCATGGTTTCATAGTGTGGGTTTGCGAGATGTAGTTCTCTTCGAGTCGACAAGAAAACCTCACCTAGAAAAGATTCCCTTGAAGGAATTGATGCTCCACATGTAGTTGTCTTAAGCGACAATGATTCTTGTGGATCTATAACTCTGAGAACCTTTGTAAACCCTAGATCATACCTGGTGAGAATCCTTTGTGAACAATGAAATCAGATTCATCCGTACCTCGGACCTATGAACCCATGAACCTAAAAAACAAAAAAAAATGCATGTCATGTCATCGCATGGATAGTGTTTGCATGAAAAAAAGAAAAGCTCTTACTTGTCTCACGTTTATTTCAGGAATTTGAGATATTTACAACCTTGAAAGTGACTTTTGAAAGGATAAACACTTGGATATTCAAGTTTAAAGAGCCCAATATTGAAAGCTTAAAGATGTTTATCTCCAAATTAACTACAATCAATCTCATTGACTTCAGAAAATACCATGGGAAGATCCTGGATCTATTACTTGAAAAGGTAGATTTATTTGTCGTTGTCACTCTAGCCCGGTTCTACGACCCACCTCTGCACTGCCTTACATTCTCAGATTTCCAAATGGCTCTTTGTCGCATCTCGAAAAATACGATTCCTCGCGATGGTCGTGGAAAAAATTATGTTTGAACAGAGTCGCCACCTGTAACACCTCAAAATTTGCCCTCCTCTCTTGGGACTAAGCCTAACATATTGCATACATGTTTAGGTCATTAGGCATTGCATATTGCATATCATGTGGTTACATTGTGCAAGCCATACTCCCAAGTCTTGTTCAGAAGATGAGGAAGTCAAAGTGCGGGCCTAGGGTTTATTGACTGATCATTGGCCATCTGAGGATTGGGCTGTGAATTAGGGTTTTGTGATTCTCAATGGATGTGGGTCTTCATCTTGATTGCAATGATACATCATCATCATCATGGTTGGTTATCATCAGAAGAATCAAGAGATTGAGGCTGATTCCTTGAGATTAGGGTTTTGACCACTGGTCAACCCTAATCAGTTGCATTGGGCCAATCAGGGCATGATCAGGAGATGGGGTTTATGATGGATATGGGGTTCATTCTTTGATTATATTGAGCTAATTGAGGCTAGGGTGTCACCCTTGAGCCATTTCAGTTGGAGATTGGAGCTCAGATTGATCTATGCATTGATAAATTCATCTGTTAGTTGAAAAGTCAACTGTGGTCAACTGTACATGATCTGATGGATTTGGAGGTGGAAGTGAGTTGGATACACTTCATTCATGTTGGAACAAGTGTTATTTGACATCTCAAAGCTTAAGAATGGAGAAAATCAAGTCAGGACAGAAACTGCCAAAAATAGAAAGTGACTTGTAATTGAAGTTTCCCAAAATGGAAAGTTTTTGACCTCAAAGCCACGTGTCAAAGGAAGCTTCAAATGAAAATTGGTTCAACATGAAAGTTGTAGATCTTGTTCTCACCTTTCCAAAAAGTCCAAGAACTTGAAAATCCAATGTATGGTTGGAAAATTATGGCTCAGTGAAATTCAAAAATGACCCATAATCAGGAGGTCATAACTTCCACATGGTTTGTCCAAATTGCAAGTTCTTTATATGCACAAACTCCATTTGACATGTACTTTCATGATGCATAATTGGATTTTTCCAAAAGTGGCCAATGCAAAAAGTCAATTTTCAACTGGACTTTTAATTTGGACCAAGGGCAAAATTGTCCAACTTTCAAAATAATTGGAATTTTTGAGTGGGGATTTTTGCTACACCTCATAAATGGCATTTGAAATTTGTTGGAATCATCATTTCATGGAAAAGGCTTGTAATTTGAGATTTGGCTTGAAAAATGAAATGGCTAAAATTGGACAAATGCAAACATATAGTGAAATTGCAAAAGACACAACCAATGGGAGTGAGACAAGTTTCAACAGCTCACACATGGCATTTGGAAGGTGTGTGAGCTGTCATTGAGGTGGCATGAGCTGTCCTATGGAAATTACATTTTTGCCCTCACTTGCAAAATTAGCCATTTCATTAACATGTGCATTTGGCTAATTAACTTGATTAAGCATGGTTTAGTGCAACATATATATTCTTAATCACACTCTAAACCTAACAGAAATCACATTTCCCCAAATTGGATCTCAAAACCTCTCACATTCATCCATTTCTTCAAGAACAATCCAAACTTCAAATTCATCAATCTTCATCAATTATGGATGAAACTTGGAAATTCTTTTTGCATTCACTTCCTCTAATCATCTTCTCCAACTGTTTGTGAAGAATGGAGCACGTGGAAGGCTGATTCGTGACTGTTCAATATCACATCATCCATGGCAAATGCGGATTTCGAGCAATAAAGGCCAAGGCAATTGAAACTGGAAGCATTAATCACCTTCCCTATCTCCCTTGTTCATCTGTTTGAGGTGGATTCACACGAAGAACAGCTCAATCAACACTGCCATATCCAGGTTTCAAGATTTTAGAATCTCATGCTTTTCTTAATTGTTATATGCGTGGTGTAGTCCTTTTCATGTAGAGTATGATGATAGTTTTAGTTTTGCAAATGGATGACTGTGTAGGGAGAAATCTAGGATTGAAATTTTGCGACAAAACCCTAACATGCTCGATCCATAGAATATAGGAAGAATTGGTTGAAATGAGGTTCATATTTGGATTGTAGATGCTTAGACGGTTCGAATGACTATCCATTTGCCAATTTCCATGATGATTTGTTGTTCATCGAATTTTAGAAATTCTGGAAAAATTGAAGCTGAAAACGATGAAGCAAGGCTGTTTGATCTTATTTTCTGTTTGAACTTTCAAATTCTATGTTTACCGCCCGCGCCATGAACTATTTACAGGAATGCCATTGGCATTTTAATTAATTTAATTAATTCCATTTTAATTCATAAAAAATTCATTATCACCTTTAAAAATTCATAAAAAATTGTAGAAAAATCAGAAAAATGTGGAAATTTTTCCTATGACTTTGTTGTTGAGTGTAGAATTTGTTTGACCTATTGGTCAAAGTTGTGCATGGTATATTTTTGGATGGACTTAGGCTTGTTTCACATATGTCATATTTTGATACCTTGTACCATTTTGATTGTGAAATGCACATGCTTATAAATAAATTCTTGAAAATTTTTGTGATGATTCTTGACTGGATGATGCTCATTTCCATGTAAACTTCATGCATTTTTGATACCTGGCCATGGAGATATGAATTATTGAACTTAGGTGTGACAATTTGTGTCACACCTCTTGATGTCAACTTGTTGGAATTATTTGCATGAGCTAAACTTGTTAGAATTGATTGAAATTTTGCATGATGGTGGATTAACATGTTAAGATGCTATATGAATTTTTGTGGAATTTTTCATTTGCATTTTCTAATTGATCATGATTTTTCATTTCTGGTGGTTGGATTTGCAAGCTCATGTGACATAGGTTGGTAGAATCATTGTGAAATGCTCATATGGTATTGGATAGCCATGAAATTTGATATGCATGTTGTAGACACATCGTGTGACCTCCCTGTTTTGGTCCCATTCATTTCTTTTTGGTTTTCATTGAGTTATGAATTTTTGAAGTGAATGCATGTGTTGATGTTGTGATTTGGAGCCTATAATTGTGTCTGTTTTGTTGATTTTCATTGACATGGTTACCTTTGCCCAATTAAGCTGAAATTTGGTGTGCCATACCTGGATTAGGTCCTGTTTAGGTGTAATTTATTTGAGAATTTTTGGAAGTGTTTTGGTGTGGATTTGAATACAATAGTTCTGTTTGCATGTTTGGTGCCTCATTTGAACTAGTTTGCCTTATTTTGTGCATAACATGAACATGATGAATGATATAAACATGAGACTAATTGTGTTGGCTCTTGTTTAACATTAATTTGACTTTGGTTTGTGAATGCCTTGCTGTTTAGGGATTTTTTCTTGCTTTGGACCCTAGGCTTGGCCTAGTGGTCTAGTTGCTAATGTTTGCTTGATTTTTCAGGATCAAAAGCATAATGCACATGGAGAATGATCCAAATCAATTTTAATTGATGTTGTTGATGTTTGTACACTAACATAACATTGTTTTGTAGGTGGTGAAGCTTAGGCTTGAGCTTTGAGCTTGCTTTTTTGTGCATTGCTTTGTATAGTTTGATTGATTGAACACTTGCTGTTTATGGTTTGTCTGTCTGATTACTAACTGTGTTTGACTGTTTCCAGGTACTTTTAGTTGCTCAGTTCCTTGTGAACTTTTGCTTTGCTTTGCTTAAGCAACTTGCATTGAGGTATAACTTCCTAACTTCATGTAGTCTGGAGACCCGGCTGTTACCGGGCCGGGAAAATAAATGTCTGAAGTCCTCCTTAAGAGGCGATGATTGTGATTGTTTAATTTTATGCCTAAGCAGGTAAAGTCCTTAATCAAGGCAATTGGTGGAAGGTAGGGATAAGCAATCTATCCCCCACTATTCTGTGAGTCTTCTCCTTGCTCCCATTACATGGTTGTAGCATTGAGATCCAAGCCCAAGATCTGTTGTGTCAGAGTCTTCGAGTATAGAAGGGTCCCCCTATTCTGGACCCATGCTCATTTGTCAGAAGCTCTCCCTGGTTAGGGATAAGAGCTGTGAGGTCTCATCCTCACTTCATCTTTTCATCTGCTTCACCTTAGCCTCGCAATGGCAAGGTTAAGAGCAAACCCAGCCCGTACAGACGACTCGCTTCGGCAGTTAAACCTATTGTGTGAGCCACTTGTTTGGTTATAGTGCGTGCTGTGTGGATATCTGTTTGAGATGCTTGTTCTCATTTGATGTATGCTTGAATTATGCTGTATGCTTGTGTGCTTACTTCTTTCCTGGATAGGAGTAGTTTGCTTATGCAAGTAGGATAGAAAACTGAACTTAGGGTAAGCGATGCATGACAACATTAGGCTCGAGTCTCAGCTCCCTAGTCGTGTGTCTTTCCCCGGTTTCTGGTTAGCAATTTAGTCCCTTTCAGGGGAACTACATCGCCCTGATCCTCGTTCCAGACGAGGTATGTAGGCAGGTGGTCGTGCGAGACCACTCCGGGCAACCTTTTTCTTTTTTGCGTGTGTTTGTTTGTTATCTGATTGTGTTTTGGCTCGGATGCCGACGTAAGCCCAGTGATTGGCTGTCGGGCTCCACGTTTGCCGTTTTGTGCGTGTTTTGGCTCGGATGCCGACGTAAGCCCAGTGATTGGCAGTCGGGCTCCACGTTTGCCGTTTTGTACATATTTTGGTTCGGATGCCGACATAATTCCATCCAGTGGTTGTCGGGCTCCATGTTTGCCACCCTTGCTTGTTTGTGTTGTTTTGTGTTGTTTGGCGTGCGTAAGCCGAACTACAGTGGCTCTGATTCTTGTTCCAGACAAGATATGTAGGCATAAGGTGCGATACCTTATCGAGCTCCCTTCTCTTAACCCCACCTGCGTTCCCTGTGTGTGTGTGTGATGTTTAGCAACCTTTTCTTTATTCTAGGACGTGGATCCCGTCGAGTACGACGGACGTGAGGGGTGCTAATACCTTCCCCTTGTGTAACCGACTCCCTTACCCTTTCTCTTTGGTCGCGAGACCATTTCCTTTCCAGGTTTCTCTGAGCGTTTCCTTTCCCTATATTGGGATAAATAACGCGCAGTGGCGGCTCTGTGTGTTTTTATTTTTTAGCTCGCCGGTTGATTTTTCGCAGGATGCGACAGCTGGCGACTCTGCTGGGGATTCATGACTGAGTGTAGACCTGTGCTGGTCCATCGTCCCTGAGCGAGTCCTTCCTAGCGTTCTAGGATTAGTTTGGGTTGCTTGTGATGTTTGATTTATCGCATTTATTATTCTGACTGTGTATATTTGCATTAATGTCTGCATGCATCATACTATCATGCTGTTGTCGTCCTCTATGCAGGTGGTTCTGTTGTTTGGGGTGGGTGTTCTGAGTGGGGCTAAAACCCAGGCCCGAGTATACACCTAGGACTAGTGTGGTCTCATGTTCCTCATTTGCTGGATCAGCATATTGTTGCAACGTGACATACCACAAGCCAGACGAGGTTCATGTGATAGTGTTTTCCTCTGTGGGGTACTCCACTTTGGTTGAGTTACTTCATCTGAGCTGTTGACTCTAGTGACCGATCATTTCCCGGATCTTTGGTTTAGACGATCTCAGGAGAGCTGCAATGGCACACCCGAAAGGGCAAACCCATTGAGTATCTCTGCCCGATTGTCGAGACTATTGTCCGCCCTAGGGTGACCTGTTTAGAATTTACCTGTGAGGGGAGGGTGATTCTTTCAGATGCATGTTCAGATGGTGACTTTGATGGTGACTAATTGTTCCGTGGATCAGAGTTCTATTTATAAGTCGGATTTATGGCCGTTTATTTCTGAGGCGCCGGAGTGCTGTCCGTGATTTATCAGTGGGGATCCGTTTATTTCAGGATTCCCCGGGCCGATTCAGATGTTGTGGGTATCTGCTCAGAGATTGTGGTTTGATGATGATGATGATGTATCTTTCTTCCGTTTATTTCGGAACCCGTGGGTCAGATTTGTGATTGTACACTCCTCAGATGGTTATGATCAGTTCAGAAACCAAATTCAGTGCAACGGATGATCAGATGGCTTGGAGGATGGCAACACATTGCATTCATTCATCAGCATCATTACATCTTGCATTAATTTCATCTAACACATGTTTACCCATATGCAGGGACATTTTTGATTGAGATCCTGGTTGAGAGATTTCTTTGCTCAGAGATGAGGACCGGTTTGAAGCCCGATGTTGTCTACAGTTTCTTCGATCCTGAGATTGGTGTGCTGAAGGAGATGATAGCATTGATCACTCCCGACCATGTGGGGATGTTCAGAGAGGCATACGGTAGTATCCTGAAGATGGTTTTCAGACTCACTGACAGTGACAGAAGCGCCATTCATACTCTTCTCCAGTTCTATGACCCGGGGCTGAGATGCTTTGTATTTCCGGACTATTTGTTGGGACCCCTGATGGAGGACTATGCCAGTATCCTGGGTGTTCAGATCCGCGATCAGATTCCTTTTTGTGCTATTAGGAGAGAGCCTGACGTCCTTGGGATTTCCCGTGCTCTTTATTTGAGTCCGGAAATAGCCAAGGAGGGTTTGAAGGAGAAAGGAAAATTACCCGGTTTTCATTTGAGTTTCTTGGAGGCTAATGCCAAGGAACATGCTGCTAGGGGTAACTGGAAGACGGTTTGTGCTCTGACCGCCGTGAGCATTTATGGGATTGTTCTGTTTCCTAATCAGAAGGATTTTGTGGACCATAATGCTATCAGATTGTTCATGCAGAGAAACCCTATTCCTACTCTGGTCGGAGACGTTTACTACTCGGTGCATAACAGGAATGAGAAGAGGCGTGGTGGTTTGATCAGATGCTGTTCTCAGATGCTCTTCCGATGGTTTATGGGGTATTTGCCTTCTCGGGGTGCTTTTGCTCATATTGATCCCACTGTCAAGTGGTCATTCAGGTTGATGGGTTTGCGGGCTGATGATATCGCTTGGACTCATAATGGGTTGGCTGGACGGGATTTTATATATAGCTGTGGGGATTTTCCCAATGTGCCTCTTATAGGAGTTCAGGGTTGCATTAATTACAACCCGACGCTTCTTAGGAGACAGATGGGGTTCGCTATGGAGGTTCCTCCTCTCGAGTGTGAGACTCAGGAGTCCTTTTATTTTCCTGTGGAGGGTAATCAGGCCAAGCTGATGCAGGTGTCCGGGGCATGGCGCAACATCCAGAAGAAGGGTAAGGTTCCATTTGGTAAGGTCAACTGTCGGTATTTTCCTTTGTTTGAAGATTGGTTGCGGAAGAGGATTGAAGCCACATTTCTACCATTTCCGGGGGGTGATCCTGTGTGTCCTATGATTGAGGGTCCAAGTTCTTCTGTCGGCATGGAGGAATTCCTTGAGATGAAGAGGGCCAGAGATCAGCTACTTGTAGAGAAGGCTGAATTGGAGAGAAGTGTTGCTCGGTTTCAGGCAGCTAATCAGGAGATCAAAGTGAAGATGGAAGATCAAGACAAGCGACATGCCTTGGAAGCCAAACGCTTTGAAATGGATACAGCCTATTATGGGAAGATCAGCCAAGCTTTAGCATCATCCAACCGGGAGCACGACATCACTAAGGATAAGCTGTTCAGAGCGTCAAAAGTCATTGAAGATGAGAAGAGAAGGCAAATACTTGTCAAAGATCAGAGGGACGACAGAGTCCGAATCCTCATTGCTGAGTGGGAGACCAAGCTGAAGGTCAGGGAAGCAGAGAATTTGAAGATCACCGCTGAGAGAGATCATTACAGGGCAGAGAGAGACCACTACTTCAGACAGATGAAGATTCACCAGAAAGAAGTGGGGAGATTGCAGCAGGAGAACACCGAGCTCAGGTTCGCCGCAGAGTTCGCAAGGATGGAAGATGAGATAGGGCCATCTGTGGGACCCTCATCGAGCTAGATCTTTCATTTGTGTTGGATTACCGTCAGGCTTGTTGACGGAATTCACTTGTCTGTATTTCTTTCCTATTCTGGAGGATTGTATTTGATTTGTATCTGATCTGATGTATGACTATGGCACTGATTGTGCACTTTTGGTTATGTGATGGTGATTTTTCATTCAGTGATTAATCTTCAAGCTTTATTTGCTTTGCCGTATGCACTCACACAAGCACACACATGGTTGGGGGTATCATGCTAAATCACATATCTCCGATCTGCACCGTAAAATCAAATGTTGAACGACCGAATATTGATGCCGGATTATTATTTGTCTCAGTGATGCCAGGATCGAGAGACAAAGTGTCCTTCATATGGATAGCCACTGCATCCATGCATAATCATGATAACTTGTGTTTTATTTTGCAGGTATTTGTTACTAACGTGCTTGTTTGTGACAGGAATCATTGCTCGCGCTCGAAGGACAGTACCCTTGCACTCAACACGCCCTCACAGATACTACACCCGAAGAAATACTCCCAGACTCATGGAGCTTCCCAGTGCAGATATGCTTGAATTGAAAGATAAAATGAACGAGCTGATCAATATAATGCAAGGCTTTGCAATTGGTCAGAAGGCTCTGGCAAACAAGGTTGAGAAACTCGAGCGGGTTTCTGCAGTAAACAGTGGGGTCAACCTGGATGGAGTCTCCAACCAAGGGCCGGGATCTCGCGATGGTGGAAAGAGAACAACAGTTGGTCTTGTGAATAATGCTGGCGCTGCTGGTCAGCCTGGGCCGAGTCAGAATATGAAGGATAACTTTGTGCCTCCTTTCTATGGGTTCGATGAAGATCAGGAAGAAGATAGAGAGGCTGACCAATTTTCTATGCAGAATGAACCTTTTGTGCCTTACAACATTCCTCCTCAGAACAAGGAAATTCAGCTGCTGGCTGAGAAAATCAAGGTGCTGGAGAGTTATGCCACTCCCGGGGTGGTGAATATGGCTAACATGGGGCTGGTAGATGGGATTGTGATCCCACAAAAGTTCAAGGCGCCCAGTTTTGACAAATACAATGGGAGTTCATGCCCAGAGACTCATCTCCAGGCATTCGTCCGCAAAATCTCTGCATACACGGCAGATCAGAAGTTGTGGATGTATTTTTTCCAGGACAGCCTGTCCGGAGGCTCCCTGGAGTGGTATACCAAGCTGAAATCTTCTGACATCAAAAGTTGGCAAGATCTTGGAGATGCTTTCTTCAAGCAATACCAGTTCAACGCAGATATGGCTCCGAGTCGTACCCAGCTGCAGGGTATGTCTCAAAAGCACAATGAGGGCTTTAAGGAGTATGCCCAAAGATGGAGAGAACTGGCTGCGAGGGTGCAACCTCCGCTCGTTGATCGTGAGATGTCGGACTTGTTTATGGGGACCCTGCAGGGGCCGTTTGCAGAAAGGATGGTGGGCTGTCCTGTCACCAACTTCTCCGATATTGTGGTAGCTGGAGAGCGGATTGAGAGTTGGTTGAAATTAGGCAAGATTCAGGGTAATACATCCGCGTCTTCTTCAGGCTCGAAGAAACCATTTGGTAACAGTAGTGGGCAGAGGAAGAAAGAGGGCGATACCAGCGCCGTGTATACTCAACGCGGACCCGGTAGGGACCGTTACTTTCAGCACACTGCTGCAGTAACAATTCCTGCTGAGTCTCAGCCAGCACAGCAACAACAGCAACAGAGACAACAACCCTTTCAGCAGAGGCAGCAAAGGGCTGGTTATCAGATCTGGGGCAGAGCGCAGGATCGTCAGTTTGATAGGCCTCCGGTGAGCTATGCTTTCTTGTTTAAGAAGCTGCAAGATTTGGGCCTGGTGCAGACTAGAACTCTGGCACCTTTGAGACCTGATCAAAGGCCAGCCAGCTATGACGAGAATGCTAAGTGTGAATTCCACTCGGGTGCGCCCGGGCATAATATTGAGAACTGTAAAGCTTTTAAGCACACAGTTCAAGATTTAGTGGATTCAAAAGCAATTAATTTTGCTCCATCCCCCAATGTCAATGCCAATCCCATGCCAGCGCATGGTCAGAGGGGGGTGAATGCCATTTCTGTGGAAAGTCGAGTTGGGCTGTTTAAGGTTGGTCAGCTGAGGACGCCTTTGACTGAGGTCAAGAGGCAGTTGTTGAGGAATGGGGTTTATCCGGGTTGCGGTTACGCGTGTGCTGAGTGCGCGGATTCTGTGAACGGTTGTGAGCTTCTGAGGAAGCATGTCCAGGGTCTGATGGACAATGGTGATATCTTGATTGAGAGGGCTGGAGAAGAGAAGGAGGAGGTCTCCACCATAACTATTTACTATGATCCGGTTGATTTGTCAAACCTTACTGAAGAGGCTCCAGTTACCATCACGGTACCTGGGCCGATTCCCTATGACAAAGATGATGCCGTACCATGGCATTATGGTGGGGAAGTGTACTGTAACGGGGAGAGGGTTGAAGAGCAATCTGCTAGTGAAACCGCCGTGCTAAAGGTGGATAATGCCGGTCCTAGCGGTTTCACTCGCAGCGGTAGGCTGTTTGCTCCTGATGCGCTGAGAAGGGGGGAGGAAGAAAAAGATAAAAAAGAAAAGGCCGAGGCTTTAGCCAGGGCAAAGGGGAAGGCTGTGGCAGATAGCGGTAATACTCCTGTGATGACACCGGCGCCTGCGGGGTCGGATAATAAATTTGATGATGAGGCTGAAGAGTTCTTGCGAATCATCAAAAAGTCGGAGTATAAACTGGTCGATCATTTGCAGCAAACTCCTTCTAAGATCTCGATTCTTTCACTGTTGTTGAGTTCTGAGGGTCATAGGGAGGCTTTATTGAAAATTCTGAAGAAAGCCTATGTGCCTCAGGAGATCACAATCAACCAATTGGAGACGGTTGTATCCAACGTGCATGCTAGCCATGGGTTGGGCTTTACTGATATGGATTTGACCGTAGATGGAAGGAACCATAACCGGGCTTTACACATTGCAATGGAGTGCAAAGGAGCTGTGCTTTCGCATGTGCTGGTTGATACCGACTCCTCATTAAATGTGTTGCCAAAGAAAGCCTTGGCGAAGCTTAACTGTGATGGGCTGATTTTGACCCCGACTGATCTGATTGTGCGGGCATTTGATGGGTCTAAAAGGGCTGTATTCGGGGAAGTGGAACTGCCAGTAAAGATTGGACCCGAGGTGTTTAAGTCGACTTTCTACGTCATGGACATTCAGCCGGCATACAGTTGCCTGTTGGGTCGCCCATGGATTCATGCTGCGGGAGCAGTCACTTCGACTTTGCACCAGAAGCTGAAGTATGTCTGGGGAGGTCAAGTCGTCACTGTCTGCGGGGAGGAGGATATCTTCGTCAACCACCTGTCTTCATTTAAGTACGTGGAGATGGATGGAGAAATCTGGGAGACGCCGAGCCAGGCTTTCGAAACCATTAAGGTGGAGAATGCCCTGTTCGCGAAGGAAGAGGAGAAACCATCCATCGCTTCCTACAAGCAGGCTACTGAGGTAGTCAAGAGTGGTGAGGCTCCTGGTTGGGGCAAAATGATGGAGGTCCCTGAGAAGAAGGATCGTTTTGGGGTCGGATATCAACCGGGCCGAGGCTCAGGACGAGGAAGAGGACGTCGTACGACGGTTACCTTCACAAGCGCCGGAATGCTGGATCCGGATCACATCTGCATGATGGGTGAAGACATTGACAGTGATTGCGACATGGACCAGTGGATAAAGCCGTGCGTACCAGGGATGGAAATCCAGAACTGGAAGGCCGAAGAAGTCATCCGGGTCACTCTCCTTGAAGAGTAATATTTTTCTTGTTTTTCATTCTTATTTGCATGCAAACCATACGTGTTGCCCGACACGTAATGGTCCATTGTAAGGGCCACCTCATGTTTAAATTTGCAAGATTTTGCATCATTAATAAAAGGATGTTTTTCAAGCAAAAGCGGTGTTCCCTGTTTTTCCTTTATTTTTGCAGTTTAAAAAATAAAAACAAATAAAAATGGCAATGTTTTCATTTTTCTTTTTCAATTTTCTCACACCGGTTCTAAAGCAATGCATGAATCAACATTCATGCAGATGCGATTCCTCTCCGGATCTCATTGATAACAATCCTGTTACACCCTTGTATGACTTCGACAATCCAATCTATCTTGCTGAAGAAGAAGACGAAGAAGATTGTGAACTGCCAGGGGAATTAGCCAGGTTGTTAAAACAAGAGGAGAAGGTGATCCAGCCGCATGAGGAACAGATTGAGGTTGTAAATCTGGGTACCGACGAGGCTAAGAAGGAGGTGAAAATCGGGGCTGCTTTGGAGGAAAGTGTCAAGAGCAGAATGGTGGCATTATTGAAAGAGTATGTTGACATCTTTGCCTGGTCTTATCAAGATATGCCAGGGTTGGATACCGATATTGTTGTGCACAAGCTACCGTTGAGAACAGATTGTCCTCCAGTGAAGCAGAAGTTGCGCAGAACTCGACCTGACATGGCAATGAAGATTAAGGAAGAGGTGCAGAAGCAGCGGGATGCTGGTTTCCTTGCTGTCACTAATTATCCGCCATGGGTTGCAAACATTGTGCCAGTCCCGAAGAAAGATGGGAAAGTGAGAATGTGTGTGGACTACCGGGATCTGAATAGAGCTAGTCCGAAAGATGATTTTCCACTACCTCACATTGACGTGTTGGTAGACAATACAACTCAATTCTCGGTGTTTTCCTTCATGGATGGCTTTTCTGGCTATAATCAAATCAAAATGTCGCCAGATGATATGGAGAAAACAACGTTCATCACACCTTGGGGTACTTTCTGTTACAAGGTAATGCCATTCGGTCTCAAGAACGCCGGTGCTACTTATCAGAGGGCTATGGTGACTTTGTTTCATGATATGATTCATCATGAAATGGAATGCTATGTTGATGACATGATAGCAAAGTCCCAGACAGAAGAGGGGCATTTGGTTGACTTGGCTAAGTTGTTTGACCGGTTGAGACAGTTCAGACTGAGGTTGAATCCGAACAAGTGCACGTTCGGGGTGCGGTCCGGTAAATTGCTGGGGTTCATTGTAAGTGAGAAGGGAATCGAGGTTGATCCTGCAAAAGTAAAAGCGATAAAAGAAATGCCTGAACCGAGAACAGAGAAAGAGGTTCGTGGTTTCTTAGGTAGATTGAACTACATTTCGCGGTTCATATCTCATCTAACAGCCACGTGTGAACCGATTTTCAAATTGTTGAGAAAAGATCAAACGGTCAGGTGGAATGATGATTGCCAAGTGGCATTTGAAAAAATAAAAGAGTATTTGCAGGAGCCTCCGATTCTGATGCCTCCTGTGGAGGGAAGACCGTTAATTTTGTACCTGACGGTCCTTGAGGGGTCTATGGGGTGTGTGCTGGGGCAGCATGACGAGTCTGGTCGAAAAGAGCATGCCATATACTACCTTAGCAAAAAGTTTACCGACTGTGAAACAAGATATTCACTGCTCGAGAAAACTTGCTGTGCTTTGGTCTGGGCTGCTCGCCGACTAAGGCAGTACATGCTGGTTCATACCACTTTATTGATTTCCAAGATGGATCCAATCAAGTACATTTTTGAGAAGCCAGCATTGACCGGACGGGTTGCGAGGTGGCAAATGATTTTGACTGAATATGATATACAATACACCTCTCAAAAGGCGATTAAGGGGAGTGTATTGTCTGATTACCTCGCCCAGCAACCTATTGATGATTATCAACCGATGAAGTTTGAATTCCCTGATGAGGACATCATGTTTCTCAAATCGAAAGATTGCGAGGAACCGATCCCGGAGGAGGGGCCTGACCCTGAATCCGAATGGATTCTGATGTTTGATGGGGCCGTTAACATGAATGGAAGCGGTGTTGGTGCTATTTTGGTTACGCCGAAAGGATCCCACATTCCTTTTGCTGCCCGACTAACATTTGAGTGCACCAACAACGTGGCTGAATATGAAGCTTGCATACTGGGTATTGAGGAGGCGATTGATTTGAGAATCAAAAACCTTGTCATTTATGGAGATTCAGCTCTGGTGATAAATCAGGTTAACGGAAAATGGTATACGCATCAATCTCATTTGGTTCCGTATCGAGATTATACGAGGAGATTGTTGACATTTTTCACCAAGGTGAAGATGCATCATGTGCCTAGAGAGGAGAATCCTTTGGCAGATGCTTTGGCTACTTTGGCTGCCTTGATTAAGGTGCAGAGGTGGAATCAGTTTCCCAGTGTGGAGATTGGTCGTCTGGATAGACCGGCTTACGTGTTTGCTGTTGATACAACGCCTGATGATGAGAAGCCGTGGTATTATGATATCAAGCGCTATCTTGAGACTCAAGAGTATCCTGAGGGAGCATCTAAGAAAGATAGAAAGACTCTGCGGAGGTTAGCCATGGTGTTCTACCTAAATAAGGATGGGGTTTTGTATAAGCGGAATTTCGATTGGGTCTTGCTCAGATGTGTTGATGATGCAGAGGCAAGCCAATTGATGAAAGAGGTTCATGAAGGCTCGTTCGGTACCCATGCCAGTGGGAATGCAATGGTAAAGAAGCTGCTGAGAGCAGGTTATTATTGGATGACAATGGAGGCCCAATGTTTTAACTTCGTGCGGAAGTGTCATAAATGCCAGATTTATGCTGATAAGGTGCACGTGCCTCCAAATCCGTTGAGCTTGATGTCGTCTCCGTGGCCGTTTGCCATGTGGGGCATTGATATGATTGGAAAGATAGAGCCCACAGCTTCGAACGGGCACAGATTCATATTAGTGGCTATTGATTACTTCACCAAGTGGGTAGAGGCAGCCTCTTATACGAATGTGACGAAGCAGGTTGTTGCCAGGTTTCTCAAGAGAGACATCATTTGCAGATATGGGGTTCCTGAGAGAATCATTACTGATAATGGTTCTAATTTGAACAATAAGATGATGGCAGAGTTGTGCCGGGAATTCAAGATCGAGCATCACAATTCTTCTCCCTATCGTCCGAAGATGAATGGGGCGGTTGAGGCAGCCAACAAGAATATAAAGAAGATTGTGCAGAAAATGGTGGTAACCTACAAGGACTGGCATGAGATGTTGCCATTTGCGTTGCATGGGTATCGAACGTCGGTGCGCACGTCTACTGGGGCAACTCCTTTCTCATTGGTATATGGAATGGAAGCTGTATTACCTGTGGAAGTTCAGATTCCCTCTTTGAGAGTCCTGATGGACGTGAAATTGCAAGAAGCTGAATGGGTAAGGACCCGGTATGAAGAGTTGAGCCTGATTGAGGAAAAGAGGCTAGCAGCCATCTGTCATGGGCAGTTATACCAGCAAAGGATGAAGCGTGCTTTTGACAAAAAGGTGCGACCTCGAGTATATCACGTGGGTGATATGGTGCTGAAAAGGATCCTTCCTCCTCAAAACGATCGAAGGGGCAAATGGACACCGAATTATGAAGGTCCATTCGTGGTCAAGAAGGTTTTCTCTGGCGGAGCCTTGTTGCTAACGACCATGGATGGCGAAGATTTTCCATCCCCTGTGAATGCGGACGCAGTTAAAAAATACTTCGTATAAACAGACCCGCTGGACGAAAAGAATAAAATAGTCCAGGCGAAAATGGGCATCCCGGCGAACCAAAAACAGAAAGAAAGGTTCAGGCAAAAATTAGGGATAAAATGAAAAGTTGTACACCCGGCAAGTCGAGAACCTGAAAAGGCGACTTGGGCAAAAATGGGTATCCCGGTGGACTGAAAACCCGAAAGGGCGGTCCAGGCAAAAGAGGGATTGTAACGAACAACTGCGTCCAGCATGATCGTTTTCGCTTTGGTTAAAGCATCATGGATAATACCCGGTAAGGATCAGTTGGAATCGTCTTGTTCAGAAGGCAGAAAGCATGGAGAGTCTGAGGACATATGGGGTGTAACCGAGTTGGAACTCGATGAGATTGCGGGTTTCACATTGCCATTAGGATAGATTTTTCCTTTTGTGCAATTACCTCTTTTCAGGAATTGCTTCCTCTGTATTGCTCATTTGAGCCACACTTTTCCAATCAATAAAATGCATATTCAGTCAAATAATTTTGTTTTCATTACCGCTTTGATTGCAAAAACATCTAGATTATTTTGATAAAGAATTTTGCATTTTAATAAATACAGGTTCCTTCCAATGCATGTTTATAAGATTGAAAACTTGAAATCTTATTTGGAAGGTCGAGTGACCCAAGTGTTGAAATCTTGACACGCCCTGGGGCACGGTTTTATCTAATGATCTGTTTTGCAGGAACTGTTGGATATTTTCACTCACTTGCAGGTTGTGATGTGGAAGCTTTGTAACAGATCCCCAGAGAGTTCGCTCAGGGACGGATATATGACGAAGACGTTGAGACGTACGACGTTCCTTGATGATAATCAAGAAGACTCTTCAAAGTCGGAAGATTGGAAAGTATGTAATTCCCCACAGAGCCCGATCAGGGACGAGTGCATGAAGAAAGGATGGAGAGACGTTGCGACGTCCGACGACCTTTGGAATTAATCAAGAAGACTCTTCAAAGTCGGAAAATTGAAATTTCTGTATAAATCCCAGGAGCACGTCTCTCGTCGGGCGCGGAGCGATTTGGAATACAAGATGATGGAGCAGAAAAGGTCCAGACGAGTCTGGGAGTTCTCAAAAGTGGAAAGCTGATACGAGATTGGAAGGTGGATACCGTGGTTCGACGAGTCGACGGGTGTTCTGTGCCAATTGTTCTCATTTCCCAGCTATATCCCCAAGCAGAATCAGAGGACTAGCTCCCCAGCAGATCCGAGGTCTGTGGACTTCCCCAGCCGAGTCAAGAGGGCTGTCCCCGGCAGGTTCATAACGGTGTTTCCTCCGCAGCCAGGTCGGGAGGTCGCTACTCCCCGAGTGGAGCGGGTTTCAATGAAATATATCTCTAGCAGTGTTCATCCTACCAGTGGATTGAACAAGTTTCCGTAGCAGACGGATATTTACATCCCCAGCTGAGCTGATTCTACCTATGGATTGCATGGGTTGTCCCCAGCGGAGTAGTATGCGGTTCCCTAGCAGGGCCAGGATGGTTATCCTCAGCAGGTGATAGAGTGAGGCATCCCCAGTTGAGTCTGGAGGTTGCTATTCCCCAGCGGAGTATTTGTGAGCATTTCCCCAGTGAAGTCAACAGGTATCTGTGAGGGTTGTCCCGAAGCGGAGTCAGGATTGATACCCCCAGCAAGTCAAAGATTGTTGTATCCCCACAGAGTGTTGGTGGTGCTTATCCCCAGCAGTTTCTCGAGTGGATTGGGTGCGAAAGGGGTTCTTCCCAGCAAGGGTTGCCTTTTCCCAGCAGCAGTGCATTATTCCCCAGCAGGGTGGAGTTGGAGTGGTGACGGGTTCCTCAGCAGAGTGTCTCGTGTTCCCCAGAAGAGTCCCTTGAGGGGGATATTCCTTTTTATGCATTCATCATGAAAAAATAACATGGCATATTGCATAGAAAAATGAATAATCGCGTAGCATTTCCATGATTATGGAGCATTACGCAGAAAAAATTAATCATGCATCATTGCAAGCATAAGCTAGTCTCAAGCCGTGGTTACCATTTGAGAAGTGGTTCTTGCCAGACAGTGAAGGTGTTACTCCGAGGAGTTTAGCCTCATGATTAGATCAAAGGTATTTCCAAGTAGTGCGATACTGGAGGAGGTTCCTGTCGTGCGAGACAGACATTGAAGATGTTACTCTGAGGAGTTTAGCATCATGACGTCAGATCAGCAATGTTCCCCAGTAGTGCGATATTGGAGGAAATGTTTCCGTCGAACGGAGATGG
Organism: Lathyrus oleraceus; assembly: GCF_024323335.1. Classification (NCBI taxonomy): domain Eukaryota; kingdom Viridiplantae; phylum Streptophyta; class Magnoliopsida; order Fabales; family Fabaceae; genus Lathyrus; species Lathyrus oleraceus. The sequence continues at coordinate 298,864,465 of NC_066582.1, forward strand.
AAATAAAGTCAAAGGACGTGACGCGATCAGCGCGATTCCGGGGTTCAATCGGAGAAAAGAAATGCTGAGGTATTTTCTGGGGTTCAAATGGAGATTGGAGTTGAAGATTATATCCAGGATGCGGTCCTTAGGATTATCTTCTGTTCATGTGTCGCCTTAGACTCTGGCTGAGGCCAATGGAGGTCGTTATAGGTGTCTTCTGAGGAAGAGATACACATGCTACCTTCCTTTTGTGAAGGTTTACCCTCTGACATGTCGCCCTCAGAGTGGTTTGGGGTTATTTCCGACGTTGCCAGCGGAATTATCACGGGAGAATGGAGAAAAGGATATGTTGAGGCATTTCCTGGGGTTCAAACGGAGAAAGGGTATGCTGAGGCATTTTCCGGGGTTCAAATGGAGAAAGGGAGATGTTGCGACATTTTCTGGAGAACGGGGTTCATTATGGCGATCGAGAGTTATCGTCAGGCGACTGGGGTTCAAACTGGAGATGGGGTTCATTATTTTGGCAAAGAAGGAGTGCTGAGGCATTTTCTGGGGTTTAAATGCCGAGATCCGAGGATCGTTTGCGCAGAGAAAATTTCGGGGTTCAAGAAAATGAAAAAAAGATAAGAAAAATTTGGGGTTCAAGAAAAGCAGAAAAAGAAGATAATAATCCCCCAGCGGGTGAGTGGTGTTCAGGCCATGGTTATCCCTGTGTTACCATTTATTTTGGTATCCAGGTCGACGTTTTGTTCAGAGATTGTTTCTTCGCCGACCCAGGCAGGCGTTGTTAATTATTATCCCATCAGAGTGAAAATTGTTCGTCTGTTCTTGGTATTCAATCACTCTTCATCCTGATCATCCGAAAGCCGAGGCTATTTCGTATCGACAGGTTCACAGTGGATTGAATAGGGGCAGCTGTAACACCTCAAAATTTGCCCTCCTCTCTTGGGACTAAGCCTAACATATTGCATACATGTTTAGGTCATTAGGCATTGCATATTGCATATCATGTGGTTACATTGTGCAAGCCATACTCCCAAGTCTTGTTCAGAAGATGAGGAAGTCAAAGTGCGGGCCTAGGGTTTATTGACTGATCATTGGCCATCTGAGGATTGGGCTGTGAATTAGGGTTTTGTGATTCTCAATGGATGTGGGTCTTCATCTTGATTGCAATGATACATCATCATCATCATGGTTGGTTATCATCAGAAGAATCAAGAGATTGAGGCTGATTCCTTGAGATTAGGGTTTTGACCACTGGTCAACCCTAATCAGTTGCATTGGGCCAATCAGGGCATGATCAGGAGATGGGGTTTATGATGGATATGGGGTTCATTCTTTGATTATATTGAGCTAATTGAGGCTAGGGTGTCACCCTTGAGCCATTTCAGTTGGAGATTGGAGCTCAGATTGATCTATGCATTGATAAATTCATCTGTCAGTTGAAAAGTCAACTGTGGTCAACTGTACATGATCTGATGGATTTGGAGGTGGAAGTGAGTTGGATACACTTCATTCATGTTGGAACAAGTGTTATTTGACATCTCAAAGCTTAAGAATGGAGAAAATCAAGTCAGGACAGAAACTGCCAAAAATAGAAAGTGACTTGTAATTGAAGTTTCCCAAAATGGAAAGTTTTTGACCTCAAAGCCACGTGTCCAAGGAAGCTTCAAATGAAAATTGGTTCAACATGAAAGTTGTAGATCTTGTTCTCACCTTTCCAAAAAGTCCAAGAACTTGAAAATCCAATGTATGGTTGGAAAATTATGGCTCAGTGAAATTCAAAAATGACCCATAATCAGGAGGCCATAACTTCCACATGGTTTGTCCAAATTGCAAGTTCTTTATATGCACAAACTCCATTTGACATGTACTTTCATGGTGCATAATTGGATTTTTCCAAAAGTGGCCAATGCAAAAAGTCAATTTTCAACTGGACAGTTAAATTGGACCAAGGGCAAAATTGTCCAACTTTCAAAATAATTGGAATTTTTGAGTGGGGATTTTTGCTACACCTCATAAATGGCATTTGAAATTTGTTGGAATCATCATTTCATGGAAAAGGCTTGTAATTTGAGATTTGGCTTGAAAAATGAAATGGCTAAAATTGGACAAATGCAAACATATAGTGAAATTGCAAAATACACAACCAATGGGAGTGAGACAAGTTTCAACAGCTCACACATGGCATTTGGAAGGTGTGTGAGCTGTCATTGAGGTGGCATGAGCTGTCCTATGGAAATTACATTTTTGCCCTCACTTGCAAAATTAGCCATTTCATTAACATGTGCATTTGGCTAATTAACTTGATTAAGCATGGTTTAGTGTAACATATATATTCTTAATCACACTCTAAACCTAACAGAAATCACATTTCCCCAAATTGGATCTCAAAACCTCTCACATTCATCCATTTCTTCAAGAACAATCCAAACTTCAAATTCATCAATCTTCATCAATTGTGGATGAAACTTGGAAATTCTTTTTGCATTCACTTCCTCTAATCATCTTCTCCAACTGTTTGTGAAGAATGGAGCACGTGGAAGGCTGAATCGTGACTGTTCAATATCACATCATCCATGGCAAATGCGGATTTCGAGCAATAAAGGCCAAGGCAATTGAAACTGGAAGCATTAATCACCTTCCCTATCTCCCTTGTTCATCTGTTTGAGGTGGATTCACACGAAGAACAGCTCAATCAACACTGCCATATCCAGGTTTCAAGATTTTCGAATCTCATGCTTTTCTTAATTGTTATATGCGTGCTGTAGTCCTTTTCATGTAGAGTATGATGATAGTTTTAGTTTTGCAAATGGATGACTGTGTAGGGAGAAATCTAGGATTGAAATTTTACGACAAAACCCTAACATGCTCGATCCATAGAATATAGGAAGAATTGGTTGAAATGAGGTTCATATTTGGATTGTAGATGCTTAGACGGTTCGAATGACTATCCATTTGCCAATTTCCATGATGATTTGTTGTTCATCGAATTTTAGAAATTCTGGAAAAATTGAAGCTGAAAACGATGAAGCAAGGCTGTTTGATCTTATTTTCTGTTTGAACTTTCAAATTCTATGTTTACCGCCCGCGCCATGAACTATTTACAGGAATGCCATTGGCATTTTAATTAATTTAATTAATTCCATTTTAATTCATAAAAAATTCATTATCACCTTTAAAAATTCATAAAAAATTGTAGAAAAATCAGAAAAATGTGGAAATTTTTCCTATGACTTTGTTGTTGAGTGTAGAATTTGTTTGACCTATTGGTCAAAGTTGTGCATGGTATATTTTTGGATGGACTTAGGCTTGTTTCACATATGTCATATTTTGATACCTTGTACCATTTTGATTGTGAAATGCACATGCTTATAAATAAATTCTTGAAAATTTTTGTGATGATTCTTGACTGGATGATGCTCATTTCCATGTAAACTTCATGCATTTTTGATACCTGGCCATGGAGATATGAATTATTGAACTTAGGTGTGACAATTTGTGTCACACCTCTTGATGTCAACTTGTTGGAATTATTTGCATGAGCTAAACTTGTTAGAATTGATTGAAATTTTGCATGATGGTGGATTAACATGTTAAGATGCTATATGAATTTTTGTGGAATTTTTCATTTGCATTTTCTAATTGATCATGATTCTTCATTTCTGGTGGTTGGATTTGCAAGCTCATGTGACATAGGTTGGTAGAATCATTGTGAAATGCTCATATGGTATTGGATAGCCATGAAATTTGATATGCATGTTGTAGACACATCGTGTGACCTCCCTGTTTTGGTCCCATTCATTTCTTTTTGGTTTTCATTGAGTTATGAATTTTTGAAGTGAATGCATGTGTTGATGTTGTGATTTGGAGCCTATAATTGTGTCTGTTTTGTTGATTTTCATTGACATGGTTACCTTTGCCCAATTAAGCTGAAATTTGGTGTGCCATACCTGGATTAGGTCCTGTTTAGGTGTAATTTATTTGAGAATTTTTGGAAGTGTTTTGGTGTGGATTTGAATACAATAGTTCTGTTTGCATGTTTGGTGCCTCATTTGAACTAGTTTGCCTTATTTTGTGCATAACATGAACATGATGAATGATATAAACATGAGACTAATTGTGTTGGCTCTTGTTTAACATTAATTTGACTTTGGTTTGTGAATGCCTTGCTGTTTAGGGATTTTTTCTTGCTTTGGACCCTAGGCTTGGCCTAGTGGTCTAGTTGCTAATGTTTGCTTGATTTTTCAGGATCAAAAGCATAATGCACATGGAGAATGATCCAAATCAATTTTAATTGATGTTGTTGATGTTTGTACACTAACATAACATTGTTTTGTAGGTGGTGAAGCTTAGGCTTGAGCTTTGAGCTTGCTTTTTTGTGCATTGCTTTGTATAGTTTGATTGATTGAACACTTGCTGTTTATGGTTTGTCTGTCTGATTACTAACTGTGTTTGACTGTTTCCAGGTACTTTTAGTTGCTCAGTTCCTTGTGAACTTTTGCTTTGCTTTGCTTAAGCAACTTGCATTGAGGTATAACTTCCTAACTTCATGTAGTCTGGAGACCCGGCTGTTACCGGGCCGGGCAAATAAATGTCTGAAGTCCTCCTTAAGAGGCGATGATTGTGATTGTTTAATTTTGTGCCTAAGCAGGTAAAGTCCTTAATCAAGGCAATTGGTGGAAGGTAGGGATAAGCAATCTATCCCCCACTATTCTGTGAGTCTTCTCCTTGCTCCCATTACATGGTTGTAGCATTGAGATCCAAGCCCAAGATCTGTTGTGTCAGAGTCTTCGAGTATAGAAGGGTCCCCCTATTCTGGACCCATGCTCATTTGTCAGAAGCTCTCCCTGGTTAGGGATAAGAGCTGTGAGGTCTCATCCTCACTTCATCTTTTCATCTGCTTCACCTTAGCCTCGCAATGGCAAGGTTAAGAGCAAACCCAGCCCGTACAGACGACTCGCTTCGGCAGTCAAACCTATTGTGTGAGCCACTTGTTTGGTTATAGTGCGTGCTGTGTGGATATCTGTTTGAGATGCTTGTTCTCATTTAATGTATGCTTGAATTATGCTGTATGCTTGTGTGCTTACTTCTTTCCTGGATAGGAGTAGTTTGCTTATGCAAGTAGGATAGAAAACTGAACTTAGGGTAAGCGATGCATGACAACATTAGGCTCGAGTCTCAGCTCCCTAGTCGTGTGTCTTTCCCCGGTTTCTGGTTAGCAATTTAGTCCCTTTCAGGGGAACTACATCGCCCTGATCCTCGTTCCAGACGAGGTATGTAGGCAGGTGGTCGTGCGAGACCACTCCGGGCAACCTTTTTCTTTTTTGCGTGTGTTTGTTTGTTATCTGATTGTGTTTTGGCTCGGATGCCGACGTAAGCCCAGTGATTGGCTGTCGGGCTCCACGTTTGCCGTTTTGTGCGTGTTTTGGCTCGGATGCCGACGTAAGCCCAGTGATTGGCAGTCGGGCTCCACGTTTGCCGTTTTGTACATATTTTGGTTCGGATGCCGACATAATTCCATCCAGTGGTTGTCGGGCTCCATGTTTGCCACCCTTGCTTATTTGTGTTGTTTTGTGTTGTTTGGCGTGCGTAAGCCGAACTACAGTGGCTCTGATTCTTGTTCCAGACAAGATATGTAGGCATAAGGTGCGATACCTTATCGAGCTCCCTTCTCTTAACCCCACCTGCGTTCCCTGTGTGTGTGTGTGATGTTTAGCAACCTTTTCTTTATTCTAGGACGTGGATCCCGTCGAGTACGACGGACGTGAGGGGTGCTAATACCTTCCCCTTGCGTAACCGACTCCCTTACCCTTTCTCTTTGGTCGCGAGACCATTTCCTTTCCAGGTTTCTCTGAGCGTTTCCTTTCCCTATATTGGGATAAATAACGCGCAGTGGCGGCTCTGTGTGTTTTTATTTTTTAGCTCGCCGGTTGATTTTTCGCAGGATGCGACACCACCGAACTTTATTTATCCCAATGAAGGAATAGGAAAATATCGATAAAACCTTTGAAAGATAGAATAATGATCGTCGCAACCATATTTGGGTTCGGGAGTCAATTACGCAAGGGGAAGGTATTAGCACCCCTCACGTCCGTTGTACTCAACGGGAACCTTTTAGTTTAATTTGAGATTTGAATGTTAATTGAATGTTGTTTGTTTTCTTCGAGTGATAATAATATTGAAAAGAGATGGAAGGAAACCTCAAAAGGGGGAAAAGTGAGGTTTTTTAATTAGTGTGCTCGCCAAGATCTCGCAATCTCGTGCCTACGTATCCTTATGGTGCAATAACGAAATCAGAGCATTCGTAGTTCGGGGAACTACGACTGGTTGGTGTCTTTTACTGAATAACTGTTTAGATCACGTTCTAAAGGTTAAACGTTGGCTTGTCTACTCTCGGCGGAGGCTTAAGCGCTGGTTTGTTGTGCACATTAGAAAGAATTAAACAGTGTTCTTTCTAAAAAGAGTTTTAGTCATACGGGGGTGACAAATTGAGTTAATATGTTTGATGTTTTGTTTGATTGGTTTTGATCGCACAGGGGCCAGGACAGATAGATTTGATGTGTTAATATATTTAAGGTTTATACCCCATCAAGGGGTGGAGATGTGCCTGAGATAAGCAAGAGTTGAGAAAAGCCGTAAGTCATCAAGGGATGAAACCGACAGAAGAATCAGGTTTGATCGAAAATCCATTCCGTCGGCTGAAACGAAGATTGGGACTTAAGGAATTTTGGGTTGTATCAAACACATAGAAGACAAGGTCGCCCTAAATACCTGGGCGGGAGAAGTTTGAAATTGAAAATGACTAGCAATTACAAGAAGAATAAAGCGCCAGAATATGGAGCAGTTTGCAGAACGTGTATAGAGCAGTTTGCAGATCGTGTGGCACGACGTCTGCTATTTTTTAGGAGTTTTTGTCCTGTAGGCAGTTTCTTTAGTTTAGTATAAATAGGATATCCCACGAGGGGCTCGGGGTGTTCACTTTGTACCAAAATCACTTGTAAAAAACTTCTCATTCCTAGCGCGAGGAAGCAAGAGTTTTTAAGAGTGTTATGTACGTGAATCACCACATTTATTTCAATGCAACTTCCTTACTTTTCACTTGTTCCCGTTGAACATTTTATTTTAATTTCATTTACTTTTGAGTTATCACTTTACGTTGTCGTCTACGCTGTCGACACTGGTTCTGTTACGATAATAGAGTTCACCAAAAGCGTGTTTGTCGTGTACTTCTTTTGAATGTTGTAGTGTTGTCGGTCACGAGTCACCCATAGGTTATAGCATCATTATCTTGTCTTGTGGAAAAAACCTGTGCTTGTTCAATACTTTGTCAGGAGCCGTTCCTCACAAAGCTAATTGTCTGTCGAATTGAATAAGTTTCACTCACACTAGCACATGTCTTAGGATCAACTGGTCGATCCTGCAAGTAACCCTCAGTTTTAAGGCTTAGGTAGGACCAACAGTTGTTTACCAATTTCCACCGTAAACAGTATGATACAATGAAATATGCTTGGTGATCTCTCCCAATGCAAACCCAATTAATGAGGGGTAAGGAGGATGTCAAGGTGTGATCCCAATGCCAATGCATATGATGAGATAGCATGAGGGATCTTAGGGTCAAAATTGGGGTCTTACAGGGTGTTGAAGTTGATCTTGCCAAGGTCAAAGTAATACAAGAGATGCCTGCACCCAAAACTGAGAAGCAAGTCAGAGGTTTTCTCGGCCGCTTGAACTATATCTCAAGATTCATATAACATATGATTGCCACATGTGCGCCTATATTCAAGCTCCTTCAGAAAGATCTGTCTTATGATTGCATCGAGGATTTCCAGAAAGCTTTTGACAGTATCAAAGAATATCTTCTTGAGCCTCTGATTCTGTCTCCTCCTGTTGAGGGAAGATCGTTGATCATGTATTTAACCGTGCTTGAAGAAAGTATGGGTTGTGTTCTTGGTCAGCAAGATGAATTTGGGAAGAAAGAATATGTTATTTACTACCTCAGTAAGAAGTTCACCAATTGTGAGACTCAGTACTCTATGCTTGAGAAGGCATGATGTGCTTTGGCTTGGGTTGCTAAGCGTCTGCGCCAGTATATGTTGAATCATGCTACTTGGTTGATATCCAAGATGGATCCATTCAAGTACATATTTGAAAATCCTACTTTAACTGGGAGGATTGCCCGTTGGCAGATATTGTTGTTTGAGTAAGATATTGAATATCGAGCTCAAAAAGCTATTAAATGTAGTGTTTTGGCTGACCATTTGGCTCACCCTATTAAAGATTATCATTCAATGCTGTATGATTTTCCTGACAAAGTGATTCTGTATGTGAAGATGAGAGATTGTGATGAACTATTGCTTGAAGAAGGGACAGAACCTGCTTTCAGTTTGGGCATGGTATTTGATGGAGTTGTTAATTCATATGGTAATGGCATTGGGGCAATGATTATTACTCCTCAAGGAACTCATTTTCCATTTATATCTAGATTGACCTTCAAATGTACAAATAATATGGCTGAGTATGAAGCTTGCATTATGGGGCTCGAAGAAGCCATTGATCTTAGGATCAAATATCTCGACGTCTATGGAGATTCAACTTTGGTGGTTAATCAGATCAAAGGTGAATGGGAGACGAATCAACCTAGTTTGATACAGTATAGAGATTATGCAAGGAGGATATCAACTTTCTTTACAAAGGTTGAGTTTCACCACATCCCTCGAGATAAAAACCGGATGGCAGATGCTCTTGCAATATTGGCTTCCATGATTATGGTGAAGAATTGGAATGAAGTTCCTAATATGACTGTGATGCATCTTGATAGGCCATTTCATGTATTTGTTGTTGAATAAATCAAGGATGGAAAGCTGTGGTATTATAATATCAAATGTTTCCTCCAAAGTCAGATTTACCCGCCAGGGGCATCTTTGAAAGATAAGAAGACTTTAAGAAGATTAGATAACACCTTCTACCTGAATAGTGATGTGCTTTACAAGAGAAATTTTGATATGGTTTTGCTCAGATATGTGGATAGAAACGAAGCAAACTTATTGATGACAGAAGTCCATGAAGGTTCCTTTGGTATTCATTTCAACAAACATGCTATGGAAAAGAAGATGTTGAGAGCAAGTTACTATTGGCTGACAATGGAATCTGACTGTTGCAAGTTTGTGAAGAAATGTCACAAGTGTCAAACTTATGCGGATAAGATTCATGTTCCTCCGACACTTTTGAATGTTATTTCCTCTCCATGGCCCTTTTCCATTTGGGGATTTTATATGATTGAGCCCAAAGCATAAAATGGACATCATTTCATTTTAGTGGCTATTGATTACTTCACGAAGTGGGTTGAAGCGACATCATATGCAAATGTGACCAAGCAAGTTATTGTAAGGTTTATCAAGAATCATATCATTTTCCGATATGGTGTGCCAAGTAAGATGGTTACTGATAATGAATCGAACTTGAATAACAATATGGTGGAAACTCTTTGTAAAGACTTCAAGATATCACATCATAACTCTTCTCCATATAGACCCAGGATTAATGGGGTTGTTGAAGCTGTGAACAAGAATATCAAGAAGATTATCCAGAAGATTGTTATGATGTACAAAGATTGGCATGAGATGCTCACATTTGCTTTGCATGGGTATCGTACATCCATCCGCAGTTCAATAAGGGCAACCCCTTTCTCTCTTGTTTATGACAGGAAGTTGTGCTCCCCGTAGAGTTTGAGATCTCCTCAATGTGTGTATTAATGGAAGCCAAGTTTACCGAATCTGAATGGTGTCAGTCCCGGTTTGTTCGGTTGAATTTGATTAAAGAGAAGAGATTGACTGCCATGTGCCATGGTTAGTTATACCAACAGAGAATGAATAAAGCTTTTGATAAGAAGGTCAAGCCTCGTGTGTTCCGAGAAGGTGACCTCGTGCTCAAGAAGATTTTATCTTTCAAACCTAATTTTAGGGGAAAATAGACTCCTAATTATGAATTCCCATATGTTATTAAGAGAACCTTCTCAGGCGGTGCATTGATTCTTACAACTATGGATGGTGAAGAGTTCACTCATCCTGTGAACGCCGATGCAGTCAAGAAATACTTATCCTAAAAAAGAAAAAAAACAACTCGCTAAGTTGAAAACCCGAAAGGGCGAATTAGGAAAAATGAGTGTCTCAGTGGATTGAAAACCCGAAAGGGCAATCTAGACAAAAGTTAGAGACATAAAACAGAAAAATCATCTTGGTAGATTGAGTATCCCACCTTGGGGCAATCTAGGTAAAAATTAGGGATTGTGGAGAGTAACTGCATCCGACTAGATTTTATCGTTGAAGCAGCGTTCCTAGTCAGTTTGGTTATGATTCATCATTTTCAACCGAAGACAAGGCACATTGGATTTCAAAGTTGGTAGGGAGAGTAGTGGTCATTATATTCAATGTAGCCATTTTCTGTGTAAATTACCATTTTCAAACTTTGTAAAGATCCATGGAGTCCTGTCATTTGCGGACTACCATTCTATTAAATAAAGTTGAGCTTTTATCCAATTATTTGTAATTCTTATTCGTTTCTGTTTAAATAAAATGAATTTTTATGATGATAATTTTGAAATAAATAAATCAATGAATAAACATTTTATGAAATAATAAGGTATTTCTTTTAAGAACAGTGATTTCAAAAAGGAATGTCAACAACAATCTAAGAACGGTAACTCTTCATGTGTGAAGCATTGTTGTCTTCCTCAAGTAATTGTTTGGTGATTTTATTTCCCCAACAGTTCGTCGTTCATGCCCAGTATGGTTGATAGTTTCTCCCCAAGCAGTTTATCATTTATCCCTGGTGGAGCTGATGTGTTGTTCTCTTTATAATTCATCCTTCCCCAGCTAAGGCTTTCATGATTTTATTCTCAATTTGCATCTATTTTGTGATTGAACCCTGAATCTCCAGTGAAACCTTTATTTTGGTTTTCAGATCCCCATCACCTTTATTTGGTTATTGCATAGGCGTGACAATGTTTCCCCGTCGAGAATTCCTGCAGGTTTGACAGATTATTTTGGTACCTTGGAATTAGTTTATTCCCCAATCTCCAAGAAGTGTCTTATGATTGTTGTTTTTCTTTTGAGGAATTTATTGTTGATTGCATCCTCATGTAGAGCATTGATTTTGTCCTGGCATATTTTTATCCCCTAATGAAGTCCCCACATAGTTGATTTTGATTATTGTAATACCCAATTTTTTGTCTGGTTCCCTGCTCGAAGTTTTACCTCTTGTTGTAATGTGGTTTCCCAGCGGAGTTCCATCTTCTGATAGAAGATCTCCTCATTTAGGCGGTGTTTGATTATGAGCAGTATTTGGTGTAGTCGTTTCCTGTAGGATTGTCCCCCATTTAATATGGTGTTGACCTAAAATTCCCTGCATGACTTGTTGCTTTGAAGTTCTTATATATCCCTCAGCTTGAGATGTGGATCCTCAGTAGATCTCTCTTATCCTTAGCAGATTGGTCGATATTCTCAACAGTGCTTTCGTCCCCCAACAAAAGTCGTAAAGAATTTGAGCTTTAAGCAAAAAGTTTGTCAGTCTTTGCTTATCCCCTAACATTTGTTTCGTCATCTCTTGAGAGTTATGTTTTTAGTTGGATTTATGTTAATCCCCATGATTGCTATATATATATATATATATATATATATATATATATATATATATATATATATATATATATATATATATATATATATATATATATATATATATATATATATATATATATATATATATATATATATATATATATATATATATATATATATATATATATATATATATATATATATATATATATATATATATATATATATATATTCTTCATTTCTTCTGGAGTGCTCAGTCTTCCACAGTTTTTGGTCGGACGAATGTTCCCTATGCCTTTCTCCCAACCAGAGTTGAGCATTTGATTTTGGATTGTTATATCCATAGACTTCCTTGAGCATTTGGTTGTGCCATCCCCAGGGATTTATATATTTGAAGTTAGGATTTATATCCTCTATGATTTATTTTCATCGCTAGCAGGTTCTCCAGTTGGTGTTCCCATCTTGTTGGGATTAGCCGAGTATCTAGTTGTGATGATTGGATCTTCATGTTTATATCCTTTATGCTCGTTTGTTAGTAATAACCACATACATAATCATGCATATGCATCAGATATTTCATTGCATATTTTACGCATTTGACCATTTTTTCTGATCCTGTGCTTTGGTGATTATGATTTCCCCATGCAGATTTGGCGTGTTTGTCCTCCTTCAATGTAGAGTGTCATCCCCTTAAGTAGAAATAGGTTATCCTTTCTCCTTCCCCACTGAGTTATTTCCTTGTGGATGATTATTATTTCTATTCCCTCCCTAGTTCATTATCTGTATGGAACCACTCCCCTTGAGTTATGTCCTCATTGGGTTGAGTCTTGTTTGACCGTTTCTTTCTGGTTCTTACCTAGATAGATCTTTTGGTCTCCCAAGAGTTTATTACCCGGTAACTAATAATATTCTTCTTGATGTTGAGTACTTTACCTATGTTAATTTACACAGTAACTGGGAAAAGGTAATTTACTTCTTTGATTTCTCTAGTGGATTCGTTTTTCGTTTCCCCAACAAGTTTATCCTTGGTATGTTTACCCTGACCAATAATGGATATTCTTCCTCACTCCCCAGGTGGTCTATCCTTGATATGTTTACCATAACCCGGTAACAGATATTCTTCCTTCCTTCCCAGCAAGTCTATCCTTGATATGTTCATCTTAACTAGTGACATATATTCTTCCTGTTTGGTATTCTACCTAGTTTCCGGTAGATATAAATCTTATGTTTTTGTGGTTGATCACCTATGTTAAGCCACCCTAACCAGAAGTTGGTGATTTTCCCCGGCATTTTATCCTTGATATGCTCACCTTAACTAGTGACAGATATTATTCCTTTGGAGTCTATCCTTGATATGTTCATCTTAACCAGTGACAAATACTCCCTCTTTGGTCTTCTACCCAATAACCGGTAGTTGTAAATCCTATTTTTCCTCGACAGTCTATCCTTGATATGTTCACCTCAACCGGTGACGGATATTCTACCTTTTGAGTTTATCCTTGATATGTTCACTTTAATCAGTGACGAATATTCTCTCTTTGGTCTTTTGCCTAACTTCATGTAGTTATAAATCCTATTTTGCTTCATTTTACCTGTAAGACCCCAATTTTGACCCTAAGATCCCTCATGGCATCATAACATTGCATTTGCATTGCCTCAAGGATCTTTAGCATCTTGGTTCCCTTTGCCTTTGGGTGGGACTCCTTGTGATTGGTTTGAGATCACCAAGCATGCTTGAATTATACATCATTGTTTCTCTTACTTTTGTTTACTAACCAAAAGCACAAAAATGTGTCACTAACATCTTTTGTTTGAAGCTTGAGTATCATCCAAGACATTTTATGGGTTCTATTTAGATGATTAGTCAACACAAGGGAATGACTTGAGATACTTCCAACAGGTTCAAATAGGGTTTATTCGTCAGTCAAAACGTTAATCTTGAAGGAGCAAAAGTTTGTTCATGAGCTGTCATGCTCGCTAGGCGAGCAGAATGGGTCGCCTAGTGAGTCCCAAGAAAAGCCACCAGAATCACCTATGCTCAGAGAAATTTCTTGAACTGCCATGCTTGCTAGACGAAGCCCACGTGTTTAAAAAAAAACAAAAAACGAAAAAAAAAAAAAACAAAAAAAAAACGAATAAATAAATAAATAAATAAATAAAATATAACAGAAAAATTTTGGACTTGGGCCTCTCTCATTTGAGCCCACAGGTCCACAAAAATCAGGTTATAAATTCAGAGTTTCAGTGAAACAAAAGGAATTATATTCCTATTACCCTGGCAGGAAAAAGATAGTGAGAGAAGAGCTAACAGAGTTCAGAGCAATCTCCAGAGACTGAAGGGAACTCATCTGCAAAGAACCAATTCCCTCTCATATAAACCCTAAGAGTGCTTTGCAAACCCAATCGGGCAATTCAATTTCATTCGATCTCTCCAGTCAGGTTTGCCTTATTCCCATTACTTTATGCTTTTAATTTGAATGCTCTGAATGTATGAGGTATTATGGGTGAATTTGATACCCTTTTGATGCATGTGTTTGACAAGAGGTTTAGGCCTCCTACCCTTGGTTGCTTTTTGTGAGCTTTTTGTGAATTTTAATGGCATGATTCATGTGGTTACATTTTGATTTGTGGGCAACTCTTGATTACCCTATCTTGTTTCTCTAACCTGTTTGTTGAGTTTTGTTTTGTGAAGGCTCACATACTCTTGCAGGGATAGCTTGCTTGGTGTTCCACTTTATTTGTGGGGTACCACCTGGAGGTCTATTCCGATTACCTATATTGACTCGCTTTCTTTGATGGTGTTTAGCTTGGAAGAGTGTTTGGGTTTCTTATTTATCTAATTGTTGTTACTTCGGATCTTTATCCGTACGGTAGATCTCTCGATCCCTTTACTTTTCCCGCATGTTACCGATTTCTTAGGTTTCGTATAGCCTCTCGTGGCATGTCATTTAAGGTAGCGCGGTTCCTTCATCTAGGACTGCCTTTTTGCATGAGCATCCTAAACACCCCAAACTCATTGATTTTTCTTCTCCTAAGAACATGTTATCTCCTTCTACTACAGGCGAGTAAGTCTCCAAAGGTCGAGCATCCAGTAGATTGCGTAGTAATGTCGTTCACCCCAAAACACAACCCTTACCCCGTAGTTAGTCGAACTACATTTTGCTCTGATTTTCATTCCAGATGAGATACGTAGGCATAAGACGCGATGTCTTAGCGAGCACACTCCTCTTTAACCCATAGGTAGCCGAGCTACGAAGACTCTGATTCTCAGATTCAGATGAGATACGTATGCAGTGGATGCGACGTCCGTACGAGTCATTTTCTTTTGACCCTTCTTTTAGTAAGTAGTACATTAGATAAACATACACGCTTTTCTCATCCCTTCAATCATGTTTGCACAAATAAATTTTCAAAAAAAAAAACAACAACCTTTGCAACAAATGTGAAAAGGGCTCCCTAAGAGTACCTAGGATGCCTAACACCTTCCCATTGCATTACCAACCCCCTTACCCAGATCTCTAACATTTTTACTAGTTTTTGATTCGATAAAACTTTTAAGTTTTTGTTCGCTTTCTAACCATTCCTTTGGATAAATAGAAGTGCGGTGGCGACTCGACTTGTATGATTTACCTTGGATTTAGTCAATATCTCTAATGGTAACGAATACCCCGCTACAGAAAAGTGGGGACTCCACTGGGGACGTGTATTTGCCTAGTGGGTTTTGCCGACTTTCCATGCTTGTTGTATTGTATTTGTTTTGTGACATATTTTTGTGCAATTTGGGATTACTGTATTGTATGTAATGATTGAATTGCTTGATATTAATTCCTTGTATGCTTGGTGATCTTTGTGAGATGAGTTCTATACCCGGACTCGAGCGCACTTAGGTTAGGAGAATGGCGTAGTCTTGTTGACTTGTGTGGAGTTATTCCTTAGCAAGTTGACTTGCAAGTCCATTCACTTGGTGGAGGTTATGTTGGGATCAATAATGTCACACAAGTAAGTTGTGGTTAGACATTACTCTTTCCAATATAGACCTTAGAAGCCAAGGACCTTAGTTTACCAAACCCATCTTGGCCCATTCTTAGGACGTAGTGCAAAAGTCGTTCAAGTGTAAGATTTGATACGATTGTTACGCGATACTACACTCATAAGAGTCTCTCTTGAGAATATTTTTGGAATACGAGTAGTCGTTTATCCGATAATATCCAAAAGATGGGATGATGACTATGGGAACCTTTTGTAGAACATGTTTGGCAGGTTTAAACCTTAGTACACTCCCTTTTGGGTGGTTCTTAACCTAACTCCATGCTCGTGACTTACAACAAACCCTTGATTCATGGTTGATCCGTTCATGAATCCTTAATATCAATGGAACTTGGGTGTTGATAAGGTGTAAACCATAATCCACCAAAATGGATGATTGATATTAAGGATAACATGATCCATCCCATGACCTTTGTTTGGTGTGCTTTGCTTGATCCTTGAGTGTGATTGTTGCATTCATGCATTCATGCACCCATTTGCATCCATATCATCAATAAATAAGAAAATTTTCAAGGAACTTAAGGGGTTTATTTGCAAAATTTTCAGACATGGAAAGACAAAGAAGGAATACAAAGAAGTACAGTTTCAGACAACCAGACTTTAAGGAGTTAAGGAATTTGACATCCTATGTATTAGATCCTTTGGGTTTCAAATCTCGTTTTGGGAAGCTTCTTCCTCTTCTAACTACTCAGGTGGATGAAGGATTGATGAGTGTATTGGTGCAGTTTTACGATCCTTTGTACCGTTGCTTCACGTTTCCGGATTTTCAGCTTTTGCCTACACTTGAGGAGTATGCTTACCTTGTGGGTATACCTATTCTAGACCAGTTGCCGTTCAGTGGCTTGGAGAGTATTCCTACTTCTCAAGAGATAGCTGACATGTTACACATAGATGAATCTCTGGTTGGTGCTCATATGACTACCAAAGGAGGAATTCAAGGTCTCCCTTCTGAGTTCCTCATTGCTCAAGCTACTATGTATGGGAAGGCCATGAGTGAGGACGCCTTTGAGGCCATATTTGTACTTCTCATCTATGGGCTAGTATTATTCCCCAACATCGACAAGTTTGTGGATGTGAACGCTATTAGGATCTTCTCTACTCTTAATCCCGTTCCGACTTTGTTGGGCGATACCTACTTCTCTTTGCATATGAGGAATGCAAAGGGTGGTGGCGCCATTGTGTGTTGTTTGCCTATGTTGTATAAGTGGTTTATTTCTCACTTACCTCAGACGGTCGCTTTCAAGGAGAACAAGGAATGTCTACGGTGGTCCATGAGACTTATGTCTCTCACTAATGATGATATCTCTTGGTATAACCAGGTGTATGATGGTGTGCAGATTATTGACTCTTGTGGTGAATTCTCCAATGTACCTCTTCTTGGTACATGTGGTGGGATTAACTACAATCCTGTTTTGGCACGTCGGCAGCTTGGGTTCCCCTTAAAGGATAAACCCAATAACATTCTGTTAGAGGGTGTATTCTTTCAGGATGGTAAAGATCCCCAAGGCTTGAAAGCTAGGATGGTCCGCGCTTGGCGCAAGATTCATAGGAAAGGAAGGAAAGAGTTGGGTCCTAAGAATTGCATCGCTTTGGAGCCTTACACTGTTTGGGTTAGGAAGAGGGCGTCTGAGTATCTCATGCCTTACGAGTATCCGAGACCTACACCTATGATTATGGCTGGACCTTCAACCCTCCCTAATCAAGGAGTAGAGGAGTTGAGAGACGAAGACCGTTCACGTGCCTGGATCCGTGAACGTGAAGAGTTGCTTCAGCAGATTAAGGAGAAGGATGCGTTGATTGAGTTTCTTGAGCATCAGGTTATTGATGACCCTGATGATGTATGGACTTCTCTACTTCCTCAGTCTTCTAAGTTTTGGAAGAGGAGGTATGATCGACTCGCCAAAGAGAAGGCCGATATGGAGGCAGCCTACGAGAGGGAGGTGAAGAGGCTTCGCGCATCTTATCTTCTTGTGTCCCGAGCTTTAGATGATTGTTTCTAGGGACCCATATGACGATTATTTTCCTTTTCTCTTGTATATGATTGACGATGTTGCACTTCTTTTCCCTGATATTATTTGATGAGATATTTCCATATGTGATAAAATGCTTAATATTTCCAGAATTTGCAAATAAAACTCTAAAGTTCCTTTGAAATAAAAAACAAATCATATGCACAAGCATTGCATGCATCATATGCATAAGCAGGTTGTGTTTCTGGTCCCTTGCCCTGTGGTTTAACTCTGTGTCCTTCATTTATTTTGAAGACAAGCTGACTCACCGGTACTACACTAGAGCCAACATTTCAAGACTGATGGATCACTTAGAGCAAGAGAACCGCGAGCTGAAAGAGGAAGTGGCCAGATTGACTGCCCTAATGGAGTCACTCATGGCTGCCCAGAGCCAGTCTTCTCCGACACCTTCAACTCCTCCCCAGAGGACAGTTATCTCTGAGATTATCTCCTCTACTGTGCCCGCTTCCAGTGCACACTTTGTTCCAACAGCCATGCCAACCGGGTTCCCGTGGGGGATGCCTCCCAATTTCATGCCTGAGGGTCCTGTTCCTACCTTTGCTTCTTTGTCGGCATCTAGCCCGGTCCTTGCCGTTCCTCCTCCTGTCGTGCATACTTTGCCCAGGGTAGACGACACCATCTATCATTTTGAGCCGTCTGAGGGTCCAAATGTTTATGAGAAGATGGATGTTATGAACGACCAATTTCTTGAGCTTCGCAAGGAATTGAAAACTCTCAGAGGGAAGGATCTTTTCGGCAAGTCTGCTGCCGAATTCTGCTTGGTTCCAAATGTGAAGATCCCTGTGAAATTCAAGGTCCCTGATTTTGAAAAGTACAAAGGAAATACTTGTCCTCTCAGCCACCTGGTCATGTATGCCAGGAAGATGTCGACTCAAACCGATAATGACCAACTACTCATCCACTACTTTCAGGACAGTCTGTCCGGTGCCGCTTTGCGTTGGTACATGGGTTTAGACAACGCGAACATCCGATCCTTCAATGATCTCGGTGAAGCCTTCATCAAGCAATACAAGTACAACATAGATATTTCTCCCGATAGAGATCAATTAAGAGCCATGTCCCAGAAGGATAAAGAAACATTTAAGGAGTACGCCCAGAGGTGGCGAGAGGTGGCAGCACAGATCGTGCCTCCGCTAGAAGAGAAAGAGATGACTAAGATCTTTTTGAAGACTTTAAGTTCTTTTTATTACGAGCGGATGATTGCTAGCGCTCCTTCTGACTTCACCGAGATGGTAAATATGGGGATGCGTCTAGAAGAAGGGGTCCGTGAAGGACGGTTAACTAGAGAAGAAGGGTCTTCTGCCAAACGTTATGGGGCGTTTGCAAAGAAGAAAGATGGAGAGGCACATGCTGTGATCTCCCATGAGAAACCAAGAAGACCCTTTGTGAGGAGGAAGACTGTGCGTCCCGTCAGTAACCAGCACCAGGTGGCTCATATAGCACCTGTTTTCAGAGACAATCAACAGTATCAGCAACATAGTAACCACTACAACAAACAAGACCTTAGACAACGCTTTTTTTAGCCTTAGACAGCGCTTTAAAGCGCTGTCTAAACCTTCGCTGCTAAAGGTTTAGACAGCGCTTTTTTAAATCTTAAAAGCGCTGTCTAAGCCCCCCCCCCTTAGACAGCGCTTTGGCCAAAAGCGCTTTCTAAGACCCTCCTATTTTAATTTTTTTAGGTATACCTTAGACAGCGCTTTTCAAAAAGCGCTGTCTAAGCCCCCCCCCCCCTAGACAACGCTTTTGCCTAAAGCGCTTTCTAAGACCCTCCTATTTAAATTTTTTTAGGTATACCTTAGACAGCGCTTTTCAGAAAGCGCTGTCTAAGCCCCCCCCTTAGACAGCGCTTTTGCCTAAAGCGCTTTCTAATCCCCCCCTTAGACAGCGCTTTTTACAGAAGCGCTGTCTAAGGTATACGAAATTTTTTGAAGCTTTTGTTTTAAACCACATTTTTTCCAGGTTTATAAACCAGAATTTCTACCTGTTTTCAACCAGATTTTGACAGACAATTATCACATTTTATACATGCCATTTTGGCCTTTTTTTCTACCAATTTTTGGCTAACAAATATATATATATACCAATTCAAACCAATTTTGCCTTAAATGTATCAAAATATATACAAATTTATGTACACATTTACAAGTCATTACATATACTACAAATGTACACATTAATTACACAAATTTATGAAAAAACATTGAGCTCTATCATGAATTGACACCACTCCTCTTTGATTTCGTCCACTTGATCCTTTGTATAAAATGCACACTTGAATTCCTCAAAGTACTACATAATAATATAACATATTTTGAATTAATTCCAACTATTTAATTATATGAGATATGTGTAAATATAAAAATAACTCATAAGTTAGAAATACATACATCGGTGGGAATCATTAATCGGCCCAAAGCAAGAGTATCTCGCATAAACCTCAACATGAAATACCCGCAATCTATTTGATTACGTTGTCGAGGACACTACATATGAAAAAAAAATATGGATTATAAATCCTAAGTTTTATCAAGTGTCATCACTAATATAATAAAAAATGTGGTAATTAAAAATATACCGCCACTTTAATCCATGTAATGGAGTTGGCGCCCCTCCTTGAGGTTTGGATAACTCGTTGGGCCCGAAAAGCTTGTAGGACGCTAATAAAATAAAAATGAAGCAATTAGAACAATTCACATAAACTAAGAAAAATTTTGAACATTCTCACTTACGTGTCAATTAGGACCTTCATATCCGGGTATGTTGTCCAATGATTTCCTAACGAGTCAAGATAATACACAATTTCTCGGATAGGATTGATTGCGAGCAACAACCAATGTCCACTGTAATGATTAGGCAAATGTTAGATGGTAACTTGGAAAATAATTATAATAGATGAATTTAGAATGAAATGCTAACCCGGTATTAAACGGTATAAAAAACAACTTCTCCGCATCTTTATTGTCCATGAGGATCCGAAGAACGTACTCCGTCACGGTATCCGGTCTATTTAGGATTAAACCTAAGTTGACGGTCGCGGGTGCTAAGAATCCGAATGACTCGTCCAAACCATTGGGGCGCATTAATTTGTCATACAAAAACCTAATATAAAAACATCATTAACACCTCTTTTGAAACATAAAGTAAACCGGATTAACATAAAGTAAACATCATTAACATAAGTTGTTTAATTAATAAAACAAAGTAGACCGGATTTACCTAATATATGTATTGACAACGTTGACGCCGATTTCTTCATGACCAAAAACTTGCATGAAGTCTTCATTACCAATCATTTGGTCGTAATCAAAGCCGAAAATCCCTACCTCCATATGTACATTCCGAACACCTCCGGTCGGTATATCGGTCATCTCTAGAAATGTCCTGAGGCACGACCTATACTTGGTGGTAGGTTTTTTCCTAGCTACGGTCTTCTTAGCACCAGAACTTTTTACCCGTGCGGAGGCGTTGCTAACCTCCTTTTTTTGTTGTGCGGAGGCATTGCTAACCTCATTTTCTTGAAGCTACATGTCATATAAATAGTTAGATCAAATTAAGAATGTAACAACTTCCATGAATATATGTCATATAATTGTATATTACCTCTTTTCTTGAAACCGTGGACTCGGTATGCCGTGGAATCGCATTATCTTTTGATTTGGATTTTGTGGGAGTCTATTTAACATAACCAAGGAAAATATGTAAGTAAAATTTTAAGCATAAATTTTAAACTTTGAATATACACATTAAAGCTAACATAAGTTTTAAGCATACCTCATATCCTACGCATATGAGGTTTGTCGGCCATGCAACAAACGAACCTACTGCTTCGTGCACCGTTGTTGCATCCGAATCGTCGCTAGGATATGGTAATGCTGCATTCGGCTCAACTGCAATATCAACTGATACCTTCAAACATCCAGCAGGGAGCTCTCTAGTGTGGAGTAATACTCCACTAACGTTATGCACTTTTCCCTTGCCAACCATCCGATAGTATGGTGACGACAAATACAGCTGACAATGGGAAATGCCCTAAAACCAATAATAACAAGAAATCGTTAATGTGTATATATGTCAAATACATAATTTAAGCAAATAGTTCAATTTAAGACAATTATATGTAATTACCTCTGGAATGTTCGGCTGAAAGGTACAGTTGATATTGTTTTTGTCCGAAGCATCTCTGTATACTGTTGAGGCGCTAGCCTCTCTTTCTCTCCTCAATGCATCAAGCTCAGCTTGCATGGCTTCCAATCTTGCATGAAGCTCCCGATTACTAGGAGCCTTTCCTTTTTTAATACTCAGGGAGGTCGGAGTGACTCCAAATCCCTTACCCCTCACCCGACCTGAATACTCAGGGACATCTAATGCCCGACTAAGTATGCCCTTAGTATCATCGGGAGATAAAGACTGAGATAGCTCCTCCTGAAAAATCAGATGAATACCGTATACTTGTCAAATATTTGTGTATAAAAATGTTATTCAATTAATGAAAAAATGTTATACTTACACATTTCTGGTATACGTGTAAAGCTTCTTCTTGAGGAACTCCAGATTTGCCCACACGGGCTTCCTTCCACAAAACATGTGCAGGAAGAGATGTTTCTGAACTTTCCTCCTTCTGCAGCTACACATTATGTCATACAATTTGATCAGATAAAACTAATATATGATGAACAAATTTGTTATCGCAATTTATAAATACTTACCATGGATTGTTCTAAGCGTCCATATCCGACACGTCCTTTTCGGTACGGATATGCGGGACTTGATGCTCTTTCCCGATTTGTAGCACTTATTCTTTGAAAAACCGGGTCTTGTCTTTTGGATTTGAAAGCTTCCCATTCTTCAGCCGATATCAAACTTTCATATTTTTTAGGAAGCTCCGCATCCACAAAATTACCATCCGCATCCTTAAGGAACTTGGATGATAAAAATGTCCGAAACCCTCTTAGAAGCTTTCCGGCCAATTTCATACAAAAACCTCTTCTTTCTTCTTCGATGTTAAAACATCGCTAAGAAAAACATACAGATTGATAGTTAGTATCGGTAATTGAAAAAACATAATTGATACCGTATAATTAAGGGCCAAATGATTGTACCTTTATCTCACTCCAAATTTTTTCTTTGGACTCATTCAGCTCTTTGTTTCTCCAATCCTCACATGTAATGGGAATTTCATTCCTTACTAGTGCACCGATAAAACTAGTCAAGGTATGCCCATTAGGTTCTATAAGCTGTCCCTGGTTGTTCCAACAGACATCTAGTATGATGTCTCGAGATCTTCCTTGGACCACCCTCCTCATTACTGTGATGCCTCTTCGAATTTCTTCTTCCGCGGATACTTTTTTACTAACTTCCTCATGTTGGTCATCAGCCATGTCTAACCTGTAATAAACCAAGGAAACCATCAAATATCAAATATAACTTATAATCAAAGCAATTGAAAACAAAAAAATAAAGAAAACATGCATTATCAGATATAACTTATAATCAAAGCTATTGAAAACAAAAATATAATGAAATCATGCATTATCACATATAACTTATAATCAAAACAATTGAAAAAAAAAAATAAAGAAACCATGGATAATTTACCTAAGTCACTAACATCTCTTTCTTTTCTTTGTTGGAATATTAATCACTTGTTTCTTAGCAATGCGTACGGATGAATTGATCCAAATTCCCTCATTATGATCGTTTCTTATATATGACTCATCCGGTATAAGATCCTCAACTTCATCATTTCTATTCAACTCATTCCGTCTAATGCATGACTCATTCTCAACATCAATATCACATTGATTGACACCGCTATCATCAATCACTTTGTTAGAGAAAAGCACTATAGACCATTTTGTACTCTTCGGGTCATTCACATAGAACACTTGTTTAGCTTGAGATGCTAGAATAAAAGGTTCATCTTTGTACCCCACCCTAGTAAGATCAACTTGCAAAAATCCAGACTTATCCATTCGTATGCCACTACTATTCACCCACTTGCAACCAAAGATGGGAATCTGAAACTTCTCGTAATCAAATACCCAAATGTGCTCAATAACTCCAAAATATGACAAATTTGCATATTTGGGGTTTAAGTCCTTCATACTTGATATATGCATTGCTTCAGCTAGCACGGTGACACCACTATTTTGCATAGTACTCTTATCATCTTGTTCTTTGGTATAAAATGTGTATCCATTAATTGAATATGCGCTATGAGAAAACACATGCAAACTTGGACCATATGCCAAACATCTCAACATTTCTGTTACCGAAGAAGGATCTGAAGAGCGCTTCAAATAAATATGATCCTTCAACCATTGTATGAAACTTTGATTGTGCTCTATAACTATCCAATTTTCATTTCTGTTCGGATTTAACCTTCGGAGTACATCCTTGTGCATTTCAACATATGGCTCAACCTCATTATTATTGTGCAGAACATACAAATGAACTTGATCCCGTTCATCCCTTGATATTGTCACAATTTTATTCCCAATTAATTTTTTACCTTCCATTTTGTCGAAAATCTGAGCTCTGGGGAGTCCAATCAATTGAACGTTAGACAAATATTCAGTACAAAACTCAACAGCTTCTTCAACAATGTATCGTTCAACAATACAACCCTCTGGTCGACTTCGGGATTTCACGTACCCTTTTAATATTTTCATATACCGTTCAGCAGGGTACATCCATCTCATATAAGCTGGTCCACACAACTGTGTCTCTTTCACAAGATGAACAACTAAATGAACCATTATGTCAAAAAAAGACGGAGGAAAATACATTTCAAGCTCACACAAGGTAATTACAATCTCTTTTTGTAGTGTTGGTAAGATCTCGGGATCGATCACCTTACTACAAATTGACCTAAAGAAAAAACACAATTTAGTTATGGCACTTCTTACTTTTTCTGGCAAAATAGAACGTATACCTATCGGTAGAAAATGTTCCATTATAACATGGCAATCATGTGTCTTCAAATTCTTCAACTTGAGGTCTTTCATAGAAACAAGTCTTCTGATATCAGATGAGTATCCTTCTGGAACCTTAACTTCACTCAGAGACTTACACAATTTTTTTTTCTCCTTTCTAGATAAAGTAAAAGCAGCAGGTGGTAGATATGTTCGTCTTCCTTTCTTCAGGGGTGCTAATTCAGTTCTCATTCCCATTTTTAACATGTCCTCCCTTGCTTTAAGGCCATCCTTAGACTTGCCTTTTATATTGAGTAATGTACCGATAACACTTTCAAATACGTTTTTTTCAATATGCATAACATCGAGAAAATGTCTCACGTACAAAGACTTCCAATATGGCAATTCAAAAAATATCGACCTTTTCTTCCACCCACCTTTCACAATCTTATGTGCAAAAGGCTTGCCAAACTCAGTACGCACATCTTTCACCTTTTCAAAAACTTGTTCACCTGACAATGCGGGTGGAGCTCTACGATGTTCGGTGTCTCCATTGAATGCTTTTCTCCACCCACGGTAGTGATGTTTAGAATGTAAGAATCTACGATGACCGAGAAACACATTCTTCTGGCAAAGTTCCAATCGAATCGTATCGGTTCCGTCTTCACAAACAGGACACGCACGTTGACCTTTAATGCTATACCCAGATAGATTCCCGTATGCTGGGAAATCATTAATTGTGCCAAACAACATCGCCCTCAAATTGAAACTTTCTTTCCTATATCCATCATAAACCTCCACACCGTTCTCCCACAAAATCTTTAAATCTTCGATCAGAGGTGTCAAGTATACGTCTATGTCATTCCCTGGTTGTTTAGGCCCAGAGATTAACATAGATAACATCATGTACTTACGCTTCATACATAGCCACGGAGGTAGGTTATAAATCATAAGAATCACAGGCCATGTGGTATGTGAGATACTTTGAAGACCATGTGGGTTCATTCCATCAGTAGATAATGCCAATCGAAGGTTTCTTGCTTCTGATCCAAACTCAGGATAATCATTATCAATCTTCGACCACTGTGGTGAATCAGCCGGATGCCGATACATTCCATCAATAATTCTTTCATCTGCATGCCAAGTAAGATGTCTTGCATCGGTTTCACTACGAAACATGCGCCTAAATCTCGGAATTATCGGAAAATACCATAAGACTTTTGCGGGAGATAATCTTTTCTTATATCGAGACAAACCGCATTTAGGGCACTCAGTTAACATTGCATATTCGTTACGAAACAAAATGCAATCGTTAGGACAAGCATGTATCTTATCATAACTCATGCCAATAGAGCACAACATTTTTTTTTGCCTCATAGGTTCGATTAGGAAGAACATTATCATCCGGTAGCATTTCTCTCATAAGGGCCAACAACTCTGTGAAACTTTTATCCGACCATCCATTGCCCGCCTTTAAGTTGTACAACTTTAATACCGCAAAAAGTCTTGAGAATTTAGTGCAACCTTTGTACAACGGTTTCTCTGCATCGCTTACCATCCTCTCAAACATTTCAGGACAATCATGAAGATCTTCTTCCAGTGCTTCTACAATCTCTTCAACTCGATCACAATCGTATGTTTCCGTGTCTTTGTCGTATGAAGCATAGGTCGTATTACTTTTTCCACTCGATTCAACATTCTCGTTAATTTTCTCACCATGAAATATTACACTGATAACTTTGATCAATTCCATGCCTCAGCAAATGCGATTTCAATCCATGTGCGTCAACCTTACCAATATAACAACAACGCAAGCAAGGACAATGCATTCGTCTGGGGTTTTCAGCGTGTTGAACAGCATACTTAACGAATTCCGCAACCCCACTCTCGTACTCTTTGGTCATTCGATCGGCACAGATCCATGTTTTATCCATGGTTTTCCTACTTATTAAAGTAAACAATTAATCCAGACGAAAATACATAACTAAGGTAGTATCTTTGAATATCCTAACAATTATAAAGTTCAATTCATTTTAAACTTCAAAAACCTATACATAACCAATGTTAATATAAACTTCAATAACGTATCCGATACGCCAATATACCAACTTTAATTACCTCATCACTTTCATTTTTTATATTACAAGAATCAAACTTTTTCTATTACAATATACCTATAAGTATACCTATAACTATATTAGAGTTCGTTCAATCATTTTATGGGAGAAATCTTGTTCCTTTAGAATGAAAGTGAGATGAACAACACTTTCACAGTTAAAAAGAAAAAAAACTACCTATTCAATCTTCAAGTATAATCAATATTGAACATCTAAATCCAAGCCTAGTCATGACAGCCCCAACATGCAATGCATTTCAAAATTCATCATGCATACCAAGCAAGTATAAAGAAAATCAAATTGCATACACATATACATACACAATTCAATATACATACATACACAAACTAACAACTCCCAAATCACCAACTATCATTAAACATTGCATTTGTAACACCAACAACTAACCGATTAGCATAGCATTTTCAACAAACAGTTAACCATAATTATCATAATTATAAATTTCAATGAAGAAACATGTACACCAAAGCATTAGTACATAGCATTACATGGCAAACTTCGTGCACATTAACATAACATACTTTTACTTCTATGACAGTTGCAGACCAAATTTACATAACAAGACCAAGCAATACATATTTTTCAACCAGCATACATCAATTCACGTGCAATCCATTAACACCATTTCAAAAGGGGGCATGAATGCATTGCTAACAATCATTTCCTACAGTAACAACCCTATTAATCATCTTAACAATGGCAGTTGTGGTGGATAGTAAAAATTTGATCAAGATTGCAACAGGGCAATGGACAAACCACAAGCATTGAGTGTAGATTCAAACAGGGCAGCCATATGCTAACACCAACATTCTAACTTCATTCTATGACAGAAATCCCACTGAGTTCATTAATTTTTCTTATTGTAATTGACAATGGAAATCGACTGTGATAACATCATAAGCATAACTAAACTAACTCTATTCTAAGCCAAGCTAATTATTTAACCATATTGACTAACATCTAACAAGTTAGCATTATGTTAGCATTAGAGCAGAACGTACCGTATTCAACTTCAAAAGATGGAAGAAGAGGAAGAGCATTAGAGCAGAACGTACCGTATTGTTTGGGTGACGGCGGAGGTTCGGAGGTGAGAGGCGAGTGCGGCGGTCGATTGTTTGGGTGACGGCGGAGGGACCCTCGAAGGCGGAAAATAGGGTTTTCGGAAGTTGAAGGAAAATAGGGTTTTCGGAAGAGGAAATGGCAGAAGTTTGTGACGTGAGTGAAGAAGAGGGAAAACAAAAGAACAGAGAACGAAAGCGCTTTTGTGGTCTGAAATTTTATTTTACTTAGACCTTAGACAGCGCTTTTGTGGAAAGCGCTTTCTAAGGTAGGCCTTAGACAGCGCTTTCCAAAAGCGCTTTCTAAACCCCCCCTTAGACAGCGCTTTTGGTTTTAATTTTTTTTTTAATTTAAAGACTTTAGACAGCGCTTTATCAAAAGCGCTGACTAAGGTCTATATTTAAAAGCGCTTTCTAAAAGCGCTGTCTAAGGGGGGGTCTTAGACAGCGCTTTTAGAAAGCGCTGTCTAAGACCCCCCCTTAGACAGCGCTTTCATTATTTTCTTGGAACATTTTCCGTGTTTTATTTTATTTTTAACCTTAGACAGCGCTTTCTTTTAAAAGCGCTGTCTAAGATGCGCTGTTAAAAGTCATTTTTGGCGTAGTGAACAATCAACAACCACATCCGTAATATCAGCAATAATAGCACCGACCGCAGCAGCAGGCCTACCAGCCTCGAAACAGTAATCAAACCAGCACGAGTTACGAGAGGAAAAGGGTCACCTTCGATCCTATTCCTATGACGTACGCAGAGTTATATCCCTCTTTGATAGAAAGGAAGCTGATTACTCCGAGAGACCCACCGGCTATACCTGTTAACCCCCAGTGGTGGTATAAGCTCGAGTTACATTGTGTTTACCATTCTGGTGCTCCCGGCCAAGACGTGGAGAATTGTTATCCTTTGAAGACCAAGGTTCAAGACCTTGTGAGGTGTGGAATTCTATGTTTTGAGGACG
The DNA here is from genome assembly GCF_024323335.1 of Lathyrus oleraceus. Classification (NCBI taxonomy): domain Eukaryota; kingdom Viridiplantae; phylum Streptophyta; class Magnoliopsida; order Fabales; family Fabaceae; genus Lathyrus; species Lathyrus oleraceus. Next base: position 298,893,208 of record NC_066582.1, read on the forward strand.
TAGGCCCTAATGTGAAGAAGAACCCATTGCCCGAACATGGGAAATCTGTCAACATGGTCCAGGGTTGCCCTGGCAAGTACAAAGTCAAATATGTCAGTCATATTCGACAGTCTCTTGTCGAAATGCATCGTTTGTTATGTAACTACAGTCATTATGAGCATGACCATGATAGATGCCGAGTCTGCTCTGTTAACCGATTGGGTTGTTGCCAGGTGCGCAAGGATGTTCAGGAAATGCTGGACGAAGGAGTCATTGAGATCCTTCAAAACAGGAATGTTGATGAAAATGAGCCTGAGGTCAATGTGATCTCCCCAGTGTTCCGGATACCCGAGCCTGTTATCATCAAGTACATTGGTAGCAAGCAGAAGGCTTCTCCCGCTCTGATCATTAAGCCTGTTGGTCCTGTGCCTTACTCTTCTGAAAAGGCAGTTCCCTATCGCTACAATGCCGTAGCAGTAGAGAATGGGAAAGAGGTGTCCTTGCCCTCTTCTTCTGTTGTGAATATTGTCGATGTTAGCGGTTTGACCCGTAGTGGCCGTGTATTTTCAGCACCGCCGAAGCCTCAAATTAATGCTGATTTTGTTGAACGCCCGATTGGGAACGTTGTGAATTCTCCGAATCCGGCGCTTGCTGTTAAGCCCTCCTCCGTACTGAAAACTCCTACTTCTGTTGGCCCGAGTGGCAATGTGAAAGAAGACTGTGATGATATGCTGAGGCTCATCAAGAAAAGCGAGTACAATGTTGTAGACCAACTTCTACAAACGCCATCCAAAATATCGGTGCTATCATTGCTTCTGAATTTGGAACCACATAGAGAGGCTTTGCAGAAAGTTTTGGAAGTGGCATATGTGGATCACGATGTCACTTTGGAGCAATTCGATAACATTGTTGCAAACATTACTGCTTGTAACAACCTGAGTTTTTGTGACTCTGATCTCCCTGAGGAGGGAAGACACCACAACTTGGCATTACATATATCTATGGGTTGTAGAGACGACGCCATGTCCAATGTACTGGTGGACACCGGGTCATCATTGAACGTATTGCCAAAGTCCACTCTCTCAAAGCTATCATATCAAGGGCCTCCCATGAGGCAGAGTGAAGTAGTTATGAAGGCTTTCGATGAGTCTCGCAAAACTGTGATTGGGGAAGTTGATCTCCCAGTCAAGATCGGACCAAGTGATTTCCAAATTACCTTCCAGGTTATAGATATTCACCCATCATATAGTTGTCTCTTAGGCAGACCATGGATTCACGAGGCAGGCGCCGTGACGTCCACCCTACACCAGAAATTGAAATTCGTGAAAAACAAGAAGCTGGTGGTGGTAGGGGGAGAAAGGGCTCTCCTGGTTAGCCATTTGTCTTCCTTCTCTTATATAGATGCTGAGGTTGAAGTTGGAACTCCTTTCCAAGCGTTATCTATTTCTGAGCCTATTGAGAAGAGAACTCCTTCATTTGCTTCCTACAAAGATGCAAAGCTGGCCATTGAGCGTGGTGCAACCACTAGTTTAGGAAAAATGATTGAGTTAGAAGACAACGAGTCCCGGGCTGGAATAGGTTTTTCTTCTGGTACTTTCAACAAGCAAGGGTTATTCAAGAGTGGATGTTTCAGCCACACTTGCCTAGATGAGGAGGTTGCTGCTGTCTTAGAAGAAGATGCAGAGGATTCTGGTAATTTCATCATCCCTGGAGGGGTCTGCAACAATTGGGTCGCTGTGGATATTCCAACAGTTGTCCATAAGTCAACTTAATGATCACTTTGTTTAAAAACCTTTCTCCCATGCCAAAAGGAGGAGTGATGACATTGTTGGCGCATAAGTACAATGATATTTTCATTCAATAAATTCATGTTAAATGTTTGTTTTCCAATTATTTTCCCTTTTTGCTTTTGCATGAAATTGGTGATCACATAAAACCCTAAAAAATAGAATAAAATCGATCTTTTTCATATGCATGATGATTTGCCTTGTTTGAATTCTAAAGCTTTCCATATCCAAAATCATTATGCAGGTTGATTTCTAGACCCATTGAACATAATGACCCAACACCATCTCCAAATTTTGAATTCCCTGTATTTGAGGCAGAGGAAGATGATGTTGAAGAGATTCCTGATGAGATCACCCGTCTACTTGAGCATGAAGAGAAGATCATTCAGCCGCATCTTGAGAATCTGGAAACAATCAACTTGGGGTCTGAAGATTGTGTGTGAGAGATAAAGATTGGGGAACTTCTGGAAGAATCTGTTAAGAAGGGGTTGATTAAGTTGCTACGAGAATATGTTGACGTCTTTGCCTGGTCATATGAAGACATGTCTGGTCTAGATACTGATATTGTGCAACATTTCCTACCTCTAAAGCCTGAGTGCATGCCTGTAAAGCAGAAGCTCAGAAGAACTCATCCTGATATGGCAGTGAAGATCAAAGAGGAAGTTCATAAGCAAATTGATGCAGGGTTCCTGGTGACTTCTATATATCCTCAATGGGTGGCCAATATTGTGCCCGTGCCTAACAAATATGGAAAAGTCCGGATGTGTGTGAACTATAGAGACTTGAATAAAGCTAGTCCGAAAGATGATTTCCCTCTACCACATATTGATATGTTGGTAGACAATACAGCTAAATTCAAAGTCTTCTCGTTTATGGATGGATTTTCCGGATATAATCAGATTAAAATGGCACCCGAGGATATGGAGAAGACAACATTCATCACACCTTGGGGAACATTCTGTTATCGAGTGATGCCCTTCGGTTTGAAGAACGCCAGAGCCACGTATCAACGAGCTATGACTACCTTGTTCCATGACATGATGCACAAGGAGATTGAGGGGTACGTTGACGATATGATCGCTAAATCAAGATCGGAGGTTGTACTCCTTGTAGAGGTGGAGATATCGTCAATGAGGGTCTTGATGGAAGCCAAGTTGACTGATGCTGAATGGGTTCAGAGTCGTTATGACCAACTGAATTTGATTGAAGAGAAGAGATTGACTGCCATGTGCCACAGTCAGTTATATCAGTAGAGGATGAAGAAAGCTTTTGATAAGAAGGTCAAGCCTCGTGTGTTCCGAGAAGGTGACCTTGTGCTCAAGAAAGTTTTGTCTTTCACGCCCGATTCCAGGAGCAAGTGGACTCTGAACTATGAGGGTCCGTATGTTGTTAAGAGAGCCTTTTCAGGCGGTGCTTTGATACTTACAACTATGGATGGGGAGGATTTCACTCGTCCTGTGAATTCAGATGCAGTCAAGAAATACTTCGCCTAAAAAAATAAAAAAACTGAATAGCTCGCTAAGTTGAAAACCCGAAAGGGCGGCTTAGGAAAAAATGAGCGTCTCGGTGGATTGAAAACCCGAAAGGGCGATCCAGGCAAAAGTTAGAGACATGAAAAATGAATATAGGTATCCCGCTAGATTGAGTACCTCATCCTGGGGCAATCTAGGCAAAAATTAGGGATTTGGCAAGTAACTGCATCCTGACAAGACCTTGTTCTACAACTGCCGTCCGTCAGAGATTCTTGCTCATTATCAACCAAAGCTTCAAATACATCGGGTTCAGAATTGGTGGAGAAATGGTCATTATGTTCAATGTAGCCCTTTTCCAATATATATCACCAATTTCAAATTTGTAAAGATCTATGGAGTCTTGCCATTCGCAGACTACCATTCTATCAAATAAATTTGAGCCTTTTATCCAATTATTGGCACTCTTATCTGTTTCTATTCAACAAATGTTTTGCATGTTTTGATTAAGAAAATATCATTGTTTTAAACGATCAAATTTTTTATAATTTGTTTTTAAACAAAGTGAACATTCACAATGACGAAAGGATACTTAGGAGATCCTCAGTGCTCTCCCAAGGGTGGTACGATCCCCAACAGGGTAAGATTTTTGTCCATATTCCTGGCATGACTGTATCTCCTCCCTCCGGAACCCTTTGTGGTTTATCCTACCAAGTGGATTGCTTGTTGAGAGTCACCTCTCTTCCCTTCAGCAGAGTAGCAATCTTTCTTCCTCAGCAGCTTGGATCTCTTTGGGCAAGAGCGTTATTTGGTGGTTGATCCCGATAAATCCTTTATCTCCTCAGATAGATTCCCCAGTAGAGTTGTTGGTGTGGTGGACCTTGTCTGTGATAACTCTCATCCCCAACTGGAATGATTGATGATTTATCCCATGCAGAGTTCTGTGCTTCCTGGTATCTCTGATCCCCAGCAGATTGGATACTCTCTGGTGAACTTGGCTTTCTCTCTTGAGATGTAGTACCGGGTGGTTGATTCCTGGACCTGGTTGTGTTAGATATGTCTGTCTGTCAGCATACTGTTAGATGCCCAAAAGTGTTCATTTGAGCTATCATATGTGGGCATCTTTCACTCTTTTACCCTGCTAAAATTGTCAAAGTCACATTTATTTTACATGGAATGCGTACATTGATAAACAAGCTTGGTGCCTTTGATGTGTTTGTTATTGTGCAGGAAAGGCATGAATTAATCGATAATAAAGACACAAGAGAATTGGCAAAGGAACCAATGCAAAGGAGCATTTCATCTGCCAGCTCGCTAGGCGAGGATGTGGCGAAGCAAAACCTTCGCTAGGCGAGTTCCTGGCGAAAGGCTCCAGTAAATTGGTTAATTAATTCGCTAGGCGAACTGAAGGCGAAGTGGCAGCGAATTCAGTCTGTTTTGGTGAAAAGAGCAGCCAGCACTAGCTCGCTAGGCGAGGCTCTAGCGAGTCCCCAGCGAGCATTCCAGTAGCAAAACCTCTCAACCTCGCTGGGGCGAAGGTTGAAGCGAGTTCTTCGCTAGGCGAACATGACAGTTCCACAGGCCCAGTTTTCTCTGGGCGCAGGGGCATTTTGTGCCCACTTTTGGCCTTCGCTAGGCGAGCCATCTGCTCGCCTAGCGAACGTGACAGTTCTGCACTTGTCTATAAGTAGCAGGTGCCACTTTTTGTGACCATACCACTTTTTACCAACTTTTCCATTTTTTTGTACTTTCTCTTAGATATTTTACAGCATTGTTAGGAGGGATTTTTGATGCCCTAATTTCATTTCTCTTCATCTATCAACCATCTTCCACAAAAAGAAGGTGGATTCCCATCCAACTTCGATCATTCGACTTGGATGTTGATCAACCCTTTTTTCTTACTTGCCGACCAAGCTACCATGAAAATGAGTAGCTAAGTCTCCATTTGCCAAGGTTAGATGTAGGTGATTTCCAAGCTTTGTGTGTAAATGTAAGGATCCTCATTTGTAAACTCTTTAACTGTAAATATATGATGAAAACTTTGTTTCTATTTAAAACTCTTTGTGTTGGTATTTGATCGAGAGATGTTTACCGATTCTTGACCTAGGTTTTCATCCAAACTTGTTTGTTAGCTAGAGATAGTAACGAATGATTTTGTTCACCATAAGGTTGAACCAAAACGTTGTCTTTTTGATAGATTGTGTTCGAGAGAAACAATGGATCAAAATGACAAAACTCACAATGGGTGTTCGAGAGAAACGCATTGAGAGGACTTTGTGAAATTATTTATCATCTAAAGGAGTTTATAAGGTTGTTGACCGAGCAAATACATGCAAAGCAAATGTAATCATTGAAACCTAACTTTGACAATATTTCTCATATTAATCAAAACGTAACTTTTACAGCAATTAATTACTTTGTATGCAAGATAACTTGATTAAAACCCAAAACCCTAGTGTTACTTTAAGTTAAGATTAATTCAACCATTGAACGGCAGTGATATCTTACAATCTCTGTGGATACGATAACAAAAACCCGACACTTAAAAACTGTCTCAACAAAAAGGGCGCAGGGGCATTTTGTGCCCACTTTTGGCCTTCGCTAGGCGAGCCATCTGCTCGCCTAGCGAACGTGACAGTTCTGCACTTGTCTATAAGTAGCAGGTGCCACTTTTTGTGCCCATACCACTTTTTACCAACTTTTCCATTTTTTTGTACTTTCTCTTAGATATTTTACAGCATTGTTAGGAGGGATTTTTGATGCCCTAATTTCATTTCTCTTCATCTATCAACCATCTTCCACAAAAAGAAGGTGGATTCCCATCCAACTTCGATCATTCGACTTGGATGTTGATCAACCCTCTTTTCTTACTTGCCGACCAAGCTACCATGAAAATGAGTAGCTAAGTCTCCATTTGCCAAGGTTAGATGTAGGTGATTTCCAAGCTTTGTGTGTAAATGTAAGGATCCTCATTTGTAAACTCTTTAACTGTAAATATATGATGAAAACTTTGTTTCTATTTAAAACTCTTTGTGTTGGTATTTGATCGAGAGATGTTTACCGATTCTTGACCTAGGTTTTCATCCAAACTTGTTTGTTAGCTAGAGATAGTAACGAATGATTTTGTTCACCATAAGGTTGAACCAAAACGTTGTCTTTTTGATAGATTGTGTTCGAGAGAAACAATGGATCAAAATGACAAAACTCACAATGGGTGTTCGAGAGAAACGCATTGAGAGGACTTTGTGAAATTATTTATCATCTAAAGGAGTTTATAAGGTTGTTGACCGAGCAAATACATGCAAAGCAAATGTAATCATTGAAACCTAACTTTGACAATATTTCTCATATTAATCAAAACGTAACTTTTACAGCAATTAATTACTTTGTATGCAAGATAACTTGATTAAAACCCAAAACCCTAGTGTTACTTTAAGTTAAGATTAATTCAACCATTGAACGGCAGTGATATCTTACAATCTCTGTGGATACGATAACAAAAACCCGACACTTAAAAACTGTCTCAACAAAAAGGGCGCAGGGGCATTTTGTGCCCACTTTTGGCCTTCGCTAGGCGAGCCATCTGCTCGCCTAGCGAACGTGACAGTTCTGCACTTGTCTATAAGTAGCAGGTGCCACTTTTTGTGCCCATACCACTTTTTACCAACTTTTCCATTTTTTTGTACTTTCTCTTAGATATTTTACAGCATTGTTAGGAGGGATTTTTGATGCCCTAATTTCATTTCTCTTCATCTATCAACCATCTTCCACAAAAAGAAGGTGGATTCCCATCCAACTTCGATCATTCGACTTGGATGTTGATCAACCCTCTTTTCTTACTTGCCGACCAAGCTACCATGAAAATGAGTAGCTAAGTCTCCATTTGCCAAGGTTAGATGTAGGTGATTTCCAAGCTTTGTGTGTAAATGTAAGGATCCTCATTTGTAAACTCTTTAACTGTAAATATATGATGAAAACTTTGTTTCTATTTAAAACTCTTTGTGTTGGTATTTGATCGAGAGATGTTTACCGATTCTTGACCTAGGTTTTCATCCAAACTTGTTTGTTAGCTAGAGATAGTAACGAATGATTTTGTTCACCATAAGGTTGAACCAAAACGTTGTCTTTTTGATAGATTGTGTTCGAGAGAAACAATGGATCAAAATGACAAAACTCACAATGGGTGTTCGAGAGAAACGCATTGAGAGGACTTTGTGAAATTATTTATCATCTAAAGGAGTTTATAAGGTTGTTGACCGAGCAAATACATGCAAAGCAAATGTAATCATTGAAACCTAACTTTGACAATATTTCTCATATTAATCAAAACGTAACTTTTACAGCAATTAATTACTTTGTATGCAAGATAACTTGATTAAAACCCAAAACCCTAGTGTTACTTTAAGTTAAGATTAATTCAACCATTGAACGGCAGTGATATCTTACAATCTCTGTGGATACGATAACAAAAACCCGACACTTAAAAACTGTCTCAACAAAAATGGCGCCGTTGCCGGGGATTGTAAATTGATATTGCGAGCATCGCATTGGTTGTTTAAGTTTTAGCTTGTGACTTTTTGACTTGTGCTTGTAATTCGTTTGGTTTAGTGTGCAGCTTACGGTTTATGCGAGGGAAAATCCCTGTGGACGAACTTCTTTTTGATCCGGAGATCGAGAGAACCGCAAGGAGGCTCAATAGCAAAACAAGACGTAGGAGGCAACAGGCTAGGCAACGCCAAGAGCAAGGAGAAAGTTCTTCAACCACCAATCCACACACATTCGTACCAAACATGGAGCCACAACCACCACCACCGATTTCTACTCCATGTATCAACAGTCCAAGGAACACCGCTCAGTTTGCTAACCACACAGGAAGGCAAGCTGAGATGAAGACGGGAACTCTGAATTTATTGTATGGGAGTCCATTCACCGGAATGGACCATGAAGACCCATTTGCTTTTCTCACAAAATTCTATGAGATAGCATTGGCTGCCGGAGTGGATCAGGCTCAGGAGCTTCCGTTGTTCAGACGTTTATTTCCTCACGCTTTGCTCGGTAAAGCAAAGGATTGGTATCTCGATCAAACACCTGCAGTAATGACAGATTGGAATGTGTTAGAGGAGAAATTCATTGAAAGATTTTTCTCTCATAACCGATTCATGGAATCAAAAACGGCCATCTCGGTGTTTTCTCAAGGAACCAGTGAATCGTTGAATGAAGCGTGGGAGAGATTCAAGTCCATGCTAAGGAAATGTAAAGGGCATGGATTTGATGAATTAACTCAAATCCATATCTTCAGAAATGGACTTCAACCAAACTGTAAGACGTTGTTGGATGCCACCTCGGGTGGCTCGTTGATGTCAAAGAGTGCCGAAGAAGCCACCAACATTATCAACCGTATGGCTTTGAATGATCTTCAAAGTCAAAGTCGTGGAAATTCTTTGAAGAAGGCGGGAGTGCTTGAGTTAGGGACGAATGATGCCATACTTGCCCAAAACAAGCTCATCTCACAACAAGTGGAACTTTTAACGCAACAAATCAAAGAGTTAAGAGAACCGTCAAAAGTTAAACAAATAGCTTGTTGTGAACTTTGTAAAGGTGAACATGACACCGGATTTTGTCCACCTCCCGGCTTTGACGAAGTGAACTATATGGCCAATCAACGGGACTATCAACCAAGACAACAACAACCTTATCAACCGCACCCTCAACAACAACAACAACAACAACAACAATTCCAAGGGAACCAAGGGTTCCAACCTAGAAGCAACTATTATCATAACCAAGGTTATGGAGGTGGTTCTTCTAGCCGTCAAAATCCTCCCCAAAATCCGTATCAATCTCAACAACCGCCGGTAGTCAATTCTAAATTGGAAGAGACATTGACGCAATTCATGCAAATGTCAATGGCCAATCAAAAGAGTAATGACGCGGCCATAAAAAATCTTGAAACTCAAGTGGGGCAACTTGCCAAGCAACTAGCTGAACAACAAACCGGTCCTTCTTTCTCGGCCAATACGCAAACAAATCCTAAGGAGCATTGTAAGGCGATTGTGACGAGAAGTGGAAGGGAGTTGGGTAGTGAAAACGAAAAAAGAGTGGAGAGTGAAAAAAGAGAGAAAGAGAAGGAGATTGAGGAGGAGATAGTGGAAGAAAATGTTGATGGTGAAGTAGGAGTGTGGAGTGATGAGGAAGTAGTTGAAAAGAATAAAAATAATGGTGAAGTTGAAAATGAAAAAAATGTGGAGATTGAGGAGAATAAAAATGATGAGGTAATAAGGGAGGTAGTGAAGAAGCCGAGATGGAAAAGCGCTAGAGTAGCGAAAGGGAAGGAGGTAGTGAGCGCTACTCCTGTCCAAAACCTTCCTTACCCTCATGCCCCTTCCAAAAGGGAAAATGAACGGCATTACGCCCGGTTCATGGATATTTTTAAGCAATTACAAATAAACATTCCGTTTGCTGAAGCTTTGGAACAAATGCCAAAGTATGCCAAGTTCATGAAGGACATACTAACCAAAAAGCGGAGGTATACGGAACCGGAGACCATCGTCCTTGATGCGAGCTGTAGTGCCATCATTCAAAGGATGCTTCCTAAGAAAGAGGTTGATCCGGGAAGAGTTACATTGCCGGTTAAAATTGGTGATGTGTATGTCGGAAAGGGACTTATTGACTTGGGGTCGAGCATAAATCTTATACCTTTGTCAATTATCAAGAGGCTTGGCAACATCGAGATTAAGTCCATCCGAATGACATTACAATTGGCGGATAAGTCGACGACCCATCCTCATGGCGTAGCCCAAGATGTGTTGGTGAAGGTCGACAAATTCTTTTTCCCGGTGGATTTTATTGTAATTGATATGGAGGAAGATGATGATGCTCCGCTCATATTGGGCCGACCATTCATGAAGACCGCAAGAATGATGATTGATGTTGATGACGGTTTAATGAAGGTGCGTGTTCAAAATGAGGAGGTCACCTTTGATCTATTCGAGGCGATGAAGCATTCCAAAGATAGACATGATAGCTTTCGAATCGATGTGATCGAAGACGCTAGTATGGAAGTTTCAAAGCATATTCACGAGATATCTCCTATGGAGTTAGCTCTCGACGACTCATTGGAGGTTTTCACTGTTGAAGAGGAGCTAGCTCTTGAGGAATGCTTGAAGGAACTTGATAGCTTGGAAGACCTACAACCGTGGGAAGTAGAGGAAGAAAATTTGAAGAAGGAGGTAATTGACGAGAAAGCGTCAATTGAATTAAAAGAGTTACCTTCGACTTTGAAATATGTATTCCTTGATGATACCGAGGGCAAACCGGTTATTATAAGCAACCTTTTGACAATTGAAGAAGAAGCCCGTCTTATATTTGTGCTAAAGACCAATCAAGAAGCTATGGGTTGGACTCTTTCCGATCTTAAAGGAATTAGTCCATCCTATTGTATGCACAAGATTTTGATGGAGGAGGATTTCAAGCCGGTGGCTCAACCACAACGCCGCTTAAATCCTACGATGAAAGAGGTTATAAGAAAGGAAGTGGTGAAGCTTTTGGATGCGGGAATGATTTACCCGATCTCGGATAGTCCGTGGGTTAGTCCCGTGCACGTGGTTCCGAAGAAGGGTGGAATGACCGTAATCCGTAATGACAAAAACGAATTGATCCCGACTAAAGTTGCCACGGGATGGAGAATGTGTATAGATTATAGACGGTTGAATACCGCGACTCGTAAGGACCATTTTCCACTCCCATTTATGGATCAAATGCTTGAAAGACTATCGGGCCAACAATACTACTGTTTTTTAGACGGCTACTCCGGGTACAACCAAATTGCGGTTGACCCGGTTGATCATGAGAAGACGGCTTTCACGTGTCCGTTTGGAGTGTTCGCATACAGAAAAATGCCTTTTGGGCTTTGCAATGCGCCGGCGACATTCCAACGATGTGTCCAAGCTATTTTTGCCGATCTAATAGAGAAAACAATGGAAGTCTTCATGGATGACTTCTCGGTGTTTGGTGGGACGTTTAGTCTATGCTTGGCAAATTTGAAGACGGTGTTGGAAAGGTGTGTGAAGACTAATTTGGTGCTAAATTGGGAAAAGTGTCACTTTATGGTGACCGAGGGGATTGTGCTAGGCCACAAAGTCTCTAAAAGGGGGCTTGAAGTGGATAGAGCTAAGGTTGATGTAATTGAAAAATTACCCCCTCCGGTCAATGTGAAGGGCATCCGTAGTTTTTTGGGGCACGCAGGGTTCTACCGGCGCTTCATCAAGGACTTCTCAAAGGTGGCTAAACCTTTGAGCAATTTACTCGCCAAAGATCAGGTATTTCTCTTCACCGACGATTGTTTGCAAGCTTTCGAGGTTTTAAAAGAAAAATTGGTTACCGCTCCAATAATAGTCGCTCCCGATTGGAATGAAAACTTTGAACTAATGTGTGACGCGAGTGACTATGCCGTTGGAGCGGTACTTGGCCAAAGAAAGGACAAAACTTTTCATGCTATACATTATGCGAGCAAGGTTCTTAACGAGGCTCAAATAAATTATGCCACAACGGAAAAAGAACTACTCGCAATAGTGTATGCGCTAGAAAAGTTTAGGTCCTATCTTATAGGGTCTAAAGTCGTGGTGTACACCGACCACGCGGCGATTAAATATCTGCTGACCAAGCCGGATTCGAAGCAAAGGCTCATCCGTTGGATCCTCTTGTTACAAGAATTCGATGTCGAAATTAAAGACAAGAAGGGGTCGGAAAACTTGGTAGCGGATCATTTATCCCGCTTGGTGAATGTCGAGGTTACCGCATCTGAAAAGGAAATCCGGGAAGAATTTCCTGATGAAAAATTGTTTAAGGTTCAAGTTAGGCCGTGGTTTGCAGACTTTGCAAACCACAAGGCTAGTGGTTGTGTGCCGGCCGATCTAACTTCGAACCAAAAGAGGAAGTTCCTTTCGGATGCGAAGTATTATGTTTGGGATGACCCATACTTGTTTAAGTTGGGTAGCGATAACCTGTTAAGGAGATGCGTAACTGGTGATGAAGCCCAGAGCATCCTTTGGCATTGTCACAACTCGCCTTATGGCGGTCATTATAATGGGGTTAGAACGGCCACTAAAATTCTTCAATCGGGATTTTATTGGCCAACTATTTTTAAAGACGCGCATACCCATGCGCAAAGTTGTGACAGTTGCCAAAGAAGTGGTGGGATAGGTAAGAGAGATGAGATGCCTCTCCAAAATATCCAAGAAGTGGAAGTGTTCGATTGTTGGGGCATAGATTTTGTTGGACCTTTCCCACCCTCTTACGGGAATGAGTACATGCTTGTAGCTGTTGATTATGTCTCTAAATGGGTTGAGGCGATTGCCTCACCTCGGGCGGATGCCAAAACGGTGATAAAATTTTTAAAGAAAAACATCTTTTCCCGTTTTGGAACACCCCGAGTGTTGATAAGTGACGGAGGGTCACACTTTTGCAATGCACCTTTGGAAACAATTCTAAAACATTATGGTGTGGCGCATAGGGTGACAACTCCGTACCACCCTCAGGCTAACGGGCAAGCGGAGGTCTCTAATCGAGAGATTAAGAGAATCCTAGAAAAAACCGTGTCTAATTCTAAAAAAGAGTGGTCCCAAAAATTGGACGAAGCATTATGGGCCTACCGTACGGCCTTTAAAGCTCCAATTGGCCTAACTCCGTTTCAATTGGTATTTGGTAAAACTTGCCATTTGCCGGTTGAATTGGAGCACAAGGCCTTGTGGGCCCTAAAATTTCTAAATTTTGAACATGAGTTGGCCGGTAACAAAAGGAAAGTACAACTACTTGAGTTGGAGGAGATGCGCAATGCCGCATACCACTCAAGTTGGTTGTACAAGGAAAAAGCAAAGAAATATCATGACAAGAAGATCCGAACCAAAGAATTCGTGCCCGGACAATTGGTCTTATTGTTCAACTCCCGGTTGAAGTTATTTCCCGGGAAGTTGAAATCAAAATGGTCCGGGCCATTTCGGGTGAAAGAAGTAAAAGAATACGGGGCCATTATCATTGAAGACATGGACGAGAAAGACAGTTGGACCGTGAACGGCCAACGATTGAAAGTGTATCTCGGCGGTCATGTGGATCGCGAGAGTTGTGCTCAGCCGCTCGATGCTCCTCTGTGAGCATCGCACCGTCGAGCTTAGCCGACGTTAAACAAGCGCTAGTTGGGAGGCACCCCAACATTGTAAGTATTTCCTGTTTTATGTTTGATGTTGTATGAGTATTGTGTGCTTTTTCAGGCTGGATGACATGCAAGTGCTGCATTGGCAAAAGCACTTGCTGTCATGCTCGCTTGCAGCTCGCTAGGCGAGGCTGCAGCGAGCGCGCTCGCTGGCTGCTCGCTAGGCGAGGCAGTAGCGAGCGCACCAGTACTGTTCTATTTAAACAGTTCAGCAGGGCAGTTTTGCCCTTACCCTAAAAATTCTTCTAAACTGCTCTGCTGAAGAGTGCGATTTGCCTTCTCAAATTCTCTGCTGTGCATCCATATCAACAACATTTGTGTGTCGGTCAATTGCAAACACTTCCCACTTCTCCTTTCCAAATCCGTTTACCTCAAGGTTTTCCCTATTGCATGTTCTTTTGTTGCATTATTTATTTCCAATTTTGAATGGTAAATAGGATAGGTGTGATAGGAACCTTGAGGTTGCATGCAATTTTGGGAGTTTGCAATGTTGTGCATGTAGGTTTTTAAATTGGGGATTTACTCTTACTTAGGTTTTCCATGAAATTAGGTATCCCCAATAGCATAGAACAATTCATAGTCATGAGAAATCATTGGGTTTTGCTGTGGAAACCTTGTATGTACAGGTTTTGGGGGAAACAATTTTGAAAATGCAGAAAACCCCAAAACCCGTAAGGTTCGCTAGCACTCGCTAGGCGAACCTGGGGCGAGCATTCGCTGCCACTTCGCTAGGCGAAGCAGCAGCGAGCAAACCAGTCCCTTATAAAAACTGTTTTGGTTCTAATCTGTTTGTTTCGTGTTGTTGCTTTATCTCTTGTTTTGCAGAATGGAGTCAAGATCTAGTGCTGGCAAGAAAAGAAAGGGTGCGGCAACTACTTCACGAACCGTGCCGATCCAATTCGATACCGACAAGTTTGTCGGTGCAAAGCAAGCGGCACGGTACATCGCTTTGGAGAAGCGAAAAATTTTGCCTGAGAAGCGTTTTCTGATTAACCCACAGGGCACGTATCGGAGTTTTGCCGGGTTGATCGATACAAAGAAATGGGATAGGTTGATAAATCCCTTGGAACACTATGACATCGCTACAGTGCGGGAGTTCTACGCTAACGCATTGCCAGATGATGATGAGCCCTTCACTTGGGTCTCTAGAGTGGCCGGTCGGCCAGTTCCTTTTGACAGGGATACGATCAACCAAATCCTCGGGGAGCCGCTTCAGCTGGGTGCTGACCTAAGAGACCAGTACCATATTGACCTCCGGCTGCACAAGGATGTCCCAGCAATTACGGCCGCCCTGCTTTTACCAGGGAAATCAGTTGAGCCGAACCCATCTGGGGTTCCTATGAGATATCATCGGGAGGACATGACTCCCATGGCTCAGCTGATTCTTCTTCTGGTTTTGACCAACATACAACCCAAATCCCACACATCTACTGTGCCGATCCCAGTGGCACATTTAGTACATTCCATCCTCGCCAATGTTGAGATTGATGTGGCGAGGATCATTGCCAATGAGTTGAAGACGGTAATAGAGAGCGGACTGAAGTCGGGGGCTCGGGTGAATTGCCCCCTTGCATTCCCTTGTTTGATTATGAGTCTGTGCATTAAGGCACGAGTGCGACTTCCGTCTCGGGGTCAGGTTAGGATCCCGGCTCCTATTGATGACCGGTATGTGGCAAAATACTGCAGAGCTAAGGCCACCGGCAGCAGTGCAGCCTCAGGTAGCACTAGGGTTTCTGATGGTCCTAGTGCTTCTACTCCCAGGGTCGATCCATACCCGCGGGCTGCGTGTGAATTCAATTTCGAGTGGATGGCAGCATCGCAGAGGGCTATGATTGACATGCACGACTCGATGCAGCGTTTGCAGCTGCAGGGTAGTGGTGCACATGCTTTGATGACACGGGAGCAGTTTCTGACTAATGCAAATTGGCCCGTGGACGTGCCAGTCTATTCTGAGGGGGTGGGAGCTGATGATGATGATGAGGATGATGATGAGGAGACCGGTTCTGAGGCCGGTAGTGAGGAGGAGTCTTGAGCCCTTTGTGGGTTAAGTTTTTGTTTTTGTATTTCAGTTTTTTTTTATTATGGCATTTTTATTTGTACTTTTGAATTTTGTATTTTGACCATGGGTGGTACTATTGGGGTGTTTTGTCCCCATGAACAAAATTTTACTTTTCAGTTAATTATATTTATGTTTGTTTTTAATTTTGTGTGTTTAATAAATTTTTGGTTGAATGAGTGGCAAACCCTTCTAGATTGGTTGCTCCTCAAGAAGTACACAATGAAGGTGCATCCGAGCTTGGATGGCAATGATAAGAGTAACAAGTGAATGAAGCTAAGGTACATGGTTACCGTCGGCTAGAATTTTAGAATGCATTAGGAACTTTACTCTTTTTGGTAAATAGAATATTGTCTTTTTGCAACATAATTGAATGAATGTTTCATCTAGAACTGAGAACCATATATTGTGAGGAAACCTCCATTGTTCACTTAAATGCTGGATTCTAATAAGTTTTGTTGATTCATGTGATTCATTATTTGTCTGTTATTATTGTGAAATTGTGGAAGCAATTAGAAATGATCAAGGCACTTGTTTTCTTTCGAGCACAACTACATCCAAAAACAACTTACCTGTGAGCAGAGAGAGTATTTGTTAACCCCTTTGAGCCTAAACAGTTGAATCTCGGCTTGAAATAAAGCGAGATCTCAAAAATCTTTTTTTTACAACCCGGAAAATATTGATTATTGTTCTTTTGCCGTAAAAAGGTAAGAGCATTCACTTAGGGTGTGGAAGAAATAAGTTGGGGAGAACGAAAAAGAATTGGTAAGCACCACAACTCTTGAAAAAGAAAAGAAAAACCGAGCAAGCATAGAAAAATATATGTATAGAAAATATAGAAAAGAAACATCTGTTTTGTACATTTGATGTGAAAGAAAAGAACAAAAATATAAAGAATGAAAATGAATGCTTGCTTGGAAGAAAAATAGTGAAAAATAAGAGTTGAGTTGTGGAATATGTGTTGTGAAGGTTACAAATAAGAAACAGATGAAACAAGTCGAGTAGTGTGAATAATACTGTGAATGTCTCTTTTGCATCGGCACTTTCGTTTCAATGGCCTTAGAAATGACCCTTGTTTGTTAACCTGACCAAGCTTCAACCGAAAAGCCCTTAGTGATCTTTTTGCTTCCACAGTACCATTTTTAATTGATTAGACATTGTATGAATCTATTTGATATCTTCATTATTTGTTAGAGAGCGAGATTAGTCCCGCGGTTGCAAACGCGCAAAATCTTCATTCCTTATTCGAAGAGGAGAGATAGGATGATTCATTCAGAATAGCATTGTTGTAGATAGATAAATATTTTGCATTACTATTTAAGTTTTAGTTCTTATGTATTATTTTATTCAAAACCGTTGGAAACGTGTATTTGCGGATTTCGCTTGTGTTTGAGCCGTTTATCCAACTTCGGAGAAACCGTTTTCTTAAAAGCAAATCCTCTTGTTCTTCAAAGAGGCATACTTTGCTTGAGGACAAGCAAGAATCTAGTTGGGGAGAGTTGTTAGATGCCCAAAAGTGTTCATTTGAGCTATCATATGTGGGCATCTTTCACTCTTTTACCCTGCTAAAATTGTCAAAGTCACATTTATTTTACATGGAATGCGTACATTGATAAACAAGCTTGGTGCCTTTGATGTGTTTGTTATTGTGCAGGAAAGGCATGAATTAATCGATAATAAAGACACAAGAGAATTGGCAAAGGAACCAATGCAAAGGAGCATTTCATCTGCCAGCTCGCTAGGCGAGGATGTGGCGAAGCAAAACCTTCGCTAGGCGAGTTCCTGGCGAAAGGCTCCAGTAAATTGGTTAATTAATTCGCTAGGCGAACTGAAGGCGAAGTGGCAGCGAATTCAGTCTGTTTTGGTGAAAAGAGCAGCCAGCACTAGCTCGCTAGGCGAGGCTCTAGCGAGTCCCCAGCGAGCATTCCAGTAGCAAAACCTCTCAACCTCGCTGGGGCGAAGGTTGAAGCGAGTTCTTCGCTAGGCGAAGGTCTGTTCGCTAGGCGAACATGACAGTTCCACAGGCCCAGTTTTCTCTGGGCGCAGGGGCATTTTGTGCCCACTTTTGGCCTTCGCTAGGCGAGCCATCTGCTCGCCTAGCGAACGTGACAGTTCTGCACTTGTCTATAAGTAGCAGGTGCCACTTTTTGTGCCCATACCACTTTTTACCAACTTTTCCATTTTTTTGTACTTTCTCTTAGATATTTTACAGCATTGTTAGGAGGGATTTTTGATGCCCTAATTTCATTTCTCTTCATCTATCAACCATCTTCCACAAAAAGAAGGTGGATTCCCATCCAACTTCGATCATTCGACTTGGATGTTGATCAACCCTCTTTTCTTACTTGCCGACCAAGCTACCATGAAAATGAGTAGCTAAGTCTCCATTTGCCAAGGTTAGATGTAGGTGATTTCCAAGCTTTGTGTGTAAATGTAAGGATCCTCATTTGTAAACTCTTTAACTGTAAATATATGATGAAAACTTTGTTTCTATTTAAAACTCTTTGTGTTGGTATTTGATCGAGAGATGTTTACCGATTCTTGACCTAGGTTTTCATCCAAACTTGTTTGTTAGCTAGAGATAGTAACGAATGATTTTGTTCACCATAAGGTTGAACCAAAACGTTGTCTTTTTGATAGATTGTGTTCGAGAGAAACAATGGATCAAAATGACAAAACTCACAATGGGTGTTCGAGAGAAACGCATTGAGAGGACTTTGTGAAATTATTTATCATCTAAAGGAGTTTATAAGGTTGTTGACCGAGCAAATACATGCAAAGCAAATGTAATCATTGAAACCTAACTTTGACAATATTTCTCATATTAATCAAAACGTAACTTTTACAGCAATTAATTACTTTGTATGCAAGATAACTTGATTAAAACCCAAAACCCTAGTGTTACTTTAAGTTAAGATTAATTCAACCATTGAACGGCAGTGATATCTTACAATCTCTGTGGATACGATAACAAAAACCCGACACTTAAAAACTGTCTCAACACATACATCATACATAAACCACGCATATTCATGCATAATTATAACATTCAGATATTCATGTTGCATTCTTTGCCATATATCGTTGTTTGCTGTCTCTTGCTATTTGGTGATATATTTCCCCAAGCAGATGTGTGTGTCTGATCTCTCCATTAAGAGTCAGCTCCATAAGCAGAAAGAGTCTATCCTTTCTTCCATATTCCCAACCGGGTTATATCCTCGTGGATGTTGATTGTTTTTGTTCCTTCCCAACACATATACTGGGATGGTTTTCCCCATTGAGTTATATCCTCACCGGGACAAGTCTTGATTTGGTGTGCCTATCTAGTTTGATCCTAGATCGATCTCTTGAGACTCTTTTCCTGTTTCCCCGTGGTAAATGAATAATTGCTCAATAATTAGTAATTATTATCCCCGGCGGAGTCTGTGTTTCTCTACCCTCATACCGGTAGTTGTAAACCCTATTTCTTCCCTTTTTGCAGAGTAACTATTTTTGCTCATCTTTAATTAGTGACAGTTATCTTCATCCAATATTCGGTGATGATATCCCCTCATCTGCTTGGATAATTGCCCTGATTACGCAATTTATCCCCAGCGGGTCATCTCTCGTCTACCTCGTTGTTGTTGGTAACGATTGTTTCTCCCCTGAATTGGTCATCATCATATACCTAGTTTCGGTATCCCGATGCCTTTTCTTTTCGGTCGATTTATCCTTTATTAACCCAGTAACCGGTTGTGGATAATCGTCCATGCGAGTATATTGTTTACGTTCTGACGGTAATAGATAGTATATCTCATGCACTCTCGGGTTTGAAGCCTTTTGTTCTTCCCCAGTTGAGTAAGATTCGTATCCCCTTTGTGGAGTCGAATATCCATCCTGTAATCGAGTTTGCTTTTAGCCCTCTTTTGGATGATGAGTGTTTTGGGAATATTCCCCAATTCACGCCTTGGTTGGTCACCTATTATATGCCCAGTAACCGGTATCCCTGGTGTTCCTTCCTCTCTGCTCCCTATTATGACTTTTTGTCCCCTGTGGAGTCAGAATCCCTGAGTTGAAGTATACCTTTTAGGTTTTCCTCAGACGTTTTGAAGTTTTGATATCTCTCACCCTTATGCCGGTCTTGGATATTCATCTCTTCCTGAGCATGTTGTATCTCTCACCCTTATACCTGGCGTTCATATCACATGTCTCCTTGAGCTTATTACCCAGTAACCGGTAATACCTCGTCCCGCTGCTTCCCCAGAAGTGTCCTTGTGGACATCCCCAGCGAAGTCCCTTAGTGGATTGTTTTCATCCGAATTTTATCCGAAGTATCCGCTGTGGATAGTTTTTTGCTGTATTGGCATATTCCCCAATACATGCATCTTCGAGTCAGCTTGAGTCTTTCCATTGGATCTTTTCCCTTTGGAATTCTGTTCCCCACGCTTTGAGTCGTGACCTGCTCGCGCATTTTTATCCCTTTTCTTATCCCCATAAGAGTCCCCAGGGTCTTGGTCCCATGGAGTGAATTGCTCATATGGATTATCAGTGGCTTCTGATTTCTTTGCTTTTGTTGACACATATCTCCACAGAGTGCTACCATTTTTCATACCTACATTTGAGTCATGAGGTCTCTTAGGGACCAAAATTCGTCTCTTTGTTATTATTTAAGCCCATTCTACCCCGTCGAGACGAAGATTTTAACCTTCACTTCTCCGGCTAGAATGACCTTAAATAGGGGCATCTGTAAGACCCCAATTTTGACCCTAAGACCCATCATGGCATCATAACATTGCATTTGCATTGCCTCAAGGATCTTTAGCATCTTGGTTCTCTTTGCCTTTGGGTGGGACTCCTTGTGATTGGTTTGAGATCACCAAGCATGCTTGAATTATACATCATTGTTTCTCTTACTTTTGTTTACTAACCAAAAGCACAAAAATGTGTCACTAACATCTTTTGTTTGAAGCTTGAGTATCATCCAAGACACTTTGTGGATTCTATTTAGATGATCAGTCAACACAAGGGAATGGCTTGAGATACTTCCAACAGGTTCAAGTGGGGTCTATTCGTCAGTCAAAACGTTAATCTTGAAGGAGCAAAAGTTTGTTCATGAGTTGTCATGCTCGCTAGGCGAGCAGAATGGATCGCCTAGCGAGTCCCAAGAAAAGCCACCAGAATCACCTACGCTCAGAGGAATTTCTTGAACTACCATTCTCGCTAGGCGAAGCCCACGTGTTTAAAAAAAACGAAAATAAAATAAAATAAAATAAAATAAATAAATAAATAAATAAATAAAATATAACAGAAAAATTTTGGACTTGGGCCTCTCTCATTTGAGCCCACAGGTCCACAAAAATCAGGTTATAAATTCAGAGTTTCAGTGAAACAAAAGGAATTCTATTCCTATTACCTTGGCAGGAAAAAGATAGTGAGAGAAGAGCTAACAAAGTTCAGAGCAACCTCCAGAGACTGAAGGGAACTCATCTGCAAAGAACCAATTCCCTCTCATATAAACCCTAAGAGTGCTTTGCAAACCCAACCGGGTAATTCAATTTCATTCGATCTCTCCAGTCAGGTTTGCCTTATTCCCATTACTTTATGCTTTTAATTTGAATGCTCTGAATGTATGAGGTATTATGGGTGAATTTGATACCCTTTTGATGCATGTGTTTGACAAGAGGTTTAAGCCTCCTACCCTTGGTTGCTTTTTGTGAGCTTTTTGTGAATTTTAATGGCATGATTCATGTGGTTACATTTTGATTTTGGGGCAACTCTTGATTACCCTATCTTGTTTCTCTAACCTGTTTGTTGAGTTTTGTTTTGTGAGGGCTCATATACTCTTGCAGGGATAGCTTGCTTGGTGTTCCACTTTATTTGTGGGGTACCACCTAGAGGTCTATTCCGATTACCTGTACTGACTCGCTTTCTTTGATGGTGTTTAGCTTGGAAGAGTCTTTGGGTTTCTTATTTATCTAATAGTTGTTACTTCGGATCTTTATCCGTACGGTAGATCTCTCGATCCCTTTACTTTTCCCGCATGTTACCGATTTCTTAGGTTTCGTATAGCCTCTCGTGGCATGTCATTTAAGGTAGCGCGATTCCTTCATCTAGGACTGCCTTTTTGCATGAGCATCCCTAAACACCCCAAACTCATTGATTTTTCTTCTCCTAAGAACACGTTATCTCCTTCTACTACAGGCGAGTAAGTCTCCAAAGGTCGAGCATCCGGTAGATTGCGTAGTAACGTCGTTCACCCCAAAACACAACCCTTACCCCGTAGTTAGTCGAACTACGTTTTGCTCTGATTTTCATCCCAGATGAGATACGTAGGCATAAGACACGATGTCTTAGCGAGCACACTCCTCTTTAACCCATAGATAGCCGAGCTACGAAGACTCTGATTCTCAGATTCAGATGAGATACGTATGCAGTGGATGCGACGTCCGTGCAAGTCATTTTATTTTGACCCTTCTTTTAGTAAGTAGTACATTAGATAAACATACACGTTTTTCTCATCCCTTCAATCATGTTTGCACAAATAAATTTTCAAAAAAAAAAACAACAACCTTTGCAACAAATGTGAAAAGGGCTCCCTAGGAGTACCTAGGATGCTTTGGGTGCCTAACACCTTCCCATTGTATAACCAACCCCCTTACCCAGATCTCTGACATTTTTACTAGTTTTTGATTCGATAAAACTTTTAGGTTTTTATTCGCTTTCTAACCATTCCTTTGGATAAATAGAAGTGCGGTGGCGACTCGACTTGTATGATTTACCTTGGATTTAGTCAATATCTCTAATGGTAACGAATACCCCGCTACATTTCCCCAGTAGGTTATTCTTACCCGATAACCGGTAATTAATATTCCTTGTTTTTCCCCAGGTGGTCTATCCTTGATATGTTTACCTTAACTGGTAACGGATG
This sequence comes from Lathyrus oleraceus, assembly GCF_024323335.1. Taxonomy (NCBI): domain Eukaryota; kingdom Viridiplantae; phylum Streptophyta; class Magnoliopsida; order Fabales; family Fabaceae; genus Lathyrus; species Lathyrus oleraceus. Next base: position 298,915,613 of record NC_066582.1, read on the forward strand.
TCCTTGTGCTCGAGTGTATTATCTTCCTACGTATTAATAGGTGGTAGATAATATATCTCTTTTTACTCATGTCTTGAAGATTTTTCTTCCTCAGTTGAGTCTGGATTCGTATTTCTTTGTGAAATCAAATTTAATTTTATTTGTTTGAGTATTTCAGCTTCATTCTGATTACTCTCTTCCCCCAACGGACGTCTTTTGTTGTGTTGGTGTTATCTCGATACATGCAGATTTCCCCCCAGTCCGAGTCTTTCTATTGATTTATTTTCATGGAAATCCCCTCGTGTCTCCAGCAGTTTTTAAGTCCTAGCCTGACCCACGCATATCTTTTTATCCCCCAGGGTCTCTGTCTCCTCAGTGAGTTTTCCCTATGGAATGCATTGGCCTCCTGTGGACTTTCAGTATCTCCCGGATTCTTTTCCTTTGTGGCAATATATCCCCACCAAGATTATTTTTGCATTCATATCATATGCATCATGAGGTCTCTTAGGGATCAAAATTTGTTTCTTGATGTTGTTATTTAAGTCCATTCTATCGAGTTGATATAAATATTTTAACCTTCACATCCTCGGATAGAATGACCTTAAATAGGGGCAGCTGTAAGACCCCAATTTTGACCTTAAGATACTCATGGCATCTCATCACTTGCATTGGCATTGGGATCGCACCTCGGTATCCTCCTCATTCAGTCTTCATTGGGTTTGCATTGGGAGAGATAACCAAGCATTTGTGATTGTATCATACTTTATTTTTCTTTGTTTAACTAACCAAAATACCAAAAAACATGTCTAGTGTAGCTTTGTTTCTTTTGTAGGTAGTGTGTATGTCCACCTATGCCTCACCAAGATCACATAAAAGGTTTGAGAGCCTCGGTGTAAGGGATCAAGTTAACAAAGGTCTACATTGATTCAAAGAATAATATATGGATACCCATATTCTTTATTTGTCATTTTGATCAAGAATTCATCAAGAATTTGAAGCTTGTTTGTCATGGAAGCCCTAATTCGTCTGGTTATCTTGTGTGTCTTCATCAACAAGTTTCTTCAACATTTGGTTAAAGATATCAATGGATACTCCATTTTACTTCATCATAATCATATATGATCCTCCATGATCCCCAAAGAGCAAAATAACTTCAAGTTTGCAAGTTGGTTCAAGGAGGTTGACCAGAGAAAGTCAACTGGTCAAATCAAGGGTTCCCTAGACCCTATCTCCTATAATTTGTGTCATATGAAAATGACTCCAAGAGAAACTTTACTCTATATGACATTCCAAACAACTTTCATGTTGGCATCAAGAGATAATTTTGCTTGGAAATTAATTTTTTATGGTGAAAGTTTATAGATCATTTTGTATGTGCCCTAGATAGAAGGTCAACTTACAAGAACCATAACTTCCTCGAGTTGTATGATTTTAGGTCATCCAAGTTTCATTATCAATTTCAATATGTCTTATTCAACTTTTTTTCTTTGATAAAGGTGAAATTCCACTTGAAAGGGCATGTACTAAGAGGAAACATTATAGGTCCATTTAGATCCTTACCATTGAACAAACAATTTTCCTCAACTTCTAAAATCCATAACTACATCATGTAATCTCCAAATGGTGTCAAATTTGTTACCAGATTGAATATAATTGAAAGATCTACAACTTTTAGGAAGGAACCATAGTCATTTAAAGCTCATAGCAAAAGTTATTTAAGGTGGAAAATAGGTTCATTTGACTTTTAACTTAGAAATTATTCAAGTGTGTTTGATTCCCCCAACTTCAGCACCAAAATTCATCATGATCCAAGGTTCAAATGGAAAACATTCCAACCATAAATTTCTTCCCCTTGATGGTAGCTTTCCAAATGGTCCAAGATCGTTGCATTTGGATCAATATTGAGGGACTTGCGCATGGTTACTTTGCATGGCCCAATTTGGAAACATTTGAAATCATTTGCTACACACCTTTGCATGCTTCCATGTTATGACTTCAGCATCAATTGCACAAGAATTGGAAGTGGATTTCATTATTGTCTGGGCCTAATTACATGCGCATGCACCCATGCGCACAACATTTCTATTTTTGGCCAAATTTTGAATGGTGTAAAAATAACTTTACAATGCCTATATAATGAGCTCATTAGCCTTAGAAATAAGGAAGGCCCTTGCCCAAGCCTTGATAAACAACCTCATAGCCTCCATTGAAAGAATACCTTGAAGATTTCATTGAAATCGAGATTATAGTTCACTTTTTGTTTTTGACCTAGAACTCCAAGGATTCATATCCATTTGTGTTCTAATAATCTTATGCAAGCAAGAGGAAGCAAAACCAAGAAGAATTGCATCGAGATCAAACCAAATCAATGCAACCCGAAGGTGATTTTTCCAGATTTTCAAGTCTTCGAGTCTCTCCGTTTTCTAAATAATTTTGCTTGATTTGTGGTTGGTTGAAGTCCTACTAATGTAGGCAACAAGATTGAGTTGATTTAAGGTTGAATTGAAGCAACTCAGTTTGCATACCTCATTTTTCAACTCCGCATATCTTTTCATATAATGAGAGTTGGAGAAATTGGAGTTCAGATTCGAGATCCTGATGATTTTCCTCTTCAAAATGACATATGATCCATTAGTTTTGGTGATGTTTTGGTCCTGACCAGTCCAGTGAGGGTGACCGGAGAAAACGATCGGAGCTAAAGCTCCGGTGATGCGTTGGCTTTATCCAATCCTATTGATCTCATGTCCACGTTATAATCTTATCCATTGATCTTGCATACCATGTGTACGCACCTGTTGACCTTGGAACACCATGGAGATGATGCACGTGGCCATCAGATCTACCACCTCAATTAATGAGGGAGATCTGATGGCCCTATCATAAGAGCTCTCTAGTCTGGGTATAGGACTTATCTCACCACACAAAGATCACCAAGCACTAGACAAAACAAACAATAACAAACAACAACAAACATAATAAATGCAAACAACAAAGATGGGCTTAACCCACTATGGACTACTCCCTAGCAGAGTCTCCATTTTTCTGTAGCGGTGAAATTTTCGAGATTAAGTTATTGGTTAACTTAACTCATAAAGTAAGAGTCGCTACCATACTTTTATTATTTGCAAAAGATTGGAGAGATAGGGGAAGAAATGTTTTTTTCTTCATAATTTTGAAGTTTCATAAACAAGCAAGCCACGAAAAATAGAATTAAATGATGAACACATTCAATCAACACCAGATAAGTTAGGGGAAAGCATCAGAGAGTGAATGGCTACATTGTGGTAACTTGTTTAAGTTGAAATGATGCTTAGGACTACCTTGTCCAAATGGTGATTAGAAGTTGATGAAGCTCGATCTGGTTAGAGCACATCAGAAGGTCTCATAGCTTGGGAATTGTTGCAAAAGTTTCATAGGATACCTAAGATGCTAATGGAATCAAGAAATTGGATTGAAACAAGCTGAAACTCAAAACACGATAGTTGAATTTCCTGGAAAACTTTCAAGTTGCAGCAGGGGTTTCTTGGCTCTCTAAAACTTGGAAATAAATGTAATATATTCCTCTATTTATAGGAAATGTGTTTGGATCCAAATACGTGTGAAATCAAGTTGGATTCGTGTAAAACGAATTTGATCATGAAGTGAGAAAAGTGTGACTTGAAACACATCAAAACTCAGCCAAATGATGCGTTTTAAGGTTCAATTAACTTCTGGGGACTTGTTTAAATATGTTTAGGTCCAAAACAAATGTTAATTTGGCTTGGAATTGAGATTAGTAAAGTGAAAAATTCGGGCAATGGTAATTTCTTCAGTTTTAAGTCACCATGTTCAACCCAATGGGGCATCCTACTCATGAGGCTTTTTGATCCCATTCTTTTTGCAATGTCTTCACATCATGGAAAAGATTACAATGTGCCAAGAAAGGTTTCATTTGGATGCTTGAGAACAAATTTAAGTCATGTTGAAGTTGGCATGAAAAACTGATCATATAACTTAGAAAAATTCAAGTGTTCCATGACTGAAAATGACATGTAACATTTCAATGAATTCCATGGTCTCCCAAGCATAATCTGACCCTGATCCTTGAGGAAAACTTATAGAGGGCATCACCGATGACATTGTTCAAAAATATTCATCCTCAAATTTACGAAAATACATCATATTGGCACAAATTTCTACTGCCATCACACCCTAAACTCATATATTATTTCAGGGGTACATGGATCAACAACATATTGTTACAATATCACCATGTTCATCATCTCTAAATCACCATCAACATAATTAAGGTCATAACCTTCAAACATCAATCAATGGCATAATGTCATCAACAACATCATAAAAGAATATACACATACATAGAGTACACAAATTTCACACCAATTCCATCATACAACAACAATTATAACACAAAAATCTGAATTAAGATTTAGAACATCCAATCCTAAGGAGGTTAAGGGTTCCTCATTCTACTCTTTCATCACACCCTTTATTATTGAAATAATTTCCCACCCTTACCTGATTTCCAGCAAAAGCACTTTTGATCCTTAGAGTTCTTCCTCAACCTCAAGCCTTTTCTCTCCATCTTTATATCGTTCTTCCAATTTCACGTACTGACATTTCTCCCCAAAAAACCTAGCTTCTCTACCGACTTTTAAAATATATACTCCCTCACCACTTTGTCTAATTATGAAATTTTCCCAACTCAATAATAGCTTCTCTATTTTTATCACGGGTTTCCTCCAGTTCTCACAAATAGCCAAATTCTAACATTTTATTATCTAATAAATTATTTCAAATAAAAATATTATGGCTTAAATAGTCTTTTGGTCCCTGTAAATTAACGAGTTTTTGATTTTGGTCCCTGTAATTTATTTATTTTGGTTTGAGTCCCTATATCTCACTTTTGTGTTGGTTTTAGTCCCTAAAACTAAAATTCGCAGGAAAATCTAAAGGAAAATTTCTTATGGATTTTGACTTTAGAGACTAAAACCAACACAAAAAGTGAGATATATGGATTAAGACAAAAAAAAACTACAGGGACCAAAACAAAAAACTCGCTAACTTACAGGGACCAACATACTATTTAAGACAAATATTATTTATATAATATTATTTATTCTAATAATCAATTAAAATTCTGAATAATTTCTAAACAAATGTGCCAAACTCTTGCTCTATATATACCTCTACTTCAATGACACTTACCCCCACAATCACACCATAAATAATTTTAAAAACCAATTAATCAAATGAAATTTTAAATAATTAAATTAAATTAATTAATTGAATTCAAGGTGTTACAATATGTCAGATGAATGAGATGATAAATGTGGTTTGATACTAGAATGAAGCGTCATAACTCATGACAACGATTTATGCCATGACATGAGGGTTTTCAACAAGTTCCCCTAGGGTGTGTCGTGGATGGTTAAGGTTATTTGTCAAAAGGCGGTAGGGTGGTGTTCTAGCATGAACTCCCGACACTCGTGTTGAACTCAATGGTCATTGTTGTACGATAGAGTTTGTTTGAGCAAATTTCATGTGTGGAGAGTGTTTGCCCCTTTGTAGCCTATCTTGCTCCAGTCTGTTGGTTATTTGAAGAGATTCCTTTTAAGAAGAGTTTTGAAGCAGTCTTTCCATAAGATGACTTTGAGACGGCTTTCCCCAATATTTTGATTCTTGAAGTGATGTACCCTTGATTAATCGATTCTTGGAACGATTTACCACAGATTGACCGATATTTGAATGATTGGTTTTACCGTGCTTTTGAGATGGCTTGTCTCAGTATAGGCCTTGAAGAGATTCACCCTCAACTAACTGGCTTTAGGAATGACTTCTTTTGTTAGGATCTTGCAGTGATCTGCCCTAGTATTTGACTGGGATTTTGAGGGATTTTCCCCTGATCAACGGTGTCTTTAGGCGATTTTTCCCCTTGTAGTAGGATCTTTGAAGGAGTTACCAAAAAAGGAACTTAGATCCCACCATGTTGTGATACGATGTTGATATGGATTGCCCCTAATATTTGAATATTGAAAGATCTTCCCCTGGTCATTAGGGTCTTGGAGGTGATTTGACCTAAGTTGGCCAATTCTTGGAATGATTTGCACTTAATCAATAGGATCTTCAGATGATCTACCCCTGATTATAAGGATTTTCTCTTGATCGGCAGGATCCCTAAGTGACTTGCCTCTAGTCAAAAAAGTGTCTTGAAGTTGTATGCCTCCAATCATCCCATTGTTGAAATTTATTCAATGCTAAGTATTGATTTGCGAGTAAAATTGTTTCTTTTGAAAAAGTAACTCTAACACAATGCTCATGCAAGTTTTGAAATCGACTAGTGAAGAAATCAATGATGTTTTCACTTTCTTCCATCTGAAGCAATTCATACGTTTTTTTATGAGTTTGTAACATAGCCTCTTTAACCTTATCAACACCTCCAAACGATTTCTTCATGATGTCCCATGCTTCCTTTGTTGAGTCTACATCATCAACTTTCTCAGAGTTGTCTGGATCAACGAGTGATGGATTATAAAGAGAGCTTTATAATCTTTCTTCTTCAAATATTTATGTGCATCCTTTTGTTCATCTGTAGAATTATCTCCAATTGGTGTCACTTCATTCTTCACAAGATCCCAAAAATCTTGATAACAGAAAAAAAACCATACACCCGCTTACATCAATTCTCATAATTCTTACCATTCAAGATTGAAAGATTTGCTGGAAAATTCTCGTTAGAATGAGAAGTCATTACGCTCCTTTTCCCAGAATCACAGTCAGCGCTCTAGATACCAGATGTTGGAATTAACTCAAATCTTGTAGATAACTCAAATCAATATTGATTTTGAACGAGAATCAATCTTTCTGATTGATCGCTCATCTTTTTCCCCACTCTTTACTTGAATGATTCAACCACACCTTGGTTGCAAGATGATTACGTCGCTCAATGATTTGAGAGGAAAAGAAATTCGTGAAAGTGAACTAGGGAAGAGAAGATAATTAGAGTTTTGAGAGAAAATAAAGAAGATGGATCAGAGTTTCTCTTTGCGTTTAACTTTCTCTTATTTTGTACTCTTACAATGATATGATGTCTCCCTATTTATAGATGAGATTACTTGTACACCAAGTAATCTTTGACAAACTAACTAACAAAACAAGATAAATGATAAGTTTAACTTTGTCGAGGTCAACTCCTTCGACAACTATCTACTTTGACTACTATGAAATACAATCGACTTTAACTTTGTCGAATCTTACCGTAAAATTAACACAAAGAATTACATATTTAACATTAAGGACTAGAGACAACATTGGTGAAGTCATTGACGCATTTATTATGATGAAATGCGGAGGTGCGGCAATGTGGCCAAAAAAGAGATGAGTGTACAAAGAAAGAGGTGACTTGTTTTAATTGCAATCAAATGGTAAATATCATCACAATGTCTATTCAACACAAGAAAGTCTACATGCAAGGAAGTTAGATTACAGCAACCAGTAAACGAGATTAACAACTAAATTATTTTTTTTTTAAATATTCTTATATTTATTTATTAATTAATTTATATATTGGCTGTTTTCACTAATTTTTTAATAAAAAATACAAATCAAACAAAAAAAATGCAACAATGAATTGACTTTGTAATGTGTTTAGTTCTGGTGAACTAATTTAAATTGATTTTGCGCTGTACTTCGATGTATTAATAAAAAAATGAGTTTAAAAATAAATTTCAATATAAAAAATAAATTTCAATATAAAAAATAAATTCTAAAAATATTGTCTATTTTTATTTTTAATAAATCAAATTAAAATCAATTCTCATTATTCAAAATTTATTATTGACTCTTTTAAATAAAAAGCAAACATACACTCGTTCATTCTCAATTATGATTATGAATATAATTTTTTCATTTTATATATAACTTTAATTTTGGAAGAAAGTAAAATCAATATGTAATTCTTGTAGTCAATAAAATTAAAAAGTAAAAATACAAACATTTTATATATCTAAATTCATGGTTTTGAATTGCAGCTGTGAATTGTTGGTATTACATATATTAGAGTTGTTTTGATGCGTGTTAGAAATATTAAACAAACATCGTAAAAAGAATGCAAGTCGTAATGTAATTGTGGCTTGATATAATTGTTGTGGAAGTTGCTACTTTCAGCAATATTGCATCTCAATTTAAAAGATGCTAAAATTCACGTATACTTTTTAATATCTTCTCCTTTGTTATATTCCATTTCATAAGAATTATATAAATCTCCGCGCAGGGAATAAATTCAGTTTTCTGCTATATACACGTTGGTTGGTACATATTGGCTATTAAGCAACTACTACTTCATATGGACGACATGTACGAGGCATTTACTTTAACAACGTTCGTTATAGACACATGTTTTACAACCATAGTGAATACGCCAGAATCGCTTCTATGTGGTTATCCCAAAAAAAGATATGCTAAATGGACATATTGGACTCATCCTTCACAACTTGCCAAACTCTCTTGTCTTGTTTTCTAAATGTTACAACTTTCTTTTTTATTAATTTCAGTTTTCTTTTTCCATGACTTCCATCTATTATGATCTTATTCTACATTGTTGCGATTAAATGTGGACATAGCTTAGATTCAAGCTAAGTTATGGAAGTCTAGACTCATATAATAGACATAAATTCATTGATAGAGAGTTGAATCACTGTACGTTTAGTTGATTCCTACTTAAGGGTAAACTATATATAAGCAAATACTAAGTTCCTTCTTAAATATAGATTTTGTTTACTAACTTACTAAAATTAAGAAAATTGATGTTAATATAAATTTATTAATTAATGTGATGTTGAACAAAAACTAATAAAATATTCAACTGACAACTCTCAATTGTGATTTTTTTTCTTTAAACGGATATGCTAAATAAAGAGTATTTAGTCTATGTTAGAGCGGTTCAAAATATATATATATTGAAAAAGTCTTAGATCACTTAATTTTGTAAATGATAGAAAGTCTAATATTATATAAAGGATTCAAATTTTTCATTACAAAATGCATAAGTAAAAAATACTTTAATTTTGTATTTGATTTTTTATATGTTCTTTTATACTTTTATGTTAGATTGTTGTGAGATGTAATTAAATATTTGTTTTGGAGTGTGTGTACTGAAGGCCTAGGGTTAGAGGTGACAATGAATCGAACCAACTCGAAAATTATTCGGAACTCGGTTCAACAATTATATCGTTGAAATAGGTTCATGAGACAAATGGGTTGAAAGTTCATTAACTAAATGAGTTGAACTTGAACTATATATAGTTCGATTCGTTATGTTCATAAGTCAACCTGATTATATATGAGAAGGATTATATTGTATTTAAGAGTGGGTTTAAAGATTTAATCCAAATCATAATCCTATATTTTCTTTTAATCTAATGGTGACAAATATAGAATGCTATCCCATATGGCAACAAATGTTCTTGTCATTCCAATATCTACTATGAATTCGGAGTCAACCTTTAGTGCTAGAGTGAGAGTTATTAATTTATTTTGAGCTTCTTTACATCCATCTATTGTCGATTCTTTAATATGAGGTGGTGATTGGCTTTGATTTTTTGCATCGAATTAGAAACAAACCTAAGGTGATATATTCACTCTTGATTATTAAATATAATATAAGCTTTTAAAAATGACTTTGACAATTTATCAAAATTAACTTCTTCTTTTTGTCAATAGGTGGATCATGTGCAATCAGAAATCACATTAGGTACATTCTTTATTTTTCTTCTTCATTTATAAAAAACTTTACGTTATTATTTTGATCGTTTAATCCATTTGTGATATAATTTGTTTTGTGATATATTGTTGATGGAAACCATGGTGGTGTAACCTAGTGTGCCATGATATATATGAATTTAATTGATTTGGAAAATATCATCTTGTATTTTGTAGGTTGTCTCTTTTGTACTAGTTATAGCAGTAAAGGTAACAATTGCATTTAGAGTCACCTTTGTTGGAGGTATAATGACATTTGCAAAAATAACATAGGTAACAAAGATTGCAAATGGTGTAATCATTATGTGATGAGAATTTATGAATTTCTAGTTTTTTTTTTTTACTATTTCATTAACTTTGTAAGTTTCTTAAATATTTAGGTGAAATTGTGGATTTTTTAGACAAATTTCAATTTCAATTGAGTAGTTTTTAAATTATACTTTTATATGTATTTCTTGAAAGTTGTGTAGTTTTCAAATTAGTAGATGTTGGAGATAAATTTAAATTCTAATTTGATAACTTTTATTTTATTTCAATATATTTTCTTTTCATAAAAATCTTAATTTAAAATGTTAAATATAAAAATATATAGTTACAAAAATGATAAATTTCAAATTATGAAGCAAGTGAGTTGAACCTAACGAGTTAAATCGAGTTGTTCGTGAACTTATAATGATTCGAGTTTGAACTTTAAAAAAAGTTTGTGCCAAACTCGAATCGATATTTGAGTTGAACTAATTATTAACTTGTCGAGCCGAGCCGAGGCGGGTTCGACTCTCATTTCCAGCCTTACCTGGGGTGGTTGAGGGTAATTTATGCATCGTAACAATAAACAACGGTCGTGTTTTTTTTCTCAATTTTGGTATTTCCACATTTTGTCCATATGTTGTAATTGCCTCTTTTTTTCTCTACGCAATTTTCCCCAACAATTGGTAACAGAGTCATTCCGGGTCAATGTGGATTTATAAGAGATAAAACTTTACTTGTCAAAAAGTACATGTGTGCATGTGCCCCTTGCGAGGGCAGGGAGACTCAGAGGCCTTAGTAGGTTTATAATACGATATATTGGTTAGGACTATCCCACAACGACAAGAAGTCACGTACGTTGGTGTTTTAAGGAAGTTTAAGAGACATGCTTGCATAAGGTGAGAGGCTCTGGTAATGACCTATGATGCTTGGTAGCAAGAGTATAATTATAGGAAATCGTGTGTTAAGATTGAAATGAGTGTTGTGCTCTATAGGATGAATAGAATGTGTATCACTTAGGGCGTGTTCTTCCTGATACTTTAGATAAGGTATTAATGAGACTTTAGTGGGCCTAGTTGAAAACTTTGTGGGCGATTGTGCCCTAACTCCGTGACGAGGAAGTGGTCAAAGGAAGACTTATTCTTCCTAGAATCATGGAGGAAATTTTTTTCTCTCTTAACTGACTCTCTTTAGTTAGTCATTGTGGGCTCACTTCACCACCCACGTTTACTGGGTGATTTGGACAATCGGGAATCCAATCGGGTTGCCTGTATTGCCACATTTGAGACCATTTTGGGTGGTCGGGGCTTCACCGAAGGACTCGCCCCTCGCCCCTTTGTTGTCTTTCCCCGTCTTTATGTAAGATGTTCCCTCTTAGGGCCAGTAAAAATATAACACTACATAGTCCCTCAAATACGAGGGCTTGGTAAAGGTCTAAGTTGTTTAGTAAGAGTTTTCATATTCTTAAGGCTCTCTTGTATGAAACTATCCCAGGTGGGATTTTTCTTAATGAGGGCTTGTTGTGTGTTCCTCAGGCGAGACTTTATAGTTGATTCTTTTAGAAGAAACTTTATAGTTGAGTCTTTTAGGTGAGACTTTATTGTCGAGTCCCTTAAGAGAGAATTTATAGTTGAGCCCCTTATGTGAGACTTTATATTCAAGTCCCTTAGGCGAGACTTTATAGTTGAGTCCCTTATGCGAGTCTTTATAGTCGAGTCCCTTAGGCGAGAGTTTATAGTAGAGTCCCATATGCGAGACAATATATTGATCCTGACTGATGAAACTCTAGATATCCTAGGTGAGGCATTGAGATGAGCCTGTTTGTTAGGACTCTCAGTCCCTCGGGCGAGACTATAAATTGAGACTAGATAATGAGACTCTAAGCCTCTCAATCAAGGTGTTGAGATGAGCCTATTTGTTGGAACTCTCAGTATCTCATGCAAGCTTATATGTTAAGCCTGGATGATAATATTATAAGTCTCACAAGTGAGGTGTTAGGCCACTCAGGCGGCACTTCCATCAGGACCCCAGACAAGACTTTAAGTTAAGTCTCTTGGGCTATACTTTGGTCGCGCCTCTTGGCGAGACTTTACCTTGTACCTCGCCCGAAGAAACTCAAAGTTCCTCAGGTGATGTGTTTATATAAGCATGTCTGATGGGACTCAATCCATTAGAAGAGATTATATATTGAGCCTGGATTATGAGACTATAAGTCTTTCAGGCGAGGCGTTGAGATGGAATTATTTTGTTATGACTCTCAGTTCCTCAAGCGGGATTATATATTTATCCTGGATGATGAGACTCTAAGTCTCTCAGGTGAGACATTGAGATGAGCATGTTTGTTGGGACTCTCGGACCATAAGGTGAGATTATATATTGAGCCTGGATGATGAGATTCAAATTCTCTCATGTGAGGCGTTAGGCTAATTGGGTGAGCCTTCCAACAGGCCCTCAGACAAGACATTAAGTCAATTTTATTGGGATAGACTTCAGTTGCGCCTCTTGGGAAAGACATTTAGGCTGAAGCCTATTTGGGAGGGATTCCTTCATGCTCGGCGTGAGTTCAATACTTTTCATCATGCACGTTATTCATAGTATTTTCCATTGAGTGAGTAACCTATTTAAGGCGTCAATAATTCTATACCGATGTATTCGCCTCATATGCTGACAAGGATCCTTAAATGAAGGACTCACATTTGTATTTTCCTCATAGGTAAGAAAGTATATTCCGGTGGAAGTCCATCATATTCGCATTTCCTTGAGAGGTGGCAAGGGTCTTCCTATGGAAGTCCAACGTATTTATATTTTCTTGAGAGGTGGCAAGGATCTTCCAATGGAAGTACAATGCATTTGTATTTCCTAGAGAGGCAAAAAGGATCTTTATGTGTAATTCGATCATTTGTATTCGACTCATAGGGCGGCAATGATCTTCCGATGGATCCAACTAATCGATTCCCTCATTAGGCGGTAAGGATCCCACTTAAGGATCCATCAAATCGATCGTCTCATTTGGCGACAAGGATCCCAATTAAGGACCCAGCAAATTGATCGCCTCATTAGGAGGAAATGATCCAAATTAAGGATACACTGATTGTTTGCCCTATTGGGCAGAAAGGATCCCAATTAAGTATCCAACGATTGATCGCATCATTGGACGGATAGGATTCCACTTAAGGACCAAACAATTGATCTCCTCATTGGGTGGCAAGGATTCCCCTTAAGGATCCATCGATTTGTTGCCTCACTGGGCGACATGTATTGAACTAAAGGATCCAACAATTGATCACGTCATTGGGCGGCAAGGACCCCACATAAGAATCCAGTGATTGATTGCCTCATTGGGAAGCAAGCATCCCAATGAAGGATCCAATGATTGATCTCCTCATTGGGCGGAAAGGATCCCACTTAAGAATCCAGTGATTGATTGCCTCATTGAGCGACAAGAATTCCACTTTGGGATCCAACGATTGATCTCCTCATTGGGCGACAAGGATTTCACTTAAGGATCCAATGATTGATCACCTCATTAGGCAACAAGGATAACACTGAAGGATCCAGCGATTGATCACCTCATTGGATGGCAACGTATCCATTTAAGGATCCAACAAATTGATCGCCTCATTGGGTGGAAATAATTTTACTTAAGGATCCAACAAATCGATCGCCTCATTGGGCAACAAGGTTTCCACTTAAGGATCCAACGATTGATCACCTCATTGGGTGGAAAAGATCCCACTTAAGGATCTAGTGATTGATCTCTCTAACTATTAAGTTTCCTGTAAAGAAATTGATATCCAAACATAAAGAATTTAACATAATTAAAAGTTAGGTGCCTCATTAAAAACCCTCGAACCTTGTAAGATCAAAAAAGGGAAAAAAAGGGCACCCCATGACGTAGCTTGTTCCTTACAATTGGCATAGATACAATACTCGCCCATAACAATCAAGCAATACTAAAGAAAAACATATGGCATCTATGTTGATGTCTTCATGGGGTATTGTAGCATTACGCGAAAAACCGGCGGGAAACGAAGACAACAGAGCCGCCACCGTGCGTTATTTATCCCAAAAGAGGGAAAGGAAACGCTTAGAGTAAACCTGGAAAAGACATGGTCTCGCGACCAAAGAGAATGGGATCGGGAGTCGGTTATGCAAAGGGAAGGTATTAGCACCCCTACGCATCCGTCGTACTCGACGGGATCCACGCACAAAAGGAAGGAAAATGGTTGCTAAACACTGCTCAAAACACACACACTGGCTGAAAGAGACACAAGAAAACAAGCGAGACTGACTCGGCAGGATATCGCATCCTGGGCCTACTTAGTCTATCACAGCATAGACATCAGAGTCTAAGTAGTTCGGACGGGGAAACGTGCTCGCTAGGATGTCGCATCCTATGCATACGTATCTTCTCGGACTAAGAAGAATCAGAGCATTCGTAGCTCGGCTAACGCAAGCAAACAAAACCACACAAACACGGGCAAACATGGAACCCGAATGCCAATCGCTGGACTTATATCAGCTTCCGAACCAAACACACACACACTGGAACCCGAATGCCAATCGCTGGACTTATATCAGCTTCCAATCACTCAACAAGAGGAAGGGTCTCGGTTGCAACTAGGGCAAGAGAAGGGGGAGGTCTCAATCGCAACGAGGGCGAGAGAAAAGAATTAGTGTTAGTTGTTAGTCAAACTCGACAAGACATCACATCTCGTGCCTACGTATCTCATCTGGACATGAGAATCAGAGTTGCCGTAGTTCGGCTAAACTATTCTTGTTGGTTTGTGTTTTTTAAGTGGACGACGTCACTACGCAATCTACCGGATGCTCGACCTTTGGAGACTTACTCACCTGTAGTAGAAGGAGTTGACGTATCCTTAAGGGGGATAATGTTTGTTTGTGTCTTAGGAAAGCTCAAGCAAGAAAGGAAGTCCTACACGAAGGAACCGTGCTACCTTAATTGACATGCAAACGAGACTACGCGGAGTCTGGCAAACCTAGGGGATACAATCACACCACACAAACACATACAGCATGAAGTAAACACACCAACAAGGGGCTCAAACATCAAGGCTAGGCTTTAGTCGAGGGGTCATGTCAACCTCGACAAACAAGCCACTGTATCAGGGTGAGGTTAGCTCTTAACCCTAACATTGAGAGTTAGGGTGAAGCTGATGAAAGGTGAGTGAAGGTGAGACTTCACGGCTCTTATCCCTGGCCTGGAAGAGCTTTAGACAATGAAGTGTGGGTTCAGAAAGTGGGAACCCTTCTACACTGATGACACTGACTCAACATAGATCTTGGGGTTAATGTCCACAAGGCATTAACATGTGATGTGAGCCAAGGGACGACTCAACAGAATAGCAGGAGATGGATTGCACATCTCTTGTGTCTGCCAATTGCCTTATCAAAGGTCTTTTCCTGCTTGGGGACAAATATAAACAAGCACAAGCATTGCCTCTTAAGGAGGACTTTAGACAGGTGCCTGGCCAAGTAACATGCCAGGTCTTCCAGACTACATGGAGAAGAGATCATTATACCTCAATGCTTAAGCTCTTAAGAAAAGCAACAACAAGTTCACAAGTGAACTATAGCAACTAAGGTACCTGAAATCAATCCAACATAATCAGTATACCAGACAGACAAAAAGCAAACAGACAATTACAAGTCCACAACACAAACAGATAACAATCATCAATGCACAAAGGTGCAAGCCACAAAGCATAAGTACAAGTCTCAATGCCTACAAAACAAACTCAAGGTTAGTCATAAACAAGCAATAAACCAACTCCAATTGAGTGCACATCATCAAGCATAAGCAATTGTGCTCTTAACCTGAAACAAAGCTCAAACGTGAGAGCACAAACCACTAGTACAAGACTAGGGTCAAAATGGGAACAAAAAGTCAAAACAGAACATGACACTTATGAAAAATCAATATCAATCAAATAAGAAACAAATCCAAGTGGTTTCACATTCATATCATCAACCATTATCATTTCATGAAGCAAAGAGTACAAAACATGCAATTTAGAACCTCATACAACCAAACAGAAAGATTCAACTCAAATCAATTGACAAACATTTCAATAAATCCCCAAAAAAATCATGGTCAAACAGCATTCATAACATGACAATCATACCAAATTTCAAGTCATCTGTACCAAGGGAAGCAAGTCATTTAAATTCATCAAGTCAACACAAGTTCAAACAAGCTCATACAAGGCATCAAAACATGCATCAACTTCCAGCAATCATAAAACAGCAACCAATCATGATAAATGCGTGAAACCAAAGCCATGGCAAACTTCAAGATGTTTATAATACACATGCCAAATTTCAAGTCCATCCAATTAGCCACAAGGATTTCACAAATAAAATAAAATCATGTCTCACAAGAAGTCCACATTTGGTCAAACAGGGGAGAAATTATCAAACAAATAGGAAATGCATCAAATATTTCAGGAAAATTCACAATCATACTCAACACTCATAAGTATTAACATGCACAATTCCAGATTATTTTGAGTTCATATGGCATGGTAACAAAAATCATCAAATTGGACAAGAATGGTGTGACACAAATTGTCACACCTCTATTCAAAAAATCATATCTCACAAACCAGAAACTCAAAAATCACAAACCACATATCAAAATTCTCCTCAAGGTGTCTAGAATATGCACAAAAAATTTCAGCCTCATTGGATTAAGCATCATCATTTCACAAGCAAAATGGCATGGAAGGTACAAATTGGATACACATGAACAAACCCTAGGCAAAACAGATATCCACACGTGCATAATTTCTGGAAAAATCACCATAAAAAACTAGAGATCATGAGGAACATTTCACAAAAAATCCCACATTATTTGGGTATATATTGAAGGAGTTATGATTTTTCTAAGATTGAGGATGAAAATGAAATTAAAATTTGAAATAAAAATGAATTAAACGATTTAAATGGAGAAAATGGCAAAAGCGTAAATAAGGAGCCACTTAAGTGAAACGCTGCGTTTCACTTAAGTGCGTGGCGCAACGCGATTGGTCACATGGCACAAAAACACGAATCTCATACAGAAACACGGGCAAACGGATCTACGCTAGTTCTGGGCAAAGTTCTTGAGCGCATTCAAACTGTTCTTCATCTAAAATCCAGGTCATGAACATTTTTCCCCAAAATCAACAAATGATACATCATTCAACTCGTCTCACTTCATAGGTCACTAATCTAACAAAGATTTAGCCTAATTCTAACCACATAAAGAGAATCGATCAAGATAAGTTTTGGCATCAAAGATTCAAATCCAGATATCTTCCTCAAATCTCAATGAAAATTCATGATTCAAGTTGCAGTGTGATCTATGAACTAAGGTCTACAAGAACCATATCATAATTGCAAGGATGGACACGATCGAGTTCTTACCTCTATGAAGTTGCAGCAGCTGGTTTTGTTGGATTCAAAGCTTGGAAGGTCAAAACAGACGATCAATGATGATGAGGAAGATGATTGAAGGCAAGGAAACAGCTCAACAATGCTCAGATTCGATGCAATCTTCAACTGCCATGTGAATGTGCAATCTTCAGCAGTTCCAATTCAGCATGAATTCTCAATGATCTTCCTTCAATTCACTCCAATAAGGCCTGCAAATGATGGTTAGTACAAGAAACAAGCAAGAGAAATGGTGAAAATCGATGGAAGAAGTTGAGGAAAATTGGAGAGAATTTGAGATTTTGAGATTTGGATCTGAGATTGTGAAGTGTTAATGTGATTTTCTGTTATGATTAAGAATATATATGAGCTGTTTAATCACTTTGCTAATCACACTTAACCACATGTAATGGAAATTAGGGAAATGAAGTGTTTATGTTAATTTGGTCATGACACCTTATGCACATGATAACCTTGCTACAGTGCACGAAATTCTTGCCAAACACATTCCAAATATCATTTAGGACCAAATTCAAGTGGTGGGAAGTGTAAAAAATGCATAGTTTTGAAAGTGACTTTTTCCCTCCCTTTTTTAAATTCAAGTCACTTGAAAAATGGACTTTTTGTATGATGATTTTTGATGAAATGTGATGATGGATTATGATAAAGCATGTCAAATGGAGTTTGCTCAAAAAAGAATCACATGAATTGGCCAAATGGATCAAAAGTTATGCCTCCTTGAAGTTCAACTTTTCTTGACAATGATTTGATCCTAACTTGCCAACCACAAATGAGAAGTTCATGTTCTTGGACTTTTTGGAAAGGTGAGAGCAAGATCTTCAACTTTCATGTTGGACAGAATTTCATTTGAAGCTTGTATGATGATGTAAATTTGAGGAGAAGACCTTTCCATTTTTGGCAGTTTGAAATTACAGGTCACTTACTATTTTCGGAAACTTTTCATCTGACCTCAAATTCTTCAATCTTGATCTTTGCAATGTCAAATGAGACTTGTATGGACATGAATGAAGCCTTTCAAACCATCTCCCACCTTCAAATCTATGAATTCAGGCACAATTGGCCACAGTTGACTTTCTAGGGTTTCAGATGAAATTCAGCTTGACTGTTGAGCTTTGATCATCCAATCTTTGGCCAAACCACTCCAAAATGATCACATAATCATATGAACTTGATGAATCAACCTTAGGGCTTTATTTCTTTGAGAAATGCACTTGCTTGCTTGCTTGACTGATCTCCTGATCATCTTGACCTAATTTTGTCTGATGGCTTGCACTTGGGCAAAGGACAATGCAATGCTATGCAGTGGACTATGTAATGTTAATGACCTAATATGAAAATGAATGTACAAAATGGGAGGTGCAAATTTGAGGTGCTACAGCTGCCCCTATTCAATCAACTGGGAACCCGAACGGATGAGAGCAACGGCTGTCAGACTTTCAGGGTAAACAGGGATTGAATACCGAAGAACCGTAGAAATTTGCACGATGCTGGGATCCACCAACGGAAACGTCCACTGGGATCTGATATTTATTACTGAGGATTTTGGGTTTTTTTTTCAAAGATACAGTCACATCCAGACATCACAGGACAATGAATGGGAACAGAAATCACAACTAGATGCCAACGGACAACTAGGAAAAACTCAACGTTTATCGAGACCAACGGAGAGGTAGCCAGTCATTAATGAATGACTGGAAGAGATACAACCACATGTCAGCGGACATAGTGGGAAAAACTCGACGTTTACCGAAACCAACGGAGAGGTAACTCTACTGGGGACGACCAGGAAAAACTCGGCGTTTACCAAGACCAACGGAGAGGTAACCAGACATCAACGGATGAATGGGAAGACTCGACCGGACGTCAACGGACGAACGGGAGAAGCTCGACGTTTATCGACACCAACGGAGAAGGAGACCAGACATCAACGGACGATGGATGAACTGGGAAGACTCGACCAGACGTCAACGGACGAACGGGAGAAGCTCGACGTTTATCGACACCAACGGAGAAGGAGAAAACTCGACCAGACGTCAACGGACGAACGGGAGAAGCTTGACGTTTATCGACACCAACGGAGAAGGAGAAAACTCGACCAGACGTCAATGGACGAAAGGGAGAAGCTCGACGTTTATCGACACCAACGGAGAAGGAGAAAACTCGACCAGACGTCAACGGACGAAAGGGAGAAGCTCGACGTTTATCGACACCAACGGAGAAGGAGACCAGACATCAAAGGACGACGGATAAACTGGGAAGACTCTACCAGACGTCAACGGACGAAAGGGAGAAGCTCGACGTTTATCGACACCAACGGAGAAGGAGAAAACTCGACCAGACGTCAACGGACGAAAGGGAGAAGCTCGACGTTTATCGACACCAACGGAGAAGGAGACCAGACATCAACGGACGACGGATGAACTGGGCAGAAAGCAATACATCTAGATGTCAACGGACAACTAGGAAAAACTCGACGTTTATCGACACCAACGAAGAGGAGGAAACTTCACTAGGGAAGGGGTATAACAACCGAAAACCGAATAGGACGCCACCGACGACTCTACTGGGGAATCTGGTTGGGAATTAACCAGACATTAACGAATGACTGGGGAATAGGGTATACCATCAGACGTCAACGGGCGACTGAGAAAAACTCAACGTTTATCGAAACCAACGGAGAGGTCGCTCTGCATGGGGAAAGATACAACTAGACGTCATCGGACGAATAGGAAAAACTCGACGTTTATCGAAACCAACGGAGAGGTAACTCTGAGGGGAATCAACAGCCATTAATGAATGATCTGTGGGGAATAAACAACTATACGTCATCGGACGCATAGGAAAAACTCGACGTTTATCGAAACCAACGGAGAGGTAACCCTACTGGGGAGAGAGAACAAGACTCAACCAAACGTCAACGGACGATTGGGAAAAACTCGACGTTTATCGACACCAACGGAGAGGAGGAACGGACATCAACGGATGACCCGGAAAGGAGATACAACTAGATATCAACGGATAACTAGGAAAAACTCGACGTTTATTGACACCAACGGAGAAGGAGAACTCTTCTGGGGAAGGAGAACGACGTTACGAACATCGAAAGATGATGTTTACGGACACCAAAGAAAACCAGACATTAACGAATGACTGGGACATACTCGATGTGTACACCGAAAGATGGTGTTGACCGACACCAAAGAAAGAACACACGCGGGTGCTGACGTGACACCGACCTGTATCACACAATGACATCTACACATGTCAAGGCAAGGCTAAACACTTGCTGGGGTCTCACTGGGGAGAAAAACAGGTTTTTCTTTCACCAACGGATGAGGAAATAAACCTCTCTGGGGTATCAACCCTGAATGCTGTCAGGAGCAACTGTAGCAAACGCGCCGTACAGATGTTGATCGAAAATCCGCCTCTGCCAGGGATACAGTCTGAATGGTTTCGAACACATGAATGCATATGTTTGAATTTTTTTTTATATAGCGTAATGCTCCATTATCGAAATGGGAATGCTACGCGATTTGAGGATGCAATGATCACTATATGCCAAATGCAAAAACTGGCTGGGAATCCAAACAATCAGATACTCCAACTCTGTGGGGAGACTCTGTTCGAGGAATACTCTTCGGGGAGATCACCGACTTCTCACTCATGCTGGAGAAACAATACTGCTGCCGGGGAAAGAATAGACCCCACTGGGGACAACCTTCACAGGACCCAATCCACTAGGGGACTCCGCTCGGGGAAGCAATCAATACAACCTTGCTGAGGATTACCCAACGACGACTATGCTAAAGATTAACCATCAATACTACTCCGCTGGGGAAAGTAAACAAGACAACTCTCTGGGAAGCAACAAAGCGACTTTGCTAGGGATAACCAGGCGACTTCACTGGGGAGAGCCAACCAATCCATAAGTGATAAACTCTGCTTTGGGGAATATACCCTATTCACTAGGGAACAACCCATCCAATCCACAGGTAGGATAGACTCAGCTGGGGGATGCAGATATCATTCCACTACGGGAAACTCCTCCAAACCACAGGTAGGATAGCTCTGCTGGAGATAAATTTTTTGAACCCGCTCCACTCGGGGACTAGCTGGGGAAAATCATCAACACCAATCTTTGCTCGGGAGAACTCTGCTAGGGAAAGCAACTCCGTTGGGAATAACACCAACTCTGCTGAGGAAGAGCATAACTCTGGTGGAGAATGCAAATATACCAGACTCTGTGCCGGGGAGAAACATCCATAACCCTGCTGGGGATGCGCGCTCACGACCACGCTGGGGATAACAGTACTTCAAACCCGACTGCTGGGGAACAACGCTCCACTGACAACTCCGTCGGGGATACAACATCCCTCCAACTCAGTGGGGAACTCTCCTGGGGAAATATTCGTTGGGGAATAAACCCACTTCCATGCCTGCTGGGGATAGGCAATCCTTAGATCTGCTAGGATAGAAGGCCACATCCACATATGTCTCTGCAGGGGAGAATATAGCTCCGATAACTCTCAAACTTGCTTGGAGAAGTATCTGTTGTGGAAGCATTCTCACAGATAACGACCTGCAAAACAGCACAACAAAATGCCCTAGGGGATACATGGACAAGATATGCTCAAGTGTCCTCAACATTCAAAATGATTTTCAAATGTTTTATCTTCCTGCAAGTTATTGTTAAGCCTTCATGTTTTATATGCAATGTTTATCAAAAATTCGGACGTTTTTGCAAACAAAACAGTAAAAATAAAACAGGAGAGCTATTTATCTGAATAACAACTTTTATTGATTGAAAAATGTGCCTGAAAAGGCGAATACATTGGGAAGCAATTCCTAGAAAGAGGTAATTGGGCACAAAAGAAAAATCTATCCTAATGGTAATGTGAACACGGCATCCACTATTTCCCAATTCTGTTATAACTCACAGATCATCAATTTTCCTCCCAACTTCCTTGCTTTCTGAGAAGAATGACTGGACCGATCACATCTTTCGAGATGGCAGATGACGAAGCGCGATAACATACAGATAACTCAGACTGTAGTCTTCGCTTTAATCCCTCTTTTGGCTGGATCGCCCTTTCAGGTTTTCAATCCACCGGGATACCCATTTTTGCCTAAGCCGCCCTTGCGGGTTTTCGACTTACCGGGTGTACAAGTTCTTTTCATTTTATCCCTAATTTTTGCCCGAACCTTTTCTTTCTGTTTTTTGGTTCGCCGGGATGCCCTTTTTTGCCTGGACTCTTTTATTCTTTTTGTCCAGCGGGTCAATTTATGCGAAGTATTTTTTGACTACATCTGAGTTAACAGGGGACGGGAAATCTTCACCATCCATAGTTGTAAGCATTAAGGCTCCACCGGAGAAAACCTTCTTCGCAACATATGGACCTTCATAATTAGGAGTCCACTTGCCCCTGTTGTCTGTACCGGGAGGAAGGATCCTCTTCAAAACCAGATCACCAGTTTGATAGCTCCGAGGACGCACTTTCTGATCAAAGGCTCGCTTCATCCTTCTCTGATACAACTGCCCATGGCACACAACTGCAAGCCGTCTCTCTTCAATAAGGCTTAACTCATTAAACCTTGTTCGAATCCACTCGGCTTCGTCCAGCTTGACATCTAACAAAACCCTCAGAGAAGGAATCTCCACTTCAACTGGTAGGACAACCTCCATACCATACACAAGGGAGTACGGGGTTGCCCCGGTCGACGTACGTACTGAGGTACGGTACCCATGCAAAGCGAAAGGCAGCATCTCATGCCAATCCTTGTACGTCACGACCATCTTCTGCACAATCTTCTTGATATTCTTGTTCGCCGCCTCTACAGCACCATTCATCTTTGGTGTGTAAGGAGAAGAATTGTGATGTTCAATCTTGAAATCTTTACAAAGCTCTTTCATCATCTTGTTATTGAGGTTCGAACCATTGTCAGTGATGATTCTCTCAGGAACTCCATAACGACAGATGATTTCTTTCTTGATGAACCGGGCAACCACTTGTTTGGTAACGTTAGCATAGGAAGTTGCTTCCACCCACTTGGTGAAGTAATCAATCGCAACCAGGATGAAACGATGTCCATTCGAAGAAGTAGGCTCAATCTTCCCAATCATGTCAATGCCCCACATGGCAAACAGCCAAGGCGAGTTCATGACATTCAACGGGCTTGGTGGTACATGCACCTTATCAGCATAAATTTGACACTTATGGCATTTCCGAGCGTACTTGAAACAATCGGATTCCATAGTCATCCAGTAATAACCGGCTCTCAACAGTTTCTTAGACATTGCATGACCACCAGCATGGGTACCAAACGAACCTTCATGCACTTCCTGCATCAACATGTCTGCTTCGTGTCTATCCACGCATCTGAGCAAGACCATGTCGAAGTTCCTCTTATACAACACATCATCCTGATTCAACTAAAAGCTTCCAGCTAGCCTTCTCAGGGTTTTCTTATCATTCTTCGACGCACCTTCAGGATACTCCTGGTTCTTGAGGAAGTTCTTGATGTCATAGTACCACGGCTTCTCGTCAATCACAACAGACTCGGCTGCAAACACATACGCAACCCTCTCGAGTCGATTCACCGCAACATGTGGCACGTGATTCCACCAATGAACTTTTATCATAGAGGATAAAGTAGCCAAAGCATCAGCCATCTGATTCTCATCCCGGGGGACATGATACAACTTCACATTCTTGAAGAACGTCAGTATTCTTCTGGTGTAATCTCTGTAAGGAATCAAATGTGGTTGGTTCGTATTCCAATCTCATTGACCTGATTGATCACTAGAGCAGAATCTCCAAATATGTCAAGAGTTTTGATCCTCAAATCAATGGCTTCTTCTATCCCCATGATACAAGCCTCATACTCAGCTTCATTGTTGGTGACGTCAAAAGTCAATCTGGCAGAAAAGGGTATATGAGAACCTTTCGGATTGATCAACACTGCACCAACACCATTACCGTTCACATTCACAGCCCCATCAAACATCAATGTCCACTTGTCATCAGGATCCGGTCCTTCCTCGACAAGAGGCTCTTCACAATCTTTCATCTTAAGATACATGATGTCTTCATCTGGGAATTCAAACATCATAGGCTGATAGTCGTCGATCGGTTGCTCGGCGAGATTGTCTGACAAAACACTACCTTTGATAGCCTTCTGCGACGTGTACTGGATATCATATTCTGTTAAAATCATCTGCCAACGGGCAACACGTCCAGTGAGAGCCGGCTTCTCAAAGATGTATTTTACTGGATCCATCTTAGAAATCAACAAGGTAGTATGGTTCAACATATACTGCCTCAGTCGGCGAGCAGCCCAGGCCAAAGCACAGCAAGTTTTCTCAAGCTGTGAATATTTGATTTCACAGTCGACAAACTTTTTGCTAAGGTAGTATATGGCATGCTCTTTTTGACCAGACTCGTCATGCTGTCCCAATACACACCCCATCGAGTTCTCGGTTACTGACAGGTACATTATCAGCGGTCTCCCTGGAACTGGAGGAATCAGGATTGGAGGTTTCTGTAAATACTCTTTTATCTTGTCAAAAGCTTTCTGACAGTCATCATTCCACCTGATTGCTTGATTCTTTCTAAGCAATTTGAAAATTGGTTCACACGTGGCAGTTAGGTGAGATACGAACCTTGCAATGTAGTTCAACCTCCCTAAAAACCCACGAACTTGCTTCTCTGTTTTCGGTTCAGGCATCTCTTGAATAGCTTTGACTTTTGCTGGATCAACCCCAATCCCCTTCTCGCTGACAATGAAGCCTAACAGCTTCCCAGATCTCACACCAAACGTACACTTGTTTGGGTTCAGCCTCAGTTTGAACTTTACCAATCTATCAAACAACTTCTGCAAATTAACCAAGTGCTCCTCTTCTGTCTGCGTCTTCGCAATCATATCATCCACGTACACTTCAATCTCTTTGTGCATCATGTCATGAAAGAGAGTCGTCATTGCCCTCTGGAAGGTAGCACCGACATTCTTCAGCCCAAATGGCATCACCTTATAGCAGAACGTGCCCCAAGGCGTAATGAATGTCGTCTTTTCCATGTCCTCTGGCGCCATCTTAATCTGATTATAGCCCGAGAATCCATCCATGAAAGAGAATACCGAGGATTGAGCCGTATTATCCACCAATACATCGATGTGAGGTAATGGGAAATCATCTTTCGGACTCGCTCTATTCAGATCCCGGTAATCGACACACATTCTGACTTTGCCATCCTTCTTCGGCACAGGAACAATGTTGGCTACCCACGGTGGATAAGTTGTTACTGACAAGAAACCAGCATCGAACTGCTTCTGAACCTCTTCCTTGATTTTCACTGCCATATCAGGACTCGTTCTCCGAAGCTTCTGCTTGACCGAAGGGCAATCATCTCTGAGAGGTAGTCTATGAACCACAATATCAGTATTCAGCCCAGGCATATCTTGATAAGACCAGGCGAATATCTCAACATACTCCTTCAGCATCTCAATCAACCTGCTCTTGACCTCTGTCTTCAAAGCAGCCCCGATCTTGATATCCCTTCTGGCGTCCTCAGTGCCAAGATTAACAATCTCCAACTCCTCCTGATGAGGTTGGATGACCCTTTCCTCCTGCTTCAACAATCTAACCAATTCTTTCGGGAGTTCACCGTCTTCCTCACTCTCCTCTTCAGCTTGGTAGATGGGATTGTCGAAATCATACTGAGCCATAACATATTTGTTCATAGTGGATGCCATGAGATCACTTCTGCATGTTTAATGCTTTGTTTTAGAAAAAGATTTCAATAAAGTCACAAAAACAAAAAACATTGCCATTTTTATTTTTAAAAGTGAAAAACAAAAAATAGAAAGACAGGGATCACAAAATTGTTTGCAAAACGTCCTTTATTAATGATAAAAATTGTAAAACATGATGTGGCCCTACAATGAACCACTACGCCTTGGGCAGGACGTAGGGTTTTGTGCAGAAAGAAAAAAACAAAATAAAATTACTCTGTTTTAAGAGTAACTTGGACTATATCCTCTGAAGTACAGTTGCTGATCACTTCCCCTGGCGCACACGGGCGAACTCAGCAGTTGAGATCAATATCACTGTCACCGTCTTCAACATCAGCTGCAAAGACGTCGTCGTGATTCATCAGCCCAGCACTGGTAAAGGTACTCAGACCTGCTTGACCACCCTGCTCTGCTTGCAACGGTTGATAGCCAATGCCAAATTTGTCCTCTTTAACCGGCAAGTCCACCATCTTGCCCCAGCCTTCAGCTCTATCGGAGTCAACAACCTCTTTGGCATGTTTGTACGAAGCAATCGAAGCACCTGGCTTCCTCTGATCAGCACATGCCACCCCCTCGAGAGCAACCGTCTCAAATGCCTGGCACAAAGTTTCGTGGATCTCGCCATCCACCTCGACATATTTGAACGAGGATAGGTGACTCACCAAGATATCTTCTTCACCACACACGGTCACAATCTGACCGTTCCAGACATACTTGAGCTTCTGGTGGAGAGTTAACGAGACTGCCCCTGC
This sequence comes from Lathyrus oleraceus, assembly GCF_024323335.1. Lineage (NCBI taxonomy): Eukaryota > Viridiplantae > Streptophyta > Magnoliopsida > Fabales > Fabaceae > Lathyrus > Lathyrus oleraceus. Next base: position 298,942,591 of record NC_066582.1, read on the forward strand.
TGCATGGATCCATGGACGCCCCAACAAACAACTGTAGGCAGGTTGAATGTCCATGACATAGAAGATGATGTCGAAAGTCTCAGGACCTATCTTCACAGGCAGTGTAACTTCACCAAAGACAGAACGCTTGGATCCATCAAATGCCCTCACAATCAGGTCACTAGGAGTAAGCACAACCCCTTCAACAGATATCTTCTTCAGGATTTGCTTCGGCAGCACGTTCAGAGAAGAACTAGTATCGACTAGCACATGTGACAACACAGCACCCTTGCACTCCATCGTGATATGCAAGGCCTTGTTATGGTTTCTCCCCTCAGGCGTCAAATCAAGATCAGTGAACCCCAAACCGTGTCTGGTGCTCACATTGGCGATCACGCCCTCCAACTGGTTGACAGAAATCTCTTGAGGTACATACGCCATATTCAACATTTTCAGCAAGGCGTTGCGATGTGCCTCAGAACACAACAGCAAAGAAAGAATAGAGATTTTAGACGGAGTTTGGTTGAGTTGATCTACGATCTTGTAGTCACTCTTCTTAATGATTCTCATGAATTCCTCCACGTCCTTTTCAAACGAGCCACCAGGCACATTTGTCTGAGCAGGTTCCTCTTCAACCACTGTCTGTTTACCCTTCGCTCTAGCAGATGCCTCAGCATTGGCATCCCTCAACGGTTGAGGAGCAAACAGTCGTCCGCTACGAGTAAATCCTCCCGGTCCGCCAACATTGTCCACAACTGGACTCACAACTGCCGGAACTCTACTAGGTGCCGCAATAGTTACAGGTGCTTGATTGGTCGGCCTGACTCGATTCTCATCCCTTCTGTTATTCCGGTAGGCATTGTCGTATCTCCAAGGCACAACCTTACTATTCTTAGCCTTTCTGACCGGAGCGATGATTGTAGTTGGATTGTTGGCAGTTACTGGTGCGGAAATGGTAACTGGAGTACCACTTGTTGTAGGTGCACTAACAGTAGTCCTCGGCCCACGTCCTTCAGACGGTTTAAAGAAGATAGTGACAGTTGACACTGCCCCACGATTTCTATTATCAGCCCGGCCAAACTGAACACAGCCCTCATCTATCAACTTCTGAATTCCAGCCCGCAACTGATCACACCCATTATCTGACTCTGCACAGCCCATACAAGCTTCATCACAACCCGGGCAGACACCCTCATCTAACAAACGGCCCTTGACAACCAACAGAGAAGTCTGAACATCATCAACCCTGACAACCAAATCTTCAGCTTCTCCCCCTTCAATACAGTTCACCCGGTGAGCACCATGCGCAGGCATAGGGTTATTCACCACATTCGGTACAGGAGCGAAATTGATTGTCTTAGCATCAATCAAGTCCTGGACTTTATGGTGGAAAGCCCTGCAATTTTCTATATGGTATCCCGGCGCACCAGAATGAAAGTCACAACGCACATTGGCATCATACCCAGGTGGTATTTTTGTCAATGGCGCCATGGTACGCAACTCTACAAACCCTAACTTGAGCAGTTCGGGTAACAGTTCGACGTAAGTCATGGGTAGTGGGTCGAAACGTCTGTCAGGCATCCTCTGCCTCGGCTGATACGGACGTTGTTGTTGTTGTTGTTGTTGTTGTGGCATCTGTTGTTGGACTCTCTGTTGTTGCGGTTGTTGACGTTGTTGAGGTGCATGAATGGTCACTGCAGCAACCTGACGGTACTGACTTCTGTTCTGATTTCTGCGGTGTTGAACAACATTAGTATCACCTTCTCTTTGGCGAGGTGCCCCAGAGAACGGTTTCTTTGAAGAAGAGGAACCAACATCATTGATCTTGCCAGCCTTGATCAAACTCTCAGTCCTCTCTCCGCAAATGACTACATCAGAGAAGCTTCCAAATGGGAAACTCCCCATTCGGTCCATAAACACACCTTGAAGAGTAATGATAAACATGTCAGTCAACTCCCTTTCCAGCATAGGGGGTTGGACTCTCGCAGCCAGCTCGCGCCACCTCTGGGCGTACTCCTTGAAACTTTCACAGGATTTCTGGCAAAGACTCTGCAGCTGAGTCCGGCTCGGTGCCATATCCATGTTATGTTTGTATTGCCTCAAGAAGGCCTCACCCAGATCCCTCCAGCATCGGATAGAATCTCTCTTCAATTCCATGTACCAGTCCAAAGAAGCCCCAGATAGACTATCTTGGAAAAAGTACATCCACATTTTTTCATCGTCTGTATACGCAGAGATTTTCCGATAATATGCCTGCACGTGGGTGCGAGGGCAAGAAGCGCCGTTGTACTTATCAAAAGAAGGTGCTTTGAATTTGTATGGGATTCTCAAACCTTCAACCAACCCCATATTGGTCACATCGAACCCAAGAGAATTTTGACATTCCATCGCACGAATCTTCTCAGCCAGGGCATCAACCTTACGATCCCTATCCTCAACTCTACCAACATCCCCATCATCTTCACTCAGCAATGTGAACATGTCCTCTTGTCGGTTGACAATAGGAGCTAGATGACGAACCGGAGCCCGGGTAGCTCTAACATTGACAGTCTCAGCAGCGAGAGGCTGTCCATTGATCCTTATTCCTCTGAGTTCATCCCCCACAGCATAGTCATGAACGGGAGCAACAACAACATTCTCAGGCGCAGGGATACCAGCCGGTGAACCACGGTTAGACGCCTGAATAACCGTCTCTTGTCTCTGAACCAAAGCTCGAAGCTCCTCCTGACCCTGAGCAACCCCTTGCATCATTGTCATAAACTGGGCCATGTTCGCCCTCATCTCAGCCAACTCAGTCTGAACCTGATCCATACTTCGCTGTTGATTGAGTCTGGTAGAATACCGGTGCGGTCTTCGATCAGCTATCCTGCCTGACACAGGAACCGGAGTGAGAAGTCGGGAACGAGAACACCTGTCATGCAAAATGATATGTGTATGATGTGCGTGATGTGTATGCAGGTTAACTTTTTTCATGCATTATTATACATTTTTCCTCTTTTTTTTTTCGAAAATAAACATGCTATGATGCAAATGATGGAGCCATGACTGGTCGACTGAGTATCACACGGCACAGGATCAAAGCTTCGACTTGAACTCTGGCATCACAACTTCATCTGAAACCCAAAGTCATCTGAACCCAAGTCAACTGAACCATATCCACATCTGAGCATCCTCAAATTCAACCCAGGGATCCGAAATAAACGAAACCCTCTGATCAATACCAGGGTTAAACCTCCGGCGTCCAGAAATAACAATCCATAATTCCGACTTATAAATAGGACTCTGATCAACAACTGTACCAATAGTCACCAACAAAGTCACCATCAGAACATGTATCAGTAAGAATCAACCCTCCCCTCACAGGTAAATTCTAATCAGGTCATCCTAAGGCGGATAATGATCTCGACAATCGGGCAAAGATACTCAACGGGTTTGCCCTTTCGGGTGTGCCGTTGTAGCTCTCTTAAGATCGTCTCGATCAAAGATCCGGGAAAGAACGGTCACCGAAGTCAACAGCTCAGATGAGATCATCCAACCTGAGTGGAATAACTCCAAACGGAAGGACTCCCTCAAATGAACCTCGTCCGGATGTGGTGACACGTTGCAACAACATGCTGATACAGCAAGTGAGGAACGCGAGACCACACTAATCCTAGGTGTATACTCGGGCCTGGATTTTAGCCCCACTCAGAACACCCACCCCAAACAGAGAAACCACCTGCACAGAAGACAGCTCAATGACAGTATGATGCATGCAAACAGATATGCACATATATACAACATAATAATCATGAATGCAATAAATAACAGCAAACAGCAACCAAAACCCTAACCTAGAGAGCGCTAGGAGAGACTCGCTTAGGGAAGATGGACCAGCAAGAGGTCAACTTCTCTTTGTCCCCAGCAGAGTCGCCAGCTCTCGCATTACGCGAAAATCGGCGGGAAACGAAGACAACAGAGCCGCCACCGTGCGTTATTTATCCCAAAAGAGGGAAAGGAAACGCTCAGAGTAAACCTGGAAAAGACATGGTCTCGCGACCAAAGAGAATGGGATCGGGAGTCGGTTATGCGAAGGGAAGGTATTAGCACCCCTACGCATCCGTCGTACTCGACGGGATCCACGCACAAAAGGAAGGAAAATGGTTACTAAACACTGCTCAAAACACATACACTGGCTGAAAGAGACACATGAAAACAAGCGAGACTGACTCGGCAGGATATCGCATCCTGGGCCTACTTAGTCTATCACAGCATAGACATCAGAGTCTAAGTAGTTCGGACGGGGAAACGTGCTCGCTAGGATGTCGCATCCTATGCATACGTATCTTCTCGGACTAAGAAGAATCAGAGCATTCGTAGCTCGGCTAACGCACGCAAACAAAACCACACAAACACGGGAAAACATGGAACCCGAATGCCAATCGCTGGACTTATATCAGCTTCCGAACCAAACACACACACACTGGAACCCGAATGCCAATCGCTGGACTTATATAAGCTTCCAAGCACTCAACAAGAGGAAGGGTCTCGGTTGCAACTAGGGCAAGAGAAGGGGGAGGTCTCAATCGCAACGAGGGCGAGAGAAAATAATTAGTGTTAGTTGTTAGTCAAACTCGACAAGACATCGCATCTCGTGCCTACGTATCTCATCTGGACATGAGAATCAGAGTTGCCGTAGTTCGGCTAAACTATTCTTGTTGGTTTGTGTTTTTTAAGTGGACGACGTCACTACGCAATCTACCGGATGCTCGACCTTTGGAGACTTACTCACCTGTAGTAGAAGGATTTGACGTATCCTTAAGAGGGGATAATGTTTGTTTGTGTCTTAGGAAAGCTCAAGCAAGAAAGGAAGTCCTACACGAAGGAACCGTGCTACCTTAATTGACATGCAAACGAGACTACACGGAGTCTGGCAAACCTAGGGGATACAATCACACCACACAAACACATACAGCATGAAGTAAACACACCAACAAGGGGCTCAAACATCAAGGCTAGGCTTTAGTCGAGGGGTCATGTCAACCTCGACAAACAAGCCACTGTATCAGGGTGAGGTTAGCTCTTAACCCTAACATTGAGAGTTAGGGTGAAGCTGATGAAAGGTGAGTGAAGGTGAGACTTCACAGCTCTTATCCCTGGCCTGGGAGAGCTTTAGACAATGAAGTGTGGGTTCAGAAAGTGGGAACCCTTCTACACTGATGACACTGACTCAACATAGATCTTGGGGTTAATGTCCACAAGGCATTAACATGTGATGTGAGCCAAGGGACGACTCAACAGAATAGCAGGAGATGGATTGCACATCTCTTGTGTCTGCCAATTTCCTTATCAAAGGTCTTTTCCTGCTTGGGGACAAATATAAACAAGCACAAGCATTGCCTCTTAAGGAGGACTTTAGACAGGTGCCTGGCCAAGTAACAGGCCAGGTCTTCCAGACTACATGGAGAAGAGATCATTATACCTCAATGCTTAAGCTCTTAAGAAAAGCAACAACAAGTTCACAAGTGAACTATAGCAACTAAGGTACCTGAAATCAATCCAACATAATCAGTATACCAGACAGACAAAAAGCAAACAGACAATTACAAGTCCACAGCACAAACAGATAACAATCATCAATGCACAAAGTTGCAAGCCACAAAGCATAAGTACAAGTCTCAATGCCTACAAAACAAACTCAAGGTTAGTCATAAACAAGCAATAAACCAACTCCAATTGAGTGCACATCATCAAGCATAAGCAATTGTGCTCTTAACCTGAAACAAAGCTCAAACGTGAGAGCACAAACCACTAGTACAAGACTAGGGTCAAAATGGGAACAAAAAGTCAAAACAGAACATGACACTTATCAAAAATCAATATCAATCAAATAAGAAACAAATCCAAGTGGTTTCACATTCATATCATCAACCATTATCATTTCATGAAGCAAAGAGTACAAAACATGCAATTTAGAACCTCATACAACCAAACAGAAAGATTCAACTCAAATCAATTGACAAACATTTCAATAAATCCCCAAAAAAATCATGGTCAAACAGCATTCATAACATGACAATCATACCAAATTTCAAGTCATCTGGACCAAGGGAAGCAAGTCATTTAAATTCATCAAGTCAACACAAGTTCAAACAAGCTCATACAAGGCATCAAAACATGCATCAACTTCCAGCAATCATAAAACAGCAACCAATCATGATAAATGCGTGAAACCAAAGCCATGGCAAACTTCAAGATGTCTATAATATACATGCCAAATTTCAAGTCCATCCAATTAGCCACAAGGATTTCACAAATAAAATAAAATCATGTCTCACAAGAAGTCCACATTTGGTCAAACAGGGGAGAAATTATCAAACAAATAGGAAATGCATCAAATATTTCAGGAAAATTCACAATCATACTCAACACTCATAAGTATTAACATGCACAATTCCAGATTATTTTGAGTTCATATGGCATGGTAACAAAAATCATCAAATTGGACAAGAATGGTGTGACACAAATTGTCACACCTCTATTCAAAAAATCATATCTCACAAACCAGAAACTCAAAAATCACAAACCACATATCAAAATTCTCCTCAAGGTGTCTAGAATATGCACAAAAAATTTCAGCCTCATTGGATTAAGCATCATCATTTCACAAGCAAAATGGCATGGAAGGTACAAATTGGATACACATGAACAAACCCTAGGCAAAACAGATATCCACACGTGCATAATTTCTGGAAAAATCACCATAAAAAACTAGAGATCATGAGGAACATTTCACAAAAAATCCCACATTATTTGGGTATATATTGAAGGAGTTATGATTTTTCTAAGATTGAGGATGAAAATGAAATTAAAATTTGAAATAAAAATGAATTAAACGATTTAAATGGAGAAAATGGCAAAAGCGTAAATAAGGAGCCACTTAAGTGAAACGCTGCGTTTCACTTAAGTGCGTGGCGCAACGCGATTGGTCACATGGCACAAAAACACGAATCTCATACAGAAACACGGGCAAACGGATCTACGCTAGTTCTGGGCAAAGTTCTTGAGCGCATTCAAACTGTTCTTCATCTAAAATCCAGGTCATGAACATTTTTCCCCAAAATCAACAAATGATACATCATTCAACTCGTCTCACTTCATAGGTCACTAATCTAACAAAGATTTAGCCTAATTCTAACCACATAAAGAGAATCGATCAAGATAAGTTTTGGCATCAAAGATTCAAATCCAGATATCTTCCTCAAATCTCAATGAAAATTCATGATTCAAGTTGCAGTGTGATCTATGAACTAAGGTCTACAAGAACCATATCATAATTGCAAGGATGGACACGATCGAGTTCTTACCTCTATGAAGTTGCAGCAGCTGGTTTTGTTGGATTCAAAGCTTGGAAGGTCAAAACAGACGATCAATGATGATGAGGAAGATGATTGAAGGCAAGGAAACAGCTCAACAATGCTCAGATTCGATGCAATCTTCAACTGCCATGTGAATGTGCAATCTTCAGCAGTTCCAATTCAGCATGAATTCTCAATGATCTTCCTTCAATTCACTCCAATAAGGCCTGCAAATGATGGTTAGTACAAGAAACAAGCAAGAGAAATGGTGAAAATCGATGGAAGAAGTTGAGGAAAATTGGAGAGAATTTGAGATTTTGAGATTTGGATCTGAGATTGTGAAGTGTTAATGTGATTTTCTGTTATGATTAAGAATATATATGAGCTGTTTAATCACTTTGCTAATCACACTTAACCACATGTAATGGAAATTAGGGAAATGAAGTGTTTATGTTAATTTGGTCATGACACCTTATGCACATGATAACCTTGCTACAGTGCACGAAATTCTTGCCAAACACATTCCAAATATCATTTAGGACCAAATTCAAGTGGTGGGAAGTGTAAAAAATGCATAGTTTTGAAAGTGACTTTTTTCCCTCCCTTTTTTAAATTCAAGTCACTTGAAAAATGGACTTTTTGTATGATGATTTTTGATGAAATGTGATGATGGATTATGATAAAGCATGTCAAATGGAGTTTGCTCAAAAAAGAATCACATGAATTGGCCAAATGGATCAAAAGTTATGCCTCCTTGAAGTTCAACTTTTCTTGACAATGATTTGATCCTAACTTGCCAACCACAAATGAGAAGTTCATGTTCTTGGACTTTTTGGAAAGGTGAGAGCAAGATCTTCAACTTTCATGTTGGACAGAATTTCATTTGAAGCTTGTATGATGATGTAAATTTGAGGAGAAGACCTTTCCATTTTTGGCAGTTTGAAATTACAGGTCACTTACTATTTTCGGAAACTTTTCATCTGACCTCAAATTCTTCAATCTTGATCTTTGCAATGTCAAATGAGACTTGTATGGACATGAATGAAGCCTTTCAAACCATCTCCCACCTTCAAATCCATGAATTCAGGCACAGTTGGCCACAGTTGACTTTCTAGGGTTTCAGATGAAATTCAGCTTGACTGTTGAGCTTTGATCATCCAATCTTTGGCCAAACCACTCCAAAATGATCACATAATCATATGAACTTGATGAATCAACCTTAGGGCTTTGTTTCTTTGAGAAATGCACTTGCTTGCTTGCTTGACTGATCTCTTGATCATCTTGACCTAATTTTGTCTGATGGCTTGCACTTGGGCAAAGGACAATGCAATGATATGCAGTGGACTATGTAATTTTAATGACCTAATATGAAAATGAATGTACAAAATGGGAGGTGCAAATTTGAGGTGCTACAGGTATATATCCTGAATCTTTAGCCTTCAGTCTCCTTAGAGGCCTGAGAGGAATTTTCCCCACCTTTTTGGAATTCCTCTAGTGGCTTTATTCCTGAGCTTATCTTTTTGGCCTTCCCACCTTGAGTGAGGATTCTCTTCAACCTGAGACTCTCTACGTAGCACTTTCGAGCGATCTTCTATTCTCATTGGACAACCCCTAATCGTTTATTAGGAGGAGCATGTATTTCATACACAAGTACATAATAGACAAGGTGGCGCTCAATCGGTTATAGGTTGGTTGCCATATAATCATATTATATGAAGAAGGGGTATCGATAACCAGATACCTAACCTTTAACTCCTTCATTTGATCTTCTTCTCCAAAGGTTATCCTCAAGGTGATATATGCCTTTACATGTACCTAATCTCCTAAGAATCCAGCCAATGATCCTATGAAGTTCTTAAGGTCTTCTAGGTCAAGGTGAACTCTTTCAAACACCTCCCAATACAATATTTTTGCGAAAATACCTTGGTCGATGATAACTATTTTAATCTCCCACTCTTTTCATTATACGGAAACAACCATGGGATGATCGTTAAAAGGGTGAATTCCAACTGCATATTTCTCTTAGAAGGATATCGTGGCTTCTGCTATTTGGAGCTCACCTTAAATCTTGACCTCATGAAGGTTTTCTACACCCAGGATCTGGAGAATGCACCTTCCTCTAGCAGAGCTAGTTTTCCTATCTCCGGCAAACCCTCATGCTATAGTGTTAAGTGTGTGATGTGAAACTCTATTGTCCCCACCTTGATGTGACTCTTTACATATGTTGGATCAGGGGCTCCAAGCATCGCCTCCCCCACTTGATATGGAATTCATTGAAATGGGAGAGATAGTCCCTCAACGACTCTGATAGACCATATTGAACAGGCTGGTAGTGAACATCTTCCTATAGCGGTTGGCGGAAAACTAGTGTCCCATATTTTTTACAAGTTCTTGGTAACTTTTTATGAAAGCTATGGGTAAACCCATATACCATATGAGGACGCGTCTCTAAAAACGCTAGATAAAAGCTTGCATTTCAGAGAGTGAAGCATTCCTATGGTTGCCATCTATGTATTGACGAAGGCAACATACTCATAGGGATCAATACCCCCATCAAAATAAACCAAGGATGGAGGTTCTAAAACCTATGGGACATGCACTCCCCATATCTCATCTGAGGGTGGTTAGGGGTCCAACGATTCCATTTCCTCTACTGGGTTGGAATCTTGTTCGCGTTGTTTGATGATGTGGATGTCATCTTACAACTTATAATTATGGCAACATAATTCGTCCATGGCGGCATGCATCTCCGTTAAGGCGTTGAGATCACCTCTACCATTGATGCCTTCAGTGTAGGGGATTAAGCTCTCATATTAACCATAACTGAAGGTGGCTAATGGTAGGAGTGAAAGTTAATAACGGGAAGGGTGATGGTGATGAAAAAAGGGGTGTCGCCCATGTTAGTTTTATCGAGGCCCCATGGTGGGAACCACTATACTTGTCAAAAAGTACATGTGTGCATGTTCCCCTTGCAAGGGTAAGGAGAGTCTGAGGCCTTAGTAGTATAACATGATATTGGTTAGAGTTTTCCCATGACGGCGAGAAGCCATGTATGATGGTGTTTTAAGATACTTTAAGAGACCTAATCACGTGAGGTTAGAGGCTTCGCTGATGACAGATGATGCTTGGTTGCAAGAATATGATTATAGTAAGTCGTGTGTTAAGACTGAAATGAGTGTTATGCTATATAGGGTGTAGAGAATGTGTATCACTTTTGGTCTGTCTGTCGTCATACTTGAGATGAGGTATTTATAGAGACTTTAGTGGGCATGGGTTTCAAAGTTAGTGGGTGGTTGCGCCGTAACTCCATGACCAGGAAAGTGATAAAAGAAATACTTATTCTTCCTAGAATCATGAAGGAGGTGGTTTCCACTCTTGACTGGCTCTCTTTAGTTAGTTATTTTGGGTTCACATTGTCACCTATGTTTATTGGACGATTTGGAAAATGGGAGCCCAACATGTCAAACCATAAGGTAACCACCCCTAAACTTTACCCTACCTCCTAAAGATAGGAAAAACTCAAAAAACACATCCTAAGATCATGATGTATGCTATTTTCCAGCCGTATTAGCCTAAAAATCACATATCACGCTGAAGAGGATAACTTACAAGTAACTACCTGGACATTATTAGTTGTATGTTGTTCCCCTATGACTTGACTTCCCATATTTAAAAAAAAATCTTTTTTTTATGATTTATGTGTTCTTTTCCACTTCTGATCGTGGTTTTGAAACATATGTGTTTTTTAGTTCATAGAACATAATTGTTTATGGCAGTAGACTTCGAACTCCTTATAGCCCAAATAATCTATTCTAAAGTATCATTTCATTTTCTAGGGGTATCATATACTTAGTTTCATCCCAAACTATAAGATGTTTTTGTCATTTCACACAAATTAAGAAACACGAATAATTTTGTATCGGAAAGAGAAACTATGTATGACTTTAGTTTATTGTTCTTCATTAATTATATAGATGGCCATCATAAATACTAGAGCATAATTAGGAAAACGTTTGTATTAGAATGCTAAAGTGACTTATAATTTGTGAAATTGTTTTTTACATAGTGATTTATAATTGGGGACAACGAGAGTCTTTAATTTTATTTTATAAAATCAATAGACAAATAAAATTAGTAGTCTTTTCTTGACCGTTAGCTTGGAAAATTTCTGGAGAATGATGTATTGATTCAATTCCAATATTTTTTTGCAAATCCGATCCTCCTTTTACGAGTGGGTATAATATCATGATCAATGTCATTTTAGACTGTTCCTGAGGTTCAAGATAAAATGCACCAAGATATGGCGTAGGGAGTAAAACATGTAGAACAAATACACTACTTTCCCCTTTGAAGAAATAATTATGTCCAATAGAGTTTGGTTGACCGTCTATTTACTGGTGTTTTAGTAAACAATCACAAGCTTAGTTCACTTAAAAGATTAACTTAAAAAATCTCAAAGACAATTTGTGAAAAGAAAAATTATGGTGAAAAATGTGTGTGATTTGGATTTATATGTTTGGATAACAACCAATTGAATGCAGAAGATAACCTTTGGATAAAGGCAATAAACAAAAAAAAAAAGTAATGAAGTAAATGACATTTAATGTAAATTCTTTGAATACAAAAATATTTGCAGAAAGTTTAAGTGGTGAACACAGACTCACATATCTCACAATTCATTAAACTTTGTGACTTTGGTACATTGGTTCTATCGAGAACGAGTGAGAATTTGTGACCTCGACTATAATTCATAAGCTTGTATTATATACTATTACAAAGAAAATCGTCGACAATATTTAAACCCTATAAATCAGACACATGCCCCACTACTTAGGTGTTCATACTCCAACTTGCTTCCACGCGTCTTCAAGGATATAATTGTTGAAAAACCAACCAAATCATGGTGATAATTGGTGATAACCATCTATGAATGCATTACATGCCTCTGTCGAAGGCGAATACATATCCAAATTACATAGTCTTAGGACTTAAAAATATCTTAAGTCTTTAACACTTAAAAACGATGGACTTCGACTTTATGTCGAAGGGTTGTTATGAAATCTTTCTAGATCCTAGATATGTTTGGAAGAGAGATTGATCCTGATTTTATGGATCTATTCATGAGAGTCCTCCAAAACACTTTTACCCTCGACTCAACTTATAGCTCAGTCGAACCTACAGGTCAATACATCCAATATGTTAAAGCTTTTAGCTTAAGCTTTTAGAGACTTCATAATGTTAACATAACTTGACCATAAATTTGTTGACTTTTTAGTTAGCTGGAAATATCAGGCAAACAGATGCCCCCCAAAATTCCATTTCCGATGATATGTATCAGATTTAAGAAATGTGGCATTTTTTGTAACTACTCGAGACTGTTTATTTTAGGTGTACACTTCTTAGGCCTTATGGTCGACTGGCTTTCAATGGTGGTTGGAAAACTACCACTCTTAGTTGAGCCTTCTGCCTCTAAGGCAACTTTCTTTTTATGTTGGTGTCTCCTCCATTGTGTCCTAGTCATTGGATTATTGCCCAAGTAATTCTTAGAAGTATAAGAATACTTCACGGAGACTTGTGAATTATATTGATATGATGAACCCATGCCAACTTTGATTAATTGGCATTTATGTTGATCATTATCAATTTTATTTTTAGGCTTGACCCACTCGCCAAAGGGATCATTGGTTGTTAGGACGTAGGTAGTACTTTGTTGTACTCTATGAAGGATTCCCCTCTTGTTAGAGACAAAGCTTCCTTGCTTGTCTTGCTTACCAGAATTCCTTGGTTGGTAACTTTGAGATCTGATTCTTTTCCATATCTTAGTAGCTTTATTTTATAAGAATAAACTAGAATTGAGGAAGAGCATAACCTCATAATCTTCGAGCTTATACTTGTTCAAGAAATCTATCAGCTCCTCTTCAACCCTAGTATAAACTATGTTTATTTGCTCGTTATAGTCAAGCATGTTCACCTCATCAGTTTTGGTGTTTAGGCCGTCAATGACATCGACCATCAATATCTCCACGTGCTCTACAAAGAGGGTATTTTCTACTTTGGGACCAGAGTCGGCTTCATTCTGGGAGTTATTTTTTCCAGCAAACTCGAGTCTCCCTTCCTTCAACGCATTTTGAGCTAAACCCCTGAAAAATGACATATTGAGAAGTTTTATGATCAAGAAGATATGGAACTTACATAATACTTTTTTCTTTCTTTGTCCCAATGGTTGATTTCCGAGTCCCTTAGGGACTATGATCTGGCCATCAGAAACTAACAAGTCAAAAATTTTGTCACACTTAGTTACATCAAATTTTATGTTTTTGTGACAAATCTCTTGCTTTTTCTCTTCTTAACGTAATTTTTCTCATTTGAAGGTGTTAACAATTTACAAATGTAAGGTGTCACTGGATTTAACTCTTCCAGATTACCCTCGCCTTCTTCGACATAATCAATATCGTCTATTTGATATATTTTGTCTATTTTGATGTAGGCTACTTTTTGTTTTGGTAAAATACCTTTTTCGATCCATTATCTTTACCTTGGTGTCCATTTTGATCTCTTGACTTTTAAAAAGACTGATTTGATCCCTTATGTCTTCAAACAACGCCGCATTAGTCTTTTCAATTAGGTTTGTTAGTCAAAGTCAAAATAAAGAACCAATTGACTTACACCTGGCGCTGATGTGGCATATGCTAATCACTAAGGTCATCAAAAATTCAAGAAAATAATCCAAAATTTTATCTTCTCCTTGGATTTGAACAATGGTCAACTTGGTTGTTGGGCAAAACACTTTACCATTAGGCGACTTTACCTTTTTTTATTTAATTTACAAATTAAATATATATTAAAATATGGATTATTTGTAAAAAGAAGATATTCAACCCAACCAATATCAAACCCAAAAACACTTTTGTTATCTAGATTGTTCATCATCTTTCCAGAAATGCTTTTGGTGAAATTACCATAAATGAGAACATTGAACCATTGAACCAAACCACCCCCTTCAATTAGCTTAACACTGGCTGAATCAAACCTTGATTTAGATTTTTTCAAGGTTGAATCCAGTTACCAACTAAGAGTACACAAATTTTTGAATAACAAGTACACAAATTCAGAGGTCAAAAACATCAATTACGAACACGAAACCATAAAAGAGAAACACTGAACTACAAAGGACATTCAAAATCAAAACGCTTACAATAACCAATTACACATAATATATAGAACATATCTTTAAATTTAAATAACTAAAAACCTAAATCAACGACATATTAACTACTCCGGTCTCATTCAGAACCACCACCACTTCCTCTTGAGTACCAAGATCCACCATCTCCAAAACCACGGTCTCGTCCATCTCCTCGACCATATCCACCACCACCACCTCCATAACCACCCCTTACTCCACCATATCCACCACAACCTCCTTCACAACAACCACCACCTCTACAACCTTCACCTCCCTCAAATTAATACTAACTAATACATCAACCTCTAAATATTCCAGAAAGTAAAAAAACCACAATTTTAGGTCAAATTATTTGTTCCCAAAACATATGAGAATGGTAAAGATCAAATATTTTTTTCTATATGAAATGAATATAAGCATATGCTTACCTGACAAGCTCACTAGTGGCCGTGAAAATGCTAACGTCGTCGAGCTTTTCCGTAGTTGCGGGACTGCACTGCCAATTGGAAGATTTGAAAGAAGGTATTGTTTTATTGTGTGTGACAAGAAATGAACCATTTAAGCCAATCCTAAAAGCTGAAAGGAATGAAATTGATGATGAATTTGAGGATGAGAGTTCTTCCACCAAGTTTTCATGGAGAGATCATTACTATCCAGTTTCTTTAATTGAAGATATGAACCCTAACTTGCCAATACAGTTTCAGTTTCTTGGTCATGTTATTGTCTAAATTTTTATAAACATGTGAATATTCATTAAAGTCGAAGTAGCCTAGTGGTACACCATCCTGTCCAGCCACTAATGTGACTTTGGTTTGAATCCTGGCTGAAGACAATTTTTTGGATTTTTCTTAGAATTTTGATGACCTTGGTGATGACCATATTCCATGTCGGATGATCATATGCCACGTCGTATGCCACACATGAAAATATAGACGCCATTTTTATGGTGTTTATTTGACCTAGCCTTTTCAGCTTTCAGGTGTTCGACTTGACAAATTTTGTATGCTAATTGGGCCATGTCTCTTAAATATTTGGTGTCTAATTTTTTCCTAATGGAGTAATCTAGGCCCCCCACGATCAATTCAACTAATTCATGTTCAGGAACTTGATTTAAGAACCTTTCTTTCAATATCTTGAACCTATGGGGGTAGTCATATATCGATTCAGCCACCTTGAGCCTCACACTAGCTAAGTCTTTGAGGCTAACCTTGGATTATCCCATGGAATGTGAGGGTAAGGTGGTAAACCATGTGAAAGCATTTTTTGTAAGAGAATTTGGAAATAATTTCATATTCAAATTAGCATTATTGGCTATGTGTCCTGCCTCTGACTGATACCGCGCCACATGTTGAACAATGGACTTGTTACTATCCCATGCAAACTTAGTGAATTTGGGGATTTTCTAACCCCTTGGCAATTTAGTCAGCAATAAATAATCATATAGTGCAAAGGCAAAATTTGGCCTAAGCAGACCAATATTGAGGCGATTTTCGGCCGAAATTCGTTCGACCATATCGGTTATATTATTTTGTCCGCAAAAAAATTATGTTGGGCATTTCTAACTTCTTGGTCAGGATCTTGGTTTCTATGCACCATTATTACCTCACGATCATTTTGTCATGTGTTTCCTTCTAATATCCTGGGTATGGGTGGTTCGACAAGTATTATCTGCTATGGTATCTAATTATCAGGCAACTGCTGAATTGGCGCTGAAGAAGCACAAAATAAATCAGCAATTCGACCCATATGTTATGCTAATTGTTGGTAACTGTGGTCAGTGTTCTGAATCAAACGATTGAACATTGTGCCTATTTTTTATGTTAATATGTTAATCATTTTGTGACTACTCTCGTCCATCTGTTATCTTACAGACTAGAGAGAATTATTAGTTAAAGTTGGGATACCTGGAGGAATATATGCTAAGCACCTTGGTGGTTATGTCATTTGACCAATGTTGCTAATAATAGATCATGATGATAAGTATGGATTAACAGGTGATGCATTAGCCATTGCATTATATGCACATGTAGATGAACCAGGGTGTAGGTCTGCCATCATCGCAGTTGGCATGCCATAAGGTTGTTCTCTACCATTTAAAGGTAACATGAAACTCAAAGGAAAATAAGGCCTTTGATCCCTTATCATATTTTGCGTATACCTAGGGGTAGTGGTCACACTCGTTACTTGCGGTAAGGACACCACCATTTCTGGTGATACAGTCGGCGCCATTATCTGACTTATAACGGTAGGCATTTCTTCAATAGAATTTGAAGTTCCTACACTGCCAGTCATCAATTCGAATGATTATTCTTTGGAGTTTGGAGCATTTTTATAGGGTGGGGGAAGGTTTCTAGACGGTGGACGTGCCACTTCAGGAAGAGACTTTTCACTCCTCAAATGCATACACACTCGATAATTGAAACCATTTCATAAACAAAGAACAAAAATTTAAACAAAAGAACACAACTTTTCTATAAAACTTAAATTCTTTACACAAAAGGGTCCCACCAGCATGCCAATTTACTTAATGGTGTTTTTAGTAAACAATCACGAGTTTAGTTCACTTAAAATATTAACTCAAAAAATATCAAAGACAACTTGTGCAAAGACAAATTATGGTCAAAATTGTGTGTGATTTTGATTTAAAAGTTTGGATAGAGACAAATTGAATGCAAAAGATATACTTTAGATAAAGACAATAAATGACAAATAAACTAAATGAAGTAAATGACATTTAATGTAAATGCTTTGAATACAAAAAGATTTACAAAAAGTTTAAATGGTGGACACGGACTCACATGTTTCATAAACTGTTTCGCTATGTGACTTGGGTACTTTGGTTATATAGAGAACGAGTGAGAATTTGCGACCTCGACTATAATGCATTAGCTTTCATTATATACTATTGCAAATAAAATCGATTACAATAGTTAAACCCTATAAATCTGAGACATATACCCCACTACTTAGGCCTTCATACTCTAACTTGCTTCCATGCGTCTTTAAGGATATAACTGTTGAAAAACCAACCAAATCATGGCGATAACCGGCGATAACCGTCTCTGAAAGTATTACATGCCTTTGTCGAAGGCATATACATCTCCATGTTACATAGTCTTAGGACTTAAAAATATCATAAGTCCTTAACACTTAAAAACTATCGACTTTGACTTTGTGTTGAAGGGTTGTTATGTGATCTTTTTAGATCCTAACCATGTTTGAAAGAAAGAATGATCCTAATTTTATGGATCTATTCGTGAGATTCGTCCAAACCACTTTTGCCCTCGACTCAACTTACAGCTCAGTCGAACCAACAGGCCAATACATCCAAGATGTCGAAGCTTTTGGCTTAAGCTTTTAGACACTTAGTAATGTCAATGTAGTTTGATCATCAATTTGTTGACTTTTCAGTTAGCTGAAAATATCAGGCTAACACCTTTTAGATCAATCTGACGACTGGCCATGATCTGCGCGTCACTCCATGCTTTCCATTGTCAACTCTTTCTCCTATTTAAGAGAAAAAACATGTAATTTTTCAGGTATTCAAATCCATTTTCATTTACACATTTTTTTCCACTTTTTTACTGACTTGAGTATTAGATAACTTTGTAGATCAATCTCATTTCCACCACATCAGAAGTTGAGGTCCACCGCAACAAGCTTTGTTTCTTTGTTCATCGATCAATTATGATTTCATCACAGTAGCAATGATATAATAATCCCAAACATATAGATGATCTAAAACTAAATGAATATGATAATATCACCTTGTGTCATATTGATCATCAATTGAGCATCTAAGAATCCTAGAAAATTATCTCCTGACACTTCAATAATGCATTATTAGCGTAAATGTGCTCTCATATATAAGTTTAGTTTCTAGAGTATTTTTAAATGTTGTCAATAATACATTGATTAGATTCTTGCGTATGTGTCTTTCTAGGTTTGAATAATCACATGTTCATATGTTTAAAAAAAATTAACTTATAGCATTAAACTTTAGTATTAAACTTTAGTTATAATGTATTTTGGGGCTTTGAATTGATTCAAGTTGTTGTTGATTACTTCCAATGGTGTAGTAGTTGTATAAAAAGTATAATGTAGGGAGTAAAATTATCGAATCTAAAACAAATGAGAAATATAACTTTTAAAATTATTATCTTAATTAGAAAAAAGATTTTATTTAAAAAGTGTTTTTAACATAAAACAAAAGAAAGTAAAATAGGATAATATTAGTAATAGAGAGGGTTGGAATTATATTAAAATTATTATGATTCACTACTACAAAATATATCTAATAAAATGCAATATTATTACAGTCATTCTATAAACCGTAGTAATATCTCATTTCTAATGCGCGTGTTTTTTATTTTATTTTAGTAATACATTTTTCATCATGATTTCTAATAACAATCGTGGTCATAGAAGATAGGTAACAAGATTTGAATCCTAGCATCAATATTTTTCTATTTTTTTCAATAAAAATAAGCGTATGTCCTTTAACATTTATTGTTATATAAAAATTTAAAGTAGAATAACTATAGTTGTTTCAATCACGTGTTTATATTTTTCATATTTCACTATTGTTGTTGTTTGCAACCGTTGTGAAATTATTTCCTAAAAATTAAAACATATAAGTTCTTTATTTCGTTCATAACACAAAAGGGTGCTCTAGTGAACAAGACGACAACAATAGCGAAATCTTCATCATCTTCATTCATTTCTTGAAACGAATATCATTTATTGATCTTTTCCTCTTCTACGAAGTACAATACGTTACCTTTTTTTTGTTCGTTGTTCATTATTCATTATTCATTTCTTGGTCTCTCTCGCGCACTCTGGTGTTGTTTTCTGTTAGGTCATGTGAATTTTCTTTTTGTTGCAATTGAATTACTTTGTGTTTTTGGTTTATTCAGATTTTGTGATGTTTTCGTTGTTTCAAAGTTGTGTGTTATTGTCATGAGTCATGTTATGGCGTTGTGATGTTTTCGTTGTGATGAATATGCTTTGAACTTTGGTGTTACACTATTGTGATGGATATGCATATGCGTATAACTGTTTTAGTATGTTGTGTGTGTAGTATTAGTATGTCATTCACATTAGTCTTTTGATTTAAATTTTATAATTTGTTATAGATCGTAGTTGGATGAAAATAGTTTTTTAATTCTTTGAATTCGCCAAACAAAATCTTCCTGCGAATAATGGTGTCTATTATTTTTGTTGTGTTAGTTGCAATAATATCAAAAAATGGCCAGAGAAATAAATATTACATGACCTATGTTATGATGGAATGTGTCAAAATTATACAACATGGACAGCATGGAGAAGTGGATAAAAATCGAAATACGACGTCACAAATGGATGAAAATTATGAAGATATGAATGATCGACTAAAAGATATGATTTGTGATATTGGAGAATCAACTTATATGGAATCCCATATTTATGATACTTTTTATAGTGATAAAGATGTGCTTTTATATAACAGGTGTATAAGTTTTACACGATTGTCTGCTTTGTTAAAATTGTTTAATCTAAAGACTAAAAGTGGATGGTCGGATAAAAGATTCATATAATTGCTTGATTTGTTGAAACAAATGCTACTAAAAGATAACAATTTTTAGGATCTTTTTTATAAGGCCAAGAAGGTATTGTGTCCAATGGGTATGGAGTATATCAAAATACATGCAAGCCCTAATGATTGCATATTATATAGGAAAGATTGTGAAAATTTGGATTAATGTCCAGAATATGGTGAGTTGTGCTACTAGTTGAAGTACTACAATAATGATGACAATGACAATGTTATTAAGAAGCATCCTCATACTAAAGTGTTATGGTACTTGCCAACAATTCCAAGGTTCAAGAGAATTTTTGTTAATGTGAATGACACAAAGAATATTAGATGGCATGCAGATGAAAGAAAATATGATGGAAACATCCGCCGTATAGTTGATTCTTTGCAATGGAAGAAAATTAACTCTTTGTTTCCGGATTTTGGCATTTGAGTCAAGAAAACTTAAACTTGGGCTTGCCACAGATAGAATGACCCCTTTTGGTAATCTAAGTACTAACTATTCTTCGTGACTTGTTTTTCACACGATTTACAACATATCTCCATGGTAGAGCATGAAACACAAGTATATGTTATTAAGTATGATGATTTCTAGACCAAGACAACCTGGAACCGACATTAATGTTTATCTAGATCCATTAATTGAATATTTAAGACTTTTGTGGGAGGAATGTGATGACGTTGATGACGCATATTCTGGTGAAAAGTTTAAAATGTGTGCAATATTAATTTGCACAATCACCGACTTTCGTGCATATTATAATTTGGATGGATACAGTATCAAAGGACATAACGCATGTCCCATATATGAATCTAATACCCGTTTTCACTAGCTTGAGTTTGAAAAAAAGACTGTTTACCTTGTGCATCAGAAATTTCTAAAATTCAATCATCCTTATCTTAGATTGCAGAAAGCTTTTAATAGAGAGCAGGAGTTTGAAATTGCTCATAAACCTTTAATTGACAATGA
This sequence comes from Lathyrus oleraceus, assembly GCF_024323335.1. Taxonomy (NCBI): domain Eukaryota; kingdom Viridiplantae; phylum Streptophyta; class Magnoliopsida; order Fabales; family Fabaceae; genus Lathyrus; species Lathyrus oleraceus. The sequence continues at coordinate 298,963,638 of NC_066582.1, forward strand.
AGTTTATCAACGACAAGAATACCTTATTGTTGTCTTTGGAAAGAATAAAAAATGTCCGGTTGAGAGAAATATTTGGAAAAAAAATATCGGTGTCCTTTTATCTTCCATATTGGTCTAGCTTCGATATAAGATATTGTCTTGATGTGATACATGTGGATAAAAATGTGTGGTAGTTTGATAGGAAGACTTCTAAACATTAGAGGCAAGACTAAAGATGATAAGAATCCTCGTTTAGATATGGTGGAGATGGGTATACGACAACAGTTGACTCTAGAAGATAAAGGAAAAAGAACTTATTCTCCTCTGGCCTGTCACACTCTATCTAAAAAGGAAAAGAATTTTTTTTGCGAGTGTTTGCATGGAATCAAAGTTCCTCATGGTTACTCATCAAACATCAAGAAACTTGTATCAATGAAAGATATAAAGGTAATTGACTTAAAATCTCATGATTGTCGCGTCTTAATGCAAAAACTTCTATCAGTGGCTATCCTTTACATCCTTCCAAAAATTGTAAGAGTAACTATAACAAGATTGTGATTATTCTTCAATGCTCTATGTAATAAAGTTCTTGATTTCAAAAAACTAAGTGAATTATAAGATGAGGCTGCAATAATCTTGTGTCAATTAGAGATCTATTTTCCTCCATTATTTTTTGACATTATGGTTCACTTACTTGTTTATCTAATCAAAGAAATCAAATTTTGTGGTCCAGTTTATTTAAGATGGGTGTATCCAATAGAACGAACATGAAGATCTTTAAAGGATAAACGAAGAATCATCACCGGTCGAAAATCTCGATCGTTGAAAGGTACATTACAAAAGAAGTTGTTGAGTTTTATTCAAACTATTTGTCGGAAATAAAATCTATAGGAATTTCAAAGTCTCGTCATACTGACAGATTTGGAGATAGAAGTAATTAAAGTTTCAATGTTATGTGAAGGTTTACATGCACATCACTGATCACTTATTTCGATTTTAACCATCAATTACCTGAAGCTCGATAGTGTTATCTGTGTCTGAAATAACATCGTAATATCAATCATATTATTTATTCGACGATCTCTCAATCTAATATACAATTTGATGACATTAAGCTTCAAGACTATATGTTGATTCAATGTCTGGATCTATGCCCAAATTATAGCTCATGATCAATGATTACCTAGGTATGAATCTATAAGCAACGCTAGACATCACCTAAATCCACGTGTCGAGTTGTAAACGATCATGTTCTTTTAAGCATAAACACAATTTATCTTTGGTTTAAACCTACGAAACCCTCTCGGAAGTTCATAGTTTCACAAACATCATACTCAATTGTCATCAGAAAAAGAGTAAAGATTGATTGATTAAACTAGGCATAACGCCATGATCAACTATTCTTACCGTTTTTCTGATCCACACGTCATTTCTCACTTTTGATAATGTATCAAAAAAATCTGTCTATTTAGTTTATGGAACCAAAAACATGCAACATAACTCTTTACAGTTAAACGACCATCTCTATGTTGATTGCGACACTCTCACAACTTTTGTGAAATTCTTTGAATTTGAAAAAAATAATTGTCTCACTTATATTTAAATATTTTTAGTTTGATTGACTTTCATCCAGCTCTATGGAAATCGCTTAAACCTAATTTGAATGTGAGTTGTTTTCGACCAACAATTCAAATTATATTTAGCCGTAAAAATATTATTATTGTTTTACAAGTTAGAGATAATTAATTTATGTTTTTATTATAGGATTTATTGTTGATTAAAAAATATAAAATTATTCGGAATATATTTATTTAAAAAAATAGTTAACGCAATTTAAAATTTAAACAAGAAATTATATAAAAATGTTTTGATAAAAATCTAGGGAGAACTTTATATTTAGGGGTTCTATGATAGAATCCTCAGCATAGTCATGTTTGGTCTCATTTTATGGAAGTGACCAAATTTAAATACAATAAACATTTGAAAACTTTGATTATATCGATGCAATATTATGGATAGTTCTAGTAAAATATTGCACTACATCAAACTGGATAACTTTGTTTTATACCTCACTAATCATAATGTCTTTGCTGCAAGTTCTTTGTTTTTTGTGATGTTGGCAAAACTAAATTTGTTTTATGGTAATGTTATCATCGACATTTCAATGTCTTTATTACCAAAACAAGTTAAAACAACAAAAGGACAACATAAGCATGAAACAAGTTTTTTATAGCTTATAAAACTAAAGTTACAATTTGAACCATAAACATATATTGATCATGGAGCTTACCCTTGTGAAATCTGAACTTAGTCCAAGAAGTCATAGAATTCTCATGTTGGATAATGATACTAATCCAACAACTAAATGTGTTAAAAGGCGGAGAAGAGATTCGTCGGTGTTAGGAGGGAATGAACAGCGAGGTGATATATCGGAAATACAACAGCCATTGGGTGGTCAATCTACTGCAACAACTGTGAAGAGAAGCTCGAAGTTTAGGGGTGTTAGTAGGCATGTGATAATGTTCATAAACATCTTGTTTTTTATTTTGTTGTTGTTTCGGACACAAATACCTTAAGTTTTTGGAGACTCTGTGTATTAGTCTGCCTTGCACGTTTTCAAAGACGACCCTGGTTTCGGATTAATATGGATACTTTTGTGATGCAGACATAGGTGGACTGGAAGGTATGAAGCTCATTTATGGGATAAAGGGACATGGAATCCTACTCAAAAGAAAAAAGGAAAGCAAGGTAGATGTTGAATGCATTGTTTTGAGTTTGTTGTTTGTTTTGTTTTTTATTTTCTAACAACTGGTTCATTGCATTGTGGTTGTAAATGTGGATTTGATGCTTTTGCTGATATGGAACAGTATATTTGGGTAAGTATAGTTCAACTGTTTGATTCATATATGTTCTCTTAATAACATGACATATATAGTAGAAATTAATTAACCTTTTGGATTTCACTTTTGGTTTTTGTTTCAGGTGCTTATAATGATGAAGAAGCTGCTGCTAGAGCTTATGATTTGGCTGCACTCAAGTATTGGGGAACATCGACTTTTACAAATTTCCCCGTATGTTACTCGATAGTACTTCAATGCAATATTGTCGTATAATCGCTGTTAGTTAGTATTTTCTCTCTTTCTCGTGTTTTTTTTATTTTGTAATTGTTATTCGTATCTCGAAAACAGGTACCGGATTACGAGAAAGAAATTGAGATAATGATAAATATGACCAAAGAAGAGTATCTTGCTTCTTTGAGAAGGTAAATCTCATTTCATATAGAAGAACTGTCATTAAAATCTTTATATATTTTTCATAGTTATGTATTCTTTTCTTTTGTTATTATAGGAGGAGCAGTGGTTTTTCTAGAGGTGTATCAAAATATAGAGGTGTAGCAAGGTGAAACACTTTCTATCTTGTTCACTCAAACTCTAGTTTTTGTTTCTAACAAAATACTAAGATTGTAACTATGAAAACGTATTGCAGACACCATCACAATGGAAGATGGGAAGCAAGGATCGGGAGAGTGTTCGGCAACAAGTATCTCTACCTCGGGACTTATGGTGAGTTTTCCACACCCTAAACTCAGGCAACAGATACCTGCGGGTGATGACGATTAGATAGTTCATATATGTGATCAATGTTTTTCTGTAAAGGTACGCAAGAAGAGGCGGCTCGCGCATACGATATCGCAGCCATTGAATACCGAGGCATAAATGCAGTGACAAACTTTGACTTAAGCACTTACATCAGATGGTTACGGCCAGGACCACATTCAACTGCTTCTCAAGAACAAAAGCCAAGCACAGAACCTCAAGTATCCTTTGCAGTGTCTAATTCAATCCAATCAAGACGAAACATGGATGCATCAAATTCTAGCATCAATCCAGAAAAGCTTTTGCAAGTTGAAAATACAAAGAAGCAAGAGTTTTCGAATTCTATGATCCCTTTAAGTCCTTGCAGTAAGCCATCTTCACCAACAGCGTTAGGACTTCTCCTAAAATCTTCGGTGTTTAGAGAGTTAATGCAGAGAAATTTGAACTCCTCTAACGAAGATGAACAAGAAGAAGTCGAATTGAAATGCCCGCAAGAAGGGATTAGAGGGATTTTTGATATTGACAACCAAAATAAGACTTTCTTGTGTTCTTCCAATATCAGCAGATTACCAAACTTGGTGTCAACAGAAGAGAGTTCATTGCCTATGTATCATGGAACTATGCAATCACTATGGAATGGTGCTTCCAACATTTCTAACTGATTACTTCTGTTATACTTTTTCATTTGCTTTTGAGAAATATAGTTGAGAATTTTGATAGAAAATCTCAACTTTAATTTCATAGCATACATACTAGTTATGGATGTTAAATAATTCTTAAGAACTGAATATTGCAACCTTTGCTGCTCATAAATAAAAATTGTCACGTCCACATAAATTTTCTATATATAATCTTTAATAATAGAAGCAAACACAATGTATCTTTCTTATCCTTCTTAAATGCACAATCAATAATCATATCATATATAATCTTACACACATTAATACTAAATACAATGCATCAACAACAATCTATCCCTACCAAAAGTTTCAAAATTCGAATTCAGCAAAAGCCTTGCCATGAGACCTTCCAAATATCTTTACCTTCCCGTGTATTATTTCTTAACTTTGTCTAATTACGAATTTAGAACTAATTAAGTTTCGATTTCCTTATCATTATTTTACAGAAAATGTTCCAGTGATCTTTCACTAAGAGATACTTTATATATCAATAAGTATCCCAAGAAAGGATAAAGGCATAAATCTATTAATGAAAAAAGAAAATCTTTTGAATTTTCTATTATATTACTTCTATTTATAGTTACGTGGGCAATTTTAAAAATGAAAAATATATACAATTAATAACATTTTTTAACGTTTAATATCACTTTTATGCGCTATTAAAACTCGTTATTATAGGATTGATACTTATGATATTTAAAGTCTTTTAAAAGCTTCGGGTCTAATAGCGTTTGATAAAAAAACGCTATTATAGCTTAGTTTTGTAACTTTTCCATTCTTCAACAAGATTTAAAAGCGCTATTATATACCCTATATTTATTTAGTAGCTGGTTTATTATAACGCTATTGCACAGCCTCACCTTTAATAGCATTTTTCAAAAAAAGGCTATTAAAACCCCTTTTTTCTAACTTGAAAATAAGAGAGATTTTTACTCAATAATCAATTAAAATTTTAAATAATTTATATTTATAAATAAATATGGCAAACTCTTACTCTCTCTATACTTTTACTTCAAGGACACTTACCCTAATATATCAATTAAAATTCTAAATAAATTATAAACAAACGTGTCAAACTCTTACTCTCTCTATACCTCTACTTCAAGGATACTTACCCTCACAATCACGACACAATTAATTTAAAATACTAATTAATCAAATAAAATTCTAAATATTTAAATTAAATTAATTAATTGAATCTGGAGTGTTACAACCTCCACCTCAAATTGAACATTTTCCACCATAATTTCTGATTCTTTAACCTCCAGGTCTTGACACTTCATCCCCGCACAGGTCTCATCAAAAACAAAATCCTTTCAATGAAGACACAATTTATAACCCTAGCATCTAGTTTATCTTGTTTGATATGAACAAACACCAAAGCTACAAAAATCTTCAAATTTGAGTAGTCTATTAATTTCTCACTCCAAACTTCCATAGGTGTCTTGAAGTTTATTCACGTGGATGGATATTTGTGAATAAAGTAAGCTATTGTAGTAACAACTTCATCCTAGAAACTCTGTGGTAACCCATATCCCAGCAATATACACATTACTCTCCCCAAAATGGTTCTATTCATATGTTCTACCAAACAATTTTTTTACGTTGTTCCAACAACGGTTATATGCCTCTTGATACCATCTTTCCTGCAAAACTCGTTAAAAACTGCTCTAAAACAAACTCCATGTCATTGTCAGTTCTTAATACATTAAGTTTAATTTTCAATAGATTCGCTATACGAGTATACCATTCATTAAACATTTCAAAGATGTCACTTTTGCTTTTCAAAATGTAGAACTATATTCTTCTAAAGAAATCATCAATACTAGAAAGAAAATGCAATCCACCCCCATAAGTTGCCACCATTGCCAGGCCCCACAGATCTGAGTGAACATACTCAAAAGGTCTGTCAAAATTATGCACACTACTCCTAAACTTCATCCTGTATTGTTTGCCTAGAGTAAAATGATCACAAAATTCTAGTTTATTTAATTTCTCAGTCCCTATCGAACCTTTTTTATCAAGTTCAACAAAACCTCTTTCACTGACATGCCCTAATCTAAAATACTGGAACTTAGATTTATCAAGAAGGTCATGACTAGCTACTGATGCATGACCAATAATAGTGGAACCATCCAAAATATATAACCCACACATTTTGGATCCTTTAGCCATTATTAAGCCACTATGCAAAATTCTCAATATCCCACGTTCAATTCTAGTACAGTAGCCTAGATTATCAACCATGCTTATGGACAAACAATTTCGCTTATGTTCGGGAACATGCCTCACATTGTGTAAAAGGAATTCACAATCATTGAACATTTTCAATATAACTGTATCAATACCATGAACTTGCCTTATTGTTTCCAAGTCAAACGACTCCACCTTCTTTCATCTCTTAAGTTAAAAAATATTCTTTCCTTGATAACATGTGATAAGAGAAACCTGAGTCCATAACCCAACTCTTTTCTGTTTCTAAACTTGTGACCACTAGTGCGTCAACACTTTCATAACCATCTTCTTCTGATGCAATTGTAACCTGAACAAAATCACCATTGTTCCCTCTTTTAGGACAATCCTTCTTAAAGTGACTAGCTTTGTGACAAGTGAAGCATTTAAAACTTTGACTAATAAAAAACCTAGGACTTGGACTTTGATTTGGATCTCTTCCTTTTATGGTTTCCTTTATTCTCACTCCTTTCTCTTGAGACACTTAAGCATTCACCATTATCGTTGACCTTAAAATCTTTCAACTTTGATAACTCCTTTGATCTTACGGTTGTCTGGAGTTCATCCAAGGTGATAGTTCCTTCCTTTCCATAAAGAAGGGCGTACTTAAAGTGCTTAAAGGATCTAGGTAATAAACTTAACAAGATTATAGTCTTGTCATCATCTTCAATTTTCACATCTATATTTTGTAAACCATTAATGATCTTGTGAATTTTTGTCAGCTGTTCCACAATATATTTATTCCCCACCATACAAAAATAATAAAATTGTAATTTCACACACATCCTGTGAGCCAATGACTTTGTCATATATAATGATTCAATCTTGATCCACATCTTAGTTGCAATCTTCTCCCTCACGATTTATCTTAATACTTTGTCTCTGAGGAACAAGATAATGAGACTTCTAGTCTTATCTTCCATCGGGCATCAATGCCTCCCTCTTTAATGCTTATTCACATCTTTGCTGAATTAGTACTACTTTCATTTTCAACTCCCACAATCCGAAGTCGATATCTCTGGAAAACTTCTCGATGCCCCATTTGGAACTTATGATACTCACTTGTAAACTTAACCCCTTTATCCCATGGTGGACGTCACTTGTTGTGAAATTGTTAGTACATATTAAAACTACTTCAGAAGAAATTATTTAAAATTCTATCACACCAAGAAATCTGATGTGTGAGACAAAGAATAATGACAGTCAGACAAATGACCTCAAGCAATAAAAAAATAATAGGCGAGAACACAAAAAATTTGTTTATCCTATTCAATCAAATCGAGCAACGTCTGATGGAGAGAGCATCTCTCTGATTCACTATACTTCAAAAATTGTTGAAAGATATCTCAAATAAGTTACAAGAAAATAGTCTTTCAAGTTCCCAAGAACAAATTCTATTTTTTACCTAAGTATTTTCCAATGTCTCCAACTCTCAATATAAGAATCACACAAACCCTATGTGTTTAAAGTATTTAACAATCCCTTTGATAACCCTAAAAGGTTGTCAAATCCCTAAAATATAATTTAATTTTACCGTTTACTTCTCACTATGATTTCTACCTTACACAACTTTTACATAAAAAATGAGAGAAAAACCTTATATATAAATAACAAAACATTAAAATGCTCAAGATATGACTCATTAACAAACACATCCGCAAACAAGCTAAAAAAATTGCCAGTACCAAAATATGTCTCTTTTCTCACTTGGGGATTTAAGGCAGATTACAACAATTCATGTAATGTTTAAATTTGTACATGAGGAAACATAAATGAGAATAAGAATGTAGTTATTATGTCATGACACACATGATAAATATTGTCTTTATCGGCATTATTGATTCTTGGAAATATATATATATATATATATATATATATATATATATATATATATATATATATATATATATATATATATATATATATATATATATGAGTGGAAATCAACTTAAGTTTAGTTTACTCCAAATCATAGTCTTAAATTGAATATAATCTAATGGATAATTATGTAAAATTGATAATTAACTATTATATTAGATTATATTTAAATGCTACGATTTGGAGTGAGATAAAAAAACTTACTCTTGGAGTAAGTTAATATATATATATATATATAATCAAATGACACCAAAGTATCAAATTTAGTAACAAGACACCTATGATAACTCTTTACCGCAGATTCGTATAACAAATTTCACTGTTGGATTAAAATCTATTATCATATAGATCATGTCTATAAAATTTAATATTAATCGGAAATCATTTGACATGTCAACAAGATACTTAAAAACTAAAGTCTTACAAAACTTTATGAAAACCGTTAATTTTTATCATTCTCTTTAATATATCAAATGATTTTTGATTGATGTGAAAATATATAGGTGTGATCTATATGAAAATAGCTTTCAATCCAACGGTGAATTTTGTTATACAGACTTAGGTTGAAGAGTTATCAGAGGCGTGATGTTACTAAGTTTGACACTTTAGTGTCATTTTATATATATATATATATATATATATATATATATATATATATATATATATATATATATATATATATATATATATATATATATATATATATATATATAATAACACATTAATGATTTATACCACATGCATAAAAGTTAGTTATTATTTCAAATCTGTGATCTTACATGTCCTTCAATTATTTATATAGACGTTATTACACCATTTTCACAAGAGGATTTGAAAGACGTTCATACACGTTGGGCATTTTGCTTCGTTGCAATATATATGACAGACTAATCACATTGATTTTATAATATATGCATGCAATATTTTTAGGCTGGATGTAAATAATATTTAGGTTTGTTTAACATTTTGATACTATATCCAAGTCATATTTGGGGGCATATATATAATGTAAACATATAATCCATATATATCATGTTTTGGTTAAAAACACTTAGGCATATGCTTATTCATATTCTATTTTGGCAGAAAATATGGTATACAATACATGCAGTAAAAAAAATATTAAAAAAAAATTTCTCTAAAAAATAAGAAAGTATTTCACCACGGTTGCACCAGTCAACCATGGTGAAATGTGGCATAATAAATATTATATATCATGGTATGGTTGGGAATCGAACATATGATCTTTTTACATTTCACCATGGATATTTAAGTTGGCCGTGGTGAAATGTGGCGTGCTACCTAGCTTCTCACCACGGTCACACGTCCATGGTAGAAAGTAGCACACTTACTACCACACCCTACATTATCAGAATTCATCACCTGTTATGATATCCATTTTCCAACCGTAATGAAATGTCTTTTTTAAAGTAGAGCGAGAATTGATGTTGGAAGAAAATACACTTCTAATGAATTTGCACAGTTATATGAGAAAGAACGAATTGAGCATGAAGTTATAACCCCTGTGCATCTCAACACAACCACAACGGTGTTGATGAGAAGAAGACAATCAGGCTGAATATGATAAGAAGCATACATAAAGCAAGACAAATGTCAAATAAATTTTAGGGTGAGACGGCTTCTAATGTTTTTCATATTATTAACAGGTGTCCAACAAAGAAACTGATGAGTAAGACACCGTATGAAGTCTAGACACGATTGAAACCAAGTGTTGTCCATTTCAAAACTTTTGGATCATTTTGCTTTAGGCATGTATCTTAACAATTATGAAAGAAACTTGATGGCATGAGTCAAATTATGATTCTCATATACTATCACTCAATTAATACAGATAAACTATTCTCACCAAATGAGAATAATGTGATAATAAGTAGAGATGTGAAATTTGATTTGAGGAAAGTAAAAACAGGAACTGACACAAAACTTTAGACAATCAATACAGAATGGTGCTTCCAACAGTTATATTTTTTTTACTTGCTTTTGAGAAACATAGTTGAGAACTTTGATAGAAAATCTTTACTATCTTGGCATACATACTAGTTATGAATGTCAAATAATTCTTAAGAAGTACATGGCACTATTGCTGTTAGTTTTCAACAATTTTTTTTTCATCTAGTATCAAATTCAGTAAATATCAATCACATCATTAATGACACATGTAAAATGTTTTTAAACTAATAACAATGCATAAAAATGAAATCTAAAACTTAGTTCAATCTTGTGCTTTGAAATTAGTAAAGTGGAATTAAGGGGTTAGTTTCAAATTGTTAAGGACTACGCATTCTGAAAATCTTAAATTCAAATCCTTAAGCACCTACAATCAAAACCTGACAATTCTGTTTTTATGTTTGAAGTTTCAAATTAAAAAACAACAAAATCTACTTTGAAATATGAACCATCTTATTAGGATAATGTGTGGAGAAACAAATCCAAATCCAAGAAATACAGGTACACAAAATCAGAACCTGAGGTACTAGTTACATTACAAAAGCGCATAGTAGAAAAGTATCTCTAACTTTCACTTGGAGTTGGTCCTTCTACCAGCTGAAGTTTTGGACCTTTTTTTACTATCTTTTCCACTCCAATCATGTCAGAACTGCCATCCACATAAGGCCTCTTGTTTCTAGCATCTTGTTTCTCTGAATCCTCACCATCATCATCCATAAAAGAATCATGTTCCGCTTCAGCTGTACCTGAATCTTTACCTTTTTCCTTTCCATTGGTAGAATCTGTCATGCAGGGTTCAAGAATGTCTTCTGGAAATTCAGGAGGATTGGAAATTCCCTTGGCAAAATTCAGCTCAAACATTTTCCTTTGGTAAATAAAAGCCTCTTTGTAAAAACCCCAGAATTTCTTCTCTTGTTGCATATGCTTGAATATGGCTCTTCTAACAAAAGCTTCATCACCTCCAACAAATTTCTCCTCCTCCTCCAACCGTTCTCTTTTATCCGCTTCCTCTTTGTAAAATCTATTTACAGAATCTAAGTCCATGACCTCTTGATTGATCAAAACCCTTTCATTATTCTCAGCAACAACCCCATTTCTAGTACATAGCCCACTAATAAGAGAAGGAAACAACAATACATCTTCCTTATTCGTCTTAAATGCGCAATTAATAATCTCATCATGTATAATCTTCCCCACATTGATACTACGCCCTTCTAAAATACAATGCAGCAACAACAATCTATCTCTATCAAAAGATTCAAATTCCGAACTATGCAAAAGCCTATTGCAAATAATTTGGTACCAAATTTGATGTTGAAATATTAAACTTGATTTGGGCCTAATTTTATTATTTGATTTTGGACTTAGTTATTTGGGCTTAGTTTATATTGGATAATGTTTCTAGAAAAGTCTTGTACTATTTAGAGTATTTAGATATTTCTTAAGATTGTAATATTCTCTAGAATACTCTTTGAATATCTAGAGTTGAGAACTCTCTAGAATTAGTGTGTCTAGAGTTCTCCTTAGAGTACTATAAATAGAGATGTAATCCAACACTTTTGAATCAAGCAAAAATACAAAGTTCTCTCTTCCATAAATAATTCTCCTACCTTCCAAGTTTTTATTCAACCCTCTAATATTCCCACACACTTTTCCTAAACACAAAAGGGTTTATTTCCAACAAAGTGGCATCAGAGCTTCAAGGTCCTAAAAAAATGGCGAATGGAGGTTTCCCTTTTCAAATGCCGATGCTCACAAAGAACAACTATGACAATTGGAGTATCAAGATGAAGGCGCTACTAGGAGCTCAAGATGTGTGGGATATCGTTGAGAAAGGCTTCAATGAGCAAGATGAAGCCTCGCTAAGCCAAGGTGTAAAGGAGACATTGAGGGAGTCAAGAAAGAGAGACAAGAAAGCTTTCTTCCTCATTTATCAATCGGTGGATGAAGATACATTTGAGAAGATCTCCAACGCAACGACGGCCAAAGAAGCATGGGACAAACTTCAAACTTGCAACAAAGGAGTGGAACAGGTGAAAAAGATTCGTCTTCAAACTCTTAGAGGTGATTTTGAACGTTTATTTATGGAAGAGTCCGAGTCAATTTCTGATTATTTTTCTCGAGTATTAGCCGTAGTCAATCAACTTAAAAGAAATGGTGAAGATGTTGATGAGGTAAAAGTCATGGAGAAAATACTTCGCACTTTAAATCCAAATTTTGACTTCATTGTTACCAACATTGAAGAAAACAAGGATTTAAAGACCATGACTATTGAGCAACTCATGGGTTCCTTACAAGCATACGAAGAAAAACAAAAGAGAAAAATTAAACAAAAGGAGGCTATGGAGCAACTACTACAACTCAACATAAAGGAAGCAAATTATGTGAATTACAAGAGCCAAAGAGGACGAGGTCGTGGCCAAGATCGTGGGCGTGGACGAGGACATGGAGGAGAAGGAAGAGGTAGTTACAACAACTACTCTAACAATGGAGAAAGAAGTTGGAATCCACAAGCAACAAGAGGTCGTGGAAGAGGAAATTCATGGTCGAGGTGTGACAAATCACAAATCAAGTGCTTCAACTGCAACAAGATCGGTCACTATGCATCTGAGTGTAGACTCTCGAAGAAAGTTGTGGAGAAAGCTAACTTTGTAGAAGAAAAAGGCAGAGAAGAAGAAACTTTGTTGCTCGCGTGCCAAAACCAAGTTGAAGAGAAAAGAAACAAATGGTACCTCGACACCGGCGCAAGCAATCACATGTGTGGCGATCGAAGCATGTTCGTAGAGATCAATGAAGCGACAACTGGCAATGTCTCATTTGGAGATGACTCAAAGATACCGGTCAAAGGCAAAGGTAAAATTCTTATACGCTTAAAGAATGGGAGTCATCAATTCATATCCAATGTCTATTATGTTCCTAACATGAAGAATAATATTTTGAGCTTGGGACAATTATTAGAGAAAGGCTATGACATCCACTTGAAAGAACATAGTCTTTTCTTAAGAGATTGTAGACATAACTTGATTGCTAAGGTGCCTATGTCAAATAATAGAATGTTCCTCTTGAACATTCAAAATGATGTTGCAAAGTGTCTCAAGACTTGCTATACCGACTCTTCGTGGCTATGGCATCTACGATTCGGACATCTCAACTTCGATAGTCTAAAATGTTTGTCAAAGAAGGAAATGGTGAGAGGCTTGCCTAGTATAAACCACCCAGACCAACTATGTGAAGGATGTCTAGTTGGGAAGCAATTTCGGAAAAGCTTTCCAAAGGAATCAACGTCAAGAGCGACAAAACCGCTAGAGCTCATACACACTGATGTCTGTGGACCAATCAATCCAAACTCTTTTGGTAAGAGTAAATACTTTCTCCTCTTTATTGATGATTATTCTAGAAAAACCTGGGTTTATTTCTTGAAGGAGAAGTCAGAAGTGTTTGAAAACTTCAAGAAGTTCAAAGCCCTTGTGGAGAAAGAAAGTGGTCTTTCCATTAAGGCCATGAGATCTGACCGAGGAGGAGAGTTCATTTCAAATGAGTTCCAAAAATATTGTGAAGACCATGGAATCCGCCGCCCACTAACAGTGCCAAGATCACCACAACAAAATGGAGTAGCAGAGAGAAAGAATCGGACCATACTTAACATGGTGCGAAGCATGCTTAAGAGCAAGAAGATGCCGAGAGAGTTTTGGGCCGAAGCAGTGGCATGTGCGGTTTATCTGACAAATCGTTCCCCAACAAGAAGCGTGCATGAGAAGACACCACAAGAAGCGTGGAGTGGAAGGAAGCCTGGGATCTCTCACCTCAAAGTGTTTGGAAGCATTGCCTATACTCACGTTCCTGATGAAAGGAGAACAAAGCTCGATGATAAAAGTAAGAAGTATGTATTCGTCGGTTACGACTCAAGCTCCAAAGGGTACAAGCTCTATAATCCAAATAGTGGAAAGATCGTCATAAGTCGTGACGTGGAGTTCGAAGAAGAAGATTGTTGGGATTGGAGTCTTCAAGAAGACAGGTACGATTTTCTTCCTTACTTTGAAGAAGAAGACGAAATGGAACAACCAATAATAGAAGAAAATATTACACCACCGGCCTCACCGACACCAAGGTTGGATGAAACAAGCTCAAGTGAGAGGACACCACGACTAAGGAGTATTGAAGAGCTTTATGAGGTAACCGAAAACATAAATGACATTAACCTTTTTTGCCTTTTGGGTAATTGCGAGCCTCTAAGCTATCAAGAAGCAGTTGAAAATGTAAAGTGGAGAGACGCCATGGAAGAAGAAATCAAGTCAATCACGAAGAATGATACATGGGAACTTACTACACTTCCACAAGGACACAAAGCAATTGGAGTAAGATGGGTGTACAAGGCAAAGAAGAATGCAAAAGGAGACGTGGAGAGATACAAAGCAAGATTGGTGGCGAAAGGATATAGTCAAAGACAAGGAATTGACTATGATGAGGTATTTGCCCCCGTTGCTCGTCTTGAAACTATTAGACTGATCATTTCTTTGGCAGCCCAAAATGAATGGAAGATCTATCAAATGGATGTGAAGTCGGCCTTCTTGAATGGTTTTCTCGAAGAAGAAGTTTATATCGAGCAACCACAAGGCTATGAAGTAAAAGGGCAAGAAGAAAAAGTCTTGAAGTTGAAGAAGGCATTGTACGGACTCAAGCAAGCACCGAGAGCTTGGAATGTTCGAATCGACAAGTACTTTCAAGACAAGAACTTCATCAAGTGTCCATATGAGCATGCACTCTATATTAAAGCGCAAAGTGGAGATATTTTGATTGTGTGCTTATATGTTGATGACTTGATCTTCACAGGAAACAATTTAAGCATGTTCGAAGAGTTCAAGAAAGACATGTCAAATGAATTTGAGATGACAGACATGGGGCTCATGGCATATTATCTCGGCATCGAAGTAAAGCAAGAAGACAAAGGAATTTTTATCACCCAAGAAGGTTATGCCAAAGAAGTCCTTAAGAAGTTCAAGATGGATGATGCCAATCCAGTTGGCACCCCGATGGAATGTGGAAGCAAGTTGAGTAAGCATGAAAATGGAGAGTTTGTTGATCCAACTCTTTACAAAAGTTTGGTTGGAAGTCTGCGTTACTTGACAAGTACAAGGCCGGATATTCTCTATGCTGTAGGAGTCGTAAGTCGCTACATGGAAGCTCCAACAACAACTCACTTCAAGGCGGCAAAAAGAATCCTTCGATACATCAAAGAAAGAGCACTACTGGTTTTGTGTTCTTTATGGGAGATACTGCTTTCACTTGGATGTCAAAGAAGCAACCTATCGTCACACTGTCGACTTGTGAAGCTGAGTATGTTGCCGCCACATCATGTGTTTGTCATGCAGTTTGGCTAAGAAATTTGTTGAAAGAATTAAAAGTGCCACAAGAAGATCCTGTCGAAATATGTGTTGACAATAAATCAGCACTTGCTTTGGCAAAGAATCCTGTATTTCATGAAAGAAGTAAGCACATCGACACTCGTTACCATTTCATAAGAGAATGCATCGAGAAGAAGAAGGTGAAGTTGAAGTATGTGATGTCTAGAGATCAAGCTGCCGACATTTTCACCAAGCCACTCAAATTGGAAACTTTCGTGAAGCTAAGGAATATGCTTGGAGTCACAAATCAAGTTTAAAGGGGGGATGTTGAAATATTAAACTTGATTTGGGCCTAATTTTATTATTTGATTTTGGACTTAGTTATTTGGGCTTAGTTTATATTGGATAATGTTTCTAGAAAAGTCTTGTACTATTTAGAGTATCTAGATATTTCTTAAGATTGGAATATTCTCTAGAATACTCTTTGAATATCTAGAGTTGAGAACTCTCTAGAATTAGTGTGTCTAGAGTTCTCCTTAGAGTACTATAAATAGAGATGTAATCCAACACTTTTGAATCAAGCAAAAATACAAAGTTCTCTCTTCCATAAATAATTCTCCTACCTTCCAAGTTTTTATTCAACCCTCTAATATGCCCACACACTTTTCCTAAACACAAAAGGGTTTATTTCCAACAATTTGAGGTACCGGCTTCAAAGCTTCCCACGAGACCTTCCAAATCTTTTTACCTTTCTCTTTTTTCCAATCAGTTCCCTCTACGGCTATGGTTTTCATTATAGAACTAAGATTCTCCTCAGTGGCAGTATTCATCAAATCTTGATACTCATCTACTATATCATCATCTGATTCAAGATTCTTGATGAGTCCATAGTGAAAGTTTATGTGGTTTGGGGTAAAATACACACACCCCCCTCTAACCGACACGTAGTCTTGTGTACTATCAAGAATGCACGAGTAAAATTCTTTAACTATGGATACATAGGGATTAATAGTATTACCGTAGAGTTTGAGAAACATTTTCCAGTTGAGTTTGTGGATGGTTAATGCCAGCTCCTTTGGAAGACCGTAAAAGGGTTTGTCATCTTCAATAGGGAACCATAGTTCTCTGTCGAAAATTCTGTGTTTGATTATCTGGTCGAATTTATTTTGGGCTTCTTCTGTTATGAATCTTGGAAAGGTGAATCCTTCTGGAGGAGGCATGTTGTACTCTTTACCACCGTATCTCACCCGCATGTTTGTGTTACAATGAGTATTCAATTGCTTCTACAGTTGAAGAGATGAAGAAAGTGGTTTGGATGTGAAAACAATATAGACTTGCACCGCTTGTTGGGTTGAAGAGATGAAGAAAATGGTTTGAGTGTAGAATATGAATGGTTTGTAGGTGGGAAGTATAGATAGGCAGGGCGGAAATAAACGGTCAGCACATGAGTGTTTTATATTTCTCAAGTATGTTACAAGTCCAATAATAGGTTAATTAGTTATATAGCGGTTAGTCATTAAGTTACTAGTGTAGAAATTCTGTTAGTAAACTTGCTTGTAGTATAATGGTATTTAAGGATGATGTACAACTCCATAATTGTATATAGCATCATGAAATGAATATACAAAATTATGTATTTTCTTACTCTAAATTCTGCAACAATATAATTTATCATATACCACCTCTAGAATACCACCAACAGTGTGGTATTAGAGCTGCAGATCCTTGCAGCTGCAGCAGCAACAAAAAAAATGGCTTTCACAAACAACTCTTCTACAGTTTATAGCAATGTTAAAGTTCCTTTGTTTGAAGGAGAAAATTATGATTTTTGGGTTGTTAAATGGAGACTCTATTCACCTCTTTGGATGTCTTGGAGTTCATTCAAAATGGGTATGAAGAACCAGCACCAACAGAGGTTGAAGAATCAAGCCAACGACTTGAAGAATTGAAGAAGAAAAAGAAGATCACAGACGCTGGAGTTCTTGGGATGATTCAAAGAGCAGTTTCTATATCCATTTTCCCAAGGATTATGAGAGCAAAAACATCAAAGGAAGCATGGAATATTCTACAATAAGAGTTTGAAGGAGACTCAAAGGTGAGAACTATGAAACTTCAGTCTCTTAAGAGAGACTATGAAAATGAAAGAATGAAAGAGGATGAGAGTTTGAATGAATACTTTAATAGACTCTCTGAATTGGTGAATCAAATGAAGTCACGTGGAGATATAATAGATGATCGCAGAATTGTTGATAAAATTCTTATTAGTTTGACAGAAAAAATTAATCTTATGGTGGCTGTTATAGAAAAAACTAAGGACCTATCAACTATGTTTGTTCAAGGGTTGATGGGGTCTTTAAGGTCCTACGAATAAAGGTTATTACGACACTCTGAAAAATCAGTTGAGAGTTCGTTTCAATCTAAACTCAACATTCAGCCTAACAATGGTGAAAATAAGCCCCCAATACAAAATAGAGGTGACTCTTCTAGAGGTGTCAGATTTGGAAGAGGCATGAGCAGAGGAAGAAACTCACGAGGAAGAGGAAGAGGCGCAGATGGCGGAAGATGGCATGAAAGAGCATCAAATAAGTGGTGCAAACTCTATAAGAGTAACACTCACAACGAGAATGATTGTTGGAACAAGGGCAAACCATAATGTCATAATTGCAAGAGATTCTGGCATATTCAAAAGGATTGTCATTTTGTCAATCAACAACATACTTCATTTGTAGAAGGAGAATATGATGAAGGTAATTTTTTCTTTGCTTGTCAAAAAGCATCTCAAGAAGATAAAAATGTGTGGTATTTGGATAGCGGTTGTAGCAACCATATGACCGGAAAGAAAGAAGCTTTTATAAACATTGATTCTTCATTTGGCTCAAAAGTTAAATTGGGAAATGGAAAACATGTTGAAGTAAAAGGAAAATGCAACATTGGAGTTACAATAAAGCAAGGAAGCAAAGTCATTCATGACACTCTTTATGTGTCAGAGTTGGATGAGAATTTGCTAAGCATTGGACATCTTTTGGAGCATGGCTATTCTATAAATTTTGAGAATCGTGAGTGCAAAAATTTTTATTCAAAGAGAATAAATATTGAATTTGTAAAAATGACCAGTAATAGAAGCTTTCCATTTTCTCTTAATTATGAAAAAATATTCAGCATGATGGCTAGAGAAGAAAATGACTCTTATTTATGGCACAAGTGGCAGGGGCACTTGAACTACAATAGTCTCAAGTTGCTTTATCAAAAGAAGATAGTGTATGGGTTGTCAATAATTGAAGAAAAATCTGGTGTGTGTGAAGGATGTATGCTTGGCAAAGGGTTGGAACTTGTATACACAGATGTGTGTGGTCCTATGAATACTTTGTCTCATGGAAAAAACAGGTATTTTATCTTGTTTATTGATGATTTTACCCACATGACATGGGTATATTTTATGACACAAAAATATGATATTTTTGTAATTTTTAAGAAGTTTAATGCTTTTGTTGAGAAACAAAGTGGTAGGTTTATAAAAATATTGAGAAGTGACAGGGGGAAGGAGTACACCTCGAATGAATTTCACAAATTTTGTGAAGATGAAGGTGTTGAAAGACAACTCACTGTTGGCTATACACCTCAGCAAAACGGTGTATCTGAAAGAAAGAACCAAACCGTGATGGAGATGGCGAAGTCTATGCTACTTGAGAAAGGTTTTTCTAAAACCTTTTGGCCTGAGGCTGTTAATGTTGATGTGTATTTGCTGAATAGATGTCCAATAAAGGCTCTATGGAATAAGACTCCATTTGAAGCTTGGAGTGGAAGAATACCTTCAGTTAACCACCTTAAAGTTTTTGGGTGTGTTTGCTATGCTCAAACTCCTAAACAAAAGAGGACAAAGCTGGAAGAAACAAGTGAAAGATGTGTCTTTATTGGCTATAGTTCCATGTCAAAGGGCTATAGACTTTACAATTTGAAGACAAACAAGGTGATCATTAGCCGGGATGTTGTATTTGATGAGAAGACTTCTTGGAATTGGGAAGAAGACAAAATGAAGGAGAAAACAGTCCCTGCAATTTTATTACAACAAAATCCAACAACTGAAAATGAGCAACCAGCCACATGTACACTAAGTTCTTCATCCTCTCCAAGTTCATCAATTTCAAGTTCATCATCTCCCATCTCAACTCCAATAAAATTGAAGGACTTGAGTGATATTTATGCAAGGTGCAACTATTGTGTTGTGGAACCAGAAAATTTTGATGAAGCAATCAAAGAAGATGTTTGGAGGAATGTGATGCAAGAAGAAATAAATGCAATTGAAAAGAACAAAACATGGTAGCTAGTTGAAAAGCCAAATGACAAAGAAGTTATTGGAGTAAAACGGGTGTACAAATTGAAACATAATCCAGATGGTTCAGTCCAAAGAGCCAGGGCTAGGTTAGTAGTCAAAGGTTATGCACAACAGCCTGGAATTGACTATAGTGAGACTTTTCCTCCGATTGCACATTTGGACACCGTGAGAACAATCATTGTGTTAACAGCTCAAAAAGGTTGGAACTTATACCAACTTGATGTGAAGTCAGCTTTCTTGAATTGAGAATTAAAAGAAGAGGTGTATGTGCAAAAACCTCAAGTCTTTGTGACTAAAGGTCGGGAGGAAAAAGTTTACAAGTTGAAGAAAGCTCTTTATGGGATGAAACAAGCCCCTAGAGTGTGGTATAGTGAAATTGACAACTAATTCATTCAGAAAAAATTTCAAAGAAGTCAAATTGAGCCTACCTTGTATGTGAAGCATCAAGGTAAAAATGATATCCTTCTTGTTGTCCTTTATGTTGATGATTTGGTGTATACAGGTAACAACAAGAAAATGATTGAAAATTTTAAAATAGAAATGATGAAAAAATATGAGATGAGTGATCTTGGCTTATTGCATCATTTTCTTGGTATTGAGGTTTACCAAGATGAATATGGAGTTTTTATTTGTAAAAGAGATATGCCAAAAATATTTTGAAGAAGTTTGGCATGTATGGTTGCAAACCTGTTGATATTCCTTTAGTGGTGAATGAAAAATTAAAGAAGGAAGATGGTGGAAGATTAGTAGATGCAAGCATGTATAGAAGTTTGGTTGGAAGTTTGTTTTATCTTACAGCTTCAAGGCCCGACTTAATGTTTGCTGCTAGTTTACTCTCAAGATTCATGAGTAAACCAAGTCATTTACATCTCGGGGAAGCAAAAAGAGTTCTAAGGTATGTCATGGGAACCATGGAGCATGGAATCAGATTTGATAAGAATTCTAAACTTGAAGCTAAAGGCTATTGTGATAGTGATTGGGCCGGAAGTGTTGATGATATGAAGAGCACTTCAGGTTATGTATTCAACCTTGGTTCAGGTGTGATCTCTTGGTACTAAAAGAAGCAAGATACTATGGCACAATCTTCAGCTGAAGCTGGGTATTTAGCAGCTGGTTTGGCTACATAACAATCACTTTTGTTGAGAAGAATATTAGAAGATATTTGAGAGAAACAAGAGGGAAGTCTACAGCTTCATTATGACAACAAATCGGCTATTGCCATGGCAAAGAATCCTGTTTTTCATAGCCGAACCAGACACATTAACATAAAGCATCACTTCATTCGAAGTGTGATTGAAGAAGGAGATGTGCAGTTAGCTTTCTGCAGTTCACAAGAGTAGCTTGCAGACATTTTTACTAAAGCACTACCTAGAGGAAAATTTCAACAACTTAGAGAAGCAATGGGAGTTAAAGAGCAACACATTAAGGGGGAGTGTTAAAATTAATGTGTTGTAACCACCACTATCTTTAGTATGTATTATGATAAAATTGTAACCATCATATTATAATAATTGTCTTTATTTAGATTTATGGTAGAGTTGTATCATTAAGATTGAGAGAACCAAAGAGTCCTCATCTTGATTACCAACTTATTGTCTCCTATGTCAGTTTCCTTTAAGCCTATATAAAAGTGAGTGTGTGGTGAATTCAATAATATAAGAGTATTCAAAAAATATATATTTTCTTACTCTAAATTCTACAACAATATGATTTATCATATACCATCTCTAGAATACCACCAACACTCTCCCATAGAGGAATAATATGATTCTGATTCCTCTACATAAACTTGAATCAACACTCAAAATCCATCAGGTAATGCTCGAACTACAAACATCTAAAATACGTGATGTGCTTTCTCAAAGGTCTCAACGACACATACAATAAAATTCGCACATAAATCTTTCTGATGGATCCTCTTCCACAAACACAAGAGGACTAAAAAAAATTGAGTACCAAAAGTTAAAATAAAATTATGCTTTCAATCCAACAAATAATTTCTTAATTTTATAGGTCATAATCAATTAGAGGTACATTTCAATCGATCATGATATAGATTGTTAGAGAAGTGACTTCAAACACAAGATGGAGGTTAATGGTGGTATTTAAAATTTGAGATTACTTTAAAGGTTTTGTTACTTAGAAAATGAATTGTGATAACATCTTTTAAGATCAGATAAAATTGAACATCGAAAAGATTAAAATAGTAAAGTAAATTACAAAAAGTAAGAGATACGGGTTTAGAGAGATGACGCCTATAATTTATCAAGGTTCGACCGAACGTTGTCCTACTCATGTCTCTAAGAGACCCTCTCGAGATTTTGACTATAAACTTGAGCTTTTATAGACAATGCCCACGAACCTTGATACATGATAATTTTGAGATTTTACAAAGGCTTATCCCTAACCAAAATGGAAGCTTTTACCCATGTTAAGCTAATGAACCGATTAGAGATTTTCGAGGTTAATCTCAAGAAACAAACAAAAAAATTTCTGACAAAGTTCTAAATCAAATAGAGAATTTAAGACTACTTTATATCAAGAACCAAACTCGATTCCTCAAGAGTATCGTACTCTTGAGAGTTATAACAACATCATAATTTCTTCCTCGTAAGTGGTTCTTCACTCAAAATCACTGAGGAAATATATATATTTTTAGAGAGAGTGAGATAAATTCCAAAGAAAATGACAATTTCGTAGATTTGGTTTGAAATGAGAAGGAGGGGACCCTCTTTTATATAAGAGAATGAAAATCTAAAAAAGGAAAAGAGCCATGCGATTTTTAATGATCCAATCAATTGGCTTCTAAACACAATCAGTTGGATGAGTAACATAATTGATTGTTCTAGTCCATTTTAGAAATTTTTGATAGAAATTCATTGTAAATCATTAAGGAAGTGTCACAATATATTGTAAAATTGATTAGGCTTCTTCTAATCAATTGGTTCAAAAAATACTTCAAAAAGAAGTTGCCAGTTTATTAATCAGTAGGCTCGGGCTTGAATTTTTTTTAAAGATAATTAATAGATAAAAGGATGTTCAAAAGAGTTTTAAAGTGTGTGTGTGTGTATGTGTGTGTGTGTGTGTGTGTGTGTGTGTGTGTGTGTGTGTGTGTGTGTGTGCGTGTGTGTGTCTAAGACCGGGGGGGAGGGGGTGAGTTTCCATAGCATCTTAGGAGTTATCCCCTTACTTTCATAGAACTCTGATCACACAGACAGACATGACCAGACAAGTTTACACACTTCCTCTCTTTCACAACTCTGAGCCTTCCAAGATTCTTTGCAAGATACAAAAATAATAAAAAGACTCCAATTGAATTTGTAGTCTCTTACTTGATAAGACTTGAGATGTCTTCAAGATTGGTTATCATCATCAAAGAGTTGGAATTCATTACCATTGGCTTTAACAATCACTGGTATTGTCATTATCAAAACATCTGAACAGTTCTCAACAGGATCATCAACTTCATACCTGCAAGCACATAGACTCAAATTCTCCCCCTTTTTTATGATGACAACACATCTCTCAGGGAGGTGCACTACTACAAATTATACTTTTTATGAAAAATCTTTCACCTCGACCAACCAAAAATCGAGGTATATGTTGGAAAAAAATTGGTTTGTCCTATATCCCTTAGGTTTTTATGATAACAAAGTATTTAAAGAACGCATGGGTATACTAATGTTTGTTCAAATGTGCAGCACCATATAATTAAACATCATGTAAAATCCAAGTATTAGTTCTGATTCGAACATTCAAAGAGAAACGTGAAGATTATATTCTGATGGATAAGAAGCTAAAGAATTGAATCTGAAGAAGTCAACATCCAAAGATCAGAGTCTGAAGGAGTCAGCCTATAAATATAAGACTTTGGAGAAGTCTCATTTTGTGACCATAACCTGAGCCAGTCAAAGCACGAGGACCAAGGTTACATTGATAGGTCACTTCATCTCTAAACATACTTTATCATGTGATGAATTATGTTTTATCTTCTTCATAGAGTCTGATGGGATACAATTGCTAATTCATTTTGTAGTAAAGGTGTTTTAAACTGGGTTTTAACTAACTAAAAATTTGGTGAAACATCCCAACGTCTCTTTTGAAACTTCTCAAATGACCCTAGTGTGCTTCATCTTCAACGACTCTTTTTATTCTCCATTCAAGGAGCCAAAAGACTTGAAGAAAAACCCCAAAAAATGATAATGAAATTCAATTGACAAAAATAGAAGTTACTCTGTCAAAGTAAAAAGCATAAGTTAAACTTAGGGTTTTTTATCCTTGTATATATTAGAAATCCTTAATTCTTAGAAGAGTATTATTGAGTTGTATTATTTATACACCTCTGATTGTATATCAAGTGTATTCACCCAACAACCATTTGTCTTATAGGTAGATTGCAAGAAGTCTCTTACTAAATGTTTGGGCATGGAAGTCACATACTTGTGTGTTTAAGCAAGGAAGTCTATAGCTTGTGTGCTAGAGCAAGGAAGTCTCTTACGTGTGTCTTTGAGCAAGGAAGTTTGTATGCTAGAGCAAGTAAGTCTCTAGCTTATGTGCTAGAGCAAATAAGTCTCTTACTTGTGTGTTTTAGCAATGAAGTCTCTAACTTGTGTGTTAGAGCAAAGAAGTCACTTACTTTTATGTTTGAGCAAGGAAGTTTGTAGCTCGTGTGCTAGAGCAAGGAAGTCTCTTACTCTTTATGTCTAGAAGTGTTCTAGGGTTCTTATTCTATTCAAGATGCAGAATTTCAACAAAGGAAGATTAGTTCATCAACCAAAGATTCTTTATGGTTCTAAGATTTTTCCAAAAAATAAAGCTAAAGAAAATTATAAAGACTGTGAAGAGCAAGTAGATTATGATACTAAATAAAATATCAAGCTTGCTAAGATCTTTAGTAATGTCATGAGAAAGCTAGATAACAAATATAAAAATGTTCAAGAAAATCATTAACACAATTTCAAGAGGTTTAACTTTCAAT
Source organism: Lathyrus oleraceus (assembly GCF_024323335.1). Lineage (NCBI taxonomy): Eukaryota > Viridiplantae > Streptophyta > Magnoliopsida > Fabales > Fabaceae > Lathyrus > Lathyrus oleraceus. Next base: position 298,988,624 of record NC_066582.1, read on the forward strand.
GCAAAGGAAAAGATGGGGGAAAAAAATCTCAATTGGATCCAATGTCTTAAATGGAAAGATTTTGGATATATTCAAGTTGAATGCTCAAATTTTCCAAGGAAACAAAGAATAACCTATAATGTCACTAATGATGAGGAAGGTGAATCTGATCAAGAAAACAATGTTGTGATTTTCAAAGACAGGAAAGATGTTATACATACTGGTGTGCCATCAAATTCAAAAAATATAAGTGTTACTCATATTCAGAAAACATAACGCACTATGTCAGGTAACATGCCTTAACATTATGTCACACATGAGTGCTAGTGCTAATGCATTAATTTTATCTCCCTCATTCAATTATACTATTATAAATTATATTATAGATAACTACATATATATACCCAATGGAAAGAGAAGTCTCAAAGGCATAATCAACAAGTTTGACGTGGAAAGCCTAATATTCTTGTTCATATTGCTTGTACCTCATATAAGAATGATGAAGAACATGTTACTGACATCCTAGATAATATTTTAGATATAGATTTTAAGCTATGGTAGAAAAAGCATGGGAGTAAGGTGAAATTCTTCTATATGTCTGATTTCAATGTTGAAGAAGGTAGAAGTTATGACATGTGTCAAGTTGTGAAGCAAACCAATATGTCATACAAGATGTTTCAACATATTACTTGTGTCTCTGAATTATCACTAATTGACTTAATGAGACTCAAGCAAGGAGTTTTCATTGAAAGGAAGGTCGGTGGTCAGGCCAGAGGTCCTCCCAACATTAAACAACCAATGATGGTTCAGAAGAAGAAGTGAAAGAAGACTAGTGATTATGGTATAATTCTTCCTTGTGCGGTTTTGTCACGACGCGAAACATATCTGAGTGCATCGCACGCTCGAAGATACAACAGAGTTATTATGCCGCAAAAAATATTTGAGTGTATCGCACGCTCGAAGATACCACAGAGTCACCACCAAAATTTATTTATTCTAGAGGAAATGGAAAATATCGATAAAACCCTTAAAATTAAAGAAAATGGTTGTCACAACCAAGAGCAGATTCAGAAGTCGATTATGCAAGGGGAATGTATTAGCACCCCTCACATCTATTTTACTCAACGGGAACCATTTCAATTGTTCTTTGTGTAGGTATGTGTTATTATATAAAGGTTACTTACAAAAGAGGAAAAATAAGTTCACTAATTAGTGTGCTCGCCAAGGATTCAGACCCTCGTGCCTATGCATTCTGATAGTGCAATGAGAAAATTAGAGCTTTGTAGTTCATGGTAGAAAATACGGATCTGTTGCTTGTTGTTAGTGGACAATGTTAACGTTTGTGTTCTATAAGTTAAACATTGCTTGTATGCTCGCACAAGGGAGACTTAAGTGTTTGTTTGTTTGTGGTAGAATGGATACGCTTAGATCGTATTCTAGTAGTTAGATATTACTTGTATGCTCGCACATGAGAGACTTAAACATTGTTTGTATTCCTGTACACTGGTGTAGCGGGAAATTCATGATCATCAAGCTATTGACAAGCTAGAGATCAATTAACAAGAGTCGCCACCACGCTTTTATTGTTTCGAAGGGAAAAGGGAAAAAGTACGAACAAAACCCAAATAGTAAGAAGTTTTCAAATAAAAACTAATAAAAGTCAGAGATCACAAGTAAGGGGGTTGGTTACACAGAGGGAAGGTGTTAGCACCCAAAGTGTCCTAGGTACTCCTAGGGAGCCCTTTTTGTGTGCATATGTATTTTATATAAAGTGATGTTTACAAACAAATAGAATGGGGGGATGAGAAAAAAATTCATTAATTATATTTTTGTGTTTGACAAGACCTTCGGTCTTGTGCCTACGTACCAACATAAAAATGAGGGATCAAAACCTCGTAGTTCGTGCTACAAATTCCAAAATGAGTGTGTTGATTTTAACAAAATTTAAGTTTGAAAGGCACAAGGCCTAAAATGATTTAAATGAGTTAGTTCTTTTTGGTTTTTTGAAAGTTTAAGTCAAGTATGGTTAAGTTTATTTACAAGTTTGATTTAAGAAAATAAGTTTGAAAATGCAATGGCATAAGGCCAAAGTTTCTACCTTTTTTGCAAAAGTGGTCAAAGTTTAGAACAAAAGTAGCTCACACAAAGAAGATTTTGAAAATGGAGGGAGAGATTTTGAAATTAAAGAAATGGGTAGAAGATGAAGAGACTATCCTATGCACAAAATTTAAAAGTTTAGAGTTGAAAAGATCTGACCAAATGGGTAGCAATCCAATAGACAAGTATGTCAATAGAAACCCAGAATTCCCTTGGACTTTTAGAATCAAACAACATACGAATGTACAATTATATTATCTTGAAGAGCAAGGCATCAAATAAAGATGGCCTCATCCAACCTTATCCACTTCATGATCTTCTTCAAAATAGCCCATGCAACAGATGAATTCCACAAGTCACAGGTTCAAAATAACAGCTTCACAATGATCATGTTGCAGATGAATCTTAGAGAGATCTTCAAAGATGTATCAGATGAATTTCAAATTGCAAGCACTTGGTTCTTCAACAAATTGGCATTGGCCAAGTCCATTAGCATAGGAATGTTGCCTAAGTTCTAAGTCCATTTGCTCAAGATCAAACTAACTGTCCACTCAGAAGTTTTTTAGGGTTTTTGTTTTTACTATGTACATTAATGGTCAAAGACCACACAAACAAACAGAGTAAAACAAATAAAATATATCACACAATATGGTCTAAATGGACAAAGTGAAAATTACATTAACATAAACAATTAGAATGACAAGTACAATGGCAAATGATATAAAGTGCTAAAAGTAAATTGCATTAAAGTAAAAGCTTGAAATTAAAAGTTAATAGTTAGTAGGTTAGAGGTTAGTTTTGCTTTGCTTTTCATTTCAAGACATTCTTTGGAGAACACTCAACCCACTTATCACAAGCATGGATCCTTGAACCAAAACATCTTCCAAAGGAAGGAAAGAAGGCAAAGTTTCCACACAATACCATGAAAGAGGGGAGACTTACAATCTCACTAACTAGAATGCTTATGCCTTTTGTGTCACAAATTTAGCGCTATGTTAAGCAATCGTAATTGGACTTATGTAGAAGTCACAACTATTTGAGGTCGGGCAATAGACTTTTGTTGTTAATGCATGTTGTTAATGCATGTTGAAGGCATTTATTCAATTAAAAAAAATAAAATAATGCATTTAAATCAAATATGTTTTGTCCAATTCCTAAAATCTCATCAAAACACCAAAGAAATTACCATGAGATTTATCATAGGTCAAACAAGGTCAAAGGACCTTGGAGAAAAAATTTCATAATTTTTGGACACTTAAAAATAATTTTAAACAATTAAAAAAATGCAAAATCAATTAATTCATGAAAAATATTAATAATGATCCAAAAAATAATTTAAATTCAGAATATGAAAGAGAAAACTATTTGAATTTTTTTGGTGAAAGTCCCATATTTTTTGGATAAATATTAAATTTAATCTGAATTATTGAAGAAAATGCAATTAAAATAAAATTTCAGAAATTCTAAATTACGTGGACCATCAGATCTCCCTCATTAATTGAGGTGGCAGATCTGATGATCCAAAACGCGCGTTCCACATGTACCTTAGTCAACTGCGCTGTACCAATGGTAATTAAAACAACCGCTCAGGATTAAAACGTGATACATGGATCCTATGGTTCACAGCCTTGCCAAGTCATCGCCGGAGCTAGAGCTCCGGTCATCTTCTTCTGTGGACCTCACCAGACTGGTCAAGATGAACCATCACCAAAAAGAAAAACAAGGATATGACCTTGAAGAAAAAATGGAATTGAACTCGAATCTGACCTCCATTCACTCCAATTCCAAATATATTGAGAGATATGTGGAATTGAAATTTGAGGTACATGAACTGAGTTGCTTCGATTTGGCCTCAAAGCAACTCAATCTTCTTGCCTACATTGGTAGGACTTCAGACAACCAAAGAATCAATGGAATTGAGCAAGAATTTGAGAGAATCGAAGAGTTTAAAATTTCTGCAAATTACCTTCAATGGAGGTCTGAACACGATGGATCTTGATCTGGCTTGTGCTTGGACTCACTCCACTTGCTTGCAGGAAGAGAATTGAAAGGTTTAGAAGCAATGGATTTCTAGAGAATTGAATCCCAAAATAGTGGAGATTCAAGCTCAAATTCAAACGAATTTATCAGGTTTATCCTATGAGAGTAAAGGGTTTTCAATGGGGGATCGAAGCTGACGCCATGGTGTTCTTAATTCTGAGCAATTGAAGCTCTATTTATAGTTGAATCGTGTGATATTTGCACACTCACTTTCACTTTCCAAAATTGGAAAATGATGATGCAATGGTGCATGGGCGCGCATAGGCCCATGAAATGATAGCTTAAGGTCCAAATTTGAAGATCAGATGCTTTGAAGTTAGCTTAGATTGCAAGGCACATGTACATTGATGTTTGAAGTTGGATCCATGCCAAATGATATCAGCCTGTTTAAGCCATACGCAACCTATGCATTTCTCATCCAAAATGAATGAATTTGAGCTCTTTGGAAAGGTGAGATCAAGAGGAACAAGTTTGATGTTGAACACTTTTTCATTTGGAGCTTGGAACTTGGATAAATTTGAGGTGGAAATTTGGAAAACTTTGACATATAAATTTTTTTCTAAGTGTCAAGCCATATGTCTCAATATTCCACCTTGCTTAACTTTTTATAGGAGCTTCAAATGAGAAACGTGTCTTCATAAAAGTTGTAGATATCTCAAACACCTTCAAAATAGTCACCAATTTCATGTCATTTGGATTTTAAATGATAGAGTTATGCATTTTTGAAGTTTGGAAAAATCACTTGATCTATGGTATAGGTCAAAAGTGACCTATAATGTAGCCTCATATAACATGCTCAAAAAGGTTGAATTAGCTCCCACTCCAAACATAAAAGTTGAAGTAGACACATTGAATTTTATTGTGCAACTTGGAAATCTTTCATATCATAAAAATTGAGCAAGTTATGGCCTTGGAAAGTTGACTTTCAAATTAGGGTTTAGACAAAATGACCTATAATGTTTCAACATAGAAAATGATTTTACAAGAAAAACTAGATCTAGGTCTCAACATAAAAGTTGTTTATAATGTCATTTAGACTAAGTTTTCTCTTGGAATAATTTTGATATGGTGAAAAGTGTAGGAGATAGGGTCTAGGGACACCCAATTTTGATTAGATGAATTCATCTGGCCAACCACCATCAACCAACTTGCTAACTTTCAATTCTCTTGTATTTATTGGATCATGGTAGATCATATATGAATAATATGATGAATTTTTAAGTGTCCCTTGAGGAATTTGATCAATTGGTGAGATAGCTTGTTGGAGAAGTTACTCAAGATTCCCAATCAAACTAGGGTTTCCAAGGCAAATCACCCTCAAACTCTTGAAGAAAACTTGATCAATATAAAATGTAGAGATCATTTGGAATCATATATGATGTTCATAACCATTCTTGAATCAATTCTTGGTTGTGCTCTTTGTTCATGAGGGTCTCAAACCCTAGATGTAATCATGATGAATCAATGAGATCATGCCCTTCCTATAAAAGAGTTAGACAAATGCAAAGACATATTTTTGGTATTTTGGTTAGTGAAATGATAAAATACAAGTATGATATAATCACAAAGTTCTTTGTGATCTCTCCCAAAACAAACCAAATGAAAGAAGGGTAAGGAGGATGCCAAGATATGATCATAATGTGTATGCTTATGATGGAATTACATGAGGGATCTTAGGGTTAAAATTGGGGTATTACAACTGGAAATGACATGTCCTTTGTGAAAAGGTTTTTGAATTCCCTAAGGCAAAAAATTGAGGTTGGTGGGTTGTGATTAATTTTAGAGTGGGAGACAGGTATTAGACCATAAGCTGAGTATGATCGGCAATCCGAGCATTCGGGAGCTAAAAGAACAAGTGCATCCTGACCTCTATTTTCATCCAAAATGCTTTTTTATATGAAATTTATGAAGCGAGTTTTATCATTGATACATAAAGGGAGACAAACATTTAACCACAGACTAAGTACGACCGACAATCAGAATACTCGAGAGCCGAAAGGACAATTGCATCCTGACCTGTCTTTTTCGCCCTAGGAGGACCGAATTAAACTCGTTTATTTAAAGTATTTTTTAATGGAGGACAAATATTAGGCCACAAGCTAAGCACGACCGATAACCCAAGTACTTGATAAGTGGTATGTAAAAGTACGTACACCCCATCCTTTTTCATCTGGTTAATTGTAAAATGGTTTTGAAAATGACAAGTATTTGAAGTTGAATAGAACAAAATGTGTGAATTAAAGTAAAGAGGTACTTGACGTTGGACCAAGCACTCATGTTGCATTCAATTAAGTTTGATTTGGAGAAACACTTGACGTTTGATCAAGTAGTTTTTGTTCTTTCTAAAAAGGTCCTTTTTAGATCGTTTTTTATTATTTCTGAGTTAACGAATGAGTGAGAAAAACAATAAAATGGAAAGAAATAAAATTGTTACATGTTCATGGGAGTGGGATACATTTTTATCAAATGGGGGATAATCATACACCTGTTACCACGAAATATTCCTAAGGCAGGTTGAAAGCACAAGTAATGAAAGAGTCCTGTGAATGAGGGGATCATACCCTACCAAAAGGTAAAAAGATGTTGAAAGCAAGCAAGAAAGAAAAACAAACCAAAGGACGAGGCCGACAGGGAAAACTGGCTCCGTCGACAGGCCATTATGTCGACCAACGCGAGGTTTGGAACTTAAAGAATTCTAATCAAAAGGGCAGAAGACAGCTTCGCCCTAACGTCTGGGCGGGAGAAATTTGAAATTTAAAACAAAATAGCAGTTCCAAAAGAAATAAGAGTGCCATAACGTGGAGCAGTTAGCAAGACATGGGTGCGGCGGTTATGCAGATCGTGTGTCATAACATCTGCTAGTTTCTAGGAAGTTAGCTTAGGAGTAGTTTTCCTCTAGTTTAGTATAAATAGGAGTATCCCACAAGGGGCTCAGGGTGTTCACTTGTACTACGAAATCACTTGTAAGAAAACTTCCCATTCCCAGCGCGAGGAAGCAAGAGTTTCTCTGAGAGTGCTATGTACGTGAATCACCACAATTATTTCAATGCAACTTCCCTACTTTTCAATTGTTCCTGTTGAACATTTTATCTTAATTTCTTTTGTTTTTGAGTTATCATTTTACGTTGTCGTTTACGCTGTCGACACTGACTCTATCACGATCGTAGAGTTCACCAAAAGCGTGTTTGTAGTATACATCTTTTGAATGTTGTAGCGCTGTCGGTCACGAGTCACCTACAGGCGATAACATTGTATAAAACCGTTCGTGTGGAAAAGCCCTACGCTTGTTCGACACTTTGTTGGGAGTCGTTCCTCACAAAGTCATTTCGTCGAAGTTTGAACAAGTCTCACTTGCACTAGCACATGTCCTAGGATCAATTGGTTGATCCTGCAAGTAACCCTTCGTTTTAAGTCTAGGGAGGACTAGCGGTTGTTTACCAATTTCCACAGTAAACAAAATGGCACGCCCAGTGGGACCGTGCTAGAGCAGTTACGAAATTGCATGAAACATAAAAGTGGCAAGTTATATAATAAGCCACGAAGTAATGTGAAGATGTCAGAAACTAACACTGATGAAGTTCCACGAGGGACTTTATCCAATACGGAAACAATAGTTTAACAGGTTGTCATCTTGCCTCCGATGACAAGTGCAGCCCTAACCATGTCGACTACGGGTGCGGTTGGAACATCAATTCCTCAGCCTCCACTGGGGGGTTCAGGATCAACGATAACGACGTTCAGACCTTACGTGCCTCGCTTTGGCACCACAGATCCGCTTTATGGAATGTCGTATTCCTTAATGCCTGGATATCGGTCGACATCCAGTGCAACACTGTTTTCAAAAACAAACCCTCCCTTGCAAGGATCAGCATAAGGGGCAATATAAGGAACACTACTCAGAACAGAACCATGCCGCTGTCGAACACTTCAGTAGCGGTGTTGAGACAGCAAATGAACGATAGTAACCATGAATTGGTTAACATGTTGACCAACCAGATGGGCACAGTCTTCAATCCACTAATACAAGAATCTGCTGAGACAAACAGACAGGTGGCGAACCAATTGACGCGTTTATGCAATTTTCTGGGGGCACCGGCCCGACATATAACGCCAACGATTAGACCGACTGTTCCTGTGCAGATAGAGATAGGGGCAGCGGAGGAGGAGACGGTCCACGAAGGACAAATCATTAGACCCCTGCGACATTAAGGCATCGAATCAGGAGTTGCGGGACGTAACCAGATGGTAATGGTCAACCGATAGCAGGATGCTGATCAAATCGTCGACCAACACCGACAAGAAGACTTGGCGATGGAAAATAATTTGACAACTATTGTCGAAAGGATTATGGCTAGAAATAGCATGGGTGCTACGTTACAAAGCCCATTATACATTTCCCCGTTAGCTGAATTTGTTCTCTAAGCCGAGGCGCCCAGGGGGATGAAAGTGCCGAAGTACACTAAATTTGGGGGCGAGTCTGGTGAATCGACAATAGAGCACGTCGCCAGATACTTAACAGAGTCAGGGGATCTAGCTCATAATGAATGCTTAAGAGTAAAAAACTTCCCTTCCTCTCTGACCAAGGCTGCCTTCACATGGTTTACTTCGTTGGCCCTAAGTTCCATCGACTCATGGGCCAAACTAGAAAAGAAGTTCCATGAACAGTTTTACGAAGGACACTCCAAAGTTAGTTTGGCGGAATTGTCTAGTATTAAGAGAAGGTTCGCTGAAAGTATAGATGATTATCTGAATCGTTTTAGGTCTTTAAAGGCTAGGTGCTTCACACAAGTGCCAGAACATGAACTAGTTCAAATGGCCGCAGGAGGTTTAGATTATTCCATTAGGAAGAAGATAGACCCAACTTTTGTGAAAAGTATGTCACAACTGGCTGACAGAGTCCGACATCTAGAACGATTGAGGCTAGAAAAAATTAGGCACAATAAGTCTAAGAAAGAAAAGGTAGCGTTTGTCGAATACGACGCGACAGACCTAATACGTGAAGCCGATTATGCTTCATCGACCGAATTAGAAATTGACGTGGCTGAACTAAAGCCAGGGTCCGCCTATGAGTGTCGCTCATTGCTGCCTGCGCAAGGAAAGAATCCTGTCGAAAACAACCCAAAATTCCCTTCGAAAACTTATACTTTCGACGTGTCGAAGTGTGAGGAAATTTTTGACTTATTGGTCAAAGATGGGCAGATGGTGGTGCCACCTGGTACTAAAATACCACCGTTGGAACAAAGCCAGAAAAGAGGGTTTTGTAAATATCACAACTATCTTGGTCATAACACCTCTAATTGTTACCTTTTCAAGGATTTGGTTCAGAAAGCGATTCAAGAAGGCAGGCTGAAATTTGCTGGCCGCAGGATGAAGATCGACACTGATCCTCTTCACCAAGTGGAAGCCTTGTTCGTAGGACCAGTCGAGATCAACATGGTTGAGATCAGCGAATATGATGAGGCCAACATGCTGGAGCAAACTGGGGAAAGTCCAGATGTCGATATAGCTGAAGTTTACCCAAGGGCTGATGAAGACTTGGTGGATCTTCTGTATCGCTGCAAAAACAAGGGTTCACAGGTGTGCCTGTGCCCAAGGTGTGGTGTTGTCACCGACAAAATAGCGGCAGAGAATTTCCAGAAACTGCAGCTGGGTAAGAGCAAAAGGAATGTGCCAACCAGGGGTTACCAGAATGAAAGAGGCTCAAAATGGGCTGTGGGAAATCACCCAACAAGGCCTAAAAGCAACGTGTCATCGACCAGTGCTCCTAGAGGTACTTGGATCAAGCCTCAGGAAAGACAAGACACCCTACAAGGGGTTGCTGCTAATACTAGAGGAGGTCTAGCAGTAAACTATAGGCGTGAATTCAAGTCGGAAAAGAGGACTCATATCTCTGAAAACTATTTGGGAAAGAACCCCATGACAAGGACTCAATGGAGACGATTTCAGAGGCGTAAACAGGCTGAAAGAGACGCTGCAAGAGGCATGACCATCAAGGCGAGTACTTAGAAGAAAATTGTGAAGGTCGACACAACGGCGAAAGAACGGATAAGAAAGTATTTCCGTCGACCAACTGAAAAATGTTATGATGAAGCGACTGATGACTTCAATTTAGAATCTGAAGCAAGCCTCGACATCCTGGTCAACATGGTATCAATCCTACCACAAGAATACAAGTGTGTGACTGAAGTCGAAGGGTCAGTGGACAATGCTGAGGCTGAAGAAATGGATTTGCACCAACCAATATGCTATTTTGTATTGAACGATGGTACTGCTGAAAGCCAAGAGGCAGTGTTTGAAAGACCAACGATGAACATGAAAAACCATTTGAAACCACTGCTGATTAGGGCAAAAGTGGAAGGCGTAACCGTCAACAAAATTTTGGTCGACTGTGGTGCCACGGTCAACATTATGCCATACCATATTCTGAGGAAGATTGGCAAGTACGACACCAACATCAGGTCTAATAACGTGGTTTTGTCAGACTATGGAGGAAAGACGAAAAGCACCATGCGAGTAATTATGGTGAATGTTGCAGTAGGTTCAGTGACCAGACCGACACTATTCATGGTGATAGACGCAAGGCCAAGTTACAACTTGCTACTTGGCAGAGAGTGGCTACATGGCGTCAGAGCGGTACCCTCTTCAGCACACCAAAGACTGGTGATTTGGAGAGAGGACGGGGTGGCCGAAAATATCGAGGCCGACCAAGGCTATTTTATGGCCGATGTGAATAATGTCGGCAAGAAGGAGTTTGAAAGAAAGCTGGCCAACATCTCTCCTTGATTCCCAACTGAGGACATATATGCGAATCTAAGTGAAGCTTTCGTCTCTCTAACTCTACATGAGACTCACGACTTCATTTGGGATGTGGAACGCCTAGATGATCCACCATACACAGGTATCCGGCCGACAGGCTGGAGGGATGCCAGTGATGATGTCTGAATTAGAAGCTTTAAGAAAGATTTCGGCATACGTTGCCGAAAACAAAATAAAGTCGGCCATAGAGGCTGAGGAAAACATGGTTGTTGAGGCCTATGCGTTGAATAAAGGAGGGCATATGGCTATTGGGCCAAAACCTCCAGACAAACCAACTTTTGCCAAAGGGGACTTCGACATGCAGCGTCTTGATTGCATTTACGACAGTGAGCCTTTAGGGTTCGAAAAAGACCCAAAGGCACCAGAGAGAATCCAACCAAAAGACCCCTTGGAAGAAGTCTACCTTGGCGAAAATGGCAAGAGAAGGCCAACATATATAAGCACCAACATCGACAACAAACTAAAGTCTGAGGTAATATCCATGCTTAAAGAATTCAGAGATTGTTTTGCTTGGGATTATAATGAAATGTCTGGTTTAAGTAGAGACTTGGTCGAGTTAAAGCTGCCCATAAAAGCTGGAAGAAAGCCAGTGAAGCAGACGCCCAGGCGTTTCGCCCCAGAGATTATGGCAAAGATAAAAACAGAAGTAGAAAGACTCCTAAAAAGCAAGTTTATCCAAACTGCAAGGTATGTCGAATGGTTGGCCAATATTGTGCCAGTCATAAAGAAAAATGGGTCTTTAAGAGTGTGCATTGACTTTAGAGATCTAAATGCTGCCACCCTAAAAGATGAATATGCCATGCCCGTGGCTGAGATGTTGGTCGATTCGGCCGCTGGTTTTGAATATTTAAGCATGTTAGATGGTTATGCTGGATATAACCAAATTTTTATTGCAGAAGAAGACGTGCCGAAGACGGCGTTTCGATGTCCAGGAGCCTTGGGGACATATGAGTGGGTGGTCATGCCGTTCGGCCTAAAAAATGCCGGAGCAACATACCAGAGGGTAATGAACTCAATGTTCCATGACTTCATTGAAGATTTCATGCAAGTCTATATTGATGACATTGTGATAAAATCAAATGGACAACATACTCACGTCGACCATCTCCGAAAAGCCTTCTTGAGGATGAGGAAATGTGGATTAAAAATGAATCCATTAAAATGCGCTTTTTGTGTGCAGGCAGGCGACTTCCTTGGTTTTGTGGTGCACAAAAAGGGCATTGAAGTAAATCAAAGCAAAACAAAAGCCATTATGGACGTCAAGCCTCCGTCGACCAAAAAAGAGCTGCAATCTTTTTTGGGAAAAATAAAATTTCTTAGAAGATTCATATCAAATCTAAGTGGAAAAACAAAAGCGTTCTCCCCACTACTTCGACTGAAGAACGAAGAGTTCAAATGGCAGGATGCACACCAAGAGGCTTTCGACAAAATCAAAGAATATTTGACTAAGCCTCTAATATTGGCCCCTCATGTTAGGCATAGGCCAATGATATTGTATATTGCAGCCTCAGAATCGACTATTGGAAGTATGTTAGTTCAAGAGGATGAAAATTGTGTCGAAAGACCTGTGTATTACCTTAGTCGAATGCTTAATGATCCTGAAACTAGGTATAATAACATTGAAAAACTATGTCTATGCCTGTATTTCTCTTGCACGAAATTGAAGCAATATATCAAGCCTGTTGATGTTTACGTATCTTCTCATTTTGATATTATTAAACATATGCTATCTAAACCAATTTTGCATAGTCGAATTGGGAAATAGGCTTTAGCGTTAACAGAATACTCCCTGACATACATACCCTTGAAAGCGATGAAAGGGCAGGTAGTAGCAGACTTTCTGGTCGACCATTCAGTGGTCGAAATGGAGCAGAATTACGTAGATTTAGCACCATGGAGGCTATACTTCGATGGATCAAGACATAAGCATGAAGCAGGGATAGGAGGAGTCATAATTTCTCCAGATGGAATTCCAGCAGAGTTCAAATACAAAATCGAAGGGGTATGCACCAATAATGAAGCAGAATACGAGTCACTGATCACCGGACTTGAACTACTGCTGGAATTGGGGGCAAGGAATGTCGAATTTATGGGAGATTCAGAGTTAGTGATTAAACAAGTATCAAAAGAATATAGGTGTGTTAAAGAAAATCTGATCATGTACTTCGTGGTTACCATCAGACTGCTCAAGAGGTTTGAGCAAGTCAATCTCCAACACATACCACGGCAAGAAAACCAAAGAGCAAATGATTTGGCACAGGAGGCGTCAGGGTATAAAACGTCGAAAGACCAGGACGAAGAGATCCAAGTAAGAGAGAAAATACGGGCGACAGTATTATCACCGTCAGATCTGGCGATCATGAAGCTGGGGGCAGTAGATAAAAATCATTTTGAAATTTTGACTGTCGACAACGAGGGAGGGAGTGATTGATGTAGACCGCTAGTCGATTACTTACGTAATCCCGTGGGGTCGACAGACCGAAAGATAAAATATAGGGCCCTTAGCTATGTCCTGGTAAATGATGAATTATTCAAAAAGACAATCGAAGGAGTGTTATTAAAATGCATGGGAGAAAGTGAGGCGTACGTGGCTGTGTCGAGCACACACATCGGGGCGTGTGGGGCACATCAAGCAGGTTTGAAGATGAAGTGGCTCTTGATGCGTTCAGGAGTTTATTGGCCTTCAATGTTGAAAGATTGCATTGAATTTGCCAAAGGTTGTCAAGAATGCCAATTGCACGGGGGCATACAGCACGTGCCTGCAAGTGAGCTACACACAATTGTGAAACCTTGGCCATTTCGAGGATGGACTTTGGACGTTATAGGAGAAATAAATCCAACCTCGTCGAAACAATAAAGGTATGTGTTAGTCGGTATCGACTATTTCACAAAATGGGTCGAAGTCGTAGCATTAACGAATGTGGACCAAGAAGTTGTGGTAGACTTTATCCAGAGTTACATCATTTGCAGATTCAGCATCCCAGAAACTGTCACAACCGACCAGGGGTCAGTTTTCACTGGTCGAAAAGTGCAAGAATTTGCAAAAGAAATGGGAATCAAGTTACTGACATTTACCCCCTATTACGCACAGGCGAATGGCCAAGTCGAAGCGGCTAATAAGGTGATCATCAGCCTAATAAAGAAACACATAGGAAAGAAGCCAAGGAATTGGCATAAGACGTTAGACCAAGCTTTGTGGGCGTGTCGAACATCACCAAAAGAAGCAACTGAAACAACCCCATTTCGACTGGTGTATGGACATGACGCAGTACTGCCAGTAGAAATTCAGGTCCAGGCAATTAGAATCCAAAGGCAGTATGAAATACCCTCTGAAGATTACTGGAGTATGATGACAGACGAATTAGTCGACGTAGATGAAGAAAAAATGCTAGCATTAGACTCTCTACAAAGACAGAAAGAGAAAGTCGCCCGAGCCTACAATAAAAGGGTAAAAGGGAAAGTATTTGCTATCGGCGATCTGGTTTGGAGGGTAATCCTGCCTATGGACAGAAATGATAGAGTTTTGTGTAAGTGGTCCCCAAATTGGGAGGGACCGTTTAAGGTTTTGCAAACCTTTTCTAAACCGTTTAAGGTTTAAGAGTAAATGGAAAATACTTGAAAAAATACAGGCCTCTCCTTCAAGAGGTCAAAATTTTGGCAGACTAAAATAAATGTCGAAAAATAAAGTTGGAGATAATTATGTTAGATACCAGCGGCAAAGGCATGGAAAATAAGTAGACAATGCTCAAGGCAAGAAAGATAACATTAAGGTGGCAAGAAGCCATTGTTTAAACATTACAAATTTTTTTGGTACAATCAATAAAATCGGTCAAATCTGGTCGAACTTGGATTGGAAGGATTTGAGTTCGAAATTGTAGTGCATAGACGCAGGCTCCAGGGTGTCGGCATAGGCTTTAAGCTTCTCAAGTTTCCCTTCGACGACCATAAGTTCTTCACCGACCACTAAGGCATCACGGGTAGTCTGTTCCACAGTGGCCTGAGCAGGTTGTAGCACTTCGGCGACAAAATAGGACTCCTCCTTAACAATTGAGTCCAACCCATTATCCAAGGTGGCAATTTGACGCCGAAGGGAGTCGATTTGTTGATGCAGCTCAGTGGCCCTTGCTTGCTTAGAAGTCAATTCCTTCTGCCGCTCCTCCATATCCCTCAACATACTGGTAACCTTCGCGTCGGCATGCATCACCAATTCCCATTTCTCCTTCACATAGATATCAGTATCAGCAATTTGGTGCTCAGTGTCCCGAACGCTGTCAATATGACGCAACATAGGCACCAAGATTTGTTCTAGAGCCGCCATTGCACGTCTGGTATAATCAGAGAGTTGGAGATCCTTTAGCTGGGCAAGTACGCTCAAGATCTCTGGACCGACAGCAGGTTCATGCATATGCACGAAGGGAAGGTCAGAGTTCAAAGCGTGCATGCGGATTTTGTCCATAAGAGCCTTAGTTTTTGTCGCCTCAGGGCCCATTTTCCCAGAATGGAGTTGCTCAGAGTCCGAAGAAACATCACGCGATTTCACCAGGTTGCGTAGCCTGGCAATTGCTTCCAAAGCAGAAGGTTTGATCGCCAACCCCTGGAAGGTCGAAGGAGAAACTGCTGACGGAGTAGTTTGAGGAGGGGGAGAAGCAGTCGACAAAGGAGTAGCCTGGAAGGATTGTTGTTTGTTGGTGTCGACACTGACTGGCTCCCGTGAATCCTGCAAGGAAGCTGAAGTGAGACTCGAGTCAGAACTAGTCGAACTGGAGTCCAGATACGTCGCAGGACTAGTGACCGAATCAGAGTCACTGTCGCTGATCTGGACAGGAAATTCAATGGACTCACCAGCGGTGTTGACAGATTGAAAGGGGCGAGCTAGAGAAGAAACTGGCGATGCGGGAGTATAGTCAGCAACAGGCTGAGTCGGCTCAGTAGAAGCATTAGCCTGCGGAAAGAAAATTGTGTAAGAGAAGCGCAACAAAAAATCCTAAGAAATAAATAGGAATACGGGTAAATACCTGTGTCGATGCAGGGGAGACTACATCCTGATTTGTGTCCCCCAAGGCAGTAGCGGGGGAGGGACCTACCGACGGCGAAGCTCCCATGACTGGAGCAGGGACCGCACCAAGGGTGGGAGCGTCGACTACAGGAGTGTCGGCATCTTCGACAGGAACCTCTGAAGGAGGCATTGTATGATGCCTTTTCCTTTTATTGTCACCACTCTTGGAGGGAGAGTCATGCTTCTTCCTTTTATGGCCATGATGGCTTTTAGATTTATGGTGGGAGGTGTGTTGGAGACACGAAGAGAGGTTATAAGCAATTAGTCTAGCCAAAAGAGCAGACGAGCCAACAAGAAATACCTCAGTGCCCGCAGGAGCAGAGCGTTTGTGTTTTTTGGATTTTTTGGAGACGGAAGAGACAGTAGGTTCTGTCGAACGTGGTTGACCCTGCACATAAGTAAAACATTAGCAACCAGATAATGTTCCCCTTTAGAAAACAAAAGCGAATGGAGATGCTTCAAAGAGGAGCATACAGAAGAGCTAGGTTTCTTTAAGACTTGAGATATGGGGCGTGTAACACCCCGATAAAAATAAGATAATTATTTAATTTAAGTTAATATTATATTTATTAATTTAATTAAATAATTGGAATTATTGGATTATTATAATTATTATTATTATTGGAATAATAATTATTGGGAAGTATATAAGTTGGAAATAAGAAAAGGGTTCCATTTTTTGGTAAAAAGAGTTTTACGTGAAAAGCAGAGAAACGGCTGAAAAGAGGAAAAAGGGCAAAGAGACAGAGCAAGAGGAAGAAGGTTGGAGAAGAGAAAAGCTTGAAGCTTAAAGATTCGCCGGATTAACTCAGGTAAGGGGGGTTTATCGTCGTTTAATGGGTATTATGGGTTAACATGTAATGGGTAGTGATGAACCGTTGAATTGACCCTAATTGGGATGTTGAATGCTGAAAAAAAATTATGATGAATAAACTGTGTTAAAGCTGAAATTAACTCTGTAATTGGATGAGTCTTGATTTCCCGAAAGTGTAGCTTTTTACGGAATTGGAATCGGAGGTCCGGAAGTCCTCCAACGGCGGAAAATGCGGAGAATTTTGCATTCTGCTTCGTGTTAGCGCAGGAACAGCTTTCTGTCTTGCGTTAACCGGTTAACCCAGGGTGTTAACCGGTTAACACTGTTAGGAATTGTGAAGTATTGCTGTTTTGCTTGCGTTAACCGGTTAACCCAGGGCGTTAACCGGTTAACACTGTTGTGAGTTGTGAAAATATTGCTGTTCTGTCTGCGTTAACCGGTTAACCCAGGGCGTTAACCGGTTAACACTATTGAGTTTTGCCAGAAAGCGTGTTCTGTGTTGCGTTAACCGGTTAACCCAGGGTGTTAACCGGTTAACACTGTTGGAAAAGTGAAAAATTAATATTTGAATAATGTGTGCATAATTGGTGTTTGGCCTATATTGGCGTATGATGTAATAGGGAATTAAGTCCCGCTGTTTTGAACAGTATAGGTATTAGTGGAGTGTGCTAATACTGTGATTAATTATTTGACATGATATGATGTTTTGATACATGTGTTGATGATGTCTGATGGTATGCATAATGCTGTGAATGTATATGTTATGTATGCTATTGTGAATGGACTGTTTATGGCTTAGAGTGTGAGCATATGTCCATTGTGGACTATTGTTGATGATTTTGCATTGCTAGGTGATTTAGCATGCATATTGTGGCCTTTATGGTGGTAGCTAATTCCCATGGTGAGGAATTAGTGAGTTAGTCATTATGGACTGTTGTTGATGTTTGCATGCTAGGTGAATTAGCGTGCATAGCATGGCCCTTGGGGTGGTAGCTAATTCCCATGGTGAGGAATTAGTGAGTGAGTCACTAGGTCTCAAATGAGTGGGACTAGTGGGCTTGGTAGCCGTATCTGGATTTGATCGGTGAGGTTGAACTATATGTTCACGAATAGTCGGTACCGCATGCATGGAGTCTCATTGCATAATGTATGTATGGCGTATGATATGAATGGATGTATTCCAGTATTATACGTGTGATGTGTGTTGTGTGTTGTGTTGATGTTGAGTATGATGGAGTTGATATTGCCGTTGCTGAATGTGTAATCTGATTAGGGTGATGAAATGTGTTAAATTACTTAACATTGCATGATATTTTGTAATGCTTATTATATCGATTGAGGAACTCACCCTTACAACTATTTTTCAGGTAACGAGCAGTGATTGAGTAGGAGCTAGTGCTTGGAGTCTAGTGTAGTTCCTTAGTGGGTCATGCTCTGGTAGATGTAACATCGGGATGGGATGTTTTAAATGTTTTATTGTTGGTTGTGAACCATTTTACATGTAATGTGTTACATGTTTTGCATGATTGATTTGATTTCTATCCGCTGCGTATTGTGCAAATACTTTATGTTTTGAATTAATAAAAGAGCATGACAGTTATTATGGTGAATGGTGTGAAATGATTGTGTGACACCCTTAATTGCATAATTACTCTGATTGATATATTGCTATTTTAATTAAATATTTGGGGTATTTTAGAAGGGTGTTACATTAGTGGTATCAGAGCATAGTCGGTCGAGTCGAGTCGTAATTATTCTGTTTCCCTGTACGTGATAGGTGTTGTGCAACCCTATCAGTACTTATTGTTTTAGCTTGTTGGGTTTTCAGAATAGAGATGGCTGGAAGAGGTAGAGATGATGCTGCGATTGCTGAGGCTCTGGGTATGCTAGCTGGAGTACTTGGGGGAAATCCGAATGTTGTGGGAATGGGAGCTGCTCGTCAACTGAGTGAGTTCCAGAAGAACAATCCTCCAATGTTCAAGGGAGCATACGATCCAGATGGCGCTCAGAAGTGGTTGAAGGAGATTGAGAGGATCTTCCGAGTGACTAAGTGTGCCGAGAACCAGAAGGTCAGGTTCGGTACGCATATGCTGTCAGAAGAAGCAGATGATTGGTGGGTTGCTACCCGCACTGAGTTGGAATCTGCTGGGAATGCTGAGATCACTTGGGCTGTGTTCAGAGAGAGATTCCTGAGGAAGTATTTTCCAGAGGATGTTAGAGGAAAGAAAGAGATAGAGTTCTTAGAATTGAAGCAGGGCAATCGGTCTGTTACTGAGTATGCTGCTAAGTTCACAGAGCTGTCGAAGTATTACACTCCCTATGATGAGGCTACTGGGGAATTTTCGAAATGTGTGAAGTTTGAGAACGGGTTACGTCCCGAGATCAAGCAGGCTATTGGGTATCAGCGAATTAGAGTGTTTTCTGACTTGGTTGACTGTTGCAGGATCTTTGAACAGGATACCAAGGCCAGAACGGAGAGCTATCAGCAGAGGGTTGATAGGAAAGGCAAGAATCAGAATGATCGTGGGAAACCGTATGCAGCTGGCAAAGGTTTCCAGAGACAGAGTGTGATGAAGAGACCTAGTGGGGGAGACTCCAGTGCCCCTGCTAAGTGTTACAGATGTGGTCAGGCTGGACATCGTTTCCATGAGTGTACCAGTACTGAGAAGAAGTGTTTCAAGTGTGGAAAAGGTGGTCACTTGGCTGCAGAGTGCCGGTTGAAGACTGTGACTTGTTTCAACTGTGGAGAGGTGGGTCATATTAGCCCACAGTGTCCTAAGCCTAAGAAAGAGAACCAGTCGGGAGGCAAGGTTTTTGCTTTATCGGGTTCTGAGACTTCTGCAGATGATCGTTTGATCCGAGGTACGTGTTATATTAATGGCTTTCCTCTTGTAGCTATTATTGACACAGGTGCGACTCATTCCTTTATATCTTTGGATTGTGCTGTGAAACTTAAGTTAGAGATATCTGAGATGCATGGAAGTATGGTGATTGATACTCCTGCGAAGGGTTCAGTGACTACTACTTCAGTTTGTTTAAATTGTCCTTTGAGTATTTTTGGTAGAGACTTTGGGATGGACCTAGTGTGTCTTCCCTTAGTACAGATTGATGTTATTCTGGGTATGAACTGGTTGGTGTTTAACCGAGTTTATATCAACTGTTTTGATAAGACGGTGATCTTTCCTGAGATTGAGGAAGGAAAGAGTTTGTTTCTATCAGCGAGGCAGGTGAATGAGGCAGTAGCAGATGGGGCAGAGTTGTTTATGCTGTTAGCGACTTTGGAGGCTAAAGATAAATTGGTGATTTGCGATTTAGCCGTGGTGTGTGATTTTCCTGATGTGTTTCCTGAAGAAGTGAATGAATTACCGCCAGAGCGTGAAGTTGAGTTCTCGATTGATTTGGTACCTGGTACTAGGCCGATATCGATGGCTCCGTACCGTATGTCTGCTGTTGAGTTAACTGAATTGAAGAGTCAGTTGGAAGATCTGTTGGATAAGAAATTTATTCGTCCGAGTGTGTCACCGTGGGGTGCACCAGTGTTATTGGTTAAGAAGAAAGAAGGTACTATGAGGTTGTGTGTGGACTACAGGCAACTGAATAAAGTGACGATCAAGAATCGGTATCCTTTGCCGAGGATTGATGATTTGATGGATCAGTTAGTTGGTGCGAGTGTGTTCAGCAAAATAGATTTGAGGTCGGGATATCATCAGATACGTGTGAAAGCTGAGGATATTCAGAAGACTGCTTTCAGAACAAGGTATGGACATTATGAGTATTCTGTAATGCCTTTTGGTGTGACTAATGCGCCTGGGGTATTTATGGAGTATATGAATAGGATTTTCCATCCGTACCTAGATCAGTTTGTTGTGGTGTTTATTGACGATATTTTGGTGTATTCGAAATCTGAAGAAGAGCATGCTGAACATTTGAGAGTGGTCCTAGGAGTTCTGCGAGAAAAGAAGTTATTTGCTAAACTGTCAAAGTGTGAATTTTGGTTAGAAGAGGTTGGTTTTCTTGGTCATGTGATTTCAAGAGATGGTGTTACTGTTGATCCTTCTAAGATAGAAGCGGTATCTAAGTGGGAAGCTCCGAAGTCAGTTTCGGAGATAAGGAGTTTCCTTGGTTTGGCTGGTTATTATAGGAAATTCATTGAGGGATTTTCTAAGTTGGCGTTACCGTTAACGATGTTGACTAGAAAGGGGCAAGCGTTTGTTTGGGACTCAAAGTGTGAAGAAGGTTTCCAAGAGTTAAAGAGAAGGTTAACTACTGCTCCTATTCTGATATTACCGAGTCCGTCAGAATCATTTGAGGTTTACTGTGATGCTTCATTGTTGGGTTTGGGTGGTGTGTTGATGCAGAATAAGCAGGTTATAGCTTATGCTTCGAGACAGCTGAGGATTCATGAGGGGAACTATCCGACGCACGATTTAGAGTTGGCAGCTGTGGTATTTGTTCTGAAGTTATGGAGGCATTACTTGTACGGGTCAAGATTTGAGGTTTTCAGTGACCATAAAAGTTTAAAGTATTTGTTTGATCAGAAAGAGCTGAATATGAGACAGAGGAGATGGTTAGAGTTTCTGAAGGATTATGACTTTGGTTTGAATTACCATCCGGGTAAAGCAAACGTAGTGGCTGATGCATTGAGTCGGAAATCATTGCATATGTCTATGTTAATGGTTAAGGAATTAGATTTAATTGAGCAGTTTAGAGACTTGAGTTTGGTGTGTGAGAGTACTCACAATAGTGTTAAATTGGGAATGTTGAAGTTAACGAGTGGTATTCTGGATGAGATTAGAGAGGGTCAGAAATCCGATGTGCTTTTGGTTGATAAGTTGACTTTAGTGAATCAAGGTCAAGGTGGTGAATTCAGAGTTGATGAGAATGGTGTTTTGAAATTTGGTAGTCGGGTGTGTATTCCGGATGTTACCGAACTTAAGAAGAGTATTCTTGAGGAAGGACATCGTAGTGGCCTGAGTATTCATCCTGGGGCTACGAAGATGTATCATGATTTGAAAAAGTTATTTTGGTGGCCGGGAATGAAAAGAGAAATTGCGAGTTTTGTTTATTCTTATTTGACTTGTCAGAAGTCAAAGATTGAGCATCAGAAGCCGTCTGGGCTAATGCAACTGTTGGCTATTCCAGAGTGGAAGTGGGATAGTATCAGTATGGATTTTGTTTCTGGATTACCGAGGACAAGTAAGAATTTTGAAGCTATTTGGGTGATTGTTGACAGATTGACAAAATCGGCTCATTTCATTCCGATCAGAATGGATTATCGGTTAGAGAGATTAACCGAGTTGTATATTGAGAAAATTGTAAGTTTGCATGGGATTCCGTCGAGTATTGTTTCGGACAGAGATCCTAGATTTACATCGAAGTTCTGGGAAGGTTTGCAGAGGGCTTTGGGAACTAAGCTGAGATTGAGTTCTACATATCATCCGCAGACTGATGGTCAGACTGAGAGGACGATTCAGTCATTAGAGGATCTTTTGAGGGCTTGTGTTTTGGAAAAGGGAGGTGCTTGGGATTGTTATTTACCTTTGATTGAGTTTACCTACAACAATAGTTTTCATTCGAGCATTGGTATGGCGCCGTTTGAAGCTTTGTATGGTAGGAGATGTCAGACACCTTTATGTTGGTATGAGTCCGGTGAGAGTGTTGTGGTTGGACCGAAGATTGTTCAACAAACTACGGAAAAGATTAAGATGATTCAGGAGAAGATGAGAATTGCTCAGAGTCGTCAGAAGAGTTATCACGACAAGAGAAGGAAGTCACTTGAGTTTCAAGAGGGGGATCATGTGTTTCTCCGTGTTACTCCGATAACTGGGGTTGGTCGAGCTTTGAAGTCGAAGAAGTTGACACCTCGATTTATTGGTCCTTATCAGATTTTGGAGAGGATAGGAGAGGTAGCCTATCGTATCGCTTTACCGCCGTCACTTGCGAATTTGCATGAGGTTTTTCATGTGTCTCAGTTGAGGAGGTACATTCCTGATCCGTCGCATGTGGTCCAAATAGATGATGTACAGGTGAGAGATAACCTGACTGTCGAAACATCACCTATGAGGATCGAGGATCGAGAGTTGAAGCAGTTGCGGGGTAAAGAGATTGCCTTGGTGAAGGTAGCTTGGAGGGAGAGTCATGCTTCTTCCTTTTATGGCCATGATGGCTTTTAGATTTATGGTGGGAGGTGTGCTGGAGACACGAAGAGAGGTTATAAGCAATTAGTCTAGCCAAAAGAGCAGACGAGCCAACAAGAAATACCTCAGTGCCCGCAGGAGCAGAGCGTTTGTGTTTTTTGGATTTTTTGGAGACGGAAGAGACAGTAGGTTCTGTCGAACGTGGTTGACCCTGCACATAAGTAAAACATTAGCAACCAGATAATGTTCCCCTTTAGAAAACAAAAGCGAATGGAGATGCTTCAAAGAGGAGCATACAGAAGAGCTAGGTTTCTTTAAGACTTGAGATATGGGGCGTGTAACACCCCGATAAAAATAAGATAATTATTTAATTTAAGTTAATATTATATTTATTAATTTAATTAAATAATTGGAATTATTGGATTATTATAATTATTATTATTATTGGAATAATAATTATTGGGAAGTATATAAGTTGGAAATAAGAAAAGGGTTCCATTTTTTGGTAAAAAGAGTTTTACGTGAAAAGCAGAGAAACGGCTGAAAAGAGGAAAAAAGGCAAAGAGACAGAGCAAGAGGAAGAAGGTTGGAGAAGAGAAAAGCTTGAAGCTTAAAGATTCGCCGGATTAACTCAGGTAAGGGGGGTTTATCGTCGTTTAATGGGTATTATGGGTTAACATGTAATGGGTAGTGATGAACCGTTGAATTGACCCTAATTGGGATGTTGAATGCTGAAAAAAAATTGTGATGAATAAACTGTGTTAAAGCTGAAATTGACTCTGTAATTGGATGAGTCTTGATTTCCCGAAAGTGTAGCTTTTTACGGAATTGGAATCGGAGGTCCGGAAGTCCTCCAACGGCGGAAAATGCGGAGAATTTTGCATTCTGCTTCGTGTTAGCGCAGGAACAGCTTTCTGTCTTGCGTTAACCGGTTAACCCAGGGTGTTAACCGGTTAACACTGTTAGGAATTGTGAAGTATTGCTGTTTTGCTTGCGTTAACCGGTTAACCCAGGGCGTTAACCGGTTAACACTGTTGTGAGTTGTGAAAATATTGTTGTTCTGTCTGCGTTAACCGGTTAACCCAGGGCGTTAACCGGTTAACACTGTTGAGTTTTGCCAGAAAGCGTGTTCTGTGTTGCGTTAACCGGTTAACCCAGGGTGTTAACCGGTTAACACTGTTGGAAAAGTGAAAAATTAATATTTGAATAATGTGTGCATAATTGGTGTTTGGCCTATATTGGCGTATGATGTAATAGGGAATTAAGTCCCGCTGTTTTGAACAGTATAGGTATTAGTGGAGTGTGCTAATACTGTGATTAATTATTTGACATGATATGATGTTTTGATACATGTGTTGATGATGTCTGATGGTATGCATAATGCTGTGAATGTATATGTTATGTATGCTATTGTGAATGGACTGTTTATGGCTTAGAGTGTGAGCATATGTCCATTGTGGATTATTGTTGATGATTTTGCATTGCTAGGTGATTTAGCATGCATATTGTGGCCTTTATGGTGGTAGCTAATTCCCATGGTGAGGAATTAGTGAGTTAGTCATTATGGACTGTTGTTGATGTTTGCATGCTAGGTGAATTAGCGTGCATAGCATGGCCCTTGGGGTGGTAGCTAATTCCCATGGTGAGGAATTAGTGAGTGAGTCACTAGGTCTCAAATGAGTGGGACTAGTGGGCTTGGTAGCCGTATCTGGATTTGATCGGTGAGGTTGAACTATATGTTCACGAATAGTCGGTACCGCATGCATGGAGTCTCATTGCATAATGTATGTATGGCGTATGATATGAATGGATGTATTCCAGTATTATACGTGTGATGTGTGTTGTGTGTTGTGTTGATGTTGAGTATGATGGAGTTGATATTGCCGTTGCTGAATGTGTAATCTGATTAGGGTGATGAAATCTGTTAAATTACTTAACATTGCATGATATTTTATAATGCTTATTATATCGATTGAGGAACTCACCCTTACAACTATTTTTCAGGTAACGAGCAGTGATTGAGTAGGAGCTAGTGCTTGGAGTCTAGTGTAGTTCCTTAGTGGGTCATGCTCTGATAGATGTAACATCGGGATGGGATGTTTTAAATGTTTTATTGTTGGTTGTGAACCATTTTACATGTAATGTGTTACATGTTTTGCATGATTGATTTGATTTCTATCCGCTGCGTATTGTGCAAATACTTTATGTTTTGAATTAATAAAAGAGCATGACAGTTATTATGGTGAATGGTGTGAAATGATTGTGTGACACCCTTAATTGCATAATTACTCTGATTGATATATTGCTATTTTAATTAAATATTTGGGGTATTTTAGAAGGGTGTTACAGGGCGCCTATCATCGTCAGAGGATGGCTCAGGGGCAACCTACAGGAAAGGAAAGGATGGCTAAGAATAAAAGTAAAAATCAAAGGAGATAGTGAGGCAGCAAGAGTCGAATCTGAGCCTTTTGTATCGAGGGAGTAGGTTGGTCAGCAGATACAGAACCTGCAGGATTTAGTGGAAGCGCTACACATAAATAAAGGAAACGCAAGTAAGTGATAAGATTCAGCTAAACGGGAGTGTTAAAATTTCCAGAGAAATGTTACCAAGTTGCGTGGTTTCAAACACGCTAACATATTGAGGGTCAATATGAAGCGGTTCTGAGTACTCAGGCAGATAATACTTCGTTGGGACCACTCTGTCGGCCTTTCTCTTTTTAGAGGCGTTCTGTATGTATGAAATGGGACAATAAAACCACACTGGAACCAAATGACCAAAGGCCAAAGCCAGTGGACTAGATGGCAGAGGGGGGAATTTGAGTTTTCCGGAGTGAAAGGCGTAAAGATATTTGTCTTTCACGTAAGCAGGGATTTTGAGTTTCGAAAGTTGGTCGGTTACTTTAGCTTTTAGTTCGACCGCAGCTTCCCAGATGGTCCCACGAAGATTATCTGGTCGATACACAACTTGGAAATAATTCTGGAAAGCCCGAATTTATTTGACATGAAAAGCCTTACATTTAGTCGACTTCGCCTGCAAACAAACAAAAGCCACAGTTAATTCAGAAAGTTTTGCATCAGGATCTCCAACATAAAGGGTAAAATAGGACTGACACCAATCATGGAATTCCTTGGTACAGTAGTGGGCTGGTCGGAAAGGGAGAGAGGGAAGACGCGGTCGGTTTTTCCAAATGTTTTCGAGTTCCTCTTCGACCTCGCTCCAAGGTTGGCCGCAAAGGATATTGGAAAGCAACTCTTGAGAAGAAAACATAGGTTTGGGGATGAATTGGGAAAGGCCAAATTGCCTGGCCACAAGGTTAGGCAGGTAAGCCATTAGACCAGGATTGCTGCTAGCAGTCTCTGCCAACAAGAAGCGAGGGACCAAAAATTGCCTCCAAATGAGGAAGGATTCAGTCCTTAGTTCACCATCAACCGGAGGGAAAGGTCTGGTAAGCCACTTAGGACCCTCAGTTCGACGACAAAAAGGGGCCATAGAGGGTAGGAAATCGACACGAGTCAACATGATGTCGAAGATGAGGCGAAACACTCGAAGGTCCGGAAAGTTCTTGTCGATGGGTGTCAAGGGGATCAACCGTTTCCAAATAACATGTCGTTCCTCTGGGGGACATGCAACCCTCCTCATCACATAGGGGGCTACATCTTTGGAGAAGGTGGCATTGAGCCACAATTGCAGGAACCAGAATGGGCCATGAACCAATACATTCTTCTTCCTGGAGTTCTCAGGGTCGAAGAGTCTAATCTGGAAGATAACCTCAGAGAGAGACTCATAGAGAGAGGCTAGTATCAGTTGGCCCAATGAAACGTCACACTCTTGATGCAATTGGGTTACCAGGAGAGCAAAGTGTTTGGCTACCTTCATAGACCTTGAGTAGAAAACAAAACGGGACAGCCAAAGGGTCAAGAACGCCACATGTTCCTCGTCGGACACGGGGCCTGAAGAAGTGGCGTGATGATCAATAAAGTTGTTGTATGTTGGTTTGCGAGAGTCACCAACGTCGAACCTCAAGGAGACTGGTGCTACGGCCTCGCAGTCAAAAACTTCGCCAGTCGGTCTCAATCCAGTGATTGCAGCAATGTCTAGGAGTGTCGGCGTGATCATGCCACATCTAGTATGGAAAGAGTTGGTCGAACTCTCCCAGAATTGAAGGGCGGCTAATAACATGCCACAATACTAGAGAGGGACACAGTGGGCAATCTGTAGGAGGGTATAGATGCTTGTCCTTTTCCAGTGGTCGATTTTCTTTGTTTCCAACTGGTCCATCCAAGCACAAAACTTAGGGCAATTCCTGGGAGGAGCGGTCCTGAAGTTCCTATCGACGTATCGAAGGGAGAAGGGTTGTTGAGCAGATATCGCAGGTTCAGAAATGTGACTGGCGGGAAAAAGGGAGGAGTCATTTTTGGTAATATCTGGGTGTCGGTTTTCTGGAAGAGGACCTAGAAACGCTAAGGGTTCATTAGCCAGAGAGAAAGGAATCAATACCTGAGAACGCCTGATTTTCTCCTTTTCTTCTACCAATGGAGGCTCAGGGACATACTCCCTGCCATCAATGTTGATGGGGCGCGTGAGTTCAGCAGCTGAAGGTTTGTTAGAGGTGGCCATGGAGAGAACATAAGGGTTCTTCGTTGTGGAGTGGAAGATTTTTCACAGAAAAAGCAGAAGACAGGTGAATGCTGAATCAAGAATGCCAAAAAAGAGAAGAAGAAAGAAGAATGAGGGTTTTATAGCCCTTAAACCCTGAGCAAAGAAGAGGGAGCGGTTACACTTCCTTGGCCGACACGTATACTCACGTTCCTACACCTACAAACACGTGGAGGAGAGAAGGCAAACGAAGAGACAAACACGTTCAGTTTTGGAGACGTGAAGTGACGTAGACGTGATTTTGTGCGTCTCAAGGAGAAGTAGAAACACTCGCCATGATTGTCTGACGTCACCCACGTGGGATACACAGAGGTCCCACTAAGTAGAAGCGGGAACAGTAAAGGGTAAGTCCGCAGTTTCAGAGATGCCATCATCTCATCAATATCGACAGTCGAAAATGGCATCTCTGGGGGGCATTTTGTTACCACGAAATATTCCTAAGGCAGGTTGAAAGCACAAGTAATGAAAGAGTCCTATGAATGAGGGGATCATACCCTACCAAAAGGTAAAAAGATGTTGAAAGCAAGCAAGAAAGAAAAACAAACCAAAGGACGAGGCCGACAGGGAAAGCTGGCTCCGTCGACAGGCCATTATGTCGACCAACGCGAGGCTTGGGACTTAAAGAATTCTAATTAAAAGTGCAGAAGACAGCTTCTCCCTAACGTCTGGGCGGGAGAAATTTGAAATTTAAAACAAAATAGCAGTTCCAAAAGAAATAAGAGCGCCATAACGTGGAGCAGTTAGCAAGACATGGGTGCGGCGGTTATGCAGATCGTGTGTCATAACATCTGCTAGTTTCTAGGAAGTTAGCTTAGGAGTACTTTTCCTCTAGTTTAGTATAAATAGGAGTATCCCACAAGGGGCTCAGGGTGTTCACTTGTACTACAAAATCACTTGTAAGAAAACTTCCCATTCCCAATGCGAGGAAGTAAGAGTTTCTCTGAGAGTGCTATGTACGTGAATCACCACATTTATTTCAATGCAATTTCCCTACTTTTCAATTGTTCCCGTTGAACATCTTATCTTAATTTCTTTTGTTTTTGAGTTATCATTTTACGTTGTCGTTTACGCTGTCGACACTGACTCTATCACGATCATAGAGTTCACCAAAAGCGTGTTTGTAGTATACATCATTTGAATGTTGTAGCGATGTCGGTCACGAGTCACCTACAGGTGATAACATTGTCTAAAACCGTTCGTATGGAAAAGCCCTACGCTTGTTCGACACTTTGTTGGGAGTCGTTCCTCACAAAGTCATTTCGTCGAAGTTTGAACAAGTCTCACTTGCACTAGCACATGTCCTAGGATCAACTGGTCGATCCTGCAAGTAACCCTTCGTTTTAAGTCTAGGGAGGATCAGAGGTTGTTTATCAATTTCCACAGTAAACAACACCATGCAAAATTAAACCATAAGCATATAAGAATCATCCATAATGGCAAAATCACAATCACAACTCATGCATGCAATCAAGAGTAAAGGATTTAATTTCTAATGAGTTCTAATTGAAAATTAAAGAGCTAAAATCTAAACTAAATTTAATTAAAATCCAAAGTAGAAATCTATCCTAATTAAACCAACCATTTTTAATGTTTATTTTTTATGAATTAACATGACATTGAAATTAAGCATGTTAAAACCTCACCTCATATGGATTTTGACGGAGAATTAATGAAACTCTAACAATTAAATTCAAATAAATTATAAAAGAGAAAATATTGTAATTAACCATATACATGAATTACTATAAATTTACATGAATTAAAATATGCATGGTCGTGAATTAAAATCATGGAAAAATTGACAAAAGAATTGATTAAAAAATAAGCAATTAAATAATTAGCAATTAAATCTTCCGGGATGCATAAACCAATGGGTGTGAAATATGGAAACAGGGGCTTTGGGCCTAACATATAAGGCTCAAATACAAGGTGTTGTTGTTAGGTTCATCAAAGGGTAGCCTAAGCAAAATAGGGGTGTAAACCCCAAAACAATAGGCTTAATGGTTCTAAGCCCAATCGAAAATGGCCAAGGGAAAGGAGAAAATTCATAAACATACTTTTTCTCCTCTACATATCATTTTCATGTTAATGTCAAAAATCACCACCACCAGAGCTTTTCTCCACCGCGCTGGAGGCGGCGGAGTAGGTCGGAATCAAGAAATAACACCACTAATCTACTTCTTTCGACCTTCTCTACCATAATCTCTCATCAATTATTTCCAAAGATTAACCAATTCTTTCAATTGAAGTAAGAAAACTATGAATCCTAACTATGAAAAATGAAATTAAATGGAGGATGAGAAGAACCAAGCCACCAAACATTTGGGCTTTGATTCTCCAATGCAAAAGCTATATTATGGTATAAAAAATTCAGCAAATAAGAAGGAATAAAAATTCGTCGACCTGCAAGACGGAGGATTGTCTTGGAATTTGTTGAAATATGAAGATGAAGAAGATGAAGAAACCCAGAGGTATGCTACTTTGAACCTTTAATCTTCTACTTCTTCTATGAACTTATTCTCTTCAAGAATTAGCTCTGAAAATTTTTGAACTAAGTTATTATTATTGATGTTGATTATGTGAGTGTTAGAGTAATGTAGAATGTATAAGGTTTAGCTTAATTGGTAACAAACTTCAAGGTGAAGCTTTCTCTAATGGTGATAGAGCTTTAGTATGGAGAAAGGAATTGGAGAAGATGAATTTAGAGAATAAAAACTAAATTTGCTTCAGATATGGTGAACAAGTTACACATTCGAAAATAGGTGTTCTAGGCTTGTTTTTTGAGGCTATAACGTACTTGTAACAAGTTACCTGGTTTTGTGTAACCATTTAGACACTCGAAAAATGTGTGTTTTCTAGCGACTGGATATGATGAAAAGGCAGGTGTAACGGATTACCTGATTCTTGGTAACCGGTTACCAAAATGCAATTTTGGCTTATTTGGCTACTGGAATGGCATGAGTAGCAGGTGTAATCGGTTACATGTTTTTTTGTAACCGGTTACCAACATGGAAACTTGGGTTTTTATGTTTTGGATGCAGTGGCTTGAAAAGGTGATCTATGCATTGATCTCTGTGACTGATTGTGCGTTGTGTATGATTTTGCATGTCTAGCACCTAGTAGGATGAATAACACTTTAGCGTGGCATGAAAGCTCAGACATGGAGAATTCATGAAGGGGTGAAACTTGTAGTGTTGAGGATGGTCAGTTGACTTTGGTTAACCATTTGACCAAAAAGCCAGTAGTTGACCAAAAGTCAATTATGTGTTAACTGATGTAAAATAGTGTAATTTGGTTTTGAACTTTTTTGTAATGGAATATTGAACACTTGAACTTGAACTTGAACTTGAATGAAACATGAATTTGAAGGAATGAATCTTGATTTCTCTAACTTGACTATGAATTGCAAGGCCTCGACTTGAATCCATACCAAATGATAAAATCCATAAAAGAATAGCAAATCACACTTGCATCCCATAATCAGATTCAATGCCACGATTAAGTGTAGCATAAAAATACCACATACTTGATTCTTAAGAACACCATGAAGAGCAACCTATCCAACACTACCAACCTTTAAATTAACGATGTTTATCTAATAAATAAAATTGTACATGAATGAATATGCAGATAAGCTTAGGGTCAAAATTTAGGACAAATTTTTGGGTATGACAAGAGTTGCCACCAAAATTTATTTAATTCCGAAGGAAAGGGAAAATATCGATAAAACCCAAGGCAAAAAGAAACATGGTAAAGAAGTCGGTTATGCAAGGGGAAGGTATTAACACACCTCACATTCGTTGTACTCAACGGGAACCGTTTTGATTGTTCTTTGCACGAGTGTGTGTTATTATCTAAAGGTTACTTGCGAAAAGGGAAAAAATACCAAGGATTCAAACTTTCGTGCCTACATATCCTTATAGTGCAATGACAAAATCAGAGCTTTGTAGTTCGTGGTAGAAAACACAGATGTATTGGTTATTTTTAGGGAACAATTATAATTGTATCCTAGAAGTGTGTAGACGTTAGCTGACTTGATCCTTGTTCGGATGCTTCGATCTTTTAGTGTGACTACTAAGGAATGGATTATAACAGTTATTTTATGAAAATAAAAAAAGTTGTTTTGTAAAAGGTTTGTGTGTCAAAAATAAAAGAAAGAGTTGATTGAATAAAAGAAAGAGAACTTGCTTGAGGTGAATACAAAAGAAATTTCCTGAATTGAGAAAAAGTTTGGTTGAAAGAGGAAAGTATTGTTGTGGTGTGATGAAAGTGTCGTTTGGACCAAGGGTTGTGTTTTTTAATCCATAGGGTAGGTGTGTCTGAATCAAAGAGTATGGCCAATGCAAGATCGTATAGTTTTCCTAGATCCAAGTATCAAGGCCTACAAAAAAAAGGGTTTCCAGATCATGAAGCTCAACAAGGCAATGTATGAAGGTTTGCCAGTGTATGAGGCTCCACATGGAAATGCATGAGAGTTTCTAGAGCATTAGGCTCCATATGGAAATGCATGAAAGTTGCTAGAGCATGAGGCTCCATAAGGAAAAATAAAAGAAAAGGGTTTTCCAGAGCATGAGGCTCGACAGGGCAATGCGTGAGGTTTATCAAAGCATGAGGCTCCATAACATCATGTATGAAAGTTTTCTAGAGCATGAGGCTCCATAGGTAAATGCATGAGGGGTTTTGACTCAAAGATAGGTGCTTGACCATGAGGTGTTTAAACCAAAGATTGTATGGATGTCAAAGACAATATGTATTTGGTCTAAGGGGGAGTGTAAGAGATAGGTGTGATGGATGTTAACTGTTGCAACATATGTGGGGATGAAGACTTGACAATTATTTGGTTTGAATTTCACCAAAGTGTAGGAATGCAGACGAATACTTTGAATAACTGACGCCTACAACCCATACACAAAGATACTCAGAACAAGGATAGGAATAATCCTTCTCCTTCTTCTTTGTTGCTTACTGCTCGTGGCGCATAATTTGCATCATGACTGACAAGTGTTGGAGATGAATCTTTTTGTTGTGCTTGATATCCATAATCTTCAGCCTTGAGGTCTTGCATGATATCTTGAATTTGTGTTTAATTTGAGGTCTAATGCAGTGCCAACGTATATGGTTAGTCCTATCAAGTGATCAAGAGATTTCTGATCACTTGACTGGATAGGGGAAGCAGATTAAATGAAATGATTAATTGATCAAAGAGGGCTTTGGTCAATTCAATCAATAAGGGATATGATCAGGATATCAAACACGTGGATTTTAAATTGAAGGATTAAAATCAAGAAGAAATTAGAATGATAACACCTATTAATTTCTAAAAATCTAAATTGAAAATTCTAAACTGATATACTTAATTTCTAATGTGAAACTAAATGTATTATTATTTTTATAAGAATTTTTCAGATGAGATTAAAGCTAATTAAATCCTAAACATTACTATTAATTTTCTAAATGTTTTAAAAGGAATTTTTATGTATTAAAATGTACTAAATTATGACAAAATAATTAAATAAAAGAAAAAAGATAAAAAATAGATAAAAAATAGAAATAGGCACAAATATGCGGGGGTGTGCAGTAGGAATAGAGGTGTATGTTAAGCAAATTGGCTATGGACCTGGTAGAAGGCCCAATGTGAAGCTAGTGTTGTTAGCGCCAAGACCATGGGGTATTCAAGCAAAAAGGCGTTGGGCCTAGATTCAGAAGGCCCAAATGTGTGGTCTTGTGTTACTTTAGAAGAGGGGGTCTTGGTGGACCTAATGGGGTAAGGCCTTAGGCCTAAGCTTAAAAGCCAAGAGAAGAGGGGAATTCTCATAATGAAATTCAATTCAACTTTCACTCAAACATGCCTCTCCATCACAGACCTCACCTGAGCCACAACTTTGTCGCGCCAGAAATCGTCCTCGGCTGCGGTGAAGGTCCAACCACCCCCAAAATTACCTTATTCTAACTGTCTTCCTCCCCTCTCTTTTAATACAACACTAATTTTCCCTAATTCCCAATAAAAACTTCAAATCGAAGCGAACAGAGCATAAACCCTAATAACAGAATCTAAAATTAAAAGGCAATGGGAAGCTAAATGGAGTCCAAACCTTAGGGATTTTGTTAAAAACAATTAAAAATTCTGTTATTACCTTTCCAAAAACTAATAAAATTTATTTGTAGAGTCACTTTAGTTGTATTTTTGAGTTTTATCATTTTATTCTCTCAATGTATAAATACTCATGTAATATTCCCAATTCAAAATTAATGCCAAAATTACTATTGATCAAATACTACTCTTTTCTCTCTAATTCTCTCTCAACTTCATCTTCCCCAAATTTCTTTTCTTCCACCATTGTCAAACCTTCAATTTGAGTTTTATGTTCTAACATTTGGCATCAAGAGCCTGGATTATCGATCCTAATCCGCTGCAACAATGGCAACCGTTTCCAATGATCGAATTCCCACCAATCTCCTGATTCTTGATTCGAAGAACTATGATAAATGGGCGAAACAAATGAGGGTCTTGCTTGGTTATCAAGAGGTGCTTGAGATCGTCGTCAATGGAGTTACACAATTAGGGGCAGAGGCTACCAACATTCAAAGAGCTACACATAAAGAAGAGAAGAAGAAGGATTACCAAGCCCTATTCTTGAGTCATTCGTGTGTTGATAACGACAATTTCGAGAAGGTTGTCGATTGTGAATCGGCGAAGCAAGCATGGGAAATCTTGGAGAAAGCATATGTCGGTGCTGTCAAAGCGAAGGTTGTAAGGTTACAAACTTACAAGCGACAATTCGAGTTAACACAAATGGAAGACAAAGAAATAATCAACGACTACATTACGTGCATTACCCGGTTAGTTAATCAAATCAAATCTTGTGGGGAAACGATTCTTGAGCAGAATGTTGTATCAAAAGTATTGCGTTCGTTAACGTCGAGTTTCGATAACATAGTTGTGGCTATTGAAGAATCAAAGGATCTAACAACTTTGAGCAAGGATGAATTGCAAAGTTCGTTAGAGGCACATGAACAAAGGATGGATGAGAGAGGAGCCGACAAAGCCAAAGCGGAGATTGCTTTGCAAGCGCGTTTCAATGAAAAGAATAAGAAGTCGAAAGGAAAATTTGCGGCGAGAGGTAAAACAAATTTTCAGAATTTTGGTTCAAACGATTCGCAAAATTCAAAGCATTCGATGAGTGAAAAGGGTGAAAGTAGCTCCAAGGATAGTGGTCATAGAAATGGTTTTAAGAAGCGTGAAGTGAGTAAGGTGCAATGCTACAAGTGTAGAAAGTTTGGACACTTTGCAAATTCGTGTCGTGGTAAATCGAATGAAAATCACAATAATGAAGCCAAGGTTGCTAGGGAAGAGGTAGATGATGAGGACACACTTCTAGTAATGATCACGGAGGAGAGTTATGGCATTACGCATGTTCCGGGCAACAGCTACAGTAGTGACAGTTTGCGGGACAACAGTTGTACCGTTCCGAAAAATAGCGAGAAAATGCATTCGGATCGAAGTGCATTGGTTACCGTTCGTGATGGAGTCCAAGGGAGAGATGAGTGGTACTTGGGTTCCTGTTGTTCAACACATATGACGGGTCGAAAAGATTGGTTTGTGCAAATCAATCAAGCGGCAAAAAAGTAAAGTCAAATTTGCCGACGACACCACTTTAAGCGCCGAAGGGGTAAGAGATGTTTTGATTGGAAAAAGGAATGGCGGATATTCAAGGATTAAATATGTCTTGTATATACTGGGAATTAAGTGTAATCTTTTAAGCATTGGCCAATTACTTGAAAGAGGATACAAAATTCGTTTGGAGGACAAGATTTTACGCGTTTTGGATTCAAATGGTGTGTTGATTCTAAAAGTGCCGATGGCTGCCAATAGAACCTTTAAGGTTGAGTTAAAGGTTATGGAGCATCGTTGTCTAGCTACCGCGGCAAGTAGAGATGAGTGGTTATGGCATTACCGTCTTGGTCACCTTAATTTTAGGGATCTAAGAAAGTTGCAACAAAGTGAAATGGTAACGGGGCTGCCACACATTAGTATTCCAACTAAATTGTGTGAGGAATGTGTGAACACTAAACAACACAAGAATGTGTTTAGCAAAGATGTGGGTCGAAGAACCAAAGGCTTACTTGAGGTGGTATGTTACGACGTTTGCGGACCGA
Organism: Lathyrus oleraceus; assembly: GCF_024323335.1. NCBI lineage: Eukaryota > Viridiplantae > Streptophyta > Magnoliopsida > Fabales > Fabaceae > Lathyrus > Lathyrus oleraceus. The sequence goes on from NC_066582.1 coordinate 299,024,377, forward strand.
TGCAAGTAGAGACTTATGGTGGCAATCGATATTTTGTTACGTTCATTGACGATTTTAGTAGGAAGCTTTGGACATATCTTATCAAGAGAAAAGATGAGGTATTTGGAGTTTTCAAGAATTTCAAATCCATGGTGGAGCGTGAGTATACCTCTAGTGAGTTTGGGAAGTTTTGTGATCTTGAGGGAATTGTACGTGAGGTGGTGCCTCCGTATACGCCTCAACAAAACGGGGCTACCGAGAGGAAAAGTCGCACAATAATGAACATGGTGCATAATATGCTTTGTGGGAAAAATTTGCCTAAGGAATTGTGGGGTGAGGCCGTGTCTACAGCCACCTACTTGTTGAATAGGTGTCCCACTAAGAAGCTGGAGAAACTCACACCGGAAGAGGCTTGGAGTGGCTTCAAACCGAATTTGAATCATTTGCGCGTTTTTGGATCGATTGCATATCGTCATGTACCGGACCAACTTCGGAAGAAATTGGATGATAAGGGTGAGAAGATGATATTTGTAGGATATCACTCTATTGGAGGGTACAAGTTGTTCGATGGAAAAAATCGGAAGATCGTCATAACCCGGGATGTGACTTTTGATGAAGTCAAAAATGCAGAAAATGCAGCAGTAACCGATTACCCTAATAGTAGTAATCGATTACTCATAGAAAAACAACAACAACAATTTTTTGAAATCACTGATCTGGAGGCTTCCGACACCGCTGTACCAGCACCTACAATAGCGCAAAATGATGTTGTTAATAATGGTAGACCAGTGAGGCAAAGAGCCTTGCCTCATAGACTCCGAGATTACGAAAGATTCCAAGATAACAAAGTGAATAACGATGGTGATTTTGTTTATTTCGCGCTTATGGCCGAATCTGAACCGGTAAATGAGGAAGAAGCCTTAAGTGATCCTAAGTGGATATGTGCAATGAAAGAGGAGCTGGAATCTATTGAGAAAAACGATACTTGGGAGTTGGTCAATTTACCACTTGGAAAGAAACCGATAGGTGTGCGATGGGTCTATAAGGTTAAAGCAAATCCCAAAGGTGAAGTAATCAAGCACAAAGCTTGATTAGTGGCGAAGGGGTTCTTTCAACGAGAAGGTATAGACTATGAGGAGGTATTCGCACCGGCGGCTAGATTAGAGACTATTCGTTTGGTTGTTGGTATTGCACATAGCAACAATTGGATGGTTTACCAAATGGATGTCGAATCTGCGTTTTTGAATGGTCCTCTTGTTGAGGAAGTTTATGTGGGTCAGCCACCTGGTTTCATGATAAAAAATCAAGAGATGAAGTATTACAAGCTACACAAGGCGTTGTATGGTTTGAAGCAAGCTCCAAGAGCTTGGAACAAACGTATTGACGACTTTCTTATTGACATTGGTTTCAAATGATGTGTATCCGAACATGGAGTTTGTGTGAGATCGGATACGAATGATGGTGTTATTATACTTTACTTGTATGTTGATGATCTCTTGATTATGAGCAGCCATGACAAGAGTGTTTCAAGGTTCAAAAGTGAGCTCATGAGAGAGTTTGAGATGTCGGACCTTGGTGTCATGAATTACTTCCTTGGCATAGAGTTTCAAAAGTCAAAAGTGGGACTGCTTATGCACCAAAGGAGGTATGTTCTAGATATTTTGAAAAATTGTGATATAGAGCATTGTAATGCTTCTATTACACCTTGTGAGGCTAGAGCGCAGTTGTCCAAAAGTGATGAGGAGGATGATATCGATCCAACGTTTTACCGGAGCTTGATTAGATCGTTACGGTATTTGTGCAATACGCGACCGGATTTTGCTTTTAGTGTCGGTATTACGAGTAGATTCATGGAGAGACCTAAGATATCTCACTTGGCGGCGGTCAAGAGGATCCTTAGATATGTGAAAGGTACTCTTGGTTACGGAATTCTCTTTCCCGCATCAGACACGGGGCATAAGTGCAATTTACTTGGCTACACCGATTCTAATTGGTGCGGAGATAAAGATGACCAAAAATCGACGGCGGGGTACATCTTTATGTTTGGTAGTACACCAATCTCTTGGTGTTCGAAAAAGGAACCGGTTGTCGCACTCTCTTCTTGTGAGGCCGAGTACAGTGCGGCGTCGTCAGGTGCGTGCCAAGCTATGTTGCTTATGAATCTATTGAAGGAATTGGGATGTGGTGATGATGCTGCCACCACACTGTTTGTAGACAATGTTTCTGCAATAAATCTTGTGAAGAATCCGATTGCACACGGAAGGAGCAAGCATATTGAGATACAGTTTCATTATTTGAGAGAATTGGTTGATGATGGAAAGCTTAGATTGAGTTATTGCCGAAGCGAAAACCAAGTCGCGGATTTGTTGACAGAGGGTGTGACAAATGATGTGTTCAAGAGGCTAAAGAAATGCTTGAGCATGGTGGACTTGGAGCAACTAAAGTGAGGTGGTGTGTTAAAAGCAATTAAAAATTCTGTTATTACCTTTCCAAAAACTAACAGAATTTATTTGTAGAGCCACTTTAGTTGTATTTTTGACTTGTATCATTTTATTCTCTCAATGTATAAATACTCTTGTAATATTCCCAATTCAAAATTAATGCCAAAATTACTATTCATCCAATATTACTCTTTTCTCTCTAATTCTCTCTCAACTTCATCTTTCCCAAATTTCTTTTCTTCCACCATTGTCAAACCTTCAATTTGAGTTTTATGTTCTAACAGATTTGACTCCTCATGGGAAACTCTACATCTTGGTAAGCAGAAATGATCAAGAGGAGAGGGTGATGGAACCTACCAACGAGGACAAGGATTTCCCCAGTCAGATTTGATACTCTACATCAATGAAGAAAAGAAGAAATCCATAGATGACTGCAAATTTCAGGTCACAACTATGCTCTTATCTTGAATCTTTGTCTTCTCCTTCTTCTCCACTACTTAGTCCATAGGTGTTGTCGTGTTGCTTCTGTAATATTATTGATATTAACTGCATGTGATGGAGTAGAGTGATAGGAGTATAGTGATTGAGGGAGAGCCTTAGAGAGAAAACAACAAGAATTGGGATAATTCTCAATGAATTTTTCACTTTGTGATTGGTAGAGTGTGATTGTGATTCTTAGAAGTGATTGTTGATGATAATTGAAGCGGTGAACTGAATTTATAAGAGTTGAAAAGTGTAACAGAATTGGGAAGGTTGGGCAAGTATGTTAGCATGGTTAGGAAATGGGTTATTTTTAATGCAGTTGAAGAGGAAATCAGTTAGATGTTATGACTCTGTTAAAGTTTTGTTAGGATGTTGGAGGTTAGTTAATGTTAGTGAAGTTAGAGTTTGAGTTTGAATTATATTGAAGCTAATGAAATTAGTTATGTAGTTAGGCTTAACAGTTATGAAGGAGCTATGTTACATGGTTATTTTAACAATTGGAACTGTCAGTGCAATGTTATGAAGGAGGAAAAATAAGAAGGTTGTTAAGCTAGCTTGATGTGAAAAATAAGTTGGAATTAACTGATTAGTGGTTATGTTCTATTTTGAAAATATATGTTGATGCTAACTTAGTTCAAATGGTAGCTTTCTGTGGTTAGAAACATCAGCAAGAAAAATGTTAATGCACAGTGATTTTGATTTTGCTACTTAATTTGAAGTTAGAAATTGTGAGGCTGTTAGTTATGGTTAGATGAATGTAACAATTAGATAAATGTAACAATTAGCAATATTTAACTATTAGTGATTTGGAGGTTAGAAGTTCAATTAGAAATTAGGAAAGTTAGTAATTGTGAAGCTACTTGAATGATTGCTGAATTGCTTGAAATGTGTTAGTTATGCTGAATGAATTAGGGATTGTTATTGTTTGGTAGAAATCTTGATGACTGAACTGGTTTGGACTGTTACAGGTTATTATATTTTTAGAAATATTTCATTAGTCCATGCTTTGTATTGACTTCCATGTGAATTGGAACTGTTCTGGTATGCTTCATGTGGTTTTGTCTAACTTATTTGATCAACTAATTGAATCATTATGGGATTGTATGCTAGGAATGCTAATATGTTAGTAAAATTGGAAATGAAATGTCAAATTAGTTTATGTTAACTGCTTTGATGGAATTTGAACTACATTGAATGCTTGATGTTATGTGGATTTGCTAGAATGGTTCAGGAAAGGATTGCCATGTTAATTGGTTCTTTGGGTTGGCTATATGTCATGTGTTAATGTACGGTATGAGTTCTGATTATGTGTGTATTTGTTTCATTATTGCAGGGCTGATGTTAAACTTGATATGAGACAAAGTTTTGGCAAGGCATTAAGACTTGGCAAGGCATGTATCAAGATGCTTTCATGAAGATATTTTGGAAACTTCAAGATCTGTGAAGGATTTTGGACAAAAAAGACGTGGCTTAGGAATGGAGAATAAGGAGGATTAAATTCAAGATAGGTAGTTGACTTTGGTAAACTTTTGACCTAAAAGTCAACAGTTGACCAAAAGTCAACCTAGGTCAAAATTAGGGTTTTCTTTATGTGTGCTTTGTAAATTTGGATTTTGGATTTTTGTAATGTAATGTTTGATATTGTAATGAAATTGACCTTTGAAAATGAATAATGTCTTGTTCTTTGAAAGCCAATTCTCCCTCCAAAAGCTGGATTTGAAGATTTGAATTTGAATTGCACTTGAAAACTTGACCATGAATCTTAGAACTTGACTATGAATCTCAATGCCTTGTCTTGACTCCACACCAAACACATAATGAACTAGTGTAACGATCAAGCCCATAAAGAAATTTAATCAATCAAATGAATCTTCCATGGTTGACCAATGTGATACTTGGACCCCTAATTAAATCCAATACCGAGATGCAACCCACATGATCCATAGGTGCCAAAAGTTAAGAATTAGGGTTTCATGGCCTTAAATTCAAGAGAATTATCATCACTACTCAATGTATCATCAGGATGCCCTAGATTTGGTTCTCAGGGAACCCTAGCTCCATGTTGATCATAAACACCAAAAAGGCTTTGAATCCATGATGTTTACATCAAAAAAATGCAATGGTAAAATGAGTGTCTTATGATGCTAATGAATAGGTAGATGAACCATAGACCAAAAGTTAGAAAAAAGTAAAACAAGGGAGGGTAAATTTTGGGGTATGACATATTCCTTCTCATATTTCATGAATTTTTACTATTAATAAATATGATAACGTTTTTTGTAAAGTTGAAATTGATGTTCATCTTAGTTTGTTGAATTTAATTGATAAGATGTATGTCAAGAAACATGTCACAGACATTGTTCCCCATAATAATCCATATTTTGATGATATGACCCTTGAGAATAATTCTTTGAGTGGTGATGGTCATGTCCATGAAGATGTTAAGGTTGATGTTGTTGTATCCCATGTTGATGTTGTTAATAACAATAATAAGATAAGTCAAGAGATTGTTACTAGAAATAAGGCTTAACATGTAGCTCAAGGATTATACTCTTATTACTCATCTTGAAGGCATCAAAATTCTGCTAGGTTTGTCCTGTAGCCTTATGTTCACACTTTATTAGATGGATTTCAAAAGTGTTTTCCTTAATAGTTACTTGAATATGGAAGTCAATTAGGATGTTAGTAATTATGCCATTGACAAGGATGGTGTCATTAAAAAGGATGAAGAGATTGAAACTGATGAAGAACCCGTTGTTATAGCGATGAAGAGTATAACTAGGTCTTTTGATGATGAAATAAAACATAAGAAGTCTTTAAAGAGAAAGCTTGTAAATCAAGTGACTCTGAGACAAATGTTGAAGAAGATGTCCAGGACATTATGTCCATCATAAGTAGAAAGGTTGGTGGAAAGAGAATTTGTTTGAATGTTCCTACTACCCCCCATGGATAATGTGTCATTCCATTCTAAAACAAGTGTTCAGAAGTGGAAATATGTTTTTCAAAGAAGGATTGATGTTGAGATAGAGCTAGGTAAAGAAGCTCTTGATGGAAATGAAATCATGGAACTTGCTGAATTAATGAAGACATTTAATAATATTGGCCCTAACTATGAAATACTATACTTTATTGTGAACATCTCTTCTTATTGGAATGTTGAAGGAAGAAAGAAGTATAGAAAGGTATATAATAGAGGAAAGTGTGTGAAGTTTTCTTCCATCATTAATGACTATTTGGGTAGAAGCAAGTTTGCGTAGTCAACCAAGGTTCCTTTTATTAACAACAATACTAAAGATATTGGTTATAATATTAATGTCCTTAAAGATGGTAATGAAGATGTCAACCAGGATGTTCCAGACAACCTATATGACATGTTGGTAACTGAGTTTCTAATTCATAGGAAGGATGGGAAAGTTGCTTCTACTAATTTTGAAGTGAATGAAATGGTGAATGATGTGAGTGACAGCATTGATGATGTTGTTAATGATTTTGCTGTTGGGAGTTCTATCCCTAAGAAAAATGAAGTTCATGATGGATGTGCAACTAAATATGCTAGTCTTAGTAAATGATTTGACAAGAAGTCAAAGAAAAAGGTGGAAAATAGAAAGCTTGTGTTGAAGGCTAAAATGACTCCTTCCAAGAAGACCGCTACTCCTACCAAGGCAAAGAAGACACCCAAGAAGAAGAAGAAGTATGTGGGTGTTAGTAAGAAATTATCTAGGAAGAAAAGGAATATTTCTCATCATAGGAGAATGGCTATTGAAAAATAAAATCATGTTGAAGCATTAAAATATAATGAAATTATTGAGCTTCTTAGTGATGCTTAGTTGTTGAAGACAATGATTAATGTTGGATTTCGTTATCCTAAGTTGATGAAGGAATTTGTTGTTAAAAATGATGATATTACTCTTGGGTTATTGAGTTTTAGTTGCAACTATTTGTTGGAAAAGATGTCCTAGACATTTGTCCTTTCAATGTTCCTGATATTGATAAATCTAGTTTTGGTAATATTCTTAGTCTGCAATCAGAAGCAATCTACTATTGCATCAATGGTTTTCTATACTAAATAAGAACTCCTACTACCTTATAATGTGGAGATTGTTGTCTTTGTCAATGGGTTAAACATTTTGAGTCTCATGGCATCCAACCACTTATTGGTGTTCCTTCTCTAATCTGTGATATTTTAAGTGGTCAAAAGAAATACTTTGTTATTTGTGATGATGAGATTGGTTATTTCCCAAGTGTTTTGTATTTGAGTTACAAATGAATGTTGGAAAAGACATGGCAGACATTTTGTCCAACATTTGCGCACCTGTTCTTGTTAGAGAAATGTTGGAGCTTTTTCATCTCAACTTGTTATTGCTGCTACATAAGTACATTGTCATACACATTGTTCCATACACTGTGTTTGACATCTGTGCGTCTAAAGAAAAAAATTGTTGCTACTGCAATTTTGTGGTATATGTTCTTTTGTTCTTGTTATCTAATACCTATGCTTATTATGAGATGGATTTTTCGGTTACCCCTTGTCCATTTTAAGAAATCTAGGGGGGATGGTCTTACGATGACTCAATTACTATTGGGAGAAGCTTATTAATCCAGAAGTTTAAAGAAAATATTTCATTGGATATGCTTTGAAGGAATATTTGGTCCATTTTTAATTAAAACAAATATTCCGTTAGATTTCCTTTAATTACAAGATTTGGGTTTAAACTTGATGAAGAAATTTCCAATCTCAATTAAAGATGATTTAAAGTATGGTTCAATTTTTGGAAGAGATTTATTCCAAATCCTTTACTTGAGAAGTTGGAATTGTGATATTTATCAAGTAAAGATTTTATTAAGTTTGTTCAAGATTCATAATTGTGTTACGTGGACAGATGTCAAGGCAAATGTTCCACGATCTGTAAACATATGTCTTAGATTGGTTACAAAGATCTCAATCTTCCTAATAAAGATTTGATTGATCATGCGTGGTTCTGGAGGATGTAATCTGAATCAAATACAACAAGAATAATCAAGAGATTCAGATTTATTCAAGTTTATGGATCAAGATTGGAAATCACCATTATTGAAGATTGATCTCATGTGTTTTTTAGAAGTCCAAACATATTAATGACCTAAACCCTTATGGGATTTTGGAGCTAGTTTTTCGTGTCTATATAAGGAGTTCATCATCTTTGTGACGAATCATACCTCAAGATTAAATATCTACTAAATGAGGAAGATGCAAAATCCTAAACTGAAGAAGAAGAATCAATATCTGAAGACTGAAGTAATTAGGCTAGAGTTGTTTGTGTTGTTTTTGAAGAAATATGTTATGAGTTTTTTCCCTTGTATCTGAGAATGTTTTAATTAATTGTGTTTCTCGGTCTGTAATCCAGCCTTGGTATTTATGGTTGTGCAAATGGAATTGGTTCATACCTGTGGAATTTCTCTTGTTTTACTTCGTTTCACATCTTTTCGAAATTGTGAAAAAAAAATTGGAGTAGGAATATGTGCCTGACTAACTATGGTGTGTGTTATGACTTGAGTGTCTAATGTAATAGTGCATGAATGCTTTTATGACTATGTAGAATATGAACTTATGGTGATTCTTCTATTGTTGTTATGATGTGTGCTCACATGCTAGAGCATTTTGCCCGACATCCGGCCTTTGAGCATGTGTGAGATGATCTACTAACTTCGTGTGAGTTTTGATGTTCTGATCTCAGATGTGTAGTAGTGGTGGTGTATGCCAATTGAATTGACTGACTACTAACTACTGATTATGTGCATGCACGAGTGATTATGTGCCTAACTGTATGGAGAATTGTGTTTGATCTATTTTTTGAGTGTAGCAACCACTTTATTTACATGTTACTTCTATTGTTGTTGTTTTCTCTATGTGGTTATTTGTGGTGTGCTTATGTTGCTCAGCTTGTATGTTTTGAAGATTTACTCTTCACATCTTGTGAGTTGTTTTTACAAAATTTTCCAAAGGGGGAGATTGTTGTTCCTTTTAGTTGATTGGTTTCATTATGTAAAATAAAATGGAGTGTACAAAATGTTTTTATGAAGAAAGAACAAATGTTGGATCAGTTGTTCCAACATGTGTGCAAGAGAGAAGAAAAAAGTTGATTGGTTTCAACATTCATTATTCCGTTTTTTTGTAGTGATCACTTGGGATTAGTGATTGAGATAGCTTCTCATATTTAGGTGATAAGCAGTGCATCATCAACCTTTTCTACCATGGTGACAATTGGGGAACGCATTGAGGGTTACCTCAAAAACGGAAGAATCCAAGGCGCCTCAAGTAGCCAGAATAGTGAGAGTGAATCCCTTAGCAATTTCCAAAAGGAAGAGGAAAATGAAGTTAATGCAATATGGGAAATTTCAGAAGATCCATAAGTTCCGCCTCTAGTGCCTTATTTTTAATACCCATAGATATCAATTGTTCAGAGTCAGTAACCTTCTGGGTCTCCATGTCAGATGATATTCCATCCACATGGTCAATCCCTTTCAGCATCAACAACAGACTCCACAACAGCAACCATACCAACGACAACACGTTCCACCATGGCAGCGCCTGTGCACTCAAAGACCAAAGAGGAAGTTTGATCCTTTGCCCAAACCACACAGTGACATACTGTCATATTTGATCAACAATGGATTGATAGATCCGAAGGAACTGAATCCAATGCCTCTTTCGTATCCATCACACTTTGACCCTAATGCTCGATGTGACTTCCACGCCGGTGCACTAGGATATTCATGCAAGGACTGCAAAGCACTCAAGAATAAAGTACAAGATCTGATCGAGTCCAAAGTGATTTCATTCATGCCTCATGGCCTTCATATCAACGTCAATCCTTTACCTAGTCATACGGGTCCATCAGTCCATGCTATAGAAGAAGTTATCGAGAATGGGAGTGAAAATGATTATCATACTAGTCTCAATGAGCATGACAACCTCAAACTCTGAAGAAGGCTAGCACAACAGTGAATCAAGACAAGAGTTCATCCTCAAAAGGTAATAATTTGGCAATTTTTAGCATTTCATGTATAATTTCTTTGCATGTTAAACGCTATTTGCTTTTAAGTACTAATATTTTCTTTTAATGGTAATATTAATAAAGTGATCATGCATTTTCTGAATCAATCATACCGTATTCACTCATTTTCTTTATATATCAAAAATAAAAATTATTTCTCCCATTCACTTTTCTTTATCAAACTATGTGTTTTAGCAAAGTTAGAGGGAGAATAATGAGAAAACAAAATACCTAAAATTCTTGATGTCGTACCCCAAATTTTGCTTACCATTCATATGTTTTCTCATCTCACTTTATTTCGAATAAATAAAGTGACACAATTGGTAGAAGAGCACGTGTAAGGACCTACAAGGGAAGGGGTCTTGAGTTTGAATTTCAATTTCTCCACTTTTAGAGTTTTTTTTTTCTCTTTTTATGTTTTTTAATTTTTAGAGTTTTTCTCCTTTTTATGTTTTATTTTATAATTAAAATTGCACTTACTTATTTATTTATTTTTGAATTTTTTATTATTTTGTTTTTAATAATTATTATATTATTGATTTTTCATGTTTTTTAGTATAAAAATCAAGGAAAATCAATATAAAAAAATCAAAGTCTTTTTATTATTATATTTATCACATTATTTTTTATTATTTTTATTATCAATTTTTTTTTTATTCAATTCATTCCCTAAGACCATGAATCCATCCAGATTCATTGACTTGCCCTTTAAAAAATCGATAAAATCAGGTCAAATGAAATCATTTCAAAAATAGACAAGAATAGACTTGTCTATAAATAGTACAAGTTTTTACCCTTTTTTATCCATAATTTACAAATCATACCCTAAATTTGTTGCTCTTCACACTGAAGAACAACAACAAATAGACCATATCCTTCATCATCAGTTGATCAAGAAAGATCGAAGAGGAAAAAGGAAAACGTGAAGAACAAAAAGAAAAGAAGGAAGGAGGCAACAACTTACTGAGGTCACATCACTTCAGATTTGTAAACCCGAATCTCGAATATGTTATCAAATGTTTGTATGTATCTGTTTGTGTTTGTCTAATATGACATTGCTTTAAGAATTTATTTTGTGTGTTATTTCAAAATTGTGTACATACACAATTAACTAAAATTTTATATATATGTATTTGATTTCAGTTTTTGTATATAATTCATCAATTGAATATTTGTACATAATTAAATTTCAAATTAAGTTTTTGAAGTAATCAGTTTCAATTAGGAGATTTTTTTGTATATAGATATTTTTAATTAAGTTTTCTTTTAAAAAAAACAAAGGTTTTATAATTAAATTTAAGAATTATTAATATAATCAAAATCATAAATCAAGTTTTTTAAACTAGTATCGTAAGTTAATTTTTTTAACAAACAAATAATATGAGTTGAAGTTTTTTTAACAAAACTTTCGGCTTTTCTATTTAAAACTAATCTTGATAACGACATGTGTTAAAGCTAATCACAACCAAAAAATAATAACAATGATTTCTTTCTTTATTTGATTTAGGTTAGTTTAAATCTTCAATTAGATGTTTTATTAGTCATTAACCAACATCTAAAAAAGTACAAAAACATACCTTTTTATTTAGTTATTCAATTAAGCTTAACTTAGTTATTACTTTGCACATAATTATAGGATTCTTGATTGAATCAAAGTAATAACACTCCACCTATCTCTTCCCAACCTCTTTTTTTTTACTTATTACTTTCCATTATCTTATTTATTTATTTTTTCAATTCATTTTAATCACCATAAAAATTATACAATAAAATATATAAACTTCATATTGTTTAATTAGTTTTAGTATGATCAATTTAATTTATTAGGTTTAATTATTAAATTTAATTTAAGTTATTTACTTATAAGAAAGTCACACAAAATCAAAATATCTCTTTTTTTTAGGTCAAATCTTTAGAAAAATGTTTATTTCTCTATATATAATTATATTTCTAAAATCATGAAAAATAGATTTATCTCTTCATAATTAAATGTTCATAAAAATGATAATCATGTATGCACATGTATATACTCTATTTTCTAATTAAATAAAAATAATACTTTTGCAAATTAAATTGGTTGACTGACGTCACGTCTTATCGATCAATAAGTCAACTCAAAAAACTTTAAAATCAACAAAACACAAAAAAGATGTTTTTTATATAATTAACTTATTAAATCATTTAATTAAAAATATAAATATAAATAATCCAAAAAAATGTAATAAAAAAATATAACTTCTTTTATTAGATTATAAATTTTATTTTAGCCGATAAAACACTAAGTAATAACTTTTATTTTTTATACTTTGTGCTAGTTAGGATTAAATGATTAAACAAAAATAAAATATAACAATAACTGATACCCATTTTATATATCTCATGATAATTGTTCAATTCTCTTCTTATATATATATATATATATATATATATATATATATATATATATATATATATATATATATATATATATATATATATATATATATATATATATATATATATATATATATATATATATATATCATTTATCCTAGTTTTCGAAATCAAACTAATTATACTATTTCTGCAATATCAAGTTAATTGATTGGTGCCACACCTTACCAATCAACAAAATTAATCTAAAATCAACTTTCAACATATTTCAACTTCATGTTCTCTGCCCTCGTGCATTGAGACACTTTGATCAAAATTTTCTCCGTCCTTGATGCGTTGAGAACTTTTCAAAATCTAAAAACAACAAACTAACAAACATTTTCCAACAAAACTACGGTACTCTGATCCCTTAAAATGCTTGGGGGTACGTAGGCATAGAGTGGGAACACTCTAGCGAGTACAATTATAAAAAAAAATTGTTTGTCTCTTTTGTAATTAAATCAATTATTTTCTTAAAAAAATTCTTGTAAATAAATAAATAAAGTAGTAAACAAATAATAAAAAATTAAACTGACATCCTTTAGACAAACAAGTTTAACCATAGAACTAGATAAGGCTCTCATTGAGTACAATGGAAGTGAGGGATGTCTCACATCTTAACCTAGGTTTTATCATTATTTACATGTTCCTTAGGAACGAATAAAAGTTGGTGGGGACTCTGTAATTTTCCAGCCGCGACAGCTGGCGATTATATTGAGGAATTCCTAACTTTCCCTTAAGAGAGTCCATCATAACCTCTAACTCTAGGGTTTTGTGTGTTTATCTATTTGTTTGTTATTTTATTTTTTTCTACTTTTATTTATCTGTTTTTTCTGTTTTATTTTATGCTTTCTATTTTACTATTATATTTACATATTATTTGGTTGGGATTGTTATATGTGAGAAGCATAAAATCCAAGCTTGAGAAAAAAAAAAAGTTAAGAAGTAGAACTAGTGATAACCGATGCGATGTCACATCTCAAAGGGGCATGAAAACTACACTCAGAAATAAACCCCCTAAGGTTGTCTTCATAGTAGGGCTAGCCCCTAATTATGCTGATGGTTTGGATGTGGTCCATGACTCCGAGAACCATTATCTAGAACCTATTTCACCCGTGGTGACCTTACGTTATCAACCTGCAAGGATCGTTACTAAGGTCTCTTCTAGATGAGACTTATCCCGAAGAATTACCGTAAAAATACTTGCTTCTTCTCATGGTAAAATAAGGGTATAATTCATGACTCTAGGGTTATTATCCCAAAATTCTAGATCCTATAAGTGAGGGGATTGGGTAGTCTAAACTTAGAACTAACCTGTCATAAGAAGACTACCTTAGTTAGGTCATGCTTGCATATCACCTTACCTATCCCTAAACCTGTTTGGGTTTCCCATATCGATCATTATCCCTATCTATAAGGAGAATTCTTAAACAATGTGTCCTAATATTTGACATTATTCTTAAATCCATATTTGGGTTCTATATTCATCACTATCCTAAACCTGTAGGGGTTTCCTTTTGTATGTCACAATCTCTAAACCAGTAGGGGTTTCCTTTTATTTGTCATAATCCCTGAACCCGTAGGGGTTTCTATATGTCTATCACTATTCCTAAACTCGTTTGAGTTTCCTTAGGTCTCTATCTTTATCCTAACCCTGCATTGCATTGCATCTCCATGAAAAAACACTTTTTGTATAATCATGCATTTTCATGCATTTGCATACATACACATACATTTGCATATCCTTTATGTTCTCTCCCCTATCTAACAGTCATCCAGCTAGAAAGTCTCTCGATACTCACAAATGAACTCAAATAAATCCCCAAGAAGCTAAGGAAGTCAAGAAATACGAGTCATATTAAGGAGAGAAGGCAACCCTTCACCATGCGAACCACAGGCTTACACAGTGCCTCAGATGCCAACCAATATCGAGGAAGCATCTTTTCTTTTCACTTTTCACCTACTAACAAACTTAAGAGGAAAATGATGTAAAAAAACAACTGAATTTGCTGACATATATTTTTAATGGTAAGACTTGGCTGACGATGTAAGGCATTATTTCACTCCCCAAACACTGGAAAAATAAGGAGTTAATCCATAGTCAACCCCCTCGAGTCAGAAGTCAGTGTTCTTTGCATCAAAAAAACCTTTAATCTTAATCAGGGGCAGGGTAGATTTCAATTAATTCAATGATGCATTCTAATCTCAAGAAAACAAGACTATCTAAGAAAGAGGTTTAAACACACACCCTTCCTCGCGCACATCATCCAACATCGATGAAGCAATGAAATAAAGCTCACCACATCTTCTTCCTCTTACCATTCAACATCGAGGAAGCAATGAAGATAAAGTACACAAAAGTCAACATGGCAGTCACAACCATTCTAAACCAAAAGCAAAAACTCAAGATTTGTTTCCAAAAAAATAGAGCCTGCTAAGTCGAAAAAGAAGTCAAAAAAACCTGAAAAAAGTTGACTTAAGCAAAAGTTTGGGCATCCCGATGGACCACAAATTCAAAAAAATCGGTTCATGCAAAAATAGGGATCAAAAATAAAAAATAAAAGAAAAAGGAAAAATGGAAACAAGCTTGTAAACTAAAGTAGGTGACTGTCACCTCAAAGATCTCATCAAATGTTTAAACCATTGTATCTCTTTCATCACCATGACTGCCAAAGTTCTCTTGCAGACTGAACACATCTGTTGAGTTAATTGGATTTAGGAATGGATAACATCAAGAAGAATAGGGTGGGTTAAAATTAAAATTTAAGCCTTATATCTTTTGTTTCTTAAACCGTGAACCAGGCCACGTTACAACCTTCAAAATTCCTAATTGAAGCTAGGTTCAATATGAAAGCATACTCAGCAAAATTGTTGTTAAACTGACTCCAAAATTTTGTTAAATCATCGATAATCACATTTTTTATCACACTATCACATCTTCATTCGTGCCAACATCATGGAATCTGTATGCACCATATCCTTTTTCTATAACAATTCTCAATTTCAAAAACTTGCATATGCATTGCGTTAGAATTACTTTTCAAAAAAGAACATTTTGCTTGCAAATCAATATTTAGCATCAAGGAAATTTCAGCAATGATCTGATCAAAGGAGAACCGGTTCAAGATGCTCCTAACTAGGGTAAAGCATCTAAGAGGTTTTTCTAATCAGGGCCAAATCCTAATGATCATAGGGGTACATCATATGAAGATCCTATTGACAAGTGGAAAATCATTCCAAGAATTGGTCAACCTAGGGTCAGACCTCCAAGCACCAACAGACTCCCACATGCTAATGCAATTTCACATGAATTTCATCGGCATTCCAGTTGAATTTCTAATTGAATCTAAATCAGAAACTTTATAAATTCAGAATCACTGCAATCAGTAAGGGGATCATTTTTTCCACTCTTTTTCACTCTTCATCAATCCTCTTCCTCTGCAATTTCTCCCTCATCCACACTAAATCTCCATCAAAATACTCCATAAAATCTTCATCTTAAAGCTTCAATGGAGTAGAGCTCAACATCAACCATCACTGAACCATTGCTTACGAGTCTCTCTCTACATCACCATCAATCTCTGCAATTCATCCAAATTTCTCGAAATCCCTCACTTACGTAGTCCTCACACACTCAATCTCATATGCAAGCATACAACAACAACAACAAGAAATTTCAATTCCTACAGACTATGGCACATTGAAGAAGAAGTAGAAGAAGGAAAGATTGAAAAGGAAAAAAAGAGGATTCAGAAACTCACTTGAATTTTCTCTGTCACTTTTGATTCTTCAGACTTTGTCATCCTCTTCCTCGGCAAATATCTGAGGCGAGCCATGTCCTTGTAGGTTGGTGATATCTCATTACTTTTTCTTTCTGCTTCAAGCACATACCACAATGTAGACTTAGGCTTGAGGAATCAAAGCCCTAACACTTAAGGCTCTGATTCCCCCTTAAGAGCATTCAATTTAGGTTTTCAATTTCTAGGGTTCATATGAAATTTCGTTCGATTTCGTTTATGTGGTAAGAATTAGGAAAAAGCGGCAGTGGAATATGATAGAGTGGAGGGAAACGAGTGCAATGGCGTATAGTTTGCAAGGTTTGGATCTCCAACTCGGCTGAAGGCGATTTCCGGCACAACGGAGTCCTTTGACTTAAGAATGCATTTGTGTGTGTTTAAGACCGAAGCATTAAAGTGAACACATGAATAATGGATAAGCAAGAATCCTAAGTTGTCTCCCTCTCTAGGCCTAGGCATTTTGGGTTATTGAGGCCCTTGGGCCACTGAACATTATTCGCACCCTCTGTTGTAGTGTGCATACCCCTTATGGACTGACCCTGCCTTGTGTTGGGATTTTCTCTCTCAAGGCCACACTAATCACTTCTTCACCATATTCTGCACACACACACCCTGTTTCTTTTTCTTTTCATTTTAATTTGAATCTTGGTAGTTTTTATTTCTTTTAGTGTTTTTTCTATTAATGCTTTAATATTCATGCTTAGTTTTTTATTAATGTTTTTCCATTTAGTCTCCATTTTAACAAATAAGAAAAAATGATGATGCATATTAATTAGATTAGTTAATGTAGAAATTAATTTACATGATAATACTCTGATCCCCTTAGGTTTTAGGCTAAAAAATCTAAATACTTGATTCACACTCAGATATTATTCCTGACTGACTGAACGATCAAAGTTCCTTTGATCAAATAGTCCATTCATTTGCCTGATCCCGTTGTCCAATCAAGTGATCAAAAGCCCCTTGATCACTTGATAGAACTTGTCCTCCGCACTGGCATGGCATTGGATCGTAGCTCAAGACAAATTCATACTCAAGGCTTCATACTCAAGAGCTCCAGACTGTGAAGTGAATGTCAAGCACAAAAAGAATCTTCTTTAACGTGTGTCAATCAGGATGAGAATCACATGCCATGATCCTTAAGTAACGAAGAAGGATGAGAGGGAATTTTTGCTATCCTTGTTCTGAGTACCTCTGTGTATGGGACATAGGCCCTAGTTATTCAGAATTCTCTTTCGTTCATAGAATTTAGTGCAATTCGAATCAAATGATTATCAAGTCTCATTCTACACAGGCAACACTTCAACATTGTAACACCATTGCTACATCTAACACTCCTTCGTCTTTGAATACATCTTCTTTCCTTTTGGGTTACTCACCTCTTATGGTTAACATACCCTTTCCTTGGTTAATCACTGATTCTCAGTTAAAAGACCATATTATTTCTTTTCCTTGGTTAATCACTGAATCTCGGTTAAAATGCAATCTCTTATGGTTAACATACGCTTTCCTTGGTTAATCACCAATTCTAGGTTAAAAGATTATATTCTTTTCTTTCCTTGGTTAATAATCAATTCTCGGTTAAAAGATAATATTCTTTCTTTTCCTTGGTTAATCACCGATTCTCGATTAAAAGACCATATTATCTTTTTTCCTTTTAGGTTAATAATCTCTTATGGTTACCATACTATTTCCTTGGTTAATCACTGATTCTCGGTTAAAAGACCACATTCTTTCTTTTCCTTGATTAATCATCGATTCTCGGTTAAAATACCATCTTCTCTTTTCCTTAGTTAATCATTGTTTATCGGTTAAAATACCACTTTCTCTTTCTCTTTTGGTTAATCACCGTCCATCAGTTAAAATACCACTTTCTCTTTCTCTTTTGGTTAATTACTGTGTATCGGTTTAAATACCATTTTCTCTTTTGCTTTTGGTTAATTACTCGGTTAATTACTGTGTATCGGTTAATTACTGTGTATTGGTTATTCATCATCTATTGGTTAAAATACCATTTTCTCTTTCGCTTTTGGCTAATCACCGTCTATCAGTTAAAATACAAATTTCTCTTTCTATTTTGGTTAATCACCGATTCTCGGTTCAAATACCATACACTTTTACCTTTCTCTTTGGGTTAATCACTGAGTCCCAGTTAAAACACCCACCTCTCTGGTTTAAATACCACCTTTGTCCCTTCTTGGTCATAACACCACTTTTGTCACTTCTATCACTTCAATCACTTTCTTTTTTTCATCTCCTACCCTTAGTTCTACGAACTACAGAGATATGATTTCCTTATTACACTATGAGGATACGTAGGCATGGGGATTTGAATCCTTGGTGAGCATACTAATGATTTACTCTTTTTTCCCTTTCCACAAGTAACCTTTAGGTAGTAACACCCATTCACACAAAGAATAATCAAAATGGTTTCCGTTGAGTACAACAAATATGAGGGGTGCTAATACCTTCCCATTGCATAATCGACTTCCTTACCCATTTTATCTTCCAATATGTTTTATCGATATTTTCCCATTCCTTCTAGAATAAAGAAAGTTCGGTGGAGACTCTGTTGTATCTTCAAACGTGCGATGCACTTTGGTATTTTTCGCGGCGTAACATATTGTTATTATTATTTATTGATTAAGTTGTTTATTTTAAATTATTAAATAGAAAATTTGATTAAATGGTCTCATCGTATTTTTGACAGATGCGTTGTAATTTCAGAGTTAAAATTCAATTTTACTTCAGAAACTGCTTAAATGCATAGAGTTTTGTTGACTGACCTCAGATAGGGTGATTCCTACATGAACCACTTTATGATTTCTTAACATAACGTTAAATTCAATATTTGTTTGTTTCTTTTTTATCTTTAAAAAAATTGTTTAAATAATCGAGTTGTTGTATTTTCACAAATGTGTTGCAATTTCGGAGTTAAAAATTCAATTTAACTTCAGAAACTGCAGAAACGCATATAGTTTTGTTGATCGGCCTCAAATAGGGTGATTCTTACATGAATCGCTTTACGATTTCTTAACATAGCGCTAAATTCAGTAGTTCAAAACTCTGAGTTTATTTTGGTCCATTGGCTTTCTCTTAGTCCATCCTACAACGAGATTTTTTCTATTTACAATTGTTTATTGAGCTTGTTTTTATTAAATTGTTGTATTGTATCCCCATTCGACAAATTGTACCCCCATCCCTGTGATGTGTAATAATTTTACCGCTTTCATTTATTTTTATTATGTTAATTGATAATCCAAAGATTAAAACCAACCATTTTCAGAAAAGAACAAAAATAAACACTCGGTCTAACGTCGAGTCTTTTCCCCAAGCTAAATCTAAATTGAATGCAATGTCAAGTATCTCTACCGATTAATCAAAACTTTTTTCATAATCAACTTGCAACACTTGATCCAACATTAAGTCATTGGTGAAAAAACCTTTTTTGGTAATAAAATTGAAAGACAAAGGACCAAGAGATGCACATATCTTTATACCCCTTGATGGTCGAGCATTCGGTGCATGCCGGATTCAAAATGATTATTAGTCTTTCAAATAAAAATCTCGTTAAACAAACTTGGAATAAAGGGAGAATGGGAACATATCCATGTAAACCCCGAATAAAGGCACGCTTATGCACACCTCCGCTCAAATGTTTACTCACCTTCGTAAAGATCTAATTTTCATGATAAAAGCAACTTAACCAATCAAACTTGTTTTCCACCCTTGTGCGACTTCGATTTTTTTTCCAGAAACGAGTATGCTTTACCCATATCGACGTGAAACAAACAAAGACTTCCGCCTCCGAGAGCGAGTAACAAGTAAAGGGTTAATTACTCGATATGTCTAAAGGATCACTCCTTAAAATCAGTCAACCGAGTAGTTCTTTCAGAGCAGAAATAAGTAGCATTGAGTTCTCCATAGTACCCGGAGATACGTAGGATCATGATTTTAAAATCTTGTCAGGAACCCTTTTAAATAAAAAATGTTCTTATTTTTTCTTTTCTCAATAGATAAGTGGAAGATCGCAAAAAATATTACGCTAAAACTCTTACACATAACTAACTAAAGGGTCCCATCGAGTACAATGGATGTGAGGGATTCTAATATCTTTCCCTTGGATAACCGACTCCCGAATCCGATTTGGTTGCGACAACTATTTCTTTTTGCTTTTTCGTAGGTTTTATTTATATTTTCTATTTCCCTCTTTGGGAATAAATAAAGTTCTTTGGCGACTCTGTTTTATTTACATTTTAAGCGTTCCTTATGCTTGGGTATTTTTTACGCCGCGGCAATATTATTCCACACATTGTGTTTAACATCTGTCCTGCAAATGAATCAGGATTTCAAACATCCACAAGCTTACAAACCTTGACAAGGGAATGTTTTGATATAATTCCCTTAAAAATATCTCCATTAACATTATGAATGACACGGTCCTTAATGGTCCTCCATTCTTAAAATAAACATCGATTCTCTAACTTGACTTCTTCAACTTGAGTCTCTTTATACTTCCTCTTGTCTTTGATATTTTTATTTCCCTTGATCATCATATTTCAATTATGTTCTTCCAAGGATACCAAAAATCAAATATTCAATGATTTGTATGATGTTATTTTGCAAGGAGATTTCTTCCGTCATAGTAGTGGAACAATAGAACATATTTATTTTGTGACTTCAAGAGCAATTATTGGTATCATCGTCTGCATGGCAATTTTACTTTTCTACCTTGGCACCCAAAACATTTTAGGTCCTTTGATGTTAATGGAATATGTATTATGAGCTTATATCACTCTCTTTTTATATTCACAATGCTCTTTATAAAACTATATGGTGTCCTTTTTTGCTCTCATGGATTTTCTTGATAAAACAGAACATGACAATATGGTCGTATCTATTACAATAATTACATTTTATGGTTTTTCATTTAGATGTTGGTTGGGCATTGTAAATATTGCTAAAGCTGTTACTATTGTTCTTAGTTTCATAACCAAGTCCGACCTTATTGTAAGACTCCATTTAGTTACCTAGAAAAATATTCAAGTTTTCTCAACCTTTAGTAAATTTATCAAGTGTGTTTTGAAGATCATCAAATTTATTTTTCAAAATGTCATATTGATCACACTTGATGGATTCATCTAAGAATTTGTGAGATAAAGAAGATTTTTGAATTAGATCACCTTGTCTCTCTTTAAGACTTTCTATTTCTTCCAATAAGTTTTTATTTTTCAATTTGATGGAATAAATAATGTCTTTGGAGGTAGAGACAATTTGTTGTAATTTACATGTTTCTTTGGTTAAATTTTTACAAATGTGAATAAAGTCTTGATAAGAAAAGTATGAGGTTACGTCATCTTCTTTATGCTTTTCCATGAGACATATGTTTGCTTCTTCCTTATTATCATTGGTAATCCAAGATATCTAGGCTCTTTTAAATTCTTTTTTTCATTTTCTTGGACCTTCACAAACTTTGGTTTCATAGCTGGTTTTCAGGATAATTTGGTCATATGTGCCCTTCCTTTCCGCATTGGTGGAATGACGAAATGAAAGAGAATACTTCTTCATTTTTCTCCTAAAAACTTTGTTTTTCTTGCCTTTAAAGGTGAGAAAAATACACAAGAAGGGGGGTGAATTGTGTAAGCTTTTTCAATCTTCGCTTCTGATGAACAGTTTCAGATTTTGAACAAGTCCAGAATCTGAACACAAAATAGTAAGCAGCAGAATAATAAAGTTAAGAAGAAAGTAAATCAACATGCATAGATTTATCCTAGTTCCTCTTGTCAACTGAGAGCAATCCAGTCCCCTTGTTCAACAAGAGATTTTCACTATAATCATACTGATTACAACTTGCTCAAGCACGTTAGCAAGAGAGTTCAACTTGCCTAATCACACCTGAAAGAGACTTCTGCTCAAGCACACATACAAGAGACTTCTGCTCAATCACACTTGAAAGAGACTTCACTATTCAAGCACACAGGCAAAAGACTTCCTTTGCTCAAGCAAACTAGCAAGAGACTTCTTCTACTTTAAAAAAACCATTTAGTAGAAAAGGTAACAACTATGCTTTGATACACAATCAGAAGTATAATAGTTATACAACAACCACAAAGGTTCTTAACTCTTAATATTTATAATATACACAAAGATAAGAAATCTTAAGATCTTATGCAATAACAATTATAAATAGTAGCTCAAAGTTATACTCATGTTCTGATATTGTATTATTGTAACCTTCCTTCATATCTCTAGCTTCTTTTTATAGAGGAAGAGAAAGATTCGTTGGAGGGTTAAGCATAAGAGCTAAATTTTTGAAGAAGCATGCCTCCTTGGAGCTACTTTACTCCTTGTTCAGACTACATGTTGGATGTATAAGAGTTGATATAATCTTGCAGTCTTCAAGATTAAACTTCTTCAGAAGTTCCTTTGTGTACTTGGAATGATGAACATAAGTTCCATTTTTTCCTTGATTGATTTGGATTCAAAGGAATAATTTCAATTCTCCCATTGTGCTCATCTCGAATTCAACTTGCATAGTCTTTTAAAATTCTTGGCACATAGAGGCATTAGTGGAACCAAAAATTATGTCATCAATATAAAATTAACAATTAAGATTTCCTTCTTCAGAGTCTTTATGAATAATATAGTGTCAACTTGACCTTTTTCAAAACCATTTTCCAACAAGAAATTACTCAATCTCTCATACCAATCTCTAGGAGCTTGTTTGAGTCCATAAAGTGATTTCTTAAGTTTAAACACATAATCTGGGTGGAGTCAGTCCTCAAACCTCGGGGGTTGTCTGACATACACCTATTTAGAAATGACTCCATTCAAGAAGGCACTCTTAAAATTCATTTGATAAAGAACAATATCATGATTAACATCATAAGAGAGAAAAAGTCGGATTGCCTCTAACCTAGCAAATGGTGCAAAGGTTTTAGAGAAATTTATACCTTCATGCTGATTGTAACCTTGAGCTATAAGTAGAGCCTTATTTCTTACCACCTCTCCTTGCTTATTTAGCTTGTTTCTTAACACCCATTATGTTCTAATGATGTTCTTATGACTTGGTATGGGAACCAAATTCCAAACATCATTCCTTTGGAACTAGTTCATCTCTTCCTGTATAGCCACAATCCATCCATCATCTGATAAAGCTTCATTAATAGAATAAGGCTCAATCAAGGAAATGAATCCTAACATAGAGATTTCATCTTTGAATTCAGATCTCGTCTTTAAGGAATCATTCTTACTTCTAATTATCAGATCTTCTGGATGGGAATCTCTATATTTGAAGGACTTATTGGGTTGGGTAGAAACTTCTGAACCATCTTGGACTTATTCAGAGTTTGCAGCTTCTGGATGAGCTTCAGAGATATGAACAGTTTTAGGTTCACCAACTTCTGACCCATCAACTTCTTAACTTCTATATTCTAAAAGTCCAACTTCTGTATGTACTTCAGAAATCTGTGTATCTGCAAAACTTTCAACAAGATCTGACGTATCAGAGTCAGGCCCTTTGTCATCAAATTTGACATGTATAGACTCTTCAACCATTTTGGTTTCAGAGTTATACAATGTGTATGCTTTAGAGCGACCATAGTATCCTAAAAAGATTCCCTTTTGAGCATTAGCACCAAATTTCTTTAGATAAACTTTATTTTTCAGAATGTAACAAGTACAACCAAACATATGAAAGCAAGATATGTTTGGCTATCTTCCTTTAAACAAATTATATGATGTTTTGTTTAGAATTAATCTAATATAGATCCTATTTTGAATATAACAAGAAGTATTAACCACAACAACCCACAAGTATTTAGGAAGATGATTCTCATCGATCATGGTTCTAGCTATTTCTTGCAGTGATTTGTTCTTTCTCTCTACAACCTCATTTTTTTATGGAGTTCTAAGAGAATAGAACTCATGGATAATTCCATGTTTATAACAAAATTTCTCAAAAGCCTCGCTTTCAAACTCACCACCATGATCACTTATGACTTTTAGAATTTTGAGTTCCTTTTCTGATTGAACTTGTGCATAGAAGATGCTAAATACCTCATATGATTCATCTTTGGATTTGAGGAATTTAACCCAAGTCCACCTGCTGTAATCATCAATAATGACCAATCCATACTTCTTCCCATTAATTATTTTATGTCATATTACCTCGGTTTTGATGATAACTGAGGGGTATAGTAACATATTTTTTATTTTTTTATTTATGACAATTTTGATGAAAAAATCAACTAACGAATATGTATCGTCCATTTATAAAGTAATAATGTTAAAGACATTTCCAAATCATCAATCCACATGAAACATTAGTGATCCGCATGAAACTCTCACTAACCAATTAAAACGTGAATGCCACAACTATCCATCTTGGATGCAAAGTGCTGAAATTATAACTTAACATATTGAAAACAATGATAGTGAAAGTAAGAGTATGAAAATATTTTAAGGTTGGTTTCTTAATTTAATCATTTCTCTAGTAATTCTTTGTTAGAAATGTTTAATGTTAGAAAATCATGAAAGTAACTTATTAATATTAGTTGTAGTTGTATCAAGTAAAATGTTTAATACTATTATTATTATTGTTGAAATTTAGTATTTAAAGATTCTATTGTTTTTGTTTATTTGTTGTTGTTATTGTTTTTGTTGTTGTTGAGATTTAATGTTTAAAGATTCCATGGGTTTTATTGTTGTTATTTTTGTTGTTGTTGTTGTTGTTGAGATTTAATGTTTAAAGATTCTATTGATTTTATTTTTGTTATTGTTATTAGTGTTGTTATTGATGATGATGAGGAAGATTTAGAATTTGTCAACAAATTTGATGCCTTGCAGATTAAAACGAGAAGAAGAAAAAAGGTTAAAACTAAATTTTTGTAAGCAAAACTTTACCCCTCGGTTGTTGTTAAAAACTGAGGTAAAAAGTAGCGCAATTTTGAAAATCCAAAAAATGCAGTTGTTGGGGATTAAACCCATGACTAATTCCAATTTTCCCCTTGGTTAATAAAAAACCGAGGGCTAAAGTGACAGGTTTTCATGTCTCCCTTTGTTACCTCGCCTGTGTAACCGAGGCTATACCCCTTTCGATTCGAGGTGAAGTTTGGTTATTTATAGAAGTTCCTCCATTTAGCATGACCTAACCTTTTGTTTTTGACCCATTTTTCATCATTCACTGACATAAGGAAAACAACTTTTTGGTCAGTCAATTCAGAAAGATTAATTTTATAAACATTTCCCTTCCTCTAACCTTTGAACATAATGGATTTGCCAGACTCATTGGTAACTGAGAAGGAGTTCTTATCAAACAAAACTTCATAGCCACTGTCGCAAAATTGAATTATACTCAGAAGGTTATGTTTAAGTTCACTCACTAACCAAACATTATTGACAGAGGTTATGGAGTTACCAATAGTGTCCATACCAATAATCTTCCCTTTTTGTCCTCCTCCAAACCTCGCACTACCTTCCTCCTCTAGAGTCAGGGTTTGGAACATAAGCTTTTCTCCTATCATATGATGTGAGCAACCATTGTCCAAGTACCAAGGTTGTTTCTGTGTTTCTCCCTTTAGGCATATCTGTAGTAAAAATAATTTGAGATTTAGCTACTCATACTCTTATGGATCGTCTATTATTTATTTTGACATGCATTCTTTTATTCTGAGCCTTTTTATAATAAAAGGGTCTATACTCATTCCATACTTTTTGCTTATAAAAGTTTTGTCTCGAATGAGTTTTGATATTTGAACCCTTCAGAACCTTTGGTCCGTAGGTCTTGAGTTATACTTCCTCTAGAACCTTTCACTTGGGATTTTTAGGTTCTGGATTCTTTAGAACCTCTGATTTTTAAATGTTAGGTTCTGATTTATTTAATACCTTTGATTTTGACATCTTAGGTACTAATTTGTTAAAAACCTTTGATTATGTTATCTTAGGTTCTAATTGGTTTAGACTTTTACCTTTATCAGAATCAGGCACAAAACAAGTTTTCACCAGTGTTTGAGTGTTGCTTAAGAAGAAGCATCTGAGGTTTTCAAGGGCTGAGCTTTTGAAATAGCACACTGATCATTGTAACCCATACCTTTTCCTTTGCTCTTACTTACTCCATATATCTTAGAAGTAAGTTTTGTTCTTTCAAAAGCAGTTATGATGAAATCTTTAAGAGCTATCTCATTCTTACTCAAGGTTTTATTAGATATTGTATTTACTTAAGCAATGTGATATTTCTCCAAATATTCAATTTTATTTTTAGAAATTTTTATTATTTCTTTCTGAAGATCACATTCAAATTTCAACATTTTCATGAGTCTTGCTTTATCTTAATAACGACTCATGAGTTCATGAATAAAAGAAATTAAATCATAATAGAATAGATTAGAAATCACATCGTCTTTTCCATCATAATCTAAAGTAGAGGTTGATTCATATTCTGTATCTGAAGGTATGAGAGCCATTAAAGTTCAATTTTCTTATCCCTCTTCTTTGCTAGAACCATATTCGTTATCAAGTTCTTCCCGTGTTACCATGAGACTCTTCTTGATTTTACTTCTGAAGTTATCCTTTTGAAAGCTTCCTTTATTTGGTCTTTCTTTCTGTAGATCAAACCAAATCAGGCTTCTTACACTTGAAGCAATTCTTTTGATCATCTTCTTTTTTTAGAGCTAGACCCTATGAAGTTGTTGCTTTTACTAGAGAATATTTTGTTCTTTCTTGTCAGTTGCTGAAACCTTATGATGATAAAGGCCATTTCCTCCTCATCAGAGTCATCTTGAGATTTTTTTTTTATCATAAGCTTCTTCTAGTTTCCAGGTTTTAGAGGATCTGAAGACTTTACCACCATATCTTCCAGCTTTAGACTTTAACCCAGTGTTTTGGATTTTATCATCGACTCATCTTCATTCAGTTCCATTTCATGGCTCTGAAGGTTACTTATCAGACTTTCAAGGCTTAGCTTATTCAAGTCTTTAGCCTCTAGAATAGTTGTGACCTTAAGTCTGTATTTTGCAGGGAGACTTCTCAAGATTTTATTAACATGGTTAATCATAGTGTAACTTTTGGTCAGGACCTAAAGGCTTGACACAATATTTTGAAACCTAGAAAGCATGTTCAACAAGAAGATTTTCCTTAGCCTCTTTTACTTGTTGGTTCCCTTTATAGGTTGAACACAACAATTTAAAGATAGTCTTAGTACTAGACTTATCAATGATTTTTATATATTCTGAGTGAGGTAGAGCCTCAATCAGAATACCTCTTACTCCGTGATGTTTTCTGTAAAATTTCTTTTGATATGGTGTAAGATTTTTTGGTCCTTAGTCATCCCAACACCATCGACAACCATGTCAATACGGTCTTCAAGGATATCCCATAACTCATCATTAATGCCAATGATGTAAGTACAAATTTTGCTTTTCCACCATTCAAACTGAGTGGAATCACCACTGAATGAAGGTGTTTTAGTAGAGTAATGACTTTTCTCTTTATTATTATAGTCATAAGGAACACTCGTCATGATAGGGCAAGTATTTTTCTTAGGATCATTTACTGTACTGTAAGACCCCAATTTTGACACTAAGATCCCTCATGCTATCTCATCATATGCATTAGCATTGGGATGATACCTTGTAATCCTCCTTGCCCCTCTCTCATTGGGTTTGTTTTGGGAGAGATTACCAAGAACCATGTGATTGTATCATACTTGTATATTACCATTTTACTAACCAAAATACCTAAAATATGTCTTTGCATTTGCCTAACTCTTTTGTAGGTAAGGCATGATCACCATTGAAACCCTCATTGCTAAGAGCACAACCAAGGAGTGATCCACAATGCCCCTAAGCATCATATATGAGTCCCAATGATCTCTACATGTTATTTTGGTCAAGTATTCTTCAAGAGTTTGGAATTGGTTTGCCTTGGAAACCCTAGTTCATCTAGGTATCTTAAGTAACTTCTTCAACAAGCTTCTTCACCAATTGATAAAATTACTTAAGGGACACTTCAATTTCATCATTTTATGCATATGTGATCTCCCATGAGCCTAAAAAGTTAAGAGAATTGCAAGCTAGCAAGTTGGTTGATGGTGGTTGGCCAGATGAATTCATCTGATCAAAATTGGGTCTCCCTAGACCATATCTCCTACAATTTGCATCATATGAAAATGATCCCAATATAGAATTTACTCTAAATGATATTCCAAACAACTTTCATGTTGAGGTCTAGAGATAATTTTGCTTGGAAAGTCATTTCCTATGTTGAAACATTATAGGTAATTTTGTCTAAACCCTAATTTGAAATTCAATTTCCCAAGGCCATAACTTTCTCAATTTTTATGAGATGAAATATTTCCAAGTTGGACAATAAAATTCATGATGTCTACTTCAACTTTGATGTTTGTAGTGAAAGCTAAATGAACTTTTATGAGCATGTGATATGAGGATACATTATAGGTCATTTTGGACCAATGCCATGGAACAAGTAATTTTCCTCGACTTCAAAAATGCACAACTCACTCATTCTAAATCCAAATTATGTAAAATTGGTGACCATTTTGAAGGTATTTGAGATATATACAACTTTGATGAACACACTTTTCTCATTTGGAGCTCACATAAAAAGTTAAGGAAGGTGGAATAATTGAATATGAGACTTGACACTTAGAATTTTTTTCAACATGTTGAAATTTCCAAACTTCCACCTCAAAATTCACCATGAAAAAAGTTCCAAATGGAAATTTTTTCAACATAATATTTGTTCCTCTTGATCTAAGCTTTCCAAAGACTGTCCTAATTCATTCATTTTGGACTAAGATTGATGGGTCTGCGCATGGTGTAAACAGGCTTGTATCAGTTGGCAAGATTCAAGCTTCAAGTGATCAAATAACTTTGCCTTGCCTTTCAAGCTTCATGCAGACCTCATTTCAGTTGATTATGGACTTAATTGGATTGATTCATGAGCTTGTACACACCCATGCAAGCATGAATATTGCATTGCCATATTTGGACAAATTTTCAAGTGTGCAAATAACACTTCATTTTGCTATAAATAGAGACCCTTTGTGCTCATTTCAAAGGACCCTTGCGCGCCAACTTTGCCTCCACACTTCAAACCCTCACATTTGGAAGGAAAACCTGAGAATCTTCATTTTGAAAATTGAGTTTGAATCTCACTGTTTGGAGATTCAAAAACTCCAGGATCCAAAGCTTTGCATTGTTCTTAAGCCACTTCCACAAGCTCCATAAGCAAGATCAAGCACGAATTGAAGCAAGAGAGATCCATTTCTGCACAACATTGAAGGTAATTTTCCAGATTTTTCTTCTCTTCGATTCTCTCTTAATACTCATCAATTCTCTTGGATCCTTGGTTGTTTGAAGTCCTACCAATGTAGGCAAGAAGATTGAGTTACTTTGAGGTCAAATCAAAGCAACTCAGTTGACACACCTTAAAATTCAACTCCACATATCTCTCTATATATTTGGAGTTAATTAAAATTAAGGTGATATTCGTGATCTACGCCATTTTATCTTTCACATCATGTCCTCCTTTTTCATTTATGATATGGTGATGAATGGACCAGTCCGGCCAAGGTTGCCTGAGAAGACGACCGACGCTTTGCTCCGACAATGATGTGGCACGGTCCAGAGCTATTAGATGGATTCAAAATGTTTTAATCACGAGTGTACATATTGATTACCAAGCGTGTGGATGTTTGACTCAGGCGCATTATGGAACGCGTGCGCTTAACCACTTGATCTACCACCTCAATCAATGAGGAAGATCAAGTGGTCCACGTTTTTTTGATCTTCTGATTTTAATTTTTATTCCTTTGATTTCATTAATTCATATTAATTTTAATATTGATCCAAAAAATAGGAGGGTTTCACAATTTTTTTTTGAATAAAATCCTCTTTTATTTTCTGAATTAAAATTATTTTTTGGATCATTATTAATATTTTTCATGATTTAATTGATTTTATGAATATTTTTAATTGTTTAAAAATACTTTTAAGTCTCTAAAAATTCTGAATTTTTTTCTCCAAGGTCCTTTGACTTTGTTTGACCTATGATAAATCTCATGGCCATTTCTTTAGTGTTTTGATGAGGTTTTAGGAAATTGACCAACCATATTTAATTTAATTTATTATTTTTAGTATTTTTAATTGAATAAATGCCAAATAAATTGTGTAGAGCCATTCTGATTGACTTTGGAAGTTTGACTTGTGTTGTTGGGCCTTGGTCAAGGTTGACTTGACTTTGTTAAGTTAAGATCATTGGATTTAGGGGATTGATGGAATGTACATTCCATCTCCCAAAATGAATGAATGATCTTAATTTGGTAAAAGTCCTCCTTTGTCCAATTTGAGTGTGATCCATTTCCCCTCCTCTTCATCTCATTCCCCTTCTTTATGCATTCATGTCATGGACCTATGATATCTCAATATCCTAGGGCTAGTTGATTGCAAAATCAACATAAGTATGGATGAGATTAAATCCCCCACTTTGCATATTCTTTTTTGTGTGTGGTATGTGTCGCATCCGCGAAAAACAACCAGCGGGCTAAAACAAAACAAACAGAGCCGCCACCGTGCGTTATTTATCCCAAAGAGGGAAAGGAAACGCTCGAAGTAAACCTGGAAAAGACATGGTCTCGCGACCAAAGAGAGATGGGATCGGGAGTCGGTTATGCAAAGGGAAGGTATTAGCACCCCTACGCATCCGTCGTACTCGACGGGATCCACGCTCAAAAGGATAGAAGAAAGGTTGCTAAAGTTGCTCACAAACATCACACACACACACACCGGAAACAACACAGGTGGGATAAGAGGGGAACGGGCTCGCTAGGATATCGCATCCTATGCCTACGTATCTCATCTGGAATGAGAATCAAAGCTACCGTAGTTCGGCTCACGCACGCCAAACAAAACACACACCGGAAACCGACTGCCAATCGTTGGACTTATGTCAGACTCCACACACAACGGCAAACATGGAAACCGAATGCCAATCGCTGGACTTACATCAGACTCCGAACCAACAAACACACACAGGAAACCAACTGCCAATCGCTGGACTTACGTCAGACTCCACACAACAAACACCGATAGGATACAGACAGCCAATCGCTGGTCTTACATCCATATCCTAACACACAAGAAGGATAACAAACAAACAAGCTACTAAGGAGTCCGGCACTCGAGCCTAGTAACTGTCAAGCAAACACACACAAAAAGAAAAAGGGTGCCCGGAGAGATCTCGCACGATCTCCTACCTACGTACCTCATCTGGTATGAGGATCAGGGCAACGTAGTTCCCCTTAACAGGGGAGAAACTTCTGCTAAACCAGAGACTGGGAAATGACTAACTAGAAGGGAGACTGACTCGAGCCTAATAGTTATCATGCATTCCACAATGGTCCTAGGTTGAGTTTTCTATCTAACTTGCACAGGCAGCAAGCTATCCTAAACAGGCAAAGCAAACATACACAGAAATAGCACACACTATATACAAACAAAGTGGGCTCACACAAGGTTAGGCTGTGAAACACAAGCCAACTGTAATCGGGTGATGTTAGCTCTTAACCCTAACATTGAGAGTTAAGGTGAAGCAGATGAAATGGGAAGTGAGGGGTGTGCCTCACAGCTCTTATCCCTGGCCTGGGAGAGCTTGACTCAAATAGAAGGTGTGGGAGTTCAGAAAGCAGGAACTCTTTTATCCACATGTGACTGATTCAACAAGGATCTTGGGTTAATATCCACAATGCATCAGCACAAGGTGTGCGAGCAAAGGGATGACACACTGACTAGCAGGAGATGGACTACACATCTCTTTTATCTGCCAATTGCCTTATCAAAGGTCTTTTCCTGCTTGGCACAAAGATAAACAAACACAAGCATTGCCTCTTAAGGAGGACTTCAGACAGGTGCCTGCCCAAGTAACAGGACAGGTCTTCCAGACTACATGAAGTCAGAGAAATTATACCTCAAATGGTTAAGCAACCAAGAAAACAGCAAAAGCAAGTTCAAAAGAACTTAAGCAACTAATGTACCTAAAAACAATCTAACTCAGTCAGTACACAACTCACAAAGTCAAACAGACAATCCAAAAGTCAACAAACATAGTCAAACAGACAACAAGTGCAAGCTACAATGTGCAAGGCACAAGCTCAACTCAAATGAGCTAAATCACCTACAAAACAACTCAATGTTAATCAACATCAACCAAATAGGCAACTCAAGCCAATGAATCAATTCCTCAAGGCCATATGCTTCTTGTCCTGAAAACAAAGCTCAAACATAAGCACCAACCACTAGGACAAGGCCTAGGGTCAAAGAGGGAGAAATAATTCAAAACAGAACATGAAAATTGATATGAATCAACTTTAATCCAATAAGAACATCATCCAAAAGGTCTCATGTCAATAGCATCAACCAACTTCATTTCACAAGTCAAATAAGGCAAAGCATACAAGTTGGAAGCTCATTGAAGCAACAGAATGAACAAATGCATATTAATTCCAAAATGATTCAATAAATCCCAAGAAAAATCATGTCTAAACAGCACACACAACATGATCAACACACCAAAAATCAAGGCATTTGGACAAGTCTAAGCATGGAAAATAAATTCCATAAGGCAAGGTAAGCACAAACAAGCTCAATTAAGGCACAATTTCATACATCAACTTAACACAAGCCTAAAACAGAATACACACATGATAAACACATCCAATCAAAGCCACAATAAACTTCAAAGTGTCTAGAAACAATATGCAAAGTTTCAAGTCCATATGATAAACATCAAGCATTTCACAAATCATTGAAGTTCATGACTATCCAAAAGTCCACAAATGGTCAACCAACAAGAAAAGTACCAAACAACTCAGAAATCATTCCAAAAATTCCATAAAACTTCATGATCAATCCTAACATCCAGAAGTAGCATCATGCAAAACATCACATCAATTGGCATTTAATTGGCATGGTAAAGAAAATCCACAAGTTGAGCAAGCAATGGTGTGACACACATTGTCACACCTACATTAAACAGATCATATCTCAACAACCAGAAATGAAAAAAATATAAACTCTACACCAAAATGTCAATTAGGATGTCTAGTTTAAGCATGTAAAATTTCACAATCATTGGATTAAAATTCATCATTTCATGAAGCATATGGAAAGGTAGGTACAAGATAGCACACATGTGAACATTCCCTAAGAAAAATTAAATTCCAAGCGTGTACAAATTCTGGAAAAATAGTCATAAAAAACTAGAAATCATGAGGAACAACATGCAAAAAACCACACCTCATTTGGATCATTATTCATGCACTTATGAATTTTTGAAATGGATGAAAAATTAAAAAACATGGATGAAGGCATGGTGTGAATGGATAGCATAACATGAACAAAAATGCAAAAGCAATTGGAAAAGCGCCTCAGCTGGGATTCGAACCGAGCCAAGTTTCAAATTGAGGCGCGCTTAAGTGAAACGCACCGTTTCACTTAAGCCTATGTGGCCAAGGCAAGCGAGCTGAACCAATCATAATGCCATGTAACGCCAGCATGGACCAATGCATGGTCTCTAACACAAAAATACATGCAGAAAGCGCTCAAACGGATCAAATCGAGTTCTGGAACGGAAACCCTAAGAAGTTCATCATGTTCATCATAATTTCCAGGTCAAGAACAATTGTACCAGAAATGCAAAATGAATACACCATTAGCTTCATCTTTCAACATACAACATGGATCGAGGCTTGGATTGCTCTAATTCTACCTATGTTCAAAGTTTCGAGCCATGGAAGTTTCATACATCAATCTTAGATCTAACATAACTTGTTCATTTCTTGATAAAATTTGATGAAACAAAGCGCAGCATAACCACCAATGAACGATCTACAACATGCATACATCAATTTCAAGAATCATGACATTCGATTTCTGACCTTAATTGAAGTGCAGAACTGGAACAAAGTGATTCAGGCCCTTAGAAGTCCAAACAGTTGCTCCTCAGCTCTTGAATGATGATTTGGATGAATGCTTGAGTGTTAATCGTGCTAGATATTGCTGGAAAATCCAACTGCCATTGATGGAGGTAGCTTGCAACAGTCTTTAAATCAGCTCGAAAATGGATAGATCTTGCTTCCAAAGTGTCCAATTATGCTTATGGATGAAGGATTAATCAAGAACAATGCAAGGTTTATGGAGAAATTTGATGAAAAAGTGAGAGCACCAAGTGAAGAGAATTATGAAACTAGATCTAGATCTGAGCAAAATGAAGTGTCAATCCAATTTTCTGTTATGATTATGTTTATATATGGTTTCCTAATGATGTTGCTAATCACAATTAAGCAAATGCAAGTGAATTAAGTAAAAACCAAGTGTTATGCCAAATTGTCCAATTCACCTCTATGCATGGAATGGATGGAACAGTGCACGATTTATGTGTTAATTCACTTGCAAAACCTGTTTTGAACCAAATGCACATGATTGGAAGTGAAAGCAATGCACCATTTCTGAATTTGGATTTTCCCTCCAAAATTCAAATGAAAATGTCAAAAATTTTGTAAGGGAAATTCATGATATGTGATGCATGTTTTGGATAGCACATGACAAGAGAGGAATGTTGCTAAAAGGACCACTTCAATTGGCCTTATGGTTCAAAAGTTATGCACTTGTGAAGTTCAAATTATCTTGACCATGATTGATCCATATTTTCTCAACCATACATGAGAAATTCATGTTCTTGGGCTTTTTGGAAAGGTGAGAGCAAGATCTTCAACTTTCATGTTGGGAAAAATTTCATTTGAAGCATTTTTGGGGATGTAATCTTGAGGAGAAAACCTTTCCATTTTTGGCAGTTTTGAATTACAGGTCACTCACTATTTTTGGAAACTTTTCATCTGACCTCAAATTCTCCATTGTTGATGTTTGAAATGTCAAATGAGACTTGTATGGATATGAATGAATCCTCTCTAACCGTCTCCCACCTCCAAATCCATCAGTTGACTAGTGGTTGACTTTTTCAATTGATAGATGACTGAATCATGCATAGATGAATTTGAGCCTCAATCTCCTGATGGAATGGCTCCATAATGAAACCCTAGCTTATACAAGCTCAATAAAACCATGTGATGATCCCCATCTCAATGAAGACCTCATCTCCTTGAAGAAACCCTGATTGGCACAATACAACTGATTAGGGTTGACCAAAGGTCAAAACCCTAATCCCAAGGAACATGATCAAGCACAATGAACTTCTTGGTGATGATAAGACCATGATGATGGTGATGTACCATTTCAACCAAGATAAAGATCAATCTCCTTGAGGAACCAAGAAACCCTAATTGAAGCACAAACCCTCAAATGATTAGTGATCAATTCATGAGACCCTCAAGCTTAAATCTTTTAACCTCTTTATCTTTTGAGAAAGACCTAGGAGGATGACTTGCTCAATGTTGCCACATGATATGCAAAGATGCAATGACTAATGTCCTAAAGGATGAAATGCAATATGCTAAGCTAGTCCCAAGAGAGGAGGGCAAATTTTAAGGTGTTACAGCTGCCCCTATTCAATCCACTATGAACCTGTCGATATATATAGCCTCGGCTTTCAGATGATCAGGGTGAAGAGTGATTGAATACCAAGAACAGACGAACAATTTGCACTCTGATGGGAAATAATTAACAACGCCCGTTAGAATCGGCAAAGAAGCAATCTCTGAAGAAGAACCCGTCTGTTACGGAGACAGTCGGCCTGAATACCGAACAGAATGTCGACCTGGATACCAAAGTAAATGGTAACACATGGATAACCATGGCCTGAACACCACCTATCCGCTGGGGATAATTATTTTTTACTTTTTCTTGAACCCCGGAACTTTCTGAGTGATACTTTTTCGTTTTCTTGAACCCCGAACCAATATTTCCTTTTGCGCGCATGATCCCGGATCACCGCAGTCGAACCCCGACAACTTCATAGTAGTCTTGTTTGCCAAATAATGAACCCCGCTCTCCATTTTGAACCCCAGTCGCCTGACGATATCTTGCGATCACCATTGTGAACCCCGCTCTCCAGAAAACACCCCGTGTCTCCCTTTCTCCATTTGGACCCTGTTCTCCAGAAAATGCCGCAACATTTCCCTTTCTCCATTTGAACCCCGCTCTCCACTTTCTTGTGATAATTCCGTGGCAATGTCGGAAATAACACCAAAATACCACTCTGATGGCGACATATCAGAGGGTTCACCTTCACAAAAGGAAGGTAACATGTGCATCTCTTCCTCAGAAGACACCCATAATGACCTCTGTTGACCTCAGCCAAAGTCTAAGGTGACACATGAACAGAAGATAATCCTGAGGACCTCATCCCGGACATAATCTTTAACTCCAATCTCCATTTGAACCCCGTTCTCCAGAAAATGTCTCAACACTTCCTTTTCTCCATTTGAACCCCGCTCTCCAGAAAATGCCTCAACACTTCCTTTTCTCCGATTGAACTGTATTTTCGCGTTGATCGCGTAACGTCCTTTGATTTTATTTCCACCTCCGCCCGACGGAAAAGTTTCCTCCAATATCGTACTACTGGGGAACATTGTTGGTCCGACATCATGATGCTAAACTCCTCAGAGTAACATCTCCCAACTTCTATCTCGCACGACAGAAATTTCCCCCAGTATCGCACTACTGGGGAATACTGTTAACCCAACGTCGACGATGCTAAACTCCTCAGAGTAACATCTTCACCGACTGGCAAAACCCACTCTCGGATGGTAACCACGACTTGGGATAACTGATGCTTGCAATGCTGATGCTGATCTCCCAACCAGCGAAACCACTTCTCAAACGGTAACCACGGCTTGGGCAGCATCCTCACCCACTGGCAAAACCAAACCTCAAACGGTAACCACGGCTTGAGACTAGCTTATGCTTGCAATGATGATGCATGACTTTTTTCAGCGTAATGCTCCATAATCATGGAAATGTTACGCGATTTATTATGCAATATGCTATGCTTATCTACATAATGAATGCATAAAAAAGTATCCCCCTTAAGGGACTCTTCTGGGGAGCTCGAGGCACTCTGCTGAGGAACTCGCTAACACTGCGATCTCCACCCTGCTGGGGAATAACACCGCTGCTGGGAAATAGGCCCCCCTTACCAGGAATAACCTCCTCTGCACCCGATCCGCTTGGGAACTTCGCTGGGGAAGAACTACCCACGCACTCTGTGGGGAAACAACGGTCTTTGACTTGCTGGGGTATATAACAATCCTGACTCTGCTTGGAGAAACCCC
Source organism: Lathyrus oleraceus (assembly GCF_024323335.1). NCBI lineage: Eukaryota > Viridiplantae > Streptophyta > Magnoliopsida > Fabales > Fabaceae > Lathyrus > Lathyrus oleraceus. The sequence goes on from NC_066582.1 coordinate 299,061,827, forward strand.
TACCAATAGATACCTCCGCTGGGGAAATAGCAACCTTCAGGCCTGGCTGCTGAGGAAACCGATCTCAAACATGCTGAGGGAGATAACCATCCGACCCTGCTAGGGAAGACACATACCTTGAATCTGCTGAGGAGGTAACAATCCCCACCCTGCTTGGGGAAACCAGGAAATTCTGGCACAGAACACCCGTCGACTCGTCGAACCATGGCATTCATCATCCAAATCCAGTGTCAGCTTTCCACTTTTGAGAGCTCCCAGACTCGTCTGGACTTTTCTGATTCATCACCTTGTATTCTCGCCTCCTCCGTACTCTACGAAGAGCGAACTCCACAGATTGGTACAAACTTTCTATTCTTCAGACTTTGAAGAGTCTTCTTGATTAATATCTAGAATCGTCGTACGTTTCTCGCCGTCTTTTCACCATTCTTCAATTCATTCGTCCCTGATTGGACTCCACGGGGATCTCTTGTCAAAAGGCTTCACATCACAACCTGCAAGTGAGTGAAAATATCTAACAGCACCTGCAACAGAGATCGTCAGATAAAACGTGCCCCAGGTATGCCAAGATTTCAACACCTGGGTCACTCAACCTTCCGAATAAGATTTCAAGCTTTCAATCTTATAAACATGCATTGGAAGGGACTTGTATGTCCTAAAATGCAAAGATTCATTATCAAAATAAACGGATGTTTTTGCAATCAAAGCGGTTATGAAAACAAAAACAAAAATTATTTGACTGAATATGCATTTTATTGATCAAAAAGTGTGGCTCAAACTGAGCAATACAAAGGAAGCAATTCCTGAAAAGAGGTAATTGTGCACAAAAGGAAAAATCTATCCTAATGGCAATGTGAAACCATGATCTCATCGAGTTCCAACTCGGTTACACCCCATATGTCCTCAGACTCTCCGTGCTTTCTGCCTTCTGAACAAGACGCTTCCGACTGATCCCTACCGGGGATTATCCATGTCATATCCAAAGTAAACGATCATGCTAGACGCAGTTCTTCGTTTCAATCCCTCTTTTTGCATGGACCGCCCTTTCGGGTTTTCAGTCCACCGGGATACCCTTTTTTACCCAAGTCGCCTTTTCAGGTTTTCGACTTGCCGGGTGTACATTTTTCCCTTCTATCCCTAATTTTTGCCCGAACCTTTTTCTCTTTTTTCTTTGGTTCGCCGGGATGCCCTTTTTTGCCTGGACTATTTTATTCTTTTCGTCCAGCGGGTCTCTTATACGAAGTATTTTTTAACTGCGTCCGCATCCACAGGGGATGGAAAATCTTCGCCATCCATGGTCGTTAACAACAAGCCTGCGCCAGAGAAAACCTTCTTGACCACGAATGGACCTTCATAATTAGGTGTCCACTTTCCCCTACGATCATTTTGAGGAGGAAGGATCCTTTTCAGCACCATATCACCTACGTGATACACACGAGGTCGCACCTTTCGGTCAAAAGCACGCTTCATCCGCTGCTGGTATAACTGCCCATGACAGATGGCCGCCAACCTCTTTTCCTCAATTAGGCTCAACTCTTCGTACCGAGTTCTTACCCATTCCGCCTCTTGCAACTTCACGTCCATCAGGACTCTCAAAGGGGGAATCTGAACCTCAACCGGTAGCACCGCTTCCATTCCATACACGAGTGAGAAAGGCTTTGCCCCAGTAGATGCACCAGGATACAAGCTTCATACTTTCCGCATTGTCGGTGCATTCGACCGTTAGCCGGGAAACAAAAGGAACATGGGATCCCTTTGGCGTAACCAAAGCAGCACCAACTCCACTTCCATTCATGTTAATGGCCCCATCAGACATCGGAATCCGTTCGGATTTAGGGTCAGGCCCCTCCTCCGGGATCAGTTCCTCACAATCTTTCGATTTGAGAACTTCGATGTCCTTATCAGGGAACTCAAACATCCTTGGTTGATAATCCTCAATGGGTTGCTGGGCGAGGTAATCAAACAATACACTCCCCTTGGTTGCTTTCTAAGAGGTATACTGTATATCAAAATCAGTCAAAATTATTTGCCATCTCGCAACCCGTCCGGTCAATGCTGGCTTTTCGAACATGTACTTGATCAGATCTATCTCGGAAATCCACAAAGTGGTATGAACCAGCATACAATGTCTCAGTCGGCGAGCAGCCTATGCCAAAGTACAACAAGTTTTCTCGAGCAGTGAATGTATTGTTTCACAGTCGGTAAACTCTTTGCTAAGGTAAATTGCATGCTCTTTTCGACCGGACTCGTCATGCTGACACAATACGCACCTCATAGACCCCTCGAGGACCGTCAAGTACAGAATTAACGGTCGTCCCTCCACAGGAGACGTCAGAATCAGAGGCTCCTGCAACTTATTCTTTTATTTCTCAATGCCCCCTGGTAATCATTATTTCACCTGACCGTTTGATCTCTTTTTTTTCCTCAGCTTGAATATGGGTTCACACGTGGCTGTTAGATGAGATATGAACCGTGAAATGCAGTTCAATCTACCTAAGAAACCACGAACCTCTTTCTCTGTTCTCGGTTCAGGCATTTCTCGTATTACTTTCTTTTTTTTTTCTTTTTCTTTTTAGCAGGATCAACCTCGATTCCTCTCTTACAATGAACCCCAGCAGCTTACCGGACCGCACTCTGAAAGTGCACTTATTTGAATTCAACCTCAGTTTGAATTGTCTCAACCGGTCGACCAACTTGGCCAGATCCACCAGATGCCCCTCGTTTGTTTGGGACTTTGCTATCATGTCATCAACATAGCATTCAATTTCAGGATGAATCATATCATGAAACAAAGTCACCATGGCTCTCTGATAAGTAGCACCGGCGTTCTTGAGACCGAATGGCATCACCTCCACTCTTGACACTCGCCTCCAAGGCGGCCCCAACCTTTACTTCCTTTCTGACCTCGTCGGTACCCAGATTAAATATCTCAACTCGCTTCTCGTGCGGCTGAATCACCTTCTCCTCTTGTCTCAACAACCTGGCTAATCTTCCAGCAGATCACAATCTTCTTCGCCTTCTTCTTCGGTATGATAGATCGGATTGTCGAAGTCATACAGAGGTGTAACCGAATTGTTATCAACGAGATCAGAAGAATTTTTTTTTTTGAAGTCGGAACGCGACAAATCAAAAAAAAGGGAAAAATGAAAACAAACATTGCCCTTTTTATTTTTAAAACTGTAAAAATAAATGAAAAACAGGGAACACCGCTTTTAATTGTGAAAAACATCCATTTATTAATGATGCAAAATGTTGCAAAATGAAACACACGAGGTGGTCCTTACAATGGACCATTACGTTTCGGGCAAAACGTATGGCTTTCATGCAAACAGAATTGAAAACAGAAAATATTACTCTTCCGGATGAGTGATAGTGATGATCTTTGAGGCCTTCCAATTCCCTGGTACGCACGCTTTTATCCACGAGTCCAGTTCACAGTCACTGTCAATCTCTCCACCTACTGTACAGGCGTGACCTGGATCCAACATTCCAGCACTGACAAATGTGAACGGTGGATGACGTCTTCTGTTTTGTCTAGACGACTCTTGATCTGGCTGATAGCCAACCCCGAACATATCTGCCTTCACCACAATGTCTATGATCTTTCCCCAGCCTTGGGCCTCTCTATTCTTCACCACTTCTAGGGCTTGTTTATAAGAAGAAATGGACAGCTTCTTCTCTTTCTCAGTGAGAATGGCGTTCTCCACCTTGACGGCCTCAACTGCTTGACATGGTGTTTCAAATATTTCACTGTCCATCTCTACCTGCTTGAACGATGACAAGTGGCTGGCAAAGATGTCCTCCTTCCCCCAATCAACTTTCTCAAATCGGAGACATCCTTCATCCATCATTCTCTGAATCGTCTCCCTTAGCATTACACACCCATTTGTAGTGACGGTGCAGGCAGCACAACAATTATCACAACCAGGGAAAACTCCACTCTTCATCAAATGTCTCTTGACCACAGACATTGGAGTCCTCAACTGGTTCACATCCGTCACCTCTATTTTTCTCTTATCCTCTGACATCACCTTCACCCCCATAGGGCCATGCATCGGCACGGGGTTAGCGTTAACATCTGGTGTCGGTGCAAAATTGATGGCTTTGGCATCCACCAGGTCCTGGACGACATGCTTAAAAGCTTTACAATTCTCCACATTGTGTCCAGGGGCACCAGAGTGGAATTCGCACTTGGCGTTCTCATCATAACTGGCAGGCCTCTGGTCAGGTCTCAACGGAGCCAACATCCTTGGCTGCACCAATCCAAGATCCTTCAGCCTCTTCAACAGAAGAGCATACGTCAGGGGTGGCTTATCAAACTGCCGATCTGTCTTCCTTTTCCTCACTTGGCACCCAGCTTTCTGCATTCTCTGTTGAGGTGGATGCTGTTGTTGTAGTACAGATGAATTACCAGCAGGAATAGTCACTACAGCAGCATACGGGTGGTAACGATCCTTACCCCTCTTGGCATGCACATCACTTGATTCAACCTCCTTCCTGTGCTGACCACTACCAGAGGGCTTCTTTATTCCAGACAACGGAGCCTTTCCCTTAGTTTTCTCCATTATCAGCCATTTTTCAATCCTTTCCACCCTCTCAGCGATTGCTTTCTGCCCCAAGGCGAGCCCTCGTACAATATTGGACAACTCCCTTACCATCTCTTTCAACTCGAGAATGTCGACGTTGGGTGGATCCATCAGCTTGGACTTGTTGAGTCTAGTAGGATATCTGAGCAGACGTGTTGCGTGCAAAGGAATGACCCTATGCGCACGAGCAATGATTCCTACAACAACCAAGCACGTTAGAAACGGACACCTGCAAAATGGAAGACAAGTTATTATGACTATGCATGAATGCAATGTTTATCCACATGAGGAACACTCTGTCTTTCGATCCTGGCTTCATCGAGACAGATAATAATTCGGCAGCATTCTGACATTCATCGAATGATTCCCTCATACAGATCAAAGATATATGATTTAGCAAAATACCACCCAACCATGTGTGTGTTGTGTGAGTGCATACAGGAAAGCAAATAAAGCTTGAGGATTGATCATTGAAAGAAAACAACCACTGTATACCAAAAGTGCACAATCAGTGCAACAGTCATACATCAAGCTGATATAAATCAAACACAATCCTCCAGAAACAGAAAGGACATACAAGCAAGTGAATTCCGTCAACAGGCCTGACGGTAATCCACACAAATGATAACAAAAGACTACCCTGAAGAAGGTCCCACTGAAGGCTCCGCCTCATCTACCATCCTGGTAAATTTCACCGCGAACCTGAGCTTAGTGTTCTCCTGCTGCAATCTTCCTACCTCCTTCTGGCAAATCTTCATCTGTCTGAAGTAATGATCTCTCTCAATAAGATAGTGATCTCTCTCAGCAATGATCTTCACATTCTCTGCTTCCCATTCGGCGACGAGGATTCTGACTCTGTCTTCCCTCTGATCCCTCACAAGGATTTGCCTCCTCTTCTCATCTTCAATGACCTTCGAAGCTCTGGATAACCTTTCCTTGGTGATGTCATGCTCCTTTGTAGACGACTCCAATGCTTGGCTGATCTTGCGGTAATAGGCAGTGTCTATCTCAAAGCGCTTCACCTCAATGGCATGTCTCTTATCTTGATCTTCCATCCTACCTCTGATCTCCTGATTAGCCATCTGAATCCGAGCAACACTCATCTCTAATTCAGTCTTCTCCGCTTGCAACTGATCTCTTGCTTTCTTCATCGCGAGGAATTCCTCCATACTGACAGAAGAACGCGGCCCCTCAATCATAGGACACCAAGGATCACCTCCAAGAAATGGTAGATGGGTGAGCTCAATCCTCTTCCTAAGCCAATCATCAAATAGAGGAAGAGACCTGCTATTAACCTTGCCAAAAGGAACCTTGCCCTTCCTCTGGATGTTACGCCGTGCCCCAGACACTTTCCTTAACTATGACAGATTACCCTCAGCTGGGAAGTAGAATGACTCCTGAATCTCGCGCTCGAGAGGAGGAACCTCCATAGCGAACCCCATTTGTCTCCTAAGAAGCGTCGGGTTATAATTAATGTAACCCTGAACTCCTATAAGAGGCACATTGGGAAAGCTCCCACAACTATAGATGAAATCTCATCCGGCCACACCATTGTGAGTCCAAGCTATGTCCTTTGCTCGCAAACCCATCAACCTGATTGACCACTTAACCGTAGGATCAAGAGCGACAAAGGCACCTCTGGAAGGCAAATACCCCATGAACCATTTGTACAACAACTGAGCACAACACCGGATCAATCCCCCACGCCGCTTCTCGTTCCGATTATGGACCGAGTAGTACACATCTCCGACCAGAGTAGGAACAGGATTCCTCTGTATAAACAACCTGATAGCATTAAGGTCCACGAAGTTCTTCTGATTAGGAAACAAGATGGTCCCATAAATGCTCACAGCAATCAAGGCACAGACGGTCTTCCAATTACCCACAGCAGCATGCTCCTTGGCTTTAGCCTCCCAGAAACTCAGATGAAAACCGGGTAACTTTCCCTTCTCCTTCAAACCCCCCTTGATCACCTCCGGGCTCAAATAAAGAGCACGAGAAATCTCAGCAATATCAGGCTCCCCCTTAGTGGCATAGAAAGGAATCTGATCTCGGATCTGAATACCCAGGATGCTGGCATAGTCCTCCATCAAAGGTCCCAACAAGTAATCCGGGAAGATGAAACATCTCAAACCCGGGTCGTAAAACTGGAGAAGAGTGTGGATGGCGCTCCTATCACTGTCTGTGAGCCTGAAAACCAACTTCAGAATACCACCGTATGCCTCACGGAACATCCCCACATGGTCGGGTGTAATCAATGCTATCATATCTCTCAACACACCAATCTCTGGGTCGAAGAAACTGTAGACAACATCGTCCTTCAAGCCGGTCCTCATGTCTGAGCAAAGAAATCTCTCAACCAGGATCTCAATCAAAAATGTCCCTGCATATGGATAAACATGTGTTAGATGCAGATAAATGCAAAATGTGAATGATGCTGATGTATGAATGCAATGCATTGTGCCATCCTCCAAGTCATCTGATCATCAACTGCACTGAGTTACGACCTCTAAACTGATCACAATCATCTGAAGGAATATGTAACCTCAAATCCAACTCAGGATTCCGAAATAAACGGAACTGAAAGATACATCACCATCATCAACAGAGATTCACTGATCTGATAACCACAAAATCATCTGAACCAGCCCAGGGAATCCTGAAATAAACGGATCCCCACTGATAAATACCACGGACGGAACTCCGGCGTCTCAGAAATAAATGTCCATAAATCGGACTTATAAATAGGACTCTGATCAACGGAACCATTAGTCACCATCCGAACATGCCTCTGTAAGAATCACCCTCCCCTCACAGGTAAATTCTAATCAGGTTATCCTAAGGCGGATAATGGTCTCGACAATCGGGCAAAGATACTCAACGGGTTTACCCTTTCGGGTGTGCCGTTGCAGCTCTCGTAAGATCGTCTTAACCAAAGATCCGGGAATGATCGGTCACCGAAGTCAATAGCTCAGATGAGGTAACTCAACCAGAGTGGATACTCCACAAAGGAAGAGCACTCTCAAATAAACCTCGTCCGGCTTGTGGTATGTCACGTCGCAACATCATGCTGATAAAGCAAGTGAGGAAACGTGAGACCACACTAATCCTAGGTGTATACTCGGGCCTGGGTTGTTAGAGCCATTCTGATTGACTTTGGAAGTTTGACTTGTGTTGTTGGGCCTTGGTCAAGGTTGACTTGACTTTGTTAAGTTAAGATCATTGGATTTAGGGGATTGATGGAATGTACATTCCATCTCCCAAAATGAATGAATGATCTTAATTTGGTAAAAGTCCTCCTTTGTCCAATTTGAGTGTGATCCATTTCCCCTCCTCTTCATCTCATTCCCCTTCTTTATGCATTCATGTCATGGACCTATGATATCTCAATATCCTAGGGCTAGTTGATTGCAAAATCAACATAAGTATGGATGAGATTAAATCCCCCACTTTGCATATTCTTTTTTGTGTGTGGTATGTGTCGCATCCGCGAAAAACAACCGGCGGGCTAAAACAAAACAAACAGAGCCGCCACCGTGCGTTATTTATCCCAAAGAGGGAAAGGAAACGCTCGAAGTAAACCTGGAAAAGACATGGTCTCGCGACCAAAGAGAGATGGGATCGGGAGTCGGTTATGCAAAGGGAAGGTATTAGCACCCCTACGCATCCGTCGTACTCGACGGGATCCACGCTCAAAAGGATAGAAGAAAGGTTGCTAAAGTTGCTCACAAACATCACACACACACACCGGAAACAACACAGGTGGGATAAGAGGGGAACGGGCTCGCTAGGATATCGCATCCTATGCATACGTATCTCATCTGGAATGAGAATCAAATCTACCGTAGTTCGGCTCACGCACGCCAAACAAAACACACACCGGAAACCGACTGCCAATCGTTGGACTTATGTCAGACTCCACACACAACGGCAAACATGGAAACCGAATGCCAATCGCTGGACTTACATCAGACTCCGAACCAACAAACACACACAGGAAACCAACTGCCAATCGCTGGACTTACGTCAGACTCCACACAACAAACACCGATAGGATACAGACAGCCAATCGCTGGTCTTACATCCATATCCTAACACACAAGAAGGATAACAAACAAACAAGCTACTAAGGAGTCCGGCACTCGAGCCTAGTAACCGTCAAGCAAACACACACAAAAAGAAAAAGGGTGCCCGGAGAGATCTCGCACGATCTCCTACCTACGTACCTCATCTGGTATGAGGATCAGGGCAACGTAGTTCCCCTTAACAGGGGAGAAACTTCTGCTAAACCAGAGACTGGGAAATGACTAACTAGAAGGGAGACTGACTCGAGCCTAATAGTTATCATGCATTCCACAATGGTCCTAGGTTGAGTTTTCTATCTAACTTGCACAGGCAGCAAGCTATCCTAAACAGGCAAAGCAAACATACACAGAAATAGCACACACTATATACAAACAAAGTGGGCTCACACAAGGTTAGGCTGTGAAACACAAGCCAACTGTAATCGGGTGATGTTAGCTCTTAACCCTAACATTGAGAGTTAAGGTGAAGCAGATGAAATGGGAAGTGAGGGGTGTGCCTCACAGCTCTTATCCCTGGCCTGGGAGAGCTTGACTCAAATAGAAGGTGTGGGAGTTCAGAAAGCAGGAACTCTTTTATCCACATGTGACTGATTCAACAAGGATCTTGGGTTAATATCCACAATGCATCAGCACAAGGTGTGCGAGCAAAGGGATGACACACTGACTAGCAGGAGATGGACTACACATCTCTTTTATCTGCCAATTGCCTTATCAAAGGTCTTTTCCTGCTTGGCACAAAGATAAACAAACACAAGCATTGCCTCTTAAGGAGGACTTCAGACAGGTGTCTGCCCAAGTAACAGGACAGGTCTTCCAGACTACATGAAGTCAGAGAAATTATACCTCAAATGGTTAAGCAACCAAGAAAACAGCAAAAGCAAGTTCAAAAGAACTTAAGCAACTAATGTACCTAAAAACAATCTAACTCAGTCAGTACACAACTCACAAAGTCAAACAGACAATCCAAAAGTCAACAAACATAGTCAAACAGACAACAAGTGCAAGCTACAATGTGCAAGGCACAAGCTCAACTCAAATGAGCTAAATCACCTACAAAACAACTCAATGTTAATCAAAATCAACCAAATAGGCAACTCAAGCCAATGAATCAATTCCTCAAGGCCATATGCTTCTTGTCCTGAAAACAAAGCTCAAACATAAGCACCAACCACTAGGACAAGGCCTAGGGTCAAAGAGGGAGAAATAATTCAAAACAGAACATGAAAATTGATATGAATCAACTTTAATCCAATAAGAACATCATCCAAAAGGTCTCATGTCAATAGCATCAACCAACTTCATTTCACAAGTCAAATAAGGCAAAGCATACAAGTTGGAAGCTCATTGAAGCAACAGAATGAACAAATGCATATTAATTCCAAAATGATTCAATAAATCCCAAGAAAAATCATGGCTAAACAGCACACACAACATGATCAACACACCAAAAATCAAGGCATTTGGACAAGTCTAAGCATGGCAAATAAATTCCATAAGGCAAGGTAAGCACAAACAAGCTCAATTAAGGCACAATTTCATACATCAACTTAACACAAGCCTAAAACAGAATCCACACATGATAAACACATCCAATCAAAGCCACAATAAACTTCAAAGTGTCTAGAAACAATATGAAAATTTTCAAGTCCATATGATAAACATCAAGCATTTCACAAATCATTGAAGTTCATGACTATCCAAAAGTCCACAAATGGTCAACCAACAATAAAAATACCAAACAAATCAGAAATCATTCCAAAAATTCCATAAAAATTCATGATCAATCCTAACATCCAGAAGTAGCATCATGCAAAACATCACATCAATTGGCATTTAATTGGCATGGTAAAGAAAATCCACAAGTTGAGCAAGCAATGGTGTGACACACATTGTCACACCTACATTAAACAAATCATATCTCAACCACCAGAAATGATAAAAATATAAACTCTACACCAAAATGTCAATTAGGATGTCTAGTTTAAGCATGTAAAATTTCACAATCATTGGATTAAAATTCATCATTTCATGAAGCATATGGCAAGGTAGGTACAAGATAGCACACATGTGAACATTCCCTAAGCAAAATTAAATTCCAAGCGTGTACAAATTCTGGAAAAATAGTCATAAAAAACTAGAAATCATGAGGAACAACATGCAAAAAACCACACCTCATTTGGATCATTATTCATGCACTTATAAATTTTTGAAATGGATGAAAAATTAAAAAACATGGATGAAGGCATGGTGTGAATGGATAGCATAACATGAACAAAAATGCAAAAGCAATTGGAAAAGCGCCTCAGCTGGGATTCGAACCGAGCCAAGTTTCAAATTGAGGCGCGCTTAAGTGAAACGCACCGTTTCACTTAAGCCTATGTGGCCAAGGCAAGCGAGCTGAACCAATCATAATGCCATGTAACGCCAGCATGGACCAATGCATGGTCTCTAACACAAAAATACATGCAGAAAGCGCTCAAACGGATCAAATCGAGTTCTAGAACGGAAACCCTAAGAAGTTCATCATGTTCATCATAATTTCCAGGTCAAGAACAATTGTACCAGAAATGCAAAATGAATACACCATTAGCTTCATCTTTCAACATACAACATGGATCGAGGCTTGGATTGCTCTAATTCTACCTATGTTCAAAGTTTCGAGCCATGGAAGTTTCATACATCAATCTTAGATCTAACATAACTTGTTCATTTCTTGATGAAATTTGATGAAACAAAGCGCATCATAACCACCAATGAACGATCTCCAACATGCATACATCAATTTCAAGAATCATGACATTCGATTTCTGACCTTAATTGAAGTGCAGAACTGGAACAAAGTGATTCAGGCCCTTAGAAGTCCAAACAGTTGCTCCTCAGCTCTTGAATGATGATTTGGATGAATGCTTGAGTGTTAATCGTGCTTGATATTGCTGGAAAATCCAACTGCCATTGATGGAGGTAGCTTGCAACAGTCTTCAAATCAGCTCGAAAATGGATAGATCTTGCTTCCAAAGTGTCCAATTATGCTTATGGATGAAGGATTAATCAAGAACAATGCAAGGTTTATGGAGAAATTTGATGAAAAAGTGAGAGCACCAAGTGAAGAGAATTGTGAAACTAGATCTAGATCTGAGCAAAATGAAGTGTCAATCCAATTTTCTGTTATGATTATGTTTATATATGGTTTCCTAATGATGTTGCTAATCACAATTAAGCAAATGCAAGTGAATTAAGTAAAAACCAAGTGTTATGCCAAATTGTCCAATTCACCTCTATGCATGGAATGGATGGAATAGTGCACGATTTATGTGTTAATTCACCTGCAAAACCTGTTTTGAACCAAATGCACATGATTGGAAGTGAAAGCAATGCACCATTTTTGAATTTGGATTTTCCCTCCAAAATTCAAATGAAAATGTCAAAATTTTTGTAATGGAAATGCATGATATGTGATGCATTTTTTGGATAGCACATGACAAGAGAGGAATGTTGCAAAAAGGACCACTTCAATTGGCCTTATGGTTCAAAAGTTATGCACTTGTGAAGTTCAAATTATCTTGACCATGATTGATCCATATTTTCTCAACCATACATGAGAAATTCATGTTCTTGGGCTTTTTGGAAAGGTGAGAGCAAGATCTTCAACTTTCATGTTGGGAAAAATTTCATTTGAAGCATTTTTGGGGATGTAATCTTGAGGAGAAAACCTTTCCATTTTTGGCAGTTTTGAATTACAGGTCACTCACTATTTTTGGAAACTTTTCATCTGACCTCAAATTCTCCATTGTTGATGTTTGAAATGTCAAATGAGACTTGTATGGACATGAATGAAGCCTCCCTAACCGTCTCCCACCTCCAAATCCATCATTTGACTAGTGGTTGACTTTTTCAATTGATAGATGACTGGATCATGCATAGATGAATTTGAGCCTCAATCTCCTGATGGAATGACTCCATAATGAAACCCTAGCTTATACAAGCTCAATAAAACCATGTGATGATCCCCATCTCAATGAAGACCTCATCTCCTTGAAGAAACCCTGATTGGCACAATACAACTGATTAGGGTTGACCAGAGGTCAAAACCCTAATCCCAAGGAACATGATCAGGCACAATGAACTTCTTGGTGATGATAAGACCATGATGATGGTGATGTACCATTTCAACCAAGATAAAGATCAATCTCCTTGAGGAACCAAGAAACCCTAATTGAAGCACAAACCCTCAGATGGCTAGTGATCAATTCATGAGACCCTCAAGCTTAAATCTTTTAACCTCTTTATCTTCTGAGAAAGACCTAGGAGGATGACTTGCTCAATGTTGCCACATGATATGCAAAGATGCAATGACTAATGTCCTAAAAGATGAAATGCAATATGCTAAGCTAGTCCCAAGAGAGGAGGGCAAATTTTGAGGTGTTACAGTATGTTTCATGAGTATAGTTCATTATACTATGTCTCTTACATGCATTAACACCAAAATTCGATTGCCCGACCTCAAATAGTTGTGACTTCTACATAAGTCCAATTACGATTACTTAACATAACGCTAAATTTTGATACAAAAGGCATAACATTCTATTTAGTGAGATTGTAAGTCTCCCCTCTTTCATGGTATTGTATGGAAACATGGCCTTTTTTCCTTCCTTTGGAAGATGTCTTGGTTCAAGGATCCATGCTTGTGATAAGTGGGTTGAGTGTTCTCCAAAGAATGACTTAAAACAAAAGGAAAAGGAATACTAACTTCTAACTCATTAACAACTAACATTTAATTCCAAGTCATTTATTTTTGATGCACTTTATTTTTCAGCCTTATTCATTTGCCATTATTCATACCATTCTAATTGTTTATGTTAATGACATTTTCACTTTGTCCACTTGGACCATATTTTGTGATATATTTTGTTTGTGTATATTGTATTTGTTTGTATGGTCTTTGACCATTAATGTACATTGAAATTCTGGTATCAGATATGAGATGTCGAAGGTAATGTCACGACACTAATATCTGAGTAACACAAACAGGATAAAGATAAAGAATGGTAATGCAAAAGACACAAGCAATTGTTAACCCAGTTCGGTGCAACTCACCTACGTCTGGGGGCTACCAAGCCAGGAAGGAAATCCACTATAATAGATTCAGTTCAAAGACTATCCGTACACTTCAAAAAGTTACAGTCTTTCTCACCTAATCTCTACCCGTGCAATTTCTACCTAAGCACTCGTAGATATGAGAACCCACTCACTTCCCTTCAATCACACCTGTGATTTTAAACAACAATTCCTTGCGAAAGGAAAATACTTTTCAATAACACACACTTGATTTTACTTCACAGTTTCAATCAAGTAGGCACACACTTGATCTTGCTTAACAGCTTTGATCAAGTAGACACACACTTGATCTTGCTTAACAACTTTGATCAAGTACACACGCACTTGATCTTGCTTAACAACTTTGATGAAACAAAGCGCATCATAACCACCAATGAACGATCTCCAACATGCATACATCAATTTCAAGAATCATGACATTCGATTTCTGACCTTAATTGAAGTGCAGAACTGGAACAAAGTGATTCAGGCCCTTAGAAGTCCAAACAGTTGCTCCTCAGCTCTTGAATGTGATTTGGATGAATGCTTGAGTGTTAATCGTGCTTGATATTGCTGGAAAATCCAACTGCCATTGATGGAGGTAGCTTGCAACAGTCTTCAAATCAGCTCGAAAATGGAAAGATCTTGCTTCCAAAGTGTCCAATTATGCTTATGGATGAAGGATTAATCAAGAACAATGCAAGGTTTATGGAGAAATTTGATGAAAAAGTGAGAGCACCAAGTGAAGAGAATTGTGAAACTAGATCTAGATCTGAGCAAAATGAAGTGTCAATCCAATTTTCTGTTATGATTATGTTTATATATGGTTTCCTAATGATGTTGCTAATCACAATTAAGCAAATGCAAGTGAATTAAGTAAAAACCAAGTGTTATGCCAAATTGTCCAATTCACCTCTATGCATGGAATGGATGGAATAGTGCACGATTTATGTGTTAATTCACCTGCAAAACCTGTTTTGAACCAAATGCACATGATTGGAAGTGAAAGCAATGCACCATTTTTGAATTTGGATTTTCCCTCCAAAATTCAAATGAAAATGTCAAAATTTTTGTAATGGAAATGCATGATATGTGATGCATTTTTTGGATAGCACATGACAAGAGAGGAATGTTGCAAAAAGGACCACTTCAATTGGCCTTATGGTTCAAAAGTTATGCACTTGTGAAGTTCAAATTATCTTGACCATGATTGATCCATATTTTCTCAACCATACATGAGAAATTCATGTTCTTGGGCTTTTTGGAAAGGTGAGAGCAAGATCTTCAACTTTCATGTTGGGAAAAATTTCATTTGAAGCATTTTTGGGGATGTAATCTTGAGGAGAAAACCTTTCCATTTTTGGCAGTTTTGAATTACAGGTCACTCACTATTTTTGGAAACTTTTCATCTGACCTCAAATTCTCCATTGTTGATGTTTGAAATGTCAAATGAGACTTGTATGGACATGAATGAAGCCTCTCTAACCGTCTCCCACCTCCAAATCCATCATTTGACTAGTGGTTGACTTTTTCAATTGATAGATGACTGGATCATGCATAGATGAATTTGAGCCTCAATCTCCTGATGGAATGACTCCATAATGAAACCCTAGCTTATACAAGCTCAATAAAACCATGTGATGATCCCCATCTCAATGAAGACCTCATCTCCTTGAAGAAACCCTGATTGGCACAATACAACTGATTAGGGTTGACCAGAGGTCAAAACCCTAATCCCAAGGAACATGATCAGGCACAATGAACTTCTTGGTGATGATAAGACCATGATGATGGTGATGTACCATTTCAACCAAGATAAAGATCAATCTCCTTGAGGAACCAAGAAACCCTAATTGAAGCACAAACCCTCAGATGGCTAGTGATCAATTCATGAGACCCTCAAGCTTAAATCTTTTAACCTCTTTATCTTCTGAGAAAGACCTAGGAGGATGACTTGCTCAATGTTGCCACATGATATGCAAAGATGCAATGACTAATGTCCTAAAAGATGAAATGCAATATGCTAAGCTAGTCCCAAGAGAGGAGGGCAAATTTTGAGGTGTTACAGTATGTTTCATGAGTATAGTTCATTATACTATGTCTCTTACATGCATTAACACCAAAATTCGATTGCCCGACCTCAAATAGTTGTGACTTCTACATAAGTCCAATTACGATTACTTAACATAACGCTAAATTTTGATACAAAAGGCATAACATTCTATTTAGTGAGATTGTAAGTCTCCCCTCTTTCATGGTATTGTATGGAAACATGGCCTTTTTTCCTTCCTTTGGAAGATGTCTTGGTTCAAGGATCCATGCTTGTGATAAGTGGGTTGAGTGTTCTCCAAAGAATGACTTAAAACAAAAGGAAAAGGAATACTAACTTCTAACTCATTAACAACTAACATTTAATTCCAAGTCATTTATTTTTGATGCACTTTATTTTTCAGCCTTATTCATTTGCCATTATTCATACCATTCTAATTGTTTATGTTAATGACATTTTCACTTTGTCCACTTGGACCATATTTTGTGATATATTTTGTTTGTGTATATTGTATTTGTTTGTATGGTCTTTGACCATTAATGTACATTGAAATTCTGGTATCAGATATGAGATGTCGAAGGTAATGTCACGACACTAATATCTGAGTAACACAAACAGGATAAAGATAAAGAATGGTAATGCAAAAGACACAAGCAATTGTTAACCCAGTTCGGTGCAACTCACCTACGTCTGGGGGCTACCAAGCCAGGAAGGAAATCCACTATAATAGATTCAGTTCAAAGACTATCCGTACACTTCAAAAAGTTACAGTCTTTCTCACCTAATCTCTACCCGTGCAATTTCTACCTAAGCACTCGTAGATATGAGAACCCACTCACTTCCCTTCAATCACACCTGTGATTTTAAACAACAATTCCTTGCGAAAGGAAAATACTTTTCAATAACACACACTTGATTTTACTTCACAGTTTCAATCAAGTAGGCACACACTTGATCTTGCTTAACAGCTTTGATCAAGTAGACACACACTTGATCTTGCTTAACAACTTTGATCAAGTACACACGCACTTGATCTTGCTTAACAACTTTGATCAAGTAGATACACACTCTTGCTTACAATATTTGAGTGACAAATTACAACCACAAATCAGACCAATTCAATCATCTATGGATGACTTGAACGGCTTACAAGTCTCACGACTAAACAAAACACAAACCCTAGCTCTCTCTCAATATTTCGCTCAGTATTGGTTGTGTATTCAATCAGGTTTTCCAAGTCCCTTTTTATAGAAGCTTTCAGCTGGGCTTGGACAACTTGAAAACCCTAAACTATTTTCCAATTAAATCTTCTCATGACAGCTGGTTAGATCTCCTTGGAAAATAAGTAAATCAGGTTATAATCAATGATTGAATGCGCCCGCAAATCAGATCTTCAATCATACATAGATTGCCATTAAATGCACAATCACATAACACATAACATTCTCCCTGAATGTTCTGTGCACAGGATGTCATGACATCGGGTCTGACATCCTGGAACAGTCCTGCATAATTCCATAATTCCATTTATAATTTCCAACAGGTACAATCATATCAGATGCCATGACATTGTGTATGACATCCTGAAACAATCCTGCATAATTATGTTTTCCATTTAAACTCCAGCAGGTACACATTATCAGATGCCATGACATGGTGTATGTCATTCTGAAACAATCCTGCATAATTATGTTTTCAAACTCTAGCAGGTACACAGATATCTTGTGTTAAGACATCACAAACAACATCTTGTAAACATTCTTTGTTTTACCAAAATTGCTCCCAACACTTAGAACCAACAAACCCCCTTTTGGCAAATTTTGGCTAAAACATATATCTGTCCATTTTGTTCACAAGAAAAAAAACACATCAGTAGTTAAACAGCATAACAGCAGTTTAAGCAGCAGCAGAAGCAAACACAATTACTAGCTATAGCTACTAGTAATACACACATGCACAAGGGTATTTCTTCTCCCCCTAAATCTGTGCAACAAAAACAAAATTACTAGTTATAGATGCAACTAGTAAGACACACAAATGCACAAGGGTACTACTTCTCCCCCTAAATCTGTGCAACACAAACATCTCCTTTAATAATAACAGCACCTGTAACCACAACACCTGTAACAATCAGAATATCATTCTGACATCTGCTTAAACATCACCTGTACAACACAGAGCTTGCACAGAACATCAGACATCTCCTTCAACATCTCAGAACATAACACCATTCTGTCTTACATCAAACATCTCCTCCAACGTCATAGAACAGAACATCATAGAACATCATTCTATTCAACATCATCAGATGTCATCTGTTTAGCCTAGCTAGCTACATCAGCACTGCAGATCTCCACAACCACATATTTAACTGCAGCTCTCCACATAATCACTTCTCCCTTTTTTCAGTCAAAATTGACCAAAGGTGACTTAAAACATAAATGCTAGGAGATACAAACCATAATTATACACAGCTGTAATAGCTAAGATAATTAGAAATCCATGGAACTCATTAAGAGCCCAAATATTACATCAAGGTATCAGTAAGGACTGCCATAAAATACAAACATTTCAACAGAAACAAAACATCCAAGCTTCCAAACCAGTCATAACAGCATCCAGAACAGCACACATGTCATCATAACAGGGGGAACTTCACTACTCAGTCCGAGGAAGTAACATCTTCTTTTCATAACCACCTTGCAAAACTGATAACATGAAATAATATCACATTTTTGGACTCGATTTAATTAAATTATATTATTATTTGTTTCAATTTATTTTATATTATTCGATATTACTTGGTATTTTCCTTCTATTTATTACAGGTGACACTATTTGAAGCATACGTGAAAAAGAAAGAAAAGGAGGTGCAAAAAGAGGATAAAAAGCAATCCATTAAAGCCCAGCCCACAACTACAAGAAGAGGCGTTGTGATGCTGTGACGATCGCCACACAAGGTGTGACGAGTGTCACGCCCTCCTGCTAAGTGTTACGATCGCCACACAAGGTGTGACGAGCGTCACACCCCCATTCCTATATTTTTGGCTTTGACGCGTAACAGAAGGACGTTCACCCTTTTCTTCGCTTGACCAGTTGACGTGTGACGTAAACCTACTGAAGGACTTTGGAAGAAACGGTCACTTGATGGATTGGTATAAATAGGACCAATGGTGGAACCCTGCAGCTCTCTCTCAATTTTCCAGTTTTCGGCACCGTGCATTATTTTTACTGCTTTTTAATTTTCCAGCACTCTACTTTCCTAGCAACTTTTATTTCCTTTTCTTTTCCAGTCAATTTTCAAAGCATTCAATTAATTTTATCACAATAGTTTCTACACCGGAAACTATTGTGTAACTTTTACTGGGTCTAACCTTACGTTGGATCATAATATTTTATTCCTTCGCCTTTATTTTACTGTCTGATCGAAGATTGTGAAGAACAAATCCAACAGGTCTGTGGTGGAGTGTTCAAGCATCGAAGCTAGGAATAATCAAGATCTCTATTAATTTTACAGGTTCTTTAATTTTATTGTTTTAATTTATATATGCTCTGTACTGCTGTTTATCTATACTGTTTGTCTGACATGGCTGTATTTAAGCATAATTATTGTTTAGGCTTGTTTAGCATGTCCGGCTAAATAAACTTAGGTATCGGTATGTAAAGTAAGCGGAATAAAGGAATCAAAACTAAGTTGGTTTAAATTTATTTAAAGATATAGTCACTCTTTTTATGGTCTCAATTTACAGGGTTAATACCAAAGTTTTTGTACGAGAGTAAAAGACATAAAGAAGTTAAAATCAATAGAACGACAGTTTGAGCTTTTAACTGGACAGTGTAAATTGAACATTAATTTTAAATTAGGGCGAAAGCAATTTTTAGAGTTAATTAAATCCTAATCATTTTCAAAAAGTATTTTTAAAGGTTAAATGTGAGGACGAGAGTTAAGCATTTAAGTTTAATCATATAATCTAAGTCAACAGAGCGAGAGTTTGAGACGAGGGTGTTTAGATGGTTAGCATTTTCTTAAAAAGAATTTCTATAGATTCTATTGTTTTCAAAAAGTGATTTTAGTTTTAACTAAATAGTGAGAGCGTATGTTAAGGTAAAATCATAGTCTATTCAACAGAGCGAGAGTTTGAGAAAAGATTTTTAATCAATAGTGTCTAATGAAAGGACTTATTTTAAAACTAAGAAACCAACGAAGATTTGATTCCCTAATTACGACGAACTACATACCGATATCCGCGTTATTCGATATTTAATCTAGATCTTATTTTAGTTTTACTTTTCCCCCTAATCATCAAAGTATCATCCGCCTTAGCTTTACGAAGTAACCTTAGAAAACGGTATATCGATTCATAAGTCCCTGTGGGATCGATATCTTTTATTACTACGCGATTAGACTGTGCACTTGCAGTTAATACCCCAATAGACTCATAAAGTCGCGATCAGGTTTTTGGCGCCGTTGCCGGGGACTTTTATTTAGTCGATATCGTAACTCTTCTGTTACGCTGTAGAGACTAAGGCAATTTTGTTTTTCTTCTTGTTTTTCGTTGATTTGTATGCCACACACTCGCTCACAAGGCGAACCGTATTACTTACAAATCAACGACGTTGAACGATATCTCCGAGTCTTACGACGAATTCGGGAGTATCGTGCTGCAAACAATCTTCCTCTAATCGAAATTCCTGATCTCAAAAATCTTCTTCCTTCGCCGATACCCGAGATGGCAGAACCAGCTCGTGCTCTTCGAGATTACACTGCTCCATCGCAAGATGAGCCGCATTCGAGTATTGCTCCACCCGCAATCGAAGCAAACAACTTCGAACTTAAACCTTCGCTGTTACAGGCAGTGCAACAGAATCAATTCTCTGGAAATCCTACCAAGGATCCAAACCTTCATTTATCCGTATTTGTTCAATACGTTGATACTGTTAAAGCTAATGGTGTCACTTCAGAGGAAATTCGACTTCGTCTCTTTCCTTTCTCGTTAAGAGATAAAGCTAGAAGATGGCTTCAGTCTCTTCCTTCCAACTCAGTCACCACATGGAATGAGTTGAAGAAAGTCTTTCTTGCCCGATATTTTCCTCCAAGCAAAACAGCTATGTTAAGAGCCCAGATAAATGGATTTAAACAGAAAGATAACGAGTCTCTTTTCGAAGCATGGGAAAGATACAAAGACATGATGAGACTTTGTCCACACCATGGTTTAGAGGACTGGTTAGTAATTCATACCTTCTATAATGGTCTCTTATACAACACAAGATTAACAATAGACGCCGCCGCAGGTGGTGTGCTTATGGATAAACCTTACGCTGACGCGTATCAACTTATCGAAAGCATGGCCCAAAACCATTATTAATGGGGAAGCGACAGAACAATGGTAGAAAAACCTCAAACGAAAAGTGGCATGTACGAGATAAGTAGCCTTGATCATGTTAATGCAAAAGTGGATGCTCTTGCCCAGAAAATTGAAAGTTTAAATGTATCACCTCCAGCCACCGTGGTTGTCGTGACTCAAAATTGCGAAGTCTGTGGAATCCAAGGTCACACTCCTACAGATTGTCAACTCCTAACAGGAATCCAAGCAGAGCAGGTGAACTATGCTCAAGGAAATCCTTACTCGCATACCTATAACTCAAACTGGAAGAACCATCCTAATTTTTCATATAAGAGTAACAATGCTTTATACGCACCAGGACAAGCTCCCAATCAAGCCCCAACTATACCTCCTGGATATCAAAAGCCGACCCCATTTACACCGAACAATAACGTTCCTAGGAAATCCAACTTGGAAATCATGATGGAGAACTTCATAGCTTCTCAACAGCAAACCAATAAAGATTTCTTAAACCAGAATGTACACACTAACGAACAAATTAAACAACTAGCAAGTAAAGTAGATGCCCTGGCTACCCATAACAAAATGCTGGAAACACAAATCTCACAAGTAGCTCAACAACAAGCGCCTACTGCTGCCCCAACTAGTACATTTCCTGGACAACCCCAACCTAACCCGAAAAGCCACGCTCATGCAATTATATTGAGAAGTGGAACAGAGGTAGAAGGACCATCTGATCCAAGAATTGAAAACCAAAACTCTAAAAAGTCAACTGAGGAAGAAGATAAACCTAAGGAAAATGAAGAGAGTAATAAGGAAACCGTAGAAAAGAAAGAACCTTATGTACCTCCACCGCCTTACAAACCACCTATCCCTTATCCTCAGAGGCTAATTAAAACCAAAGACGCGGGCCAATTTAAAAAATTTGTTGACCTACAAAAACAATTAAACGTCATCATTCCTTTCACAGAAGCTATTACACAGATGCCTTCATATGCTAAGTTCTTAAAAGAAATTCTTTCTAATAAAAGGAAACTTGAAGATAGCGAAACCGTTACACTCACTGCTGAATGTAGCGCTATAATCCAGAATATGCCTCCTAAACTTAAAGATCCTGGTAGTTTCTCTATACCCTGTCACATATGAAAATTTGTCATAGACAAAGCTTTATGCGATTTAGGAGCCGGTATCAGTGTTATGCCCTTGTCCATATGCAAGAGACTTGAAATGGGAGAATTAAGACCAACTAAAATGTCTGTGCAATTAGCAGATCGTTCCGTTAGATATCCCGTAGGAATTCTTGAAAACGTTCCCGTGCGCATAGGTCAATTCTACATTCCAACCGATTTTATAATTATGGACATAAGAGAAGATGAAGTTACCACCATTATATTGGGAAGACCTTTCTTAACAACCGCCGGTGCTATCATAGACGTAAAACGAGGACGACTCACTTTCGAAGTAGGAGAAGAGAAAATTGAATTCATTCTTTCCAAATTTTTTAAAGCACCTGCAATAGAAGACACATGTTACTTCATGGATATCATCGATGAATGCATAAAAGAAACAGAATTAGAAAATGATGAATTAACTGACTGTCGTGTAGAAAACAGAATGAACTAATGTTTAGCAGTAACATCGGATCCTACGCAATGCCTTAAGAAACCTACCCTCGACCTGAAAACACTTCCCAAAAATCTGAGATATGAATTCCTAGACTCAGAACTTGAACGACCCGTGATAGTCAATGGAGACCTAGGAAAACTCGAAACCAAAAAACTCCTACATATCTTAAGAAAATATCCGACCGCACTAGGATACAACATCACCGGTCTTAAAGGGATAAGTCCTTCTATTTGTATGCACCGCATCATGCTAGAAGAAGACTGTAAAACTTCTAGGGAACATTAGAGGAGACTAAACCCGATCCTGAGTGAGGTAGTGAAGAAGGAAGTAACGAAGTTATTAGAGGCAGGTATCATATATCCTATATCCGATAGCAAATGGGTTAGTCCTGTACATGTAGTACCAAAGTAAGGAGGTATAACAGTTATCGAAAATGAAAAAGGAGAAACTATAACCAAACGAATCGAATCAGGATGGAGAATATGCATTGATTATAGAAAGCTAAACAAAGCAACCCAAAAAGATCATTTTCCTTTACCATTCATAGACCAGATGTTAGAACGATTAGCCAAACATTCTCATTTCTGCTATTTGGACGGTTACTCAGGCTTCTTTCAAATACCAATTCATCCTGATGACCAAGAAAAGACAACATTCACATGTCCTTTTGGTACCTTCGCTTATCGACGAATGCCGTTTGGCTTGTGCAATGCTCCTGCAACCTTCCAAAGGTGCATGATGGCAATATTCGCCGATTTTCTTGAAAACATCATGGAAGTCTTTATGGATGATTTTCCGTATGCGGACAAAGTTTTGAAGAATGCCTTGAAAACCTAGAAAGAGTTCTAGAACGATGTGTAAAAGTAAACCTAGTACTTAATTGGAAAAAACAGTCGCCACGTCAAGAAAAGACTGGTCATCAAAATTACCCGAAGCTTTATGGGCATATCGAACTGCTTACAAAACTCCCATAGGAACAACCCCATTTAGGCTTATTTACGGAAAATCTTGCCACCTCCCGGTAGAATTAGAACATAAGGCCTATTGGGCTATTAAAAATTAAAATTTAAACTATAAGGCCGCCGGTGAAAAGCGAATCCTTGATATAAACGAATTAGAAGAACTTAGACAAGACGCATACGAAAATGCCAGAATCTACAAGGAAAGAACGAAAAAATGGCATGATAAGCGCATATCAAGGAAAACTTTCAAACAAGGCGATGTAGTCCTTTTGTTTAACTCTAGACTTAAGTTATTCCCAGGAAAACTACGCTCTAGATGGTCAGGCCCTTTCCAAGTCACTAATGTTTTCCCTAGTGGAGCAGTGGAAATTAAAGGAAAATCTATGGAAACATTTATCGTAAACGGGCAGCGTCTGAAACATTATCACTATGATGAAAACAATGAAGACTCGCAAGTCCTGAAATTAGACGTATTGTCTCCTAAATCTATAGATTAACATTTACTAGTTTTATGTCGAGCTTGCGACATTAAACAAAGCGCTTCGTGGGAGACAACCCACAAATTTTTACTATCTTTTCTTTGATTATTCTTTTGATTTTATTTAGTATTCATTCTTCATTTATTTTATTTTATAAAACTTTTCTTCTTTTCTTCTTTCGGCATCTGGCCAATCCCTGACTAAATTCTTGATTTTTCTTTTCTTTAGTTAACACTAACCTGATGGGACAAATTGATCGTATGGGTATCAAATTCAGAGGGAGAGCTCAGAGACAAAAATTTGAAGAACTTTCTGAGAGAGAGATGCACCCAACCTTCTATGCTGATGAAGATGCAATGATCGTACTTGGGCTAAGAGATAGTGTCTTGTATCCGCTGAATCAAATAGGGTGGGAAACCACTCCTATTCGCAGACAATTTGTTACTTACCGAAGGCTAACTCTAGAATTCCTTAGCTCCCTGATCTATTTACCAAACCATGGAAAAGGAATAAACCGAGGTTTCGTTCAATTCAGGATGTTCAATATGGAGTATTAGTTTAACATTCAAGAGTTTACTAACCTTTTAGGGTTCCCTACCTCTTTTGATACATTCACCGTGAGCCAAGAAGAGCTTTTTGAATATAGAGAGCTTGAAAATTTTTGGGGAAGTTTGACGGGTAATGACGACCCTGAGGAACATGAGTTTCTCTCTGGAAACATACATAACCCGGCTTTTCGCTATTTCCACAAAATCCTAGCACACACTCTTTTTGGAAAGAGATCAAACATTACCACAGTATCACGTGACGAACTCTTCATAATATTCTGTGCTTCCCAGAACCGTCCAGTGAATGGTGCCACCTATATGTTGGCGAGTTTCGACCGCCTTATTCAAGCTGACCGTGCACCGACTCAAATAGGAGGATTGATAACCATGATTGCCAGTGCTATTGGATTGCGCCAACCCATGCTTGACTCGAACCCTTTCTGTGGCATCGAGTCTATGAACATACATTTCCTTTTCAACACTTTGTTTATCAGAAATCTGGGACCTGAAGAGTTTGAATTAATAATTAATAACCAAGTTGTTTACATATTCACAATGCCTAGTCCGATGACTAGTGTTCATGACCGAAACAATTGGCTTTACAACCTGGATGGAATACCTTCTCCTATCAGATCTGTTGAATCCATCCAAGACTATGAGATTTGTGACGACCAGATTCCTTATGCCGAGTCTGATCCACAGACACCAACTGGTTACCACGATGCAACCTCTCCACCTCATCCTATTCCGTCCGCAGAATCAGCAATACCTGATCTTAGACATCATCTGCCCGAAAATGATTATAATACCGCTATTCAAGCTTTGATGTTAGAACAAGCTGCCATGCTAGAGGAGTTAAATATGATGGGACATGAAATTTTGCAATACATGAGCACTATGACAAATCATTTTCTCGAGTTGGACCGCCGTGTCAATTCCTTTGCTCCTCCGGCCAGAGATCCTGCAAGTGGCTAGAAGTTTTTAGTTAATTAGTTTTAGTTTTAGGGAATCTATAGTTTCATTTAACATTGTTTTAATCTTAGTATTTGTTTTTCCATGTTTTCTTTTACCTTCAAATGTTACATTATGTTAATTTTATGAAGCTATTGCATTATTGGTTCAATTTTATTTATGCAGTACCTACAATTATCAATAATGATATTTACTGTATGCTACTTACATAGCCTATTGGAGAAAAATATATATACACTATGGTGTGTAGTAGAGTAGCATGCATGGCAGTTCAAAAATATAACAATAGCAAAATATAATAAACATAAACAAAACAAAATAAAAACAATAAAATAATAAAAACATATTATGAAACACCCACGTAAGTGACCGTTGCAAGCTGACTGGTGTGACGAGCGTCACACAAGCCATCACGGTCGTCACGCAAGTGCATGTGACGCCCGTAACACCTTCTGTCACGAGCGTGACAGCTCCAGAATAGGTGAACATTGGTGACCGTTGGGGACACGACCGTTATCCCCCCACCTTTTTATTTTCCCCATTCATTCACCTCTTTACTCCATCCCACTCACATTCCTCCACATTTATTTTTCTCTCACCCACTCCTCTTCTAACTTCCAAAAACTTTTCCTATAAATACCTACACTCCATTTCTCCCTAAACCACATCATTCCAACAAACCACTCTATACAAATACATTTGCATCCTCTTTCCTTCTTTCAACCCACCTATCAATATGGCGGAAAACCAACAATTCGGAAATATCATCTTCCGATCCGAAGATGATAACTATCAACGAGAGCAATTCGATCGGTTTCAACAACGAGGTGTCATCTCTACCAGGTATCCTGATTTAAATTGTTTACAAGAATTAGGATTACTTCAAGGTGTGCAATGGATGCTTCGGCTTGCTGATTTAACTTTTCTTTGCACACACAATCAACCTACCTACCCATCACTCACCTTAGAATTCTTAAGTTCTTATTCGTACACCACTCCAACCGGTGAAGACGAGTACTTAACCGGTACCGCAACTTTCCGCATGTTCAACACCTAGTACTCACTATCCCAGGATCAGTTGAGTGCCATGCTACAGTTCCTTGTAGAAGACCAAGTCCACCCAAGAATCCCTCCGAACTCACAGTGGCCCATAAACGCCTTCGACCTCTTTAGAAAAATATCCGGTGTGGAAACCGATAATTGGGATGCACTACTTGCTTCACACATACATAACCCAACCATCCGGTATTTTATCCGCATTCTGCAAAACACCATTTTTGGTCGACCCAACAACAACAAAGTCAATGCCAAGGAATTATTCTTCCTCCACTGCGTCTTTGTAATGGATACAAAGGTAAACGCCACTTCTTTCTTATTTCACCATATCCACACCCTATGTGCTAGAGGCCGCCAACCTTTCGTGATTGGAGGATTAATAACCTCCATAGCACTTGGTTTGAATCTAGGGGACCGACTTCAGAATTTACAATCTCTGCCACCCCTATTTATGGATATAAGCTATTGTCACTCCAGCCGCTTAATCAAAAATAGGGTAGGCGGAAGATATTATCTTCTGGTGAATAACCAAGAAGTCCCAAGCGTTGTTTTACCCAACATTGCCCTCACAGATGTCACCAACCCCGACCGATTCATCTACGACCTTAATGCTCCCGAAGCTACCGAGCCTACACAAGCAAACCCGGCCCCGGACGAGTTTGAAGAAATGGAGCAAGGTGATCAAGGTCTGGAACAACAGTCAGCCCCGCTTAACCCTTCCGATAATGCAACCAGTCCATCCTCCCGACATCGTCGAAGAAGAAGGCCAGCAACTAATGATGACATCATGAATGCTATTGATGCCATGCATGCGCAGAATAACGAAGTGATGCAACTGATGCGCCAGATGCAGCATCAACAGGAAGCAAGGAATGCAATAACCGACCAGCGGTTCACTGATTTGCTCAACAGGTTTGATGACTTGGAAGTACGTCAACACTCACCGGGCCCGCGAACAAGAAGACGCAGGCAAAATTGAGCATATTTATTTTATTTTCCTTTCTTTTCGCTTTTCTTTAAAACATTGGGGACAATGTTTCACTTAAGTATGGGGGGGAAAAACTTTGTTTCCATTATGATTATTTCTTTTCCAACATTCCTCTTTCAAGTATGTTATCTTCCCTTTCATTGTTATTTCCTTATCTAAATATAATATATTTATTTTAAGTCGAGTCCCTAGTGTGAAAATTTTGTATTATCTTTTCCCCAAATTTTCTTGAGCCAAAAATAAATAAATAAATAAATTTAACACTTAACACACTCAATAAGTATAAAGGTTGCTTATTTTATCAAACTTGAGTAAAATTAAGACGAAAATTATTACCGCCCCAACGCTCTAAAAACCTCAACATGTTAGATCGGGAAAAGTACCTATTATACCAATCCCTTGAACTTTTAGTTTTATAGTAACCCCGAGTAGTTTATACGAGAAGTCGGCACCATCTTAATAGCAAACTACGTGGAGAGCCGATGAATATAAGTGAATGATTCCCAAAACAACATAAAATATATATAATATATATATATATATATATATATATATATATATATATATATATATATATATATATATATATATATATAAGGAAATGCACTTATTAAGTTAGGTGATCCTTACCAGATCATTTAATCCAAAGGTTGCGGACCCTACAAAAGCACGATATAAAAGATCCATAATGAGTTGGTTCAGCAGGTTTCTGGTGCTGAACTTGGTAGGGAGGACTACGGTTCGATCCCCCGCAATTTACAATGGACTAAATAACGAAGTTATCCAACTTATGTACCAGAACTTCCATCTAAAAAGGGAATCAGAATCGCTAACCGGTTACTCCACTATGTGCGCGAAAAGATAAATGGCTTAATATGATTTCGCTAGAATGAAAACGGGTGATATAAGAGTAAAAGAACTAGGATAGCTATAATAGCGTAACTCGAACTGGTTTGCATAAGGTGGGGTTATCTGAGGTTGTAACGGTAGTTGTTGATGTTAAGACTAAACTCAGGTTATTCCTAAACAAGATTTACTTGCAACCTGGTACGAATTGATGTGTGTTTTGAAATTTCATATGGCTAATATTACAAATCGATTTATACATTGTATCTTGCTTGAGGACAAGCAAAAGTCTAAGTATGGGGGAGTTTGATAACATGAAATAATATCACATTTTTGGACTCGATTTAATTAAATTATATTATTATTTGTTTCGATTTATTTCATATTATTCGATATTACTTGGTATTTTCCTTCTATTTATTACAGGTGACACTATTTGAAACATACGTGAAAAAGAAAGAAAAGGAGGTGCAAAAAGAGGATAAAAAGCAATCCACTAAAGCCCAACCCACAACTACAAGGAGAGGCGCTGTGATGCTGTGACGATCGCCACACAAGGTGTGACGATCGCCACACAAGGTGTGACGAGCGTCACGCCCTCCTGCTAAGTGTTACGATCGCCACACAAGGTGTGACGAGCATCACACCCCCATTCCTATATTTTTGGCTTTGACGCGTAACAGAAGGACGTTCACCCTTTTCTTCGCTTGACCAGTTGACGTGTGACGAAAACCTACTGAAGGACTTTGGAAGAAACGGTCACTTGATGGATTGGTATAAATAGGACCAATGGTGGAACCCTGCAGCTCTCTCTCAATTTTCCAGTTTTCGGCACCGTGCATTATTTTTACTACTTTTTAATTTTCCAGCACTCTACTTTCCTAGCAATTTTTATTTCCTTTTCTTTTCCAGTCAATTTTCAAAGCATTCAATTAATTTTCTCACAATAGTTTCTACACCGGAAACTATTGTGTAACTTTTACTGGATCTAACCTTACGTTGGATCATAGTATTTTATTTCTTCGCCTTTATTTTACTGTCTGATCGAAGATTGTGAAGAACAAATCCAACCGGTCTGTGGTGGAGTGTTCAAGCATCGAAGCTAGGAATAATCAAGATCTCTATTAATTTTACAGGTTCTTTAATTTTATTGTTTTAATTTATATATGCTCTGTACTGCTGTTTATCTATACTGTTTGTCTGACATGGCTGTATTTAAGCATAATTATTGTTTAGGCTTGTTTAGCATGTCCGGCTAAATAAACTTAGGTATCGGTATGTAAAGTAAGTGGAATAAAGGAATCAAAACTAAGTTGGTTTAAATTTATTTAAAGATATAGTCACTCTTTTTATGGTCTCAATTTACAGGGTTAATACCAAAGTTTTTGTACGAGAGTAAAAGACATAAAGAAGTTAAAATCAATAGAACGACAGTTTGAGCTTTTAACTGGACAGTGTAAATTGGACATTAATTTTAAATCAGGGCGAAAGAAATTTTTAGAGTTAATTAAATCCTAATCATTTTCAAAAATTATTTTTAAAGGTTAAATGTGAGGACGAGAGTTAAGCATTTAAGTTTAATCATATAATCTAAGTCAACAGAGCGAGAGTTTGAGACGAGGGTGTTTAGATGGTTAGCATTTTCTTAAAAAGAGTTTCTATAGATTCTATTGTTTTCAAAAAGTGATTTTAGTTTTAACTAAATAGTGAGAGCGTACGTTAAGGTAAAATCATAGTCTATTCAACAGAGCGAGAGTTTAAGAAAAGATTTTTAATCAATAGTGTCTAATGAAAGGACTTATTTTAAAACTAAGAAACCAACGAAGATTTGATTCCCTAATTACGACGAACTACATACCGATATCCGCGTTATTCGATATTTAATCTAGATCTTATTTTAGTTTTACTTTTCCCCCTAATCATCAAAGTATCATCCGCCTTAGCTTTACGAAGTAACCTTAGAAAACGGTATATCGATTCATAAGTCCCTGTGGGATCGATATCTTTTATTACTACGCGATTAGACTGTGCACTTGGAGTTAATACCCCAATAGACTCATAAAGTCGCGATCAAAAACTCCTTGCTATTTTTGTAAGAACTATCCTCTGGGATATTGACCACAAACTCCTTTGATTGCTATAGATTCTCATGAACACAAATTCCCAATTTCCCTCTTAAACATTCAAATTGATTGACATCCAAAGCTTTTGTGAATATGTCAGCTAATTGCTTTTCAGTAGTAACATGCTCCAGTGCTATGATCTTCTCTTCCACAAGTTCTCTAATGAAGTGATGACGAATATCAATGTGCTTTGTCCTGCTGTGCTGAATAGGATTTTTGGAGATATTTATAGCACTCAGGTTGTCACAGTATAATGTCATGACTTCTTGTGTGACATTATATTCAGACAACATTTGTTTCATCCAGACCAGTTGAGAACAACTACTCCCAGCTGCTATGTATTCAACTTCAGTAGTGGATAGAGATACACAATTCTGTTTCTTGCTAAACCATGATATCAGATTGTTCCCCAAGAAGAAACATCCTCCTGATGTTCTCTTCCTATCATCAGCACTTCCAGCCCATTCAGCATCACAGTAACCAGTCAGCATAGATCCAGATCCATGAGTATATAACATCCCATAGTCACTGGTGCCATTGACGTATTTCAGTATTCTCTTTACTTGGTTTATGTGACTGACTTTTGGTTCAGCTTGATATCTAGCGCAAACACCAACAACAAATGCAATGTCAGGCCTGCTTGCTGTGAGATATAGCAGACTACCTATCATTCTTCTGTATAGACTTTGATCTACACTGACACCATTTTCATCTTTGGGGATTTTCACATGTGTAGGAGAAGGTGTCCTTTTATGGCTTGCATTCTCCATGCCAAACTTCTTAACAATGTTCTTGGCATACTTGCTTTGAGATAGAAAGATAGAGTCTTCCATCTGCTTGACTTGTAGCCCAAGAAAGTAGGTCAGTTCTCCAACAAGGCTCATCTCAAACTCAGACTGCATTTGTCTAACAAAGTGCTCAACCATCTGCTCCGACATCCCACCAAACACAATGTCATCTACATATATTTGTGCCACCATGAGCTTCCCTCCTTCATTCTTCACAAATAAAGTTTTGTCAATACCTTCTTTCCTGTATCCATTGTTAGTGAGGAACACTGTGAGTCTCTCATACCAAGCCCTGGGAGCTTGCTTCAACCCATAGAGGGCTTTCTTCAATCTGTATACATGCTGTGGAAGATTTGGATCTGTAAATCCTTTAGGATGTTCAACATATACTTCCTCATTTAAGTAGCCATTCAAGAAGGCACTCTTTACATCCATTTGGAACAGTTTGAATTTCAGAATACATGCCACTCCAAGCAATAATCTAATGGACTCAAGGCGAGCTACAGGAGAAAATGTTTCATCAAAGTCCACTCCTTCAACTTGAGTATATCCTTGAGCTACTAATCTTGCTTTGTTTTTAGTAACAACCCCTTGTTCATCAGATTTATTCTTATACACCCACTTTATACCTATGACATTTAATCCTTCAAGTCTAGGAACCAGTTTCCATACTTCATTCCTCTTGAATTGACCTAACTCCTCCTGCATGGCATTAATCTAGAACTCATCAGTCAAGGCTTCCTTGACATTCCTAGGTTCAATCTTTGACACAAAGCATCCATGTGAGATCACTTCCCTTGATCTAGTAGTGACCTCTTTATTTGGATCTCCTATAATAAGATCTTTGGGATGGTCCTTCTGAATTCTGATAGAGGGTCCCTTGTTGATTTTGTCATCTTCAGGTTCAGCTTGAGGAGGTTCACTTTCCTTATTTTTGTCTGAGAGGTCAGCTGGGGAATCATTCAGAGATGTCTCGACATCGTCTGTGACATCAGTCTGTTGGTCATCAACCACAACATTAATGGATTCCATCAATACATTAGTTCTGGAATTAAAGACCCTGTAAGCTCTGCTATTTGTAGAATAGCCCAAAAATATTCCCTCATCACTTTTGGGATCCATCTTCCTTCTTTGCTCACGATCAGCCAAGATATAACATTTACTACCAAATACATGGAAGTATTTGACTGTAGGTTTTCTTCCTTTCCAGACTTCATATAGGGTTGTGGGAGTCCCTTTCTTCAATGTCACTCTATTGTGAACATAGCAGGTTGTGTTCATGGCTTCAGCCCAAAAATGGTAGGGCAAATTCTTAGCATGAATCATAACTTTGGCTGATTCTTGAAGAGTTCTATTTTTTCTTTCCACCACACCATTTTGCTGGGGAGTAATGGGAGATGAGAACTCATGATGAATTCCTTCTGAAGAGCAGAATTCAGCAAATTTGCTGTTCTCAAATTCCTTCCCATGATCACTTCTAATTTTGATGACAGGGCTTTCCTTTTCTCTTTGTAGTTTTAGACAAAGCTCCTTGAAGACTTCAAACACATCAGATTTTTCTCTTATGAAATTGATCCAGGTGTATCTGGATAAATGATCCACCACCACATATGCATACTTCTTCCCACCAAGGCTTTCTACTTGCATGGGTCCCATCAAGTCCATATGAAGGAGTTCCAAAACTTTGGTAGTGGTATCATGTCTGAGCTTCTGGTGTGACATCCTTGTCTGTTTTCCAATCTGACATTCTCCATAGATTTTTCCTTCATTAATCTTTAAGTTGGGAATTCCTCTAACAACTTCAACAGATATGATCCTCTTCATACATTTAAGATGCAGGTGGCCCAATCTTTGATGCCATATCTTCACTTCTTCCTCTTTGGCTAAGGTACACATTGAAGAGTAGCTAGTTTCTTGAGAACTCCACATGTAGCAGTTGTCTTTGGACCTAACTCCTTTCATGATCACTTCATTTTCCTTGTTAGTAATCAGACATTCAGTTCTAGTGAAGTTTACATTCAGACCTTGATCACACAGTTGACTGATGCTTATTAGATTAGCAGTTAATCCCTTAACAAGTAGGACATTGTCAAGGTCAGGAACTCCAGGGCAATCCAGCTTACCCATTCCCTTGATTTCACCCTTTGCTCCATCACCAAAGGTAATATAACTCATGGCATGAGGATGAAGGTCAATTAGCAGGTTTTTGTTTCCAGTCATGTGTCTGGAACAACCACTGTCAAAATACCAATCTTCTTTGGCTGAAACTCTGAAGGAAGTGTGAGCTATTAGACTTGTAACATTTGTCTTAGGAACCCATTGCTTTTTGTTGACATGCCTGTGAGGTTTGAGTCTTGATTGATATTGAGTCTGATCAGGGCTAGGATAACCATATAGCTTATAGCAGAAGGGCTTCAGGTGGCCAAATTTTCCACAATAATGGCATATCCATCTTTGATGCTTCCCTTTCTGCTGTCTTCCCTTCTGATGTTGTGACATATGATATGACATCTCAGGTTTGTTTTTAGCATGGCTGCACTTAGGTTTGGATTTTGGTTTGCAACCAGTGTAACTGCACTCAGCCTTAGATTCATTGAATCCAATGTCAAATTTGTCCCCTGTTATTTGACCAGTCTGGAGAATCTTGTCTAAGATGTTAGATCTATTGTTAAGAATTCTTACATACTTGGTCATCTCATCTAGTTTGGAATTTAAGAGTACTGCTTCAGTCTTCAAATTGGAGATAGTTTCCATATATTCTTCCTTTTCATTTTCCAGCTGAGCTATCACTTTCTTCTGGCTTTCAACTTGTCTGCACACTCCTGCACTTTTGTGGCACAACTCTTTGTAGGTAGTGGCCAGCTCTTCAAAGGTTACTTCATAATCACTTGACTCTTCATCAGAACCCCATCTTCCTGTCAATGGAATCACATGATTTGCAGCTTCTTCTATTTCACTTCTATCAGACCAAGAGGCAGCAAGACTCCTCTTTTGTTTCTTGAGGTAGGTCTCACATTCAGTTTTAATATGACCATATCCATTACACTCATAGCACTGAACTTCTTTGGGCTTTTCTTCATACCTTGTTCTTCTACCAAAACTGTTGGATTTACTGATGTCAGATGCGATGTTCTTGACAATAGATCTCACATCAATCTTTTTCATAAGTCTGTTGAACTGTCTTCCCAACATTGCTACCTCTTTTTCCAGATCTTCATCAATATCTTGACCACCTTCCTCATCTTCCTCTTCAGTGTTTGACATGAAGGCTGCGCTCTTGGCTTTCTTTTCAGATCCATCACATATTCCCATCTCAAATGTTTGGAGGGATCCAATTAGCTCATCAAATCTCATATTTGAAATGTCTTGAGATTCTTCTATGGCTGTTACTTTCATAGCAAATCTCTTAGGTAGTGATCTGAGTATTTTCCTCACTAACTTTTCATCTGACATCTTCTCTCCCAAAGCTCCAGAGGCATTGGCAATTTCAAGGATACTCATGTGAAATTCATGAATATTTTCATCTTCTTTCATCCTTAAGTTTTCAAACTTGGTGGTGAGCAGCTGTAGTCTAGACATTTTCACTCTAGAGGTGCCTTCATGAGTGGTTTTGAGAATGTCCCAAGCATCTTTAGCCACTTCACAGTTGTTTACTAATCTGAAGATGTTCTTGTCTACTCCATTGAAGATGGCATTCAATGCTTTAGAATTTCCAAGGGCTAGGTCATCCTCCTCCTTTGACCATTGTTCTTCAGGCTTCTTATCAACAGTGGCTTCTCCTTCCTTAGTAATTACTGGATGTTCCCTGCCTATTAACACAGTCTTCCAAGCCTTATTATCAAGAGTTTTTAGGAAGGCTACCATTCTAGGTTTCCAGTAGTCATAGTTAGATCCATCCAAAATTGGTGGCCTATGAATAGATCCTCCATCTCTCTCCATTGTACCAGAAAGTGTTGTCCCTAGATCTCACCCAGAACCAGAGCAGGGTGCCTACTCTGATACCAATTGAAATTCTGGTATCAGATATGAGATGTCGAAGGTAATGTCACAACACTAATATCTGAGTAACAGAAACAGGATAAAGATAAAGAATGGTAATGCAAAAGACACAAGCAATTGTTAACCCAATTCGGTGCAACTCACCTACGTCTGGGGGCTACCAAGCCAGGAAGGAAATCCACTATAATAGAATCAGTTCAAAGACTCTCCGTACACTTCAACAAGTTACAGTCTTTCTCACCTAATCTCTACCCGTGCAATTTCTACCTAAGCACTCTTAGATATGAGAACACACTCACTTCCCTTCAATCACACCTGTGATTTTAAACAACAATTCCTTGTGAAAAGAAAACACTTTTCAATAACACACACTTGATTTTACTTCACAGTTTCAATCAAGTAGACACACACTTGGTCTTGCTTAACAACTTTGATCAAGTAGACACACACTTGATCTTGCTTAACACCTTTGATCAAGTAGACACACATTTGATCTTGCTTAACAACTTTGATCAAGTAGACACACACTCTTGCTTACAAGCTTTGAGTGACAAATTACAACCACAAATTAGACCAATTCAATCATCTATGGATGACTTGAATTGATTACAAGTCTCACGACTAAACAAGGCACAAACCCTAGCTCTCTCTCAGTATTTCGCTCAGTATTTGTTGTGTATTCAATCAGGTTTTCTAAGTCCCTTTTTATAGAAGCTTTCAGTTGGGCTTGGACAACTTGAAAACCCTAAACTATTTTCCAATTAAATCTTCTCATGACAGCTGGTTAGATCTCCTTGGAAAATAAGTAAATCAGGTTGTAATCAATGATTCAATGCGCCTGCAAATCATATCTTCAATCATACATAGATTTCCATTAAATGCGCAATCACATAATACATAACATTCTCCCTGAATGTTCTGTGTACAGGATGTCATGACATCGGGTCTGACATCATGGAATAATCCTGCATAATTCCATAATTCCATTTATAATTTCCAGCAGGTACAATCATATCAGATGCCATGACATTGTGTATAACATCCTGAAACAATCCTGCATAATTATGTTTTCCATTTAAACTCCAACAGGTACACATTATCAGATGCCATGACATGGTGTATGTCATTCTGAAACAATCCTGCATAATTATTGAAATTTTAGTTATCAGACTTTAGATGTCACACGGGTTGTTATGACATCCAATTCTGCACAGACAGGAATTATGCAGAACTTAAACGTAAGTGCAGTAAATAACACAAGTAATTGTTTACCCAGTTCAGTCCAACATGACCTACATCTAGGGGCTACCAAGCCAGGGAGGAAATCCACTATTAGTAGTATCAATTCAAAGCTAAACTCACCCATTTACAACTTATCACTTAATCCCTACCCAATGCAATTTCAATCTTACACTAAGATCAGAGTTCCTACTCACTCCCCCTCAATCACCTCAGTGATTACTACCTTTAATCAATATTAAAGACAATTTGAAGTCACACTTCAAACAACTCTTGATTGTGCTTCACATCTTTAATCAAGATACACAACACTCACGCTTAAAAGCTTTGAGCGACACAACACTTACAACTCAATGAACACCCTATGCCACAACAATCATCTACTTGATAATGGCTTGGCTTACAAGATACGTCTAATACAAGACTCACAAAAATACAGCAGTGAAGTATGATGGACACACAAAATCTTCACGCCTCAAAATCCCCGAAACTGAATGAAGGAACGCCTTCCTTTTATATTGCAGTACCTGGGCTTTTGCACTTGTATTCTCCTGAATTTAAGATCACGCGAGTTCCCATAAATTCAATATCTAGGTTACTAACGAATAGGCTATTTGTTAGGTTCATTAAATGTAACTTGGTTGTTGATTTCCTGGTTTTTCTCTAAGCTGTTGACTTCCTGAAGAATAGCCTAAGAAAAAGCTGAAACAGAAAACTGAACAACCTACAATATAGCATATGCTGTCAGGAATGAATGTCACGACATTCAGCTTGACATCAAGGTCCATATGCTGAGTCTGTTTTTCCAGAAAACAGACTGTACAATTTTGCTGACCTGTACATGATCAAAATGACCATACTACAGTAACAGCTTACATTAATAAATGTCAAAGTGTCCAATTTAACATTTACACATTTGGCCTTAAGTTAGTTCTGTTATTCTCTTGAAGAACAGACTAAGTAACATGCTGAAGTATAGCAGAACACCACTCTGTCTAATGTTCAGTAGCTGCTGTCAATGATGAATGTCATAACATCCAGTTTGACATTCAGGCAGTAGGCCTTATGCCAGGTCTGGTCTTCCCTTGATAACCAGACTGAAAATAAATACTAAGTTCTAACAGAACACCAGCTGTTCTATTCCTTAGTATCTACTGACAGGTATGAATGTCACAGCATCCAGTTTGACATTCCATAAATCCTGTGTTAGCTAATCCTGCAGTAACTACTCAAGTGTGTCATGACATCAGTCAAGACATCAGAGTACAGTTAGATATTCTAACCTACAATGTAGTCACATATACATACCATGTCATGACATCAGTCAAGACATTAGTAACCAGCTAGTGTTTTACCATATAATGCAGCCAATTAAGCACCTACAAACTCCCCCTTTGGCAAATTTT
This sequence comes from Lathyrus oleraceus, assembly GCF_024323335.1. Lineage (NCBI taxonomy): Eukaryota > Viridiplantae > Streptophyta > Magnoliopsida > Fabales > Fabaceae > Lathyrus > Lathyrus oleraceus. The sequence goes on from NC_066582.1 coordinate 299,100,016, forward strand.
TGGCTAAAACACTTTGATCCCCATAACAGAGTTCATAGCAGCGGAATCACACACCTAGCAGGAAATAAGCCTAGCTAATACACTCAGAGTGGTAGCACACTCACACACATGGAAGTTAAATAAAAACTTCACAAAGCAGCACACATACAGAGGAGCAGAAGTTAAATACAAAACTTCAACACACATCAGCTGCAGGGGAGGGAATCTGTCATGAGAGTCTGTTGTAGAGACCCACTCTGTTTGTCAGGGGTGGTTATTACTCCCCCTTTTTGTCAAAAATGTTGCCAAAGTCAACAACATAACCAGAGAACAATGACAGAGTTACAGACTTGGTTTTACTTCACGGTTTCAACCAAGTTAGCATCCACTTGATCTTGCTTCACAGCTTTGATCAAGTAATCACCCACTTTTGCTTTACAGTAGGTACCACCATATCAGATGCCATGATTTTGTTTCTGACATCCAGAACCACTCCTGCATGAACAACATCCTTGAACTCCTGCAGGTACATTGGCCTTCTCACGGTAGGGTGTCTCCTTACCCTCTTGTAGCCACACTCGTTGCAAGTAGCATAGCTATGATCTGTTGACCAATCAGAGCATAGTACCAATTGTTTAATAGGCAGAGATATTAAACAATACATCTCAAACATCAGTGGTTGCTATAAGGTCTCAGAGAGACATATTCCCAGTTTGCTCCTTAAGTTTTCAAACTGAGTAGCATCCAGAGCCTTTGTAAATATGTCAGCCAGTTGAAGGTCCGTGGCTACATGTTCCAAAGTGATCACCTTGTCTTCCACCAGATCTCTGATGAAGTGGTGCCAAATGTCAATATGTTTGGTCCTGCTGTGTTGGATGGGATTCTTGGAGATATTGATGGCACTGAGATTATCACAGAACAATGTCATGACATTTTGAGTGACATTGTACTCAGTGAGCATCTGTTTCATCCAAACCAGTTGGGAACAACTGCTTCCAGCAGCTATGTATTCAGCCTCTGCAGTGGACAGAGAAACACAATTCTGCTTCTTGCTGAACCAAGATATGAGATTGTCTCCTAAGAAGAAACATCCACCTGATGTGCTTTTTCTGTCATCAGCACTCCCAGCCCAGTCAGCATCACAGTACCCAGATAGGACAGGCTCAGACCCATGTGAATACAGCATCCCATAGTCACAAGTCCCATTGATGTACTTGAGAATCCTTTTGACTTGATTCAAGTGGCTCACCTTAGGCTTTGCTTGGTATCTAGCACATACTCCAACTGCATAAGAAATGTCAGGTCTACTTGCAGTTAGGTAAAGTAGGCTTCCTATCATGCTTCTATACAAGCATTGATCAACACCAGACCCTCCTTCATCTTTGGTTAACTTCAGATGAGTAGGCCCAGGAGTCCTCTTGTGCCTAGCATTATCCATACCAAACTTCTTAACTATGTTCTTGGCATACTTGCTTTGGGAGAGAAACATAGAGTCCTCCATTTGGTTTACTTGCATTCCAAGGAAATAGGTCAGTTCTCCAACTAGACTCATTTCAAACTCGGATTGCATCTGGTGAACAAATTGTTGAACCATTTGTTCTGACATTCCACCAAAGACTATATCATCCACATAGATTTGAGCAATCATGATTTTGCCGTCTTCATCCTTCACAAATAAGGTTTTATCTATTCCACCTTTTCTGTATCCATTTGAGGTCAGAAATTCGGTCAACCTTTCATACCATGCTCTAGGTGCTTGTTTCAACCCATACAAGGCTTTCCTCAACTTGTATACATGCTTAGGTTGGTTAGGATCACAGAACCCTTTAGGTTGTTCCACAAAGACTTCTTCATTCAAGTAGCCATTCAAGAATGCACTCTTCACATCCATTTGGAATAGTTTAAACTTCAGGATGCATGCTACCCCTAACAGCAATCTGACGGACTCAAGCCTAGCCACATGAGCAAATGTCTCATCAAAATCTACCCCTTCAACTTGAGTGTATCCTTGAGCTACTAGTCTTGCTTTATTCCTAGTAATTACTCCTTTCTCATCAGATTTGTTTTTGTAGATCCACTTGGTACCAATGATGTTGGTCCCTTCAGGTCTTGGAACTAGCTCCCATACTTCATTCCTTTTGAATTGCTCAAGTTCCTCTTGCATGGCAATGATCCAGTATTCGTCAGTCAGGGCTTCTTTCACATTCTTTGGTTCAACCTTGGATACAAAGCAGGAATTTGAGCTTATTCCCCGTGACCTGGTAGTCACACCACTATTGGGATCCCCTATGATAAGATCCTGAGGGTGGTCTTTCTGAATTCTGATAGATGGCACTTTGGTGGTTGCATCTGCTTCACATTCAGGAGGAGGTTCCTCTACTTCTTCAGACTTGACTGGAATGTCAATTGAACTGTCAAGGAATGTTTCAACATCCTCCATGACATCTGTTCCTTCCTCTTTATCGTCCACAATAACATTTATGGATTCCATCAGGACATTGGTCCTGTAGTTGAACACTCTGTAGGCTCTGCTGTTAGTGGAGTATCCCAGAAATATACCCTCATCACTTTTGGGATCTAGCTTCCTTCTCTGTTCACGATCTGTGAGAATGTAGCATTTACTTCCAAAGATATGAAAGTACTTCACAGTGGGTTTTCTGCCTTTCCATATTTCATACAGAGTGGAGGAGGTTCCTTTTCTCAAGGTGACTCTGTTGTGAACATAGCACGCGGTATTCATTGCTTCAGCCCAAAAGTGCATGGGGAGCTTCTTTGCATGAATGATTGCCCTGGTAGATTCTTGAATAGTTCTATTTTTTCTTTCAACTATTCCATTCTGCTGAGGGGTTATAGGGGAGGAGAACTCATGACTTATTCCTTCAGAAGAGCAAAACTCATCAAACTTGGAATTCTTGAACTCCGTACCATGATCACTTCTAATCCGGACCACACAACTGTCCTTTTCCCTTTGAAGTCTTATGCACAGGTCTTTGAAGACATCAAATGTATCTGACTTCTCTCTGATGAAGCTTATCCACGTGTATCTGGAATGGTCATCAACCACCACGTAAGCATATTTCTTCCCACCAAGGCTTTCAACCTGCATGGGTCCCATTAAATCCATGTGCAGCAGTTCCAGAACTCTGGAGGTTGTGGGATGTCCCAGCTTCGGATGTGACATCTTGGTTTGCTTGCCCACCTGGCATTCTCCACAGACTCTTCTTTCATCAATAAGAAGCTTTGGAATTCCTCTGACTGCTTCCTTGGATATAATCTTCTTCATTCCCCGTAAGTGGAGATGTCCAAGACGTCTATGCCACAGCTTCACCTCCTGTTCTTCCTTGGTTGAGGAGCATATTGTTGAAAAGTTAGAGACTTTAGGTTCCCACAGATAACAGTTATCTTTGGACCTGGTTCCTCTCATAACTTCCTGATTGTCACCATTAGTCACAATGCATAGCTCCTTAGTAAACTGAACATGAAACCCTTGATCACACAGCTGACTTATGCTGATGAGGTTTGCAGTTAGTCCTCTTACTAACAGCACATTATTCAGTTTTGGAACTCCAGAGCAGTCCAGCTTACCCACACCTTTTATTTTTCCTTTGGCACCATCACCAAAGGTCACATAGCTGGTAGTGTGAGGTTGAATATCTACAAGTAGATTTTCCATACCAGTCATATGTCTTGAGCATCCACTGTCAAAGTACCAGTCTTCTCTGGTAGAAGCCCTTAGAGCAGTGTGTGCTATCCTAGCATACCATTGTTGCTTCTTGATGGGAACATAGCGCTTATATGGTTTATGCTTAGGCCTGACATGCGAGGCTTGGTTAGGGAAACCATGAATCCAGTAGCAGAAGGCTTTTATATGACCAAGTCTACCATAGTGGTGACACCTCCACTCCTGGTATTTCCTCTTCTGATGATCATTCATCCTAGTCCCTCGATGTTGAGACATTGGCTTTGACTTCCGCTTGAACTTCTGAACTTTAGCCTTTGGGCGTTTGTGTTCAGCTGAGGATCTTTTCCCAAATCCTAGGCCAGATTTGGTTCCAGACTGCTGTCCCACCTTTAGAATCTCTTCCAAGGTGTCAGTTCCCTTATTCATCATGCTGATGGATTTAGTCATCTGATTCAGCTTGGAGGTCAGCAGGGCTATCTCACCATTTAGACCCTCTATGACAGACAGTTGCTTCTGTCTCTCATCTTCCAGTTCCTTAATGAGTTTCTTCTGCTTTTCTCCTTGTGCACGCACTTCTGCACTGGTGGTACACAGCTTCTTATAGGCTGCAGCAAGTTCATCAAAGGTCAGTTCATCTGCACTTGAGTCATCATCAGAGGCACAAACACTGGTTAGTGCAGTGACATGTTTGGCAGATTCTCCTTCAGATTCACTTTCAGAATCTCCTTCAGACCATGTGATAGTTAGCCCCTTCTTTTGCATCTTGAGATAAGTAGGACATTCAGCTCTGACGTGTCCATACCCTTCACAACCATGACACTGGATTCCCTTGCCTTGGTTGAACTTTTCATCAGAAGTTGATCTTTTCCTGATGTCAGACGGGATGTTCTTGACATTAGGTCTCCCTCTTTGATCAATCTTCTTCACGAACTTGTTGAACTGCCTCCCAAGCATGGCTAAGGCTTCTGATATACTGTCATCACCTTCAGTATATCATGCTTCTGACTCTTCTTCAGCATTAGATACAAAAGCTACGCTTTTGTTCTTCTTTTCAGTATTCTCACACAAGCCCATTTCAAAGGTTTGGAGAGAACCAATGAGCTCATCTACCTTCATATTGCAGATGTCCTGTGCCTCCTCTATGGCTGTGACCTTCATAGCAAACCTTTTAGGCAAGGACCTGAGAATCTTTCTTACAAGTTTCTCTTCAGCCATTTTCTCACCTAGTGCACCAGAGGTGTTTGCAATTTCAAGAATATTCATGTGAAAGTCATGAATAGTCTCATCCTCTTTCATCCTCAGGTTTTCAAACTTGGTGGTCAACATCTGAAGTTTGGACATCTTCACCTTGGAAGTACCTTCATGAGTTACCTTGAGGGTATCCCAAACTTCCTTAGCTAGTTCACAGTGGTGCACCAGCCTGAAGATGTTCTTACTGATTCCATTGAACAATGCATTCAAGGCCTTGGAATTTCCAAGAGCTAGTGCCTCTTGCTCCTTGTCCCACTCTTCTTCAGGAATCTGCACACTGCCTCCATCCTCGCCTGTCTTTGTTGGATGTTCCCATCCTTTGTTGACAGCTCTCCAGACTTTGCTATCTAGAGACCTTAAGAAGGCTATCATACGAGGCTTCCAGTCATCATAATTAGAGCCATCCAACATGGGTGGTCTATTTGAGTGTCCTATATCCTTGTCCATGGTACTAGAAAGTAACTTCCCTAGATCTCACCCAGAAATTCACAGGCAGGGTGCCTGCTCTGATGCCAATTGAAATTCTAGTTATCAGACTTTAGATGTCACACGGGTTGTTATGACATCCAATTCTGCACAGACAGGAATTATGCAGAACTTAAACGTAAGTGAAGTAAATAACACAAGTAATTGTTTACCCAGTTCAGTCCAACATGACCTACATCTGGGGGCTACCAAGCCAGGGAGGAAATCCACTATTAGTAGTATCAATTCAAAGCTAAACTCACCCGTTTACAACTTATCACTTAATCCCTACCCAATGCAATTTCAATCTTACACTAAGATCAGAGTTCCTACTCACTCCCCCTCAATCACCTCAGTGATTACTACCTTTAATCAATATTAAAGACAATTTGAAGTCACACTTCAAACAACTCTTGATTGTGCTTCACAGCTTTAATCAAGATACACAACACTCACGCTTAAAAGCTTTGAGCGACACAACACTTACAACTCAATGAACACCCTATGCCACAGCAATCATCTACTTGATAATGACTTGGCTTACAAGATACGTCTAATACAAGACTCACAAAAATACAGCAGTGAAGTATGATGGACACACAAAATCTTCACGCCTCAAAATCCCCGAAACTGAATGAAGGAACGCCTTCCTTTTATATTGCAGTACCTGGGCTTTTGCACTTGTATTCTCCTGAATTTAAGGTCACGCGAGTTCCCATAAATTCAATATCTAGGTTACTAACAAATAGGCTATTTGTTAGGTTCATTAAATGTAACTTGGTTGTTGATTTCCTGGTTTTTCTCTAAGCTGTTGACTTCCTGAAGAATAGCCTAAGAAAAAGCTGAAACAGAAAACTGAACAACCTACAATATAGCATATGCTGTTAGGAATGAATCTCACGACATTCAGCTTGACATCAAGGTCCATATGCTGAGTCTGTTTTTCCAGAAAACAGAGTGTACAATTTTGCTGACCTGTACATGATCAAAATGACCATACTACAGTAACAGCTTACATTAATAAATGTCAAAGTGTCCAATTTAACATTTACACATTTGGCCTTAAGTTAGTTCTGTTATTCTCTTGAAGAACAGACTAAGTAACATGCTGAAGTATAGCAGAACACCACTCTGTCTAATGTTCAGTAGCTGCTGTCAATGATGAATGTCATAACATCCAGTTTGACATTCAGTCAGTAGGCCTTATGCCAGGTCTGGTCTTCCCTTGATAACCAGACTGGAAATAAATACTAAGTTCTAACAGAACACCAGCTGTTTTATTCCTTAGTATCTGCTGACAGGTATGAATGTCACAGCATCCAGTTTGACATTCCATAAATCCTGTGTTAGCTAATCCTGCAGTAACTACTCAAGTGTGTCATGACATTAGTCAAGACATCAGAGTACAGTTAGATATTCTAACCTACAATGTAGTCACATATACATACCATGTCATGACATCAGTCAAGACATTAGTAACCAGCTAGTGTTTTACCATATAATGCAGCCAATTAAGCACCTACAATTATGTTTTTAAACTCCAGCAGGTACACATGTATTTTGTGTTAAGACATCACAAACAACATCTTGTGAACATTCTTTGTTTTACCAAAATTGCTGCCAACACTTAGAACCAACATACATAATAAGAACAAAAACCCTAAAAAATATCTTATGTGGACTGTTGGTTTGATCTGAGACAGTTGGACTTAGAACTTAGGCAACACTCCCTATGCAAAGGACTTGGCCAATGCTAACTTTAATGTAACTAAGTGCTTGTAGTTTGAAACTTCATCTGATACATCATTGAAGATCCATTGTGAAGCTGTTATTTTAAAATTCATCTGCTAAATGGGCAAATTTGAAGAAGATCATGGAGTTGCTAAGATTTGATGTGGCTATCTTTATTTGATGCCTTGCTCTTCAAGTTGATATTTTGTGCATTGTTTATTGCTTGATTCTAATGTTCAAGGTGTAACACCCCAAAATTTGCCCTCCTCATTCATGCATTCATTTAGCATTTCATATTGCATTTCATCATGTCAATCAGAATTAGATCCAAAAAAAAAAAGAAAAAAAAAAGAAAAAAACGAAAAAAAAAATGGAAAAAAAACGACAAAAAAAAAAAAATTTACAAAATAAATAAATAAATAAAAATAATAATAAAAAAATAAATAAAATATAATAATAAAATTTTTTGGACTTGGGTCTCTTTCATTTGAGCCCACAAAACCATGAAATTCAGTCTATAAATACCAAAGCTTCACTTGAGAAAAAGGAAGAGAAGGAAAACACTCTGAGGTTTCCTTGGAACAAAACCCTGAGGAAAAAGATAGTGAGAGAAGACCTAACGGAGTTCATAGCAGCCTCCAAACCCCGGAGGGAACTCAACTACACAGAATCACCTCTGCCTCACATAAACCCTGAAGATTGTTTTGTAAACCTCGCGGGTGCAACTCAATTTCAATCAAGCTCTCCAATCAGGTTTGCCTTTATTCCCATTACATTTTTCTTTGAAGTTGAATACTCTGAATGTATGAGGTATGATGGATGAATTTCATTAGGTTTTTCGCCCATGGGTTTAATATGTATATGAATGTATAAACAATGCCTTGAATGTTTAACCGTTTAATTTTTGAGTGTATGCCACAGGGTTTGAGGTTTCTGAAACCATACTGTTATTCATGAAAAAAATGCTTATGGTGTTTCACTAACCCTTTTGTTGAGTTTTTGTGAGGGCTCACATGACTTTTGCAGGGATAACTTGCGTGGTTTCCCACTTTATTTGTGGGATAACCCCTGGAGGTTCATTCCGATTACCTGTACTGACCCACTTTCTTTGATGATGTTAGCTTGGAAGGATCTCAGGGTTTCCCATTCCTCTAATTGTTGTTACTTCGGATCTTTATCCGCGTGGTACTTTTACATTTTTCCCGCATTTTACTGCTTTCCTAGCCGGAAGACCTCGATAGGAGGCAATGTTTTTGTGTTTACTTTATGCAGGTTCCTTTGTCCAGGGTTAAGAGCTATGAGGTCTTATCCTCATTACCCTTTTGCATGCGCGTTCCTACAATGCAAACAAACCCTTCATTGATTTTTCTTCTCCATAACACACGTTTACTCCTTCTACTACAGGCGAGTAATTCTCCGAAGGTCGAGCATCCGGTAGATTGCGTAGTGACGTCGTTCGTCCAAAACCCAATCCACAACCCCGTAGTTAGCCGAACTACGGCTTGCTCTGATTCTCATTCCAGATGAGATACGTAGGCATAAGACGCGATGTCTTAGCGAGCACACATCCCCCAACCCATAGGTCAGCCGAGCTACGAAGACTCTGATTCTCATATTCAGATGAGATACGTATGCAGTGGATGCGACATCCGCGCGAGTCATTTTCATTTAACCATTTTTTTTTTGTAAACAGCACAAGATAAACTCACACCCTTTAGACGAAAACTACAAAAGTGGATCCCGTAGAGTACTACGGATGCGTAGGGGTGCTAATACCTTCCCTTCGCATAACCGACTCCCGAACCCAAGATTTGGTTGCGAGACCCCGTCTTGTCCTTTCCTTTTTCAGGTTTACTTCGAGCGTTTCCTTTCCCTCCTTTGGGATGAATAACGCACGGTGGCGACTCTTCTGTCTTTTTCTTTCGCCGGTTGTTTTTTTTGCGCACTATATTTTTCAGGTTGCGACAGCTGGCGACTCTGCTGGGGACTAAGAAGTTGACCTCTTGCTGATCCATCTTCCCTAAGCGAGTCCCTCCTAGCTTGTGTGATTTCTTGTTTATTGGGTGTTCATGCTTTTGTACATTTATTTGCTTACCTGCTTGCATGCATCTATTGTATCTATTGGATCTGTTTGTTTGTTTGTTCGGATGGGATGTTCTATGAGAGATAAGCCCATTACCCAGGCTTGAGTGTACACATAGGTTTTAGAGTGGATGATCATGAAGCTTGCGTGGCATGTTGCTACGTTAAGTCGTTCGTGAAGAACCACACCCAGACGAGGTTTCTTTTGGATATATTATGTCCTACGGATGTTCCGTAACGACATGGTGTTCCTTTAGAAATCGTCGACTCTGGTGACCATTTCCCGAGAACTCAGTCGAGGCCTCTCCTCCGAGACGTGATTATGTTAGCTCTGGTGGGCGCATTCTCGCTGATCAATCCGAGGACCCCGAGACTGGGAACTTGCTTTAGGATGTCCTGTTGAGGGGAGTCAGTGGAGGTCTTTTATCCCGTAATAATGCCAAACCTTCAGTGGTAAACGTATTATTCGCGACTGAAGGGCTGAAGCTGACGAACTTCTGTTCTTAGATCCTACCAGTGAGGGGTGGGCTAAATTCAGGAAACCTTAACCTCCAACCAACCCGGTTTTCTGGAGCAGAGTTTTGGTCTTGTATTATATTCCTCAGTGAATTTCTCTCCAGGAAGTGCAACCTGACAGATGTTCAAGCGGATCCATCAATTCTGATTGACATGCCTTTGCATTGCATAACATCATCTGCATATTTGCATCCAACATCTCATGCTTATTCATTTGCAGGGTATTCCCTTTCAAAACGGGGGTGCCTTAAAACTGAACAAGCAGTGCATCGCATACCATGCATATTAACCCTTGTCTGTTTTGCAGGTGTCACCGCAGTGTCTAATGTTTGTTTCCTGTATCAGGCAGTTATTGGTCCCAGGCGAGTTCACAGATACCCGACAAAGGAAAACCGTCCACGACTAGCGATGGACCAAGTACAGAAAGAGCTGGCTGATATGCGTGAAAGGATGGATCAGTTCATGACATTGATGACTGGTATGGCAGCAGGTCAAGAAAAGCTGAGGGAATTGGTTGGGCAACCGAGGCCTGAGGTGGAGATACTAAATGCTGAGGGAAACCCTGGTAACCCTGGGAACGCTGATAACCCTGTGAACACTGGTAACGCGGGTAACGCAAATGCTGATGGAAACCCGGGTAATGTTGGCAACACAGGGAATGTTGGAAATGGTATTGGCGGAAGGTACAATTTGAATCAAGGAATTCGGATTAACGGGCACCCCGTTACTGAAGATTATCAGTATGATCAATTTTCTTTGCATGACGAGGCCCTCGAGACCACTCGCCGTATGGATGAGCTTGCTGAGAAGCTCAAATCTTTGGAGTCTCAAAATTCCTTAGGCTTTGATGTCACAAATCTTGGTCTGGTTCAGGGAGTAAGGATTCCTCACAAGTTCAAACCCCCTACTTTTGAGAAATACAACGGGGCTTCTTGCCCACGCACTCATCTCCAATCTTATCTGGGAAGGTTGGGAGCTCACACGGAAGATGAAAAGCTATGGATGTACTATTTTGAAGACAGTCTAACTGGAGCATCTCGTGAATGGTATTCTCATTTGTCTCGTACTACCATCAAGAGCTGGAAAGACTTGGCAGAGGCTTTTGTCAAGCAATATCAATACAACTTGGACATGGCTCCAAGTCGGACCTTGTTGCAAGGTATGTCCCAGACTGCCAAGGAGACCTTTAGAGAATATGCTCAGCGTTGGAGACAGATTGCTGCGTCCGTCCAACCCCCTATGTCTGAAAGGGAGATGGCGAACATGTTCATGAACACTCTTCAAGGCAATTATATTGAGAGATTGGCTGCTTGCCCGTCAATCAGCTTTGCAGAGATAGTAATTGCTGGAGAAAGAATCGAGAGTCTGTTGAAGATGGGCCGAATTCAAGACAATAGTGTTTCCAACCCATCAGGTCCCAAGAGACCGTTTGCTGGTAACGGTCAGCGAAGAAAAGAAGGCGAGGCAAGCGTTCTGTATGCCGGCAGAGGCAGGAGTAAAGGACGCCCTAATTATTATCAAGATCAAGTGGCCGCAGTCACTATTCCAACACCTGTTCCTCAACCGCAATATCATCCGCAACAACAACCCAGGTACAACAATCAACAACAAGGAGGTAATCCGGGTCAGCAGAGACACTATCAACAACGTCCAAGGCAGACGGACCGGGTCATTGAGCCAATCCCAATGCCTTATTCAGTATTACTTCCCAAGCTGATTGACATGAATCTGGTTACATTGAGAACTCTGGCCCCACCAATCGATCCCAATAATTTGCCTAGAGGTTATGATGTCAACGCCAGATGCGCTTTTCACTCCAACGCACTTGGCCATACTACAGATAATTGCAAGGCTCTCCAGTTAAAGGTACAAGATTTGAGAGATGCCTAGGCTATCAATTTTGCTCCGGTGCCTAATATTATCCAGAACCCGATGCCGGCTCACGGCGGGCAGAGGATTAATGTTGTTGATAGTGGGGAAACTTTGAATTTGGTTTCTGATGTGACTAAGGTGAAGACTTCGCTATCGGTGGTTAAAGACCGACTTCTGAAAGGACAGATTTTCCCGGGCTGTGGGGAAGAATGCAGAAATTGTCAAGCTGCCGAAAACGGATGTGACAGTTTGAGAAGGGGTATTCAGCAGCTGATAGATGAAGGTTGTCTTCAGTTCGATCAGGCCCGTCCGGTGAAGAATGATGTATCGACGGTGACGTTTTATTTCACTCCTGAAGAAATATATGTTCCCGAGAGACTCGCTCCGACAACAATATATTTCCCAGAAAGTACAGAACCAGCAGCGGTGAACATCGAAAGTTCAGCACTAGTCGCAATTTACTCTGACAGCCCTCAACCGACTTTGGTTGGTCCAATCACCATCACGGTACCAGGACCTGTTCCGTATGAGAAAGACAGTGCTATCTCGTGGCACTATGGGGCTGATATCTACTGCCAGGGGCAGAAAGTTAACGAAGAAGACATTGACATTGGTAGCTCCGTTGTAGACAATGTTGGAGGGGTTGGTGGCTTCACTCGCAGTGGACGCCTATTTGCACCATCAACATTACGCGCGAATACTGAAGCCGAGGCAGCTGCCAAGGCTAAAGGGAAACAGGTATCCACCGAAGAGGTTACTACTGAGGAAGATCCTCCTAAGACCGCATTCGAGAAGGAAGTGGATGAGTTTATGAGGATTATCAAGAAAAGTGACTACAAGGTAGTCGACCAGCTAAATCAGACACCCTCAAAGATCTTCATTCTCTCACTATTGCTGTGCTCTGAGGCGCACAGAGCAGCCTTGTTGAAAGTACTGAATATGGCCTATGTTCCACCGGAGATAACTGTTAACCAGCTGGAGTCGGTAGTTTCCAATGTAAACGCTAGCCGAGGGCTAGGTTTCACCGATAATGACCTAACACCTGAGGGCAGGAATCACAACAAAGCCTTGCATATCACAATGGAGTGCAAAGGGGTGGTGCTTTCCCATATTTTGGTTGATACAGGCTCTTCTCTGAATGTTCTTCCAAAGAAAGCCTTAATGAAGTTGGATTGTGATGGCATCATCCTGAGGCCAAGTAACTTAGTTGTGAGGGCTTTTGATGGCTCTAAGAGAGCTGTTTTTGGCGAAGTTGAGTTGCCAGTTAAGATTGGACCGCAGGTGTTCAAGAGCACCTTTTATGTGATGGATATCCAGCCTGCCTACAGCTGTCTGCTAGGTCGGCCTTGGATTCATGCTTCCGGTGCTGTTACTTCTACCCTCCACCAAAAGCTCAAATATGAACTAGAAGGTCAGATCGTCACTGTATGTGGTGAAGAGGATATTTTTGTTAGCCACCTGTCTACATTTAAGTATGTAGAGATGGATGGCGAGATGCATGAGATGCTGTGTCAGGGCTTCGAAACTACAAACATCAATGAGGCCGCGCCCGAAGCTGTCTTTTCACCTGAGTTTGAGAAGGTCAGGACTTCTATCTCTTCACACAAGCAAGCTGTCGAAGTGGTTAAAGCTGGTAATTCCCAAGGCTGGGGCAAATTTGTGGAGCCAGTCATCAAAGAAGACAAGTTTGGATTGGGGTATGCTCCGGGATCTCAGAAGAATGAAACCGGTACTCTCTCCAGTGGGGGTTTGGTTTCCCCCCACATCGTCAATGCTGCAGATGAAGACAAGGCTGACAGCGACTGTGACTTAGATAGCTGGATTCGCCCGTGTGTCCCGGGAGAAAAGCTCGACAATTGGTCGTCTGAAAAAACCGTCCGGGTTACTCTGCTGAAAGAGTGATTTTTATTGTTTTCCTTTATTACAAGCATTATAAAGTCTTACACTTTGCCCAAGGTGTAACGGCTCATTTGTAGGGCCATCCATTTAGTTACGTTTCGCAATTATTTTTATCATCAATAAAGGACGGCTTTTGCAAACAATTTTGTGTTCTCTTTCTTTCAGTTTTTTTTACTTTTACAAAAAAAAATGGCAATGTTTCTTTTTTCGTTTTTCCTTTCTTTCAAAAAAAAAGAATCTCTCATTCTAAGGTAAAGCATGATCCTCCATCATGCAGAGTCGACCACTCGGATCTCACTGCTAACGACACTACTATGGCCAAGTATGACTTCGACAATCCTATCTATCAAGCCGAAGAAGGGGCTGAGGAAGATTGTGAATTGCCTGAAGGGTTAGCCAGATTGTTGAAACAGGAGGACCGAGCTATTACACCTTATCAGGAGGTGGTTGAGACCATCAACGTTGGTACCGAAGACGACAAGAAAGAGATCAAGATCGGGGCCAGTCTACAGGCCGAGAGGAAAGACCGTTGATCATGTACTTGACTGTGTTAGAAAGGTCAATGGGTTGTGTGCTCGGTCAGCATGACGAGTCAGGTCGAAAAGAGCATGCAATATACTACCTTAGCAAAAGTTTACCGACTGTGAACAAAGATACTCATTGCTCGAGAAAACTTGCCGCGCTTTGGCATGGGCTGCTCGCCGACTAAGACAGTATATGTTGACTCACACGACTCTATTGATATCAAAAATGGATCCAGTCAAGTATATTTTTGAAAAGCCATCACTTACCGGAAAGGTTACTAGGTGACAAATGATACTGACAGAGTATGACATCCAATACACTTCACAAAAAGCCATCAAGGGAAGTGTCTTGTCAGACTATCTTGCAGAGCAACCGATTGATGATTACCAACCTATGAGGTTTGACTTTCCTGATGAGGACATCATGTTTCTCAAATCGAAAGATTGAGAGGAACCACTCCCGGAGGAGGGGCCTGACCCTGAATCCAAATGGGTTATGATGTTTGATGGGGCGGTCCACGTCAATGGTCACGGAGTTGGTATAGTGTTGATCACACCGGAAGGGGGTTCATATGCCATTTGGTGCCATAATAACTTTTCCCTGCACCAACAATGAAGCCGAATACGAAGCTTGTATCCTAAGACTTGAGGAAGCCGTCAATATACAGATTAAAACCCTGGATGTATACGGGGATTCAGCTTTGGTCATCAATCAAACCAACGGGAAATGGTATACACCTCAGCCTCATCTGGTTCCTTACAGAGACTACACGAGAAGATTGTTAATTTTCTTTTAAAGAAAAGCAATTTGCTGATGCTTTGTTTACCTTGTCTTCGATGATTAAGGTGCTATGCTGGAACTACGTACCCAGAATTGACGTATCTCGGTCAGAGACGAATGAAGAAAGCATTTGGTCAGAAAGTGCGCCCTCGGGGGTATCAAGTCGGTGAATTAGTACTCAAAATATTTCTTCTTCCCAACACAGATCACAGGGGCAAATGGACACCGAACTATGAGGGTCCGTACGTGGTTAAAAGGATTTTCTATGGCGGAGTTTTGATGCTAACAACCATGAATGGCGAAGGATTCCCGTCCCCTATTAACTCAGACGCAGTTAAAAAAAAAATACTTCGCATAAAATAGACCCGCTGGACGATAAAAAGAATAGTCCGGGAAAAAAAAAGGCATCCCGACGAACCAAAAAAAAAAAAAAAAAAAGAGAATAAAGAGGTTCGGGCAAAAATTAGGGATATAAAAAAGAGTACACCCGGTGAGTCGAAAACCCAAAAGGGCGGCTCAGGCAAAAATGGGTATCACGATGGATTGAAAACCCGAAAAGGGGGCGATCCAGGCAAAAGTTAGGGAATAAGCGAATGACTGTGATCTGAGTTCATCAGTGTTATATCACCGTTTCATTCAATCCGGCAATCTTCGTAGGTTATAGATCGACTAATCATCCACTTCAAAAAGCAAGATGAGCAGAGCGTCTTGAGGACATAGGAGTCATAGCAGAGTCGAAACTCAGTGGGACCCCGTATCCCCGTTGTCATTAGGATAGTTCTCTTTTTATAGCGATCACCTCTTTTCAGGGATCAACTTCCTGATACCCTCGCCTATTCCTGGCACAAATTTTCTCCCCATTAAGAGTCGAATAATTCAGTTAAAGAGCCTCTTTATTTTTCATTTATCAGTTTGTTTGCAAAAATGTCCGAATTTTTGATAAAACATATTGGATATGAACATAATGGTGGCTTTTGCAGATGATTTGCACAGGAAAACATTTAAAATTGCTTTGAATGTGCTTAATCCCGAACGGTGAATTCAAACCGAGTAGTTCCCCCGAGGCATACGTGTATTTTTGGTTGCAGGTCATAGGAACCGGATGCCAAGTCATGAATCCTCATCCCCAAGCGGTTGACAAAGTCTCTCCTCAGCAGAGCATGTTCCCCAACAGAGTTGACAGTATCCAGACTGTCTATCCCCAGTAGAGTTGACAGTATCCAGACTATATATCCCCAGTGGAGTTGACAGTGTCAGACTGTATCTTCCTAGCAACAGCGGAGTGGTTGCATAACCAACAGATGAGAGGGTGGCGTTCCCAGTGTTCATCTCATTCCCCAGTAGATTATTTTTAACAGATTTGTTAATCCCCAGCTTGAGGGCGATTAGCAAGTTCATATCCCCAGCAAAGGCCGTTTCCTACGACATTTCCCCAAGAAGTGTTTTCCCCACAGACTCTCCTCACAGAGCCTCGCCGAACAAAGTTTCCATAGTTGATACTCCCCCCGCAAGGTCAACTTTTCAAGCAGCCAATTTATTTTTGGTGGCTCATTGGTCCCGGCAGACGGATCATTCCCCACAGAGCATTCAAGGATTGATACAGCGATCTGTTCCCTACCGGAGTTTGCTTCCCCAAGCAGATTTCTTTTTACACCATGCATAACATTTACATTTGCATGCATATCATATCAAGCATACACATAAGCTGATAAACAGGTTCTTCCAAGCAGACTGAAGAATTACTTTACAACCAAGGTCATGAGATCCAGCCAGAGGATCAAGCGTGAGTGATCCAGCCTGAGGGTCGTTTTGAAGATTCAGCCTGAGAATCATTTTCCAGTGATCCAGCCTGAGGGTCATTTTGAAGATTCAGCCTGAGAATCGTTTTCCAGTGATCCAGCCTGAGGGTCATTTTGAAGATTCAGCCTGAGAATCGTGTTCCAGTGATCCGGCCTGAGGTTCATTTTGAAGATTC
Organism: Lathyrus oleraceus; assembly: GCF_024323335.1. Taxonomy (NCBI): domain Eukaryota; kingdom Viridiplantae; phylum Streptophyta; class Magnoliopsida; order Fabales; family Fabaceae; genus Lathyrus; species Lathyrus oleraceus. Next base: position 299,116,773 of record NC_066582.1, read on the forward strand.
AGCCTGAGAATCGTGTTCCAGTAATCCAGCCTGAGGGTCATTTCGAAGATTCAGCCTGAGAATCGTGTTCTAGTGTTCCGGCCTGAGGTTCATTTTGAAGATTCGGCCTGAGAATCGTGTTCCAGTGATCCAGCCTGAGGGTCATTTCGAAGATTCAGCCTGAGAATCGTGTTCCAGTAAGCCAGCCTAAGGCTCAATTTGAAGATTCCCCAGTGAAGTCGCCTACAAGCTTTATTTCCCCAGCAAGCCCAAGTCTAATTAAGGAGTCGTTACAACATGTTCTAGCCCGAAGAATATGTACGAAGCCCAAAAGTGGAATATTCTCGAAGCTGCATATCTAATATGAAGGTTGGGTGTAGATTTCAAAAGAGGGTCAACCAGCGCATGCCTCAGATGCGGGATCCTAATGACGGGAATTTATCATCAAAACAATCCAGATCTAGCCAGAAGATCGAAGTAGATTCAGCCAGAGAATCGAAACAAAGAAGATCTAGCCAGAAGATCGAAAATCGCAACAATTCAGATCTAGCCAGAAGATCGAAGTAGATTCAGCCAGAGAATCAAAGGAAATAGATTCAGCCAGAGAATCGAAACGGAGGAGATCTAGCCAGAAGATCGAAGAAGATCTAGCCAGAAGATCAAAATCGTATCCAGCCCGAGGATCAAAATTAATATCCAACCAGAGGACTAAATTGAGTATAGGTTCAGGCAGAGGATCGAAACTCCAGATTAAGCCAGAGGATCGGAAGAAAAATAAACAGCACGGTGTATTTCCGCGTTTTTGTGGTGTTCTCGGAGCGCAAATTTTCGGTCTGTCTTTGGTATTCAATCATAGCTCACCCCGTTTGTCTGATAAGTTGTTCGCTTTCATCATACTCAGTTTAGCTGATGATTGAATAGGGGCAGCTGTAACACCCCAAAATTTTCCCTCCTCATTCATGCATTCATTTAGCATTTCATATTGCATTTCATCATGTCAATCAGAATTAGATCCGGAAAAAAAAATGGAAAAAAAAACGAAAAAAAAAATAAAAAAAATAAAAAAAAAAATTTACAAAAAAAATAAATAAATAAAAATAATAATAAAAAAATAAATAAAATATAATAAAAAATTTTGGACTTGGGTCTCTCTCATTTGAGCCCACAAAACCATGAAATTCAGTCTATAAATACCAAGGCTTCACTTGAGAAAAAGGAAGAGAAGCAAAACACTCTGAGGTTTCCTTGGAACAAAACCCTGAGGAAAAAGATAGTGAGAGAAGACCTAACGGAGTTCAGAGCAGCCTCCAAACCCCGAAGGGAACTCAACTACACAGAATCACCTCTGCCTCACATAAACCCTGAAGATTGTTTTGTAAACCTCGCGGGTGCAACTCAATTTCAATCAAGCTCTCCAATCAGGTTTGCCTTTATTCCCATTACCTTTTGCTTTGAAGTTGAATACTCTGAATGTATGAGGTATGATGGATGAATTTCATTAGGTTTTTCGCCCATGGGTTTAATATGTATATGAATGTATAAACAATGCCTTGAATGTTTAACCGTTTAATTTTTGAGTGTATGCCACAGGGTTTGAGGTTTCTGAAACCATACTGTTATTCATGAAAAAAATGCTTATGGTGTTTCACTAACCCTTTTGTTGAGTTTTTGTGAGGGCTCACATGACTTTTGCAGGGATAACTTGCGTGGTTTCCCACTTTATTTGTGGGATAACCCCTGGAGGTTCATTCCGATTACCTGTACTGACCCACTTTCTTTGATGATGTTAGCTTGGAAGGATCTCAGGGTTTCCCATTCCTCTAATTGATGTTACTTCGGATCTTTATCCGCGTGGTACTTTTACATTTTTCCCGCATTTTACTGCTTTCCTAGCTGGAAGACCTCGATAGGAGGCAATGTTTTTGTGTTTACTTTATGCAGGTTCCTTTGTCCAGGGTTAAGAGCTATGAGGTCTTATCCTCATTACCCTTTTGCATGCGCGTTCCTACAATGCAAACAAACCCTTCATTTATTTTTCTTCTCCATAACACACGTTTACTCCTTCTACTACAGGCGAGTAAGTCTCCAAAGGTCGAGTATCCGGTAGATTGCGTAGTGACGTCGTTCGTCCAAAACCCAATCCACAACCCCGTAGTTAGCCGAACTATGGCTTGCTCTGATTCTCATTCCAGATGAGATACGTAGGCATAAGACGCGATGTCTTAGCGAGCACACATCCCCCAACCCATAGGTCAGCCGAGCTACGAAGACTCTGATTCTTATATTCAGATGAGATACGTATGCAGTGGATGCGACATCCGCGCGAGTCATTTTCATTTAACCCTTTTTTTTTGGTAAACAGCACAAGATAAACTCACACCCTTTAGACGAAAACTACAAAAGTGGATCCCGTAGAGTACTACGGATGCGTAGGGGTGCTAATACCTTCCCTTCGCATAACCGACTCCCGAACCCAAGATTTGGTTGCGAGACCCCGTCTTATCCTTTCCTTTTTCAGGTTTACTTCGAGCGTTTCCTTTCCCTCCTTTGGGATGAATAACGCACGGTGGCGACTCTTCTGTCTTTTTCTTTCGCCGGTTGTTTTTTTTGCGCACTGTATTTTTCAGGTTGCGACACAAGGGAATTTGGGTTTCTATATGACATTTTTGTCTATTGGATTGCAGCCCATTGGTCAGATATTTTCAACTCTCAACTTTTATATTTTTTCTTAAGATTAGTCTCTTCATCTCCTCCCCATTTCTTTAATTTCAAAATCTCTCCCTCCTTTCAAAAATATTGTTTGCTTGTGTTTGTAGATTTTCAAACTTTGACCACTTTTGTAAACTAGAAACTTTGGCCTTATGCCATTGCATTTTCAAATTTCTTTTCTTAATCAAACTAATAAATATAATTAACTATAATTGACTTAAAATTTTCAAAAGCCAAAAAGAATTAACTCATTCAAACCATTTTTAGGCCTTTGTGCCTCTCAAACTTAAATTTTTGTTAAAATGCAATGCATCCACTTTGAAATTTATACCACAAACTACGAGGTTTTGATCCCTCATTTTTATGGTGGTACGTAGGCACAAGTCCGAAGGTCTTGTCAAACACAAAAATATAATTAATGAATTCTTTTCTCATCCCCACATTATACTTGTTTGCAAACATCATTTGTACAAAAACACGTATGCACAAAAAAAGGGCTCCCTAGGAGTACCTAGAACACTTTGGGTGCTAACACCTTCCCTCTGTGTAACCAACCCCCTTACCTGTAATCTCAGGCATTTTATTAGTTTTGATTTGAAAACTTATTATTTGTGGGTTTTGTTCGTACTTTTCCCCTTTCCCTTGGAAACAATAAAAGCGCGGTGGCGACTCTTGTTATTTGATGTCTGGCTTATCCATAGCTTGGCGATCATGAATTTACAGCTACAAAAATTAAATGGCGACTCTGTTGGGGAGTAGTCTCCAGTGGGTTTAGCCTACTTTTTTGTGTGTGTATATAACTGTATATTTGATGTATGTACATTTGCCTGTGTGATATAATTTGCTTGTTGTGCTTGGTAATCTCTGAGTTGTGAGATAAGTTCTAACACGAACTTGAGTGAAATTAAGATAGGAGGATGGTATAGTCATGTTCGACTTGTGTGGAGCAGTCCTTAACAAGTTGGCCTGAGATCCATCTACTTAGTGGATACCCTTTTGGATTTGGAAATGTCACATAAGTATTTGTGGTTAGGCATTACTATCTCTGATTTGGGGTCCGAGAAGCTGAGGACCGTAGAAAATTTAACCCCTCTTGGCCTATTTAGGACGTAGTGTGGAGACTGTTCAAGTGTAGACTTGATAACAGTTGTTACACGATACTACACTCATACGAGTTTCTCTTGAGAATATTATGGGTTGATGAGTTAGTCATCCTAACCTGTAATATCCGATAGATGGAATTAAGACTCTGGGAACTTTTTAGAACATGATCTACAGGTTTTTATCCTTAGTTCACTCCTTTGGGATGGTTCTTACCCAGACTCCATGCTCGTGACTCGCAACAAACCCTTGATTCTTGGTTGATCCAATCAAGTCTTGTCAATATCAATGGAACTTGGGTGTTGATAAGGTGAAAACCATAATCCACCAAAATGGATGATTGATCTTGACAATGACTTGATTCATCCCTTGACCTTTGTCTGTTTTCCTTGTGTGTGATCCCTTATTTGTGATTGTTGCATTCATGCATTCATGCGCATCATAGCATTCATCACACGAAAATTTCAAGGAACTGAGGTGTTATTTGCAAATACTTTCAGACCATGGATTATGGACGAAGGAACACTAAGAAGTACAGTTTCAAATGTCCCGTTTTGAAAGAGTTAAGGAATCTAGCATCTTTTGTATTAGATCCATTGGACTTCAAACAATGCCATGGGAAGCTTCTGTCTATCTTGTCTGCTAATGTGGTTGAAGGACTCTTGTGTGTGCTAGTGCAGTTTTATGATCCTTTATATCGTTGCTTCACTTTTCCCGATTATCAGCTAGTGCCTATGTTGGAGGAGTATGCCCATCTCTTGGGGATACCTATTTCTAACAAAGTGCCATTTAGTGGATTGGAAGAGATTCCCAGATCTCATCTTATTGCTGAAGCTCTTCACTTGAAGAAGTTTGAGATAAAGGCTCATTGGGTGAAGAAATGAGGGTTGTTTGGGTTTCCATCTGATTTCCTCATCAAGGAAGCTACTGCTTTTGCTTAAGCCGGTAGTATGGACGCTTTTGAAGCTATCTTCGTGTTGCTCATTTATGGATTAGATTTGTTCCCTAACATTGACGATTTCGTTGATGTTAACGCCATTAGAATTTTCTTGATTGGGAATCCTGTGACTACTTTGTTGGGTGATATGTACTTATCTTTTCACCTGAGGAATTCTAAGGGTGGTGGAACTATTGTCTGTTGCATTCCTCTTCTGTACAAGTGGTTTATTTCGCACTTGCCTCAAACGTCTGCTTTTGTGGAGAACAAACAATGTCTACGGTGGTCTCAGAGACTTATGTCTCTCACTAATGATGATATAGTTTGGTATGATTCTTCTTTGATAATTTTAGGGATTATTGATTGTTGTGATGAATTCTCTAATGTGCCTATCATTGGTACACAAGGAGGAATCAACTACAACCCTACTTTGGCTCGACGTCAAATTGGGTTCCCATTGAAAGACAAACCTAATAACACTTTGTTAGAAGGTCTTTTCTATTAAGAGGGTAAAGATTCCCAACATTTGAAGCAGAAGATTGTGCATGCTTGGCATAATGTGCATAGGAAAGGAAGATTCGAGCTTGGTCCATGCTATTGTGTAACTTTGTAGGCTTACACTCTTTGGGTGAAGAAGAGAGCTTTGGAATTGAAGATGCCTTGTGAAAGACCTATGTCTATGGTTGTGGTTGAGCTATTAACTCTCCCTAACCAAGATATAGAGGAGTTGGAAGACGCACTCACCAAGATGAAACAAGAGAAGGATTTGCGGGAAGAGCGTTTCCATGCTTTGAGAAAAAAGCATGAGGAGTTGCAGCTTGAGTCTAAGGACAAAGATGCACTTATTGAGCTACTTGAAGACCGGGTGACAAAGAGACAGAGAGAGCCGGAGGTTTCATCTTCCTCTAGCTAGCCTCAGCCTTCCGTTGCTTGGAAGAATATTGTTGATCGACTTGTCCTCGAGAAGACTCGGATGAAGGCTTCTTTTGAGACCGAGACCCGACACATTCGAAGGAAGTATGCGCCTACAGCCAGATCTTCTGATGTTGTTGTTAGGGATCCTTAGGATGACTAGTCTCCTTTTCTCTTGTATTTTTCATTTGGTTTCTGAAATTGTACTCAGTGTAATCCTTCCAATTATACAAATAAAAGAGATTTTATGGTCATATCAAGTTGTTGCAATTATTGTTAAATATATATATATATATATATATATATATGTATATATATATATATATATATATATATATATATATATATATATATATATATGTATATATATATATATATATATATATATATATATATATATATATATATATATATATATATATATATATATGTAAATTTTCAAATAATATAGTAAGTTCCTTGAAAATAAAAACAATCAAGCATTGCATTTCATGCATCATTTGCATAAGCAGGTTTCTCTTTCGTCAGATGTCTTATTGGTGTTTCCTCTGTGCTTCAACCAAGCTGACTCATTGATACAATATTCATGCCAATCACTCTAGAATCATGGAACATCTTGAGGAAGAGAATAGAGAATTGAAAGAGGAGATCGCCCGCCTGACTGCCATAATGGGGTCAGTTTTAGCTGCGCAGAGCCAATCTTCTCCAACACCCGCAACTCCTCCTCCTCAGAGGACTATTATTTCAGAGGTGTCTACCTCTACTGTTCCTGCAACTGCTGCTCATTTTGCACCCAACATGTCTGCCAGATTCCCGTGGGGAATGCCGCTAAACTTTGTGCCCGAAGGCTTTGCGCCTACATTTGCTTCTATGCAGGCATCTAGCCCGGTCATGCCAGTGCCACCGCCTGTTGTGCATACCTTATCTCGTGTGGAAGACACCATCTATCATTCTGAGCCGTCTAAGGGCCCGGATGTGTATGAGAAAATGGATAAAATGAAAGATCAATTTCTTGAGTTGCGCAAGGAGTTGAAAACTTTGAGAGGTAAGGACCTATTTGGGAAGAGTGTTGCTGAAGTGTGTTTAGTGCCGAATGTGAAGATTCCAGTGAAGTTCAAAGTTCCTAACTTTGAAAAATACAAAGGAAACACATGTCCACTCAGTCATTTGGTGATGTATGCCTATAAGATGTCTACGCAAACAGATAATGATTAGTTGTTGATCAATTACTTTCAAGACAGTCTGGCAGGTGTTGCATTTGGATGGTACATGGGATTGAATGGTGCGAGCGTCCGCACATTCAACGACTTGGGAAAAGCATTTGTGAAGCAGTATAAATATAATGTTGATATGGCTCCCAATAGGGATCAGTTGAGACCGTTGTCTCAGAAGGACAATGAGACATTTAAGGAGTATGCGCAGAGATGAAGAGAACTTGCTGCTCAGATCACCCCTCCTTTAGAAAAAGAGGAGATGGACAAGATTTTCTTGAAGACCCTGAGCTCATTTTACTATGAGCGAATGATTTCCAGTGCCCCCAGTGATTTTACCGAAATGGTAAACATAGGGATGAGGCTAGAAGACGGTGTCCGAGAAGGACAGTTGTCTAGAGAGGAGGTGTCGTTCAACAAGAGGTACGACAACAATTTTGGTAAGAAGAAGGAAGCAGAGACTAATGTAGTTTCCAGTGGAAGGCAAATGAGGCCTCAGATTAGAAGAAGTCAACCACCCCGTCAACATCATCATCAAGTATCTTCAGTTATTCGCGTATTTTCAGCAAATCAATTGACACCAATTCAACAACAACAACAACGTCAACAACAATAACCACAACAACGTACAAACACTTACAACAACAACAATACCAACAATCATCAGCATCAAAGTTTTGAGAGGAAGAAGGTCTCTTTTGACCCTATTCCTATGACATATGCATAGCTATATCTATCTTTGGTTCTCAAGAACCTGCTACAACCAAGAAATCCTCCGCAAATTCCCGAACCACTTCCATGGTGGTACAAACCGGAACTCCATTGTGCTTTTCATCAAGGAGCCCCTGTATTGAGAATTGTTACCCCCTCAAGTATGAAGTTTAGAAGCTGGTAAATAGTGGAATGGTGTCCTTTGAGGAGCGTGCACCAAATGTTAAAGAAAACCCACTGCCTACCCATGGAAATTCATCTGTTAATATGATGGACGGTTGTCCAGGGAAGTTCAAGGTATTCGATGTACGCTTCATTAGAAGGTCCTTGGTGACGACGCACAAGGATATTTGCTTAGTGAGCGATTGTGAGCATGACCATGACGGTTGTGCTATCTACAGTGTCAATCCTAAAGGTTGTATGATTGTGAAGAGGGCCATCCAGCGGTTGATGGATGAAGGTTTGATCCAGATTGTTCAATCCCGTCACATAGACGATGATGTCAATGTAATAGTGCCAGTATTCAAAACACCAGAGAAAGTGGTGATTTCATTTGATAGCAGCAGTAGTAATAGTATCATCAAGAGATCGATATCGCCGTTGGTTATACGGTTGGCGGGTCTAGTCCCGTATGCATCCGATAAAGTTGTTCCTTATCAGTATAATGCAACTATGGTGAAAGATGGTCAAGAGGTTCCGTTACCTATGACCAGTTCTGTTGTAAGCATTGTTGATGTTACTAAGGTAACCCGCAGTGGTCGAGTGTTTGGGCCGGTGTTCCCAAAGAATATGGAGGATGTATCTGTTAGTAAGAAGGTGGAAGTGTCTGCAGTAGATCCAGTTAGCGCTCCAAAGCATCAGTCTGGTGAATCCATCAGTTTGAAGGCTAACGATGATGATGAGGTACTTAGACTGATAAAGAAAAGTGAGTTCAATATGGTGGAGCAGTTGCTCCAAACCCCCTCAAAGATTTCAGTACTGTCTCTGTTAATGAATTCCGAAGCGCACAAAGAAGCACTGCAAAGAGTTCTAGAGCAAGCTTTTGTGGAACATGATGTTACGGTGGATCATTTTGATCATATTGTAGCTAACATCACTTCCTGTAATAATCTCAATTTCTGTGATGAAGAACTCCCTGAGGAGGGTAGGAATCATAACTTGGCTCTGCATATCTCCATGAACTGCAAAGATGATGCTTTGTCCAATGTACTAGTTGATACCGTATCTTCTTTGAATGTGCTGCCGAAGTCAACATTGTCAAAATTGTCATACCAAGGAGCGCCTATGAGATATAGTGGTGTAATGGTCAAAGCTTTTGACGGTTCACGCAAGACGGTGATTGGTGAAGTGGACCTTCCGGTGAAAATAGGTCCGACTGACTTCCAGATTACTTTTCAAGTAATGGATATCCACCCGGCCTATAGTTGTCTGTTAGGAAGGCCATGGATCCACGAGGAAGAAGTTGTTACCTCCACATTGCATCAGAAGCTCAAGTTTGTCAGGAATGGCAAGTTAGTCATTGCTGGCGGGGAGAAGGCACTATTGGTTAGCCATCTGTCATCTTTCTCTTATGTTGAAGCTGAGGATGAGGTTGGGACTCCGTTCCAAGCCTTATCTATTGCTATTGAAAAGAGAGTTGGGGCACCCATGTCCTCATTGAAAGATGCAAGGAAGATTGTTGAAGAAGGGAATGTTGATCAGTGAGGGCGAATGGTAGAGGTCTCCGATAATAAGAACAAAACCGATATGGGTTTTTAGCAAGGTTCGTCAGTCGCTAGATCAGAGGATATGCAACTCAATTTCCGTAGCGGAGGGTTCATTCATGGCAATGAACAACACTTAACTACTGTGCTGGAGGATGATGAAGAGGAAGACTGCACCAATTTTGTGACGCATAGAAAGGCTTGCTACAATTGGACTGCTGTTGATATTCCTGTTATTATGCATCGATCTAAGTAATTGCCTTTATTTGTTTTTAAAAAAATCCTTCTCCTATGCCTAAGGGAGAAGTGATCATTGTTGGTCATTTTCAATTTGATCATTTATAAAGTATAATTCTATTCATCCACATCTATGATGTTTTATTTTTACTTTTTGCTTTATTCTGAAAATGGTAATCACAAAAAACATAAATAAACAATATAATTGTCCATCTGCATAATATTTGGTCACAAATTCACTTCTCTAAAATCAAAATATCAAATCATTATGCAGGTTGGTTTCTAACCCCATTGAATACAATGATCCTTCCCCTTCTCCAAATTTTGAATTCCCTGTGTTTGAGGTTGAGGAGGAAAGTGATGAAGAAGTGAGTGATGAATTATCTCGTCTTCTTGAGCATGAAGGAAAAGCCATTCAGCCATTCGAAGAGAAAATTGAGTTAGTCAACTTAGGCTCCAAGGATGATGTGAAGGAGGTGAATATTGGGTCTCGACTGTGTCCAGATGTGAAGAAGGGGTTGATCGATCTTCTCCGAGAGTATTCAGATGTATTTGCTTGGTCCTATCAAGACATGCCTGGTTTGGATTCTGAGATAGTGGAGCATAGATTGCCGTTGAAGCCAGAGTGCCCGCCAGTCAAGCAGAAGTTGAGAAGAATGCATCCTGATATGGCAGTAAAGATCAAAGAAGAAGTACATAAGCAGATTGATGTCGGTTTCCTTGTGACCGCTGAGTATCCGCAGTGGGTGGCCAATATTGTGCCTGTTTCGAAGAAGGATGGAAAAGTCCACATGTGTGTTGATTATAGAGATTTCAATAAAGCCAGTCTGAAAGATGATTTCCCTCTACCACACATTGATATGTTGGTAGACAATACAACTAAATTCAAAGTCTTTTCGTTTATGGACGGATTTTACGGATATAATCAGATCAAGATGGCACCCGAAGATATGGAGAAGACCATATTCATTACACCTTGGGGGAACATTCTGTTATAGAGTGATGCCTTTCGGTTTGAAGAATGCTGATGCAACTTACCAGAGAGCAATGACTACTCTTTTTCATGATACGATGCATAAGGAGATCGAAGTCTATATCGATGATATGATTGCTAAATCAATTGATGAAGAGGAACGTATTGAGCATTTGTTGAAGCTATTCCAGCTTTTGAGGAAGTATAAACTCCACTTGAATCCCAATAAGTATACATTTAGTGTTCGTTCTAGTAAGTTGTTGGGCTTTATTGAGAAGGGTATTGAAGTTGATCCTGCCAAAGTCAAAGCAATACAAGAGATGCCTGCGCCAAAAACTGAGAAGCAAGTCAGAAGTTTTCTTATTCGCTTGAATTATATCTCCATATTCATCTCACACATGACTGCCACATGTGCGCCTATATTCAAGCTTCTTCGGAAAGATCAGTCTTGTGATTGGACCGAAGATTTCCAGAAAGCTTTCGACAATATCAAAGAATATTTTCTTGAACCTCCAATTTTGTCTCCACCCGTTGAAGGAAGACCGTTGATCGTATATTTGATTGTGCTTGAAGATAGTATGGGTTGTGTTCTTGGTCAGTAAGATGAGACTGGAAAGAAAGAATTTTCAATTTATTACCTCAGTAAGAAGTTCACCGACTGTGAGACTCGGTATTCTATGCTAGAGAAGACTTGTTGCGCATTGGCTTGGGCTGCTAAGCGTCTGCGTCAGTATATGTTGAATCATACCACTTGGTTGATATCCAAAATGGATCCAATCAAGTATATATTCGAGAAGCCTGCTTTAACTAGGAGAATTTCCCGTTGGCAGATGTTGTTGTCAGAATATGATATAGAATACCGATCTCAAAAAGCAATCAAAGGGAGTATCTTGGATGATCATTTGGCTCACCAACCAATTGAAGATTACCAGTCAGTGCAGTATGATTTTCCTGACGAAGAGATCTTGTACTTGAAAATGAAATATTATGATGAACCATTGCTTGAAGAAGGGCTAGAACTTGGTTCCCGTTGGGGCATGGTATTTGATGGAGTTGTTAATCAATATGGTAATGGCATTGGGCGGTAATCACTACTCCTCAAGGTACACATTTTCCATTTACAGCTAGATTGACTTTCAACTGTACAAACAATATGGCAGAATATGAAGCTTGCATTATGGGGCTTGAAGAGGCCATTGATCTCAGAATCAAGCATTTAGATGTCTTTGGGGATTCAGCTTTGTTCGTGAATCAGATCAAAGGTGAATGGGAGACGAATCAACCCGATTTGATACCATATAGATATTATGCGAGGAGGATTTCAACTTTCTTTACAAAGGTTGAGTTTCATCATATCCCTTGAGATGAAAACCGGATGGCAGATGCTCTTGCAACATTGACATCAATGATTATGGTGAAATATTGGAATAAAGTTCCCAACTTAATTGTGATGCGTCTTGATAGGCCAGCTCATGTGTTTACTGTTGAAGAGATCAGAGACGAGAAGTCGTAGTATTACAACATCAAGCGTTTCCTCCAAAGTAGGATTTAGCCATCTGGGCCATCTTTGAAAGATAAGAAGACTTTGAGAAGATTATCCGGCAATTTCTACCTGAATGGTGATGTACTTTACAAGAGAAACTTCGATATGGTTCTGCTCAGATGCGTTGATAGACACGAAGCAGACCTGTTGATGACTGAAGTCCATGAAGGTTCCTTTGGTACTCATTCCAATGGACATGCAATGGAGAAAAAGATGTTGCTAGTAGGTTACTGTTGGTTGACAATGGAATTTGACTGTTGCAAGTTTGTAAAGAAATGCCACAAGTGTCAAATTTATGCGGATAAAATTCATGTTCCTCCGACATTGTTGAACATCATTTCCTCCCCATGGCCCTTCTCCATGTGGGGAATTGATATGATTGGCATGATTTAGCCCAAAGCTTCAAATGGACATCGTTTCATTTTGGTGGCAATTGATTACTTCACAAAATGGGTTGAAGTGGCATCACATATGAATGTAACCAAGTAAGTTGTTGTGTGGTTTATTAAGAAACAGATTATATGCCGCTATGGTGTGCCGAGTAAGATCATTACTAATAATGGATCAATTGAATAATAATATGGTGGAAGCTCTTTGCAAAGACTTCAAGATAGCGCATCATAATTCGTCTCCTTACAGACCCAAGATGAATGGGGCTGTTGAAGCTGCAAATAAGAACATCAAGAAGATTATTTAGAAGATGGTTGTGACATATAAGGATTGGCATGAGATGCTCCCATTTGCTTTGCACGGGTATCGTACATCCATCCACACTTCAACAGGGGCAACCCCTTTCTCTCTTGTATATGGTATGGAAGCAGTGCTCCTCATAGAGGTTGAGATCCCTTCATTGCGTATGCTCATGGAAGCCAAGTTGACTGAGGTTGAATGGTGTCAAACTAGGTATGATCAGTTGAATTTGATTGAAGAGAAGAGGTTGACTGCCATGTGTCATGGTCAGTTGTACCAGCAAAGAATGAAGAAGGCATTTGATAAGAAGGTCAGACCTCGTGTTTTCAGAGAAGGTGACCTTGTGCTCAAGAAGATCCTATCTTTCAAACCATATTATAGGGGCAAATGGACTCCTAATTATGAAGGCCCATATGTTGTTAAGAGAGCCTTTTTAGGCGGTGCTTTGATTCTTACAACTATGGATGGTGAAGAGTTCACTAGTCATGTGAACACAGATGCAGTCAAGAAATACTTCGCCTAAAAAGAAAAGAACAACTCACTAAGTTGAAAACCTGAAAGGGCGACTTAGGTAAAAATGAGCGTCTCGGTGGATTGAAAACCCGAAAGGGCGGTCCAGGCAAAAGTTAGAGACATAAAATAGAAAATGATTATCCCGATAAATTGAGTACCCCATCTTGGGGAAATTTATGCAAAAATTAGGGATTTTGGCAAGTAACTGCATCCTGCTGATCTTCAATGTTGAAAACATTCTTAAGCACAATGATCGACGATGATTCATTATCCTCAGCGACAGCCAAGAGTACAATGGATATCAAGAGTTGGTAGAAGGATTAGTGGTCATTGTATTCAATGTACCCTTTTTCCATGTAAATTATCATTTTCAATTTTTATAAGGATCTATGGAGTCTTGTCATCTACAGGCTACCATTCTATTAAATAAAGTTGAGCTTTTATTTACTTCAGTCAAATAGATTTAAATTTTATTATGATCATTTTTGAAATTAAAATTTTTAAATCAAAATCATTTTAAACATATAAAATCATTTTAAACAGGCTATCATTTTATAAGTAATCGATTTCATTTAAAAAGAATATCAATGGTGGTTCGAAAGCAGTAAGCCCTAAGTATGGAACATTATTGGTTCTCCCCAAGTAGTAGGCGCATTTCTCTTTCATCCCCGACAACATTTTTTAGTGCTCGGTGTTGTTCACCTTTCCTCGATGAAGTAGTCAGCTGACTTGGTTCCCCAACCGAGTTCATATTTGGTTTCAGGTGGAGTAAGAACAGCTTCCTCAGTAGTTCGCGTGGTTGCAACAGAACTTAGGTTTCCCTACCCATCGTCATCAGATTCTCTCCCAGTCAGAGTTTCCTCCTGGCTTCTGAGCCGCTATTTGTGTTTATCCCCTGCATGGTTGTCTCCCATTTGATATGGTGTGGACCTAAAATTCCCCGCAGACTCGATAACGGTTTCTCAGCAGATCTCCTCCTTTCCCGGCTAGGGTTGAGCCTTTGGGATGTTTATCCCTCTTTTCTCCAGCAGTTGTCTCCCTCTTTTGTGGATTGGCCGAGAATTGCATTGACGATCCAAATTTACGGCACCCTTGTATCCTTTGTGATCGTTTTGTCAGCATAATCATCATATATACATATACATATACATATACATATACATATACATATACATACACACTCACATAATTTCATTATTGCATCATCATTCTTATAATTTTGAATTCCTATTATCACGGTACTTTATACCCATGCGACTTTGGTGTCCGTTCTCCTTCAATTGTAGAATGTCAGTCCCCTTAAGTAGAAAGACTTTAACCTTTCTCCTTTTCCCACTGAGTTACTTCCTCGTGGACGATTATTATTTCAGTTTCCTCCCTAGTTGATTATCTAGATGGAATCACTCCCCTTGAGTTATATCCTCATTAGGTTGAGTCTTGATTGACCGTTTCTTTCTAGATCTTACCTAGATAGATGCTTTGGGTCCTCTAAGAGTTTATTACCCAGTAACTGGTAATATTCTTCTTAGTTTGCAATTCGTTACTTCTTGCCCAATACCCAGCAAAAAGCAACCCTTTTCTCCCCAGCGGATTCATTTTCATGTTTCCCCAGGAGGTATATCCTTGATATGATCATCCTAACTGATGATGGATATTTTCTTCCCCGGCTTTGAGTTTATCCTTGATATGTTCATCCTAACCGAGGATGGATATTCTTATCTTTGGTATTCTACCCAGTAAAAAGGTAGTTGTAATCCCTATTTTGCTCCCTAGAGAGTTAATCCTTGATATGTTCATCCTAACCGATGACGGGTTTTCTTCTCTTTGCGGTCTTCTGCCCAGTAACCGGTAGTTGTAAATCCTGCTTATTTTCTTCTCCCCTAGAGTCTATCCTTGATATGTTCATCCTAACCGATGACGGATATTCTCTTTGGTGGTATTCTATCCAGCATTCGATAGATGTAATTCCTACTTTTTGTTCAAGTGGTTTATCCTTGATATGTTCATCTTAACTGATGACGGGTATCCTCCTTAACGTCCCCAGGCAAGTCTATCCTTGATATGTTCATCTTGACTGATGACGGATTTTCTTTCCTTTGAGTTTATCCTTGATATGTTCACTTTTATCAGTCATGGATATTCTCTCTCTTTGGTCTTCTGCCCAGTAACCAGTAGTTGTAAATCCTATTTCTACAGTTTTCTCCAGCAAGGATATTCTTACCCAGTAACCGGTAATGAATACACCTTCATGGCGGCTTTCAGTGGGTCATCCTTGATATGTTCATCTTAACCGATGACGAGTGTCCTCTCTATCAGATCTTTATTATCTCCTTACCTCAGTAACCGGTAGTGGATAATAGATTTCTGCTCCTCCTGTGTTGAAGTTTATTTCTTCCCCAGTTGAGTTGAGTGTGTATTTCCTTATTGAAATCACTTTTCCTGCATGATCCAAGTACGTCAGTTTTATCCTGATCTACTTGTTTCCCCTGCAGATGTTTTATTTCCCTGACTGAGTCTTTCCATTTTTTATGGAATTCCTCTAGTCTCCCAGAAGTTTTTAAGTCGTAGCCTGGCCTACACATAACCTCTTTTATCCCCTCAGAGTCTCTGTCTCCCCAGTGAGTTTTCCTTACGAAATGTGTTATGCTCCTGCGGATCTTCGGTATCTCTGATTTCTTTTCCTTTGTGGAAACATTTCCCCACAGAGAATTTGCTTTTACATTCATAACATATGCATCATGAGGTCTCTTAGGGACCAAAATTTGTTTCTATATGTTGTTAATTAAGTCCATTCTACTGATTCGATACTAAGACTTTAACCTTCACCACCTCAATTAGAATGTCCTTAAATAGGGGAAACTGTAAGACCCCAATTTTGACCCTAAGATCCCTCATGCTATCTCATCATATGCATTGGCATTGGGATCATACCTTGGCATCCTCCTTACCCCTATTTCATTGGGTTTACTTTGGGAGAGATCACCAAGCACTATGTGATTGTATCATACTTGTATATCATCATTTTAATAACCAAAATACCAAAACTATGTCTTTGCATTTGCCTAACTCTTTTGTAGGTAGGGCATGATCATCATTGATCTATCAAGTTCATATCTAGGGTTTAAGACCCTCATAACTAAGAGCACAACCAATGATTGATTCACAATGTCTCAAAGCATCATATATGAGTCCCAGTGATCTCTACATTTTATATTGGTCAAGCATTCTTCAAGAATTTGGAGGTGATTTGCCTTGGAAACCCTAGTTTGACTGGGTATCTTAAGTAACTTCTCTAACAAGCTATCTCACCAATTGATCAAATTTATCAAGGGGAATTTCAAAATTCATCATCTTATGCATATATGATCTACCATGAGCCTATAAAGTCAAGATAATTGTAAGTTAGCAAGTTGATTAATGGTGGTTGGCCAGATGAATTCATCTGATCAAAACTCGGTCTCCCTAGACCCTATCTCCTACAATTTTCACCATATGAAAATTATTCCAAGAACAAATTACTATAAATGTAATTACAAACAACTTTCATGTTTAAGTATAGAGCTAATTTTGCTTTGAAAGTCATTTTACATGTTGAAACATTATAGGTCATTTTATCTAAACCCTAATTTGAAAGTTAACTTCCCAAGACCCTAACTTGCTCAATTTTTATGAGATGAAAGATTTCCAAGTTGCAAAATCGAATTCAAGATGTCTACTTCAACTTTGATGTTTAGAGTGAGATCTAAATCAACTTTTCTGAGCATGTGATATGAGGATACATTATAGGTCATTTTTGCCCTATACCATTGAACAAGTGATTTTCCTCAACTTCAAAAATGCATAACTCTATCATTATAAATCCAAATGACATGAAATTGGTGACAATTTTTAAGGTCTTTGAAATAGATACAACTTTTATGAAGACACTTTTCTCATTTGGAGCTCACATAAAAAGTTAAGGAAGGTGGAATAATTGAATATGAGACTTGACACTTAGAATTTTTTTCAACATGTTGAAATTTCCAAACTTCAACCTCAAAATTCACCATGATACAAGTTAAAAATGGAAAAGTGTTCAACATAAGAGTTGTTACTCTTGAAGCTTTCCAAAGAGTCCTAATTCATTCATTTTGGACTAAGTTTGATGGGTCTGCGCATGTTGTGAACAGGCATGTATCAGTTGGCAAGATTCAAGCTTCAAGTGATCAAATAACTTTGCCTTGCCACTCAAGCTTCATGAAGATCTCATTTCAGTTGATTATGGACTTAATTGGATTGCTTCATGGGCCTTTACACACCCATGCAAGCATGAACATTGCATTGCCAAATTTGGACAAATTTTCAAGTGTGCAAATAACACTTCATTTTGCTATAAATAGAGACCCTCTGTGCTCATTTCAAAGGAACCTTAGGCGCCAACTTTGCCTCCACACTTCAAACCCTCACATTTGAAAGGAAAACCTGAGAATTTTCATTTTGAAAATTGAGTTTGAATCTCACTGTTTGGAGATTCAAAAACTCCAAGATCCAAAGCTTTGCATTGTTCTTAAGCCACTTCCACAAGCTCCATAAGCAAGATCAAGTACAAATTGAAGCAAGAGAGATCCATTTATGCACAACATTGAAGGTAATTTTCCAGATTTTTCATCTCTTCGATTCTCTCTTAATACTCATCGATTCTCTTGGATCCTTGGTTGTCTGAAGTCCTACCAATGTAGGCAAGAAGATTGAGTTACTTTGAGGTCAAATCGAAGCAACTCAGTTGACACACCTCAAAATTCAACTCCACATATCTCTCTATATATTTGGAGTTAATTAAAATTAAGGTGATATTCGTGATCTACGCCATTTTATCTTTCAGATCATGTCCTCCTTTTTCATTTATGATGTGGTGATGAATGGACCAGTCCGGCGAAGGTCGCCTGAGAAGACGACTGGCGCTTTGCTCCGGCAATGATGTGGCACGGTCCAGAGCCATTAGATGGACTCAAAATGTTTTAATCACGAGCATACATATTGATTACCAAGCGTGTGAATGTTTGACCCAGGCGCATCATGGAACGCGCACGCTTAACCACTTGATCTGCCACCTCAATTAATGAGGCAAATCAAGTGGTCCACGTATTTTTGATTTTCTGATTTTAATTTTTATTCCTTTGATTTTCATTAATTCAAATTAATTTTAATATTGATCCAAAAAATATGAGAGTTTCACCAAATTTATTTGAATAAAATCCTCTTTCATTTTTTGAATTAAAATTATTTCTTGGATCATTATTAATATTTTTCATAATTTAATTGATTTTGTGAATATTTTTAATTATTTAAAAATACTTTTAAGTCTCTAAAAATTATGAATTTTTTTCTCCAAGGTCCTTTGACCTTGTTTGACCTATGATAAATCTCATGGCCATTTCTTTGGTGTTTTGATGAGGTTTTAAGAAATTGACCAACCATATTTAATTTAATGTATTATTTTTAGTATTTTTAATTGAATAAATGCCAAATAAATTGTGTAGAGCCATTTTGATTGACTTTGGAAGTTTGACTTGTGTTGTTTGGTCTTGGTCAAGGTTGACTTGACTTTGTTAAGTTAAGATCATTGAATTTTGGGGATTGATGGAATGTACATTCCATCTCCCAAAATGAATGAATGATCTTAATTTGGTAAAAGTCCTCCTTTGTCCAATTTGAGTGTGATCAATTTCCCCTCCCTCTTCATCTCATTCCCCTTCTTTATGCATTCATGTCATGGACCTATGATATCTGAATATCCTAAGGCTAGTTGATTGCAAAATCAACATAAGTATGGATGAGATTAGATCCCCCACTTTGCATATTCTTTTTTTTTGGTGGTATGTTTCATGAGCATAGTTTATTATACTATGTCTCTAACATGCATTAACACCAAAGTTCTATTGCCCGACTTCAAATAGTTGTGCATTCTACATAAGTCCAATTACGATTGCTTAACATAGCGCTAAATTTTGACACAAAAGGCATAACATTCTAGTTAGTGAGATTGTAAGTCTCCCCTCTTTCATGGTATTGTGTGGAAACTTGGCCTTTTTTCCTTCCTTTGGAAGATGTCTTGGTTCAAGGATCCATGCTTGTGATAAGTGGGTTGAGTGTTCTCCAAATAATGACTTAAAACAAATTTAAAAGCAATACTAACTTCTAACTCATTAACAACTAACATTTAATTCCTAGTCATTTATTTTTGATGCACTTTATTTTTAAGCCTTATTCATTTTCCATTATTCATATCATTCTAATTGTTTATGTTAATGTCATTTTCACTTTGTCCACTTGGACCATATTTTGTGATATATTTTGTTTGTGTATATTGTGTTTGTTTGTGTGGTCTTTGACCATTAATATACATAATAAGAACAAAAACCTTAAAAAATATCTTGTGTTGACTGTTGGTTTGATCTTAGACAATTGGAGTTAGAATTTAGGCAACACTCCCTATGCAAAGGACTTGGCCAATGCCAACTTTCATGTAACCAAGTGTTTGTAGCTTAAAACTTCATCTGATACATCATTGAAGATCCATTTGAGTTCATCTACAACATGATCATTATGAAGCTGTTATTTTAAAATTCATCTGCAAAATGGGAAAAATTGAAGAAGATCATGGAGTTTCTAAGCTTGGATGTGGCTATCTTTATTTGATGTCTTGCTCTTCAAGTTGATATTTTGTGCATTGTTTATTGTTTGATTCTAATGTCCAAGGGAATTTGGGTTTCTATGTGACATTCTTGTGTATTGGATTGCAGCCCATTGGTCAGATATTTTCATCTCTCAACTTTTAAATTTTTGCTTAGGATTAGTCTCTTCATCTCCTCCCCATTTCTTTAATTTCAAAATCTCTCCCTCCTTTCAAAGATATTCTTTGCTTGTGTTTGTAGATTTTCAAACTTTGACCACTTTTGTAAACTAGAAACTTTGGCCTTATGCCATTGCATTTTCAAATTTCTTTTCTTAATCAAACTTATAAATATAATTAACCATACTTGACTTAAAATTTTCAAAAGCCGAAAAGAACTAACTCATTCAAACCATTTTTAGGCCTTTGTGCCTTTCAAACTTAAATTTTTGTTAAAATGCAATGCATCCACTTTGAAATTTATACCACGAACTACGAGGTTTTGATCCCTCATTTTTATGTTGGTACGTAGGCACAAGTCCTAAGGTCTTATCAAACACAAAAATATAATCAATGAATTCTTTTCTCATCCCTCCATTCTATTTGTTTGCAAACATCATTTGTACAAAAACACTTATGCACATAAAAAAGGGCTCCCTAGGAGTACCTAAGACACTTTGGGTGCTAGCACCTTCCCTCTGTGTAACCAACCCCCTTACCTGTAATCTCTGGCATTTTATTAGTTTTGATTTGAAAACTTCTTATTTGTGGGTTTTGTTCGTACTTTTCCCTTTTCCCTTGGAAATAATAAAAGCGCGGTGGCGACTCTTGTTATTTGATGTCTAGCTTATTCATAGCTTGATGATCATGAATTTACCACTACATGTACCACAATGAAGTGTTCATCACATCCCGTGCTCTGATACCAACTGAAGGTGAGAAAAACACACAAGAAATGGGGGTTTGAATTGTGTAAGCTTTTTTAATTTTCGCTTGTGATGAACATATTTAGATTCTGAACAAGTTTAGAATCTGAACATAGAATAATAAGCAGTAGAATAATAAAGTTTAGAAGCAAGTAAATCAACACACAAAGATTTATTCTGGTTCCTCTCCTCAACTGAGAGTAATCCAGTTTCCTTGTTCAACAAGAAATTTTCACAATAATTAGACTGATTACAATTTGCTCAAGCACAATAGCAAGAGACTTCAACTCTCTCAGCCAAACCTAAAAGAGACTTCTGCTTAAGCACACCTGCAATAGACTTCTGCAAAATTACACCTGAAAGAGACTTCACTACCCAAGCACACAAGCAAGAGACTTCCTTTGCTCAAGCAAACTAGCAAGAGACTTCTTCTACTTTAAACAAACAATTTAGTAAAAAAGGTAACAACTATACTTTGATACACAATCAGAAGTATGGTAGATATACAACAACCACATAGGTTCTTAACTTTTAAGATTTCTAATATACACAAAATAAGAAATATTAAGATCTTATGCAATAAAAGTTATAAATGATAGCTCAAAGTTATGCTCAAGGATGTTCTGATACTGTGTTATTGTATCC
Source organism: Lathyrus oleraceus (assembly GCF_024323335.1). Taxonomy (NCBI): domain Eukaryota; kingdom Viridiplantae; phylum Streptophyta; class Magnoliopsida; order Fabales; family Fabaceae; genus Lathyrus; species Lathyrus oleraceus. Next base: position 299,138,215 of record NC_066582.1, read on the forward strand.
TTCCTTCAAATATTCAACTTCCTTTTATGGAGGTAGAGAAAGAGTCGTTGGAGGGTTGAGCACAAGGTCTAACTTCGTGAAGAAGCATGCCAAGAGAGTCATTAGAGAATGTATCTAGTTAGAAGCATTGTCCATTGAATAAAGGCATTGTTCAGAGCATCTTTCAAAGTACTAGGTATCACCAAAAGGTATAACAAACTTAAGAGGTCAAATCACCACTCCTTGAGCCTTGCAAAACAAAATCATAGTTGTCTCTTTCCAGAAATATGGCTCTTCGACAAGACTGTTATGTTTTCATTCTGAATACGGATCAAAGATACCTTTAACCTTCAAAGTATGAGCTGTCACCAGAGGCTGGAACTCTTTAATCATAGTCTAAACCTTCAGAGATAGAACTACCTCGTTCAGAGTCTGATCCTTCAGAGTCATCAGATTTTGATCTTCCAGAAACTGAGATACTTTGCTTCTCCACATATGTTTTTAACAGGTTCTATTCATAGTTGAATACTAAGCTTGTGATCCTGCACACTTGAATATATATTAGTATATCCACTTGTTCTTTAAATACTTTGTTATCATCAAAATCCAAAGTATTAGAACAAATCTTGTTCCAACAGCCTTAAGTACTCCTTGAATTTCTAAAACATGAGCTTCGTGTATTTATCAATCTTTCTTTGACAGTTTTCATTTTTTGATTCCATATCTTTCATATTAGTATATTTTAGTGCAATACTTTTCTTTTTCTTCTTACCACCTTTTTTCATCATCAACAAGTCTCTTCAGCTCCATCTTATGTTCCTGCAATTTGCAAAACAGAGTATGTGTGTCCATTGTCGCTAAATCCTTAGATTCATAAATCGAATTTACTTTGGTAGCCAGCTACAGTTTTGACAACTAGTTCTTCATTTGAAAATATTTTCCCCGAAGTTCTCATATGACTCACGTTAAGGGTAAATCATGTTTCCAGTTGATTAATGTTCTTTTCAGGTTTCATTCTGAAGAGTTATAACTCATGGATAATGTGTCAAACCTTGTCCTTTTTACCTCGTTAGTTCCTTCATGGGTAGTTTGGAGGATGTCTCACATTTCTTTTGCAGTCTCGCTGTGAGAGACTCGTAAAAATTCATCAAGACCGAAAGCGACAATGATTACAAGAAAAATATTGCAGGCGATCTATTCATAATTGGAAGAGCTCTAATCTCATGGATATCAAAGAAGTTAGGGATGTTGACTCTATCATCTTATGAAGTTGAGTATGTAGCATCATCATATGTAGTATGACAAGCACTATTAATGGAAAATGTTGTTAGAAGAACTAAAGATCATTGAAACATTAAAGATCAAGATGTTTGTTGATAACAAATCTGTAGATGTTTTTGATTGGCTGCATTTTATGTTAAAACACTTACTGTACTTAGATGTCTTGACTGATGTCATGACATGCTTAAGTAGTATGCTGCAGGATTAGCTAATACAGGATTTACTGAATGTCAAACTGGATGTTATGACATTCATCTCTGACAACAGATACTGAATTATAGACTAATCAGTTTTTCTGTTATAGTTAAGTATTTATTTCAGGCTGATTATCTGTTCTGTTAGGACAATCATTCATGACAGCATTCTCTGAATGTCAAACTGAATGTCTGACAGGCCAGTTAGTTTTTCTATTATTTATCTCAGGCTGATTTTCAGGAAACTAACAGCAGGCTGATTTTCTGTTCTGTTATGACAGTCATTCAATACAGGACTTACTGAATGTCAAACTGGATGTTATGAGATTCATCCCTGACAGCAGATACTGAACTATAGGCTAGTTGATTTTTCTGTTATGGTTCAGTATTTATCTCAGGCTGTTTTTCAGGAGAATAACAGACCTAGCACACAGCCTATTGTCTGGATGTCAAAATGAATGTTATGACATTCATTCCTGACAGCAGATACTGAACTATAGGCTAGTTGGTTTTTCTGTTATAGTTCAGTATTTATCTCAAGCTGTTTTTCAGGAGAATAACATACCTAGCACATAGCCTATTGTCTGGATGTCAAACTGAATGTTATGACATTCATTCCTGACAGCAGATACTGACTTATAGGCCAGTTAGTTTTTCTGGTATAGTTCAATATTTATTACAGCTCAGTATTTCTTTCAGATTGGTTTTCAGGAGAATAACAGAGCTAGCATATGGCCTATGTTCTGGACGTCAAACTGAATGTTGTGACATTCATTCCTGAAAGCATATGCTAAAGTGTAGGCTAGTTAGTTTTTCTGTTTCAGTATTTTTCTCAGGCTGTTTTTCAGGAATCTAACAGCTGTGCTAAAATCCAGGAAACTAACAGAAGAGCTATATTCAAGAGCCCTAACAAATAGCCTATTTGTTAGCACCCTAATATGTGGAAATTAGGTTAACTTGCTTAACCTTAATTTTAGGAAATTCAAGTACAAGGCCCAAGTGCTGCATTATAAAAGGATGGCAATCCTACTTTCAGCAACTCAGGGATTTCGAAGTGTGAAGCATTGAATACATCATTGTATTTCATAGCTGTATTTTAATTGTGTTTTGTATTAGGTTGTATTTGTGAGCCAAGCAATTATCACCTAGATGATTGCATTGGACTAGGGTGTTCATTGAGTTGTAAGTGTTGTGTCACTCTAAGCTTTTAAGCGTGAGTGTTGTGTTTCTTGATTAAAGCTGTTAAGCACAATCAATAGTTGTTTGAAGTATAACTTCACCATTTAACTTTAAACGAATTAAAGGTTGTAATCACTGAGGTGATTGAGGGGGAGTGAGTAGGAACTCTGGTCTTAGTTTAAGATTGAAATTAAATTGGGTAGGTATTAAGTGATAGGATTAAACATGTGGTTTAAGGCCTGAATTAATACTGCTAATAGTGGATTTCCTCCCTGGCTTGGTAGCCCCCAGACGTAGGTGTGTGTGTCACCGAACTGGGTAAACAATTCCTTATGTTATTTACTGCACTTTACTTTTAAGTTCTGCATATTTCTTGTCTGCGTCGAATTGGATGTCATAACATCCAGTGTGACATCGAAAGTCTATTAACTAGAATTTCAATTGGCATCAGAGTAGGCACCCTGCCTGCTAATTTCTGGGTGAGATCTAGGGACGTTACTTTCTAGTACCATGCACAAGGATGTAGGATTCTCAAATAGACCACCCATGCTGGATGGCTCTAACTTGATGACTGGAAACCTCGTATGATAGCCTTCTTGAGGTCTCTGGATAGCAAGGTATGGAGAGCTGTCAACAAAGGATGGGAACATCCAACGAAGACAGGTAAAGATGGAATCATTATGCAAATTCCTGAAGAAGAGTGGGACAAAGAGCAAGATGCATTAGCCCTTGGAAACTCTAAGGCCTTGAATGCACTGTTCAATGGGATAAATAAGAACATCTTCAGACTGGTGCATCACTGTGAGCTGGCTAAAGAAGTTTGGGACACTCTCAAAACAACTCATGAAGGTACCTCCAAGGTGAGGATGTCTAAACTTCAGATGCTGACTACTGTCGCAACCTGAAAAATACAGTGCGCGAAAAAACAACCGGCGAAAGAAAAATGACAGAAGAGTCGCCACCGTGCGTTATTCATCCCAAAGGAGGGAAAGGAAACGCTCGAAGTAAACCTGAAAAAGGAAAGGATAAGACGGGGTCTCGCAACCAAATCTTGGGTTCGGGAGTCGGTTATGCGAAGGGAAGGTATTAGCACCCCTATGCATCCGTAGTACTCTACGGGATCCACTTTTGTGGTTTTTGTCTAAAGGGTGTGAGTTTACCTAATGTGTTTATTTACTAAAAAGGTTAAGAGAAATGACTCGCGCGGATGTCGCATCCACTGCATACGTATCTCATCTGAATATGAGAATCAGAGTCTTCGTAGCTCGGCTGACCTATGGGTTGGGGGGATGTGTGCTCGCTAAGACATCGCGTCTTATGCCTACGTATCTCATCTGGAATGAGAATCAGAGCAAGCCGTAGTTCGGCTAACTACGGGGTTATGAATTGGGTTTTGGACGAACGACGTCACTACGCAATCTACCGGATGCTCGACCTTTGGAGACTTACTCACCTGTAGTAGAAGGAGTTAACGTGTTGCTTTGGGTTTTAGGGTTTGGGATGCTCGAGGGCAAACAGGCAGTCCTTGACGAAGGAACCACGCTACCTGTGGGGATATGAATACAAAACACAAAACATGTATCTCAAAGTAAAATGCCACCAAGGGGCTCAAACATTGCCTCCTATCGAGGTCTTCCAGCTAAGAAAGCGGTAAAGTACGAGAAAGGGAAAAAATTACCACACGGATAAAGATCCGAAGTTACAGCAATTAAAGGATTAGCAACCCCGAGATCTCTCCAGCTAGACCATCAAAGAAAATCAATCAATACGAGTAATCAGAATAAACCTCTGAATGATATCCCTGCAAGAGTATGTGAGTCCTCACAAAAACTCGACAAAAGGTTAGACAAACAAATGAAATCTAAGGAAAACAATGCCATGGCAACACAAGACAGGTTAGAACAAAACAGAACAAAAAGAGCGAATGCTGTCATATTCGCGACTGCATCGCCTAGCGAAAGCTTAGCGAAGCTTCGCTGCGTGCTCGCCCAGCGAAGCAGCTAGCGAGCGTCTGCGGATTACGGGTTTCTCATTGATAACAGCCCGATGTTAAGGATTCCAGACCCTATGGCATTCATCTCAGGAACGAAATTATCAAACATTCAAGGCATTATTCACATATTCATACACAAATATAAACCCGTGGGCAAAACCTGATGTTACCTCATACATTCATAGCATTCAAATTCAAGGCATAAAGTAATAGGAACAAAGGCATACCTGATGAGGGAGACTGATTAAGATTGAATGGTACGGCTGGATCTGCAAAGTAATACTAGGGTTTGTGTGAGGCGGCGTGAACTTCTCAGAGCTGCCTGAAGATTGCTGCAGAGTAGTTCCTAGGTCTCTTTCTCCCAAATCTCTGGTCTTTTCTGTTCAGCCAATGTTCAGGGTTTATTTCATTGACCACTTTGGTATTTATAGACCAAATTTCGTAGCTTGTGGGCTCAAATGAGGGCAACTCAGGCCCAAAATCTTTCTGATATTTTCTGAAGTGCGCGCCCTTCGCCTAGCGAAGGACCTGCTCGCCTAGCGAGCATGACAGTACTTTTCGCTAGGCGAAGCATCTGCTCGCCTAGCGAGCATGACAGCTCAGCAGCAGATTCTTTCTTCTTCCAGCCTGGCGATTTGCACGGTGAATAGGCCCTATCTGGCCCTGTTGGTAGTACCTCAAGTCTTTTCCTTGTGTTGACTGATCGTCTAAGTGGAACCCACAAAGTGTCCTGGATGATGTCCGAGCTTCTTGGAGCTAATTCTGATTGACATGATGCAATGTGGTATGAAATGCTAAATGACCTAAAAAGTGAATGCATGAATGAGGAGGGCAAATTTTGGGGTGTTACAGCTGCCCCTATTCAATCAACTGGAGATCCGGAAAGAAGATGACAGCGGCTTTCGTACTTTCGAGGTATCAAGGGATTGAATACAATAAAAGCCCAAAAAATTTGCACTGAAGTGAAGTGAAGTAACAATGCCTGTCAGAATCGGCAAAGAGGTGGTCTTGAAAGAAGAATCCGTCTGGTACGGTGAAAGTCCGTCTGAATACCGACAAGGAATGTTAAACTGGATACCAAAATAAATGGTAACACAGAAATAACCATGGCCTGAATGCCGCTCATCAGTCTGAATACTGGAAATGACTTCGATCTGAACATCGGGAGATATGAGATTATTAATATCGGTCTGAACACCGAGAGGCTGGCCTGAATGCCACAAGTTGCGTCGACCTGAACGTCGGAAACTTCTTCGATCTGAACATCGGAAAACTGGCCTGAATGCCACAAGTTGCATCGACCTGAACGTCGGAAACTTCTTCGATCTGAACATCGGAAATTGGCCTGAACGCCACTTCGGTCTGGATACCGGAAAACTGGCCTGAACGCCACTTCGGTTTGGATACCAGATAACTGGCCTGAACGCCACTTCGGTCTGGATACCGGAAAACTGGCCTGAACGCCACTTCGGTCTGGATACCGGAAAACTGGCCTGAATGCCACTTCGGTCTGGATACAGGAAATTTCATGTCCGTCAGCATCGGCAGAAATAGGGAAGAATAATAGAGGCGGCGCATGGGCCAATGACACTTGCTGGGGATAACCAAGGTGGGTCATGAACAATCTTCAGTCTGAGTACTGGAAACAACTTCTAGCTTATCACTTGGGATACCGAGAATGTTTTATGCTTACATGCGTATGTTTGAATTTTTCAACGGCGTAATGCTCCATGAAAATGGAAATGCTACGCGATTTGGGAGAATGCAATGCAATATCATTCTACATGCAGGGATGCGAAATGCTGGGTAGATTGCCAAGCTGAGGCAAAGGGATCTGCTGGGGAAATGATCACCATCCCTTGGGCTCTAGCAAGGCTGCTGGAGATGCACAGCGCAAAGAACTCTTTGGGGAAATGACCCACCACACGGTGTTTTAGCAATGACGAAATGCCGAGATTCAGACTGGGGAAAGAACGACACTGAAAACCTGCTGTTGGGGAAAGCGATAGTGGTTCTGGCAACCCGAGATGACTCAGCAGGGGAAGCAAACACTGATACGGTACCGAGGTTCTGCTTCAAGGAAAGAAACCATGGATCTGGCATTGGGACTATCGATCTGGCCTCGAACTCTAAGGAGCAGCCACTTTTGCTGGGAAGATACAGTCTGGCACTGTCAGCTCCGCCGGGGATATATAGTATGGCACTGTCAACTCTACTGGGGAGTGTATGTCCTGAAACAAACGCTTGGGGAAGTACAGTGGTGAGAACCTGCTGGGGATTGAAGAATCCAACACTCTGATCAGCTCTGCGGGGATAAGACACCGAATTCGTCTGTTGGCGACTTCACTGGGGAAGATATCCACGATCATCTGCAGGGGATTTTAAGGAAATGCCCCGAGGGTACCTGTTCTGAATAGACGATCCAAAGCACTTAAAATTTACAGAAATTTTAAATGTTTATTGAGCATGTACCTGTAAAGCCCTTGTGTGTCATGATGCAATGTTTATCAAAAATTCGGACGTCATTTTTGCAAACAAAACAGTACAATGAAAATGAAAACAGAGATATACTGAATAATATGATTTTATTGATTGAATGGCCTCTGAATAGGCTTTTACATCAGGAAGCAATCCCTGGAAAGAGGTAATCGCAAAATAGAAATTAATCTAATGGCAATGTGAAATGGATTTCTATTGGGTTCCAATTCTGCTATGACTTGCCCGTCTTCAAGATCCTCCAGATGATCAGCCTTCTGAAAAGGTGATTGGACTGTTTCCTACCTTTTGAAAGTTTCCAGTTATCGACATGAGATGAGATTCAGAACTAACTCAGAACGCAATCATTCGCTTAATCCCTAACTTTTGCCTGGATCGCCCTTTTCGGGTTTTCAATCCACCGGGATACCCATTTTTGCCTAAGTTGCCTTTTCAGGTTTTCAACTTACCGGGTGTACGATCTTTTCATTTTTAATCCCTAATTTTTGCCCGAACTTTTTCATTTTCTTGGTTCGTCGGGATGCCCATTTTTGCCTGGACTATTCTTTTTACTGTCCAGCGGGTCTATTTTATGCGAAGTATTTTTTAACTGCGTCTGAGTTCACAGGGGAAGTGAAGTTTTCACCATCCATAGTTGCAAGCATTAAGGCCCCACCGTCAAAAACCTTGGTGACAATATACGGTCCATCATAGTTAGGAGTCCACTTGCCCCTGTGATCTGTCTGAGGAGGAAGGATCCTTTTCAACACTAAATCTCCGACTTGGAAACAACGAGGACGCACTTTCTGATCAAAGGCTCTCTTCATCCGACTCTGATACAACTACCCATGACAAATGGCTGCCATTCGCTTCTCTTCGATAAGACTCAACTCATCGAACCTTGTCCGAATCCATTCAGCTTCGTCTAACTTGACATCCAACAGGACCCTTAGAGAAGGAATCTCCACTTCAACAGGTAGAACTGCTTCCATACCATACACAAGGGAGTAAGGGGTTGCCCCGGTCGATGTACGTACTGAAGTACGATACCCATGCAAGGCGAAGGGTAGCATCTCATGCCAATCTCTGTACGTAACGACCATCTTCTGCACAATCTTCTTTATGTTCTTATTTGCTGCCTCAACAACACCGTTCATCTTAGGACGATAAGGGGAAGAATTGTGGTGTTGAATGTTGAAGCTCTGACACAACTCCTTCATCATTTTGTTATTGAGATTGGAACCATTATCAGTAATGATCCTTTCGGGAACCCCATAACGACAAATGATTTCTTTCTTGATGAATCGGGCAACCACATGTCTGGTGACATTCGCAAATGACGCTGCTTCGACCCACTTGGTGAAATAGTCGATGGCAACAAGGATCAAGCGATGCCCATTGGAGGCAGTCGGCTCAATCTTTCCAATCATGTCAATGCCCCACATAGCAAACGGCCACGGCGAAGTCATCACATTCAGAGGATTTGGCAGCACATGCACCTTATCAGCATAAATCTGGCATTTATGACACTTCCGAGCATATTTGAAATAATCAGATTCCATGGTCATCCAGTAATATCCCGCTCTCAACAATTTCTTAGCCATTGCATGTCCGCCGGCATGAGTACCGAAGGAACCTTCATGAACTTCCTGCATTAACATGTCCGCCTCGTGTCTGTCCACGCATCTGAGCAAAACCATGTCGAAGTTCCTCTTATAAAGCATATTGTCTTTGTTCAAGAAGAAACTGCCTGCCAATCTTCTCAAAGTCTTTCTGTCATTGTTGGATTCCCCTGCAGGGTACTCTTGATTCTTCAGAAAGCACTTGATATCGTGATACCAGGGCTTGTCATCGACTACCAGTTCAGTAGCAAACACATATGCGGCCCTGTCAAGGCGCATCACATCGATCCTGGGAGCATGGTTCCAACGAATTAACTTGATCATGGAGGATAGAGTAGCAAGTGCGTCTGCCATCTGGTTCTCGTCACGAGGTATATGATACAATTTTACTGTTGTGAAGAAAGTCAATAGTCTTCTCGTGTAATCTCTTTAGGGGACCAGAGTGGGCTGGAGAGTATTCCAATCACCGTTCACTTGATTGATCACTAGAGCTGAATCTCCGAAGATGTCCAGAGTCTTGATTCTCAGATCAATGGCTTTCTCAATACCCAAAATACAGGCCTCGTACTCAGCTTCATTATTTGTGCACTCAAAAGTCAAACGAGCGGTGAAAGGTATGTGGGCACCTTTTGGAGTTGTAATGACAGCACCAATTCCACTTCCTCTGGCGTTGACAACCCCATCAAACAACAAAGTCCACTTTTCGTTTGGATCAGGTCCCTCCTCAACAACTGGCTCTTCACATTCTTTCATCTTGAGGAACATGATGTCTTCATCTGGAAAATCAAACTTCATCGGCTCATAATCATCAATCGGCTGCTGAGCAAGATAGTCTGACAGAATACTCCCTTTGATGGCTTTCGGGGATGTATACTGGATATCGTACTCTGTCAGTATCATTTGCCAACGAGCCACCCTTCCGGTGAGAGCTGGCTTCTCGAATATGTATTTGACTGGATCCATCTTAGAAATCAACAAGGTAGTATGGTTCAACATATACTGCCTCAGTCGGCGAGCAGCCCAGGCCAAAGCACAGCAAGTTTTCTCAAGCTGCGAATATTTGATTTCACAGTCGGTAAACTTTTTGCTAAGGTAGTATATGGCATGCTCTTTTCGACCAGACTCGTCATGCTGTCCCAATACACACCCCATCGAGTTCTCAGTCACTGACAGGTACATTATCAGAGGTCTCCCAGGAACTGGAGGTATAAGGATTGGAGGTTTCTGTAGATACTCTTTTATCTTCTCGAAAGCCCTTTGACAATCTTCATTCCACCTGATAGCCTGATCTTTCCTCAGCAATTTGAAAATTGGCTCACACGTGATTGTTAGGTGAGAGATGAACCTTGCAATGTAGTTCAACCTGCCTAAGAAACTACGGACTTGCTTCTCTGTTCTTGGCTCAGGCATTTCCTGTATTGCTTTCACTTTGTCAGGATCCACCTCAATCCCTTTTCTGCTAACAATAAAACCCAACAATTTTCCCGATCTCACCCCGAAAGTGCACTTGTTCGGATTAAGTCTCAGTTTGAATTTCCTCAAACGCTCAAACAGTTTATGCAAATTCACCAAATGTTCTTCTTCTGTCTGAGATTTGGCAATCATATCATCCACATAAACCTCGATTTCATGATGAATCATATCATGGAACAGAGTCACCATAGCTCGTTGATATGTTGCTCCAGCATTTTTCAGACCAAACGGCATCACCTTGTAGCAGAAGGTGCCCCATGGGGTTATGAAAGTTGTCTTTTCCATGTCTTCTGGTGCCATCTTGATTTGGTTATAGCCAGAAAAGCCATCCATGAAGGAGAATACCGAGAACTGAGCTGTATTATCCACCAAAACGTCGATGTGAGGTAATGGGAAATCATCTTTAGGGCTAGCTCTGTTCAGATCCCGGTAGTCGACACACATCCATACCTTTCCATCCTTCTTAGGTACTAGGACGATGTTTGCAACCCATGGCGGATAATTGGTGACTGCTAGAAACCCTGCATCCAACTGCTTTTGCACTTCTTCCTTTATCTTGACAGCCATCTCTGGTCTTGTTCTTCTGAGCTTCTGCTTGACCGGAGGGCAACCTTCTTTGAGAGGCAAGCGGTGTACCACGATGTATGTGTCCAGCCCAGGCATGTCCTGATAAGACTAGGCGAAGATGTCAACGTATTCTTGCAGCAATTCAATCAACCCATTCTTCACATTGTCTTCTAAAGCAGCCCCTATCTTGATTTCTCTCTTGGCGTCCTCGGTGCCGAGGTTAATCACTTCAACAGACTCTTGATGCGGTTGAATAACCCTTTCCTCTTGTTTTAATAACCTGGTAAGATCTTCAGGGAGTTCACAGTCTTCATCACCCTCTTCTTCAGCTTGAAAGATTGGATTTTCAAAGTCGAAACGAGCCGTAGCAGAAACGTTATCAATAGGATCCGGTGATGTGCATCTGCATGAGTGATGGTATGTGCTTATGAGTGTGAACAAGAAGTGAAAACTAAACAAAACATTGCCATTTTTTATTTTGAAAAACTGCAAAAATAGAAAGACAGGGAACGAAATATTTGAATGCAAAAATACGTCCTTTATTTATGATAAAAATGCAAGTGTCACATAGATGGGCCCTACAATGAGTCATTACGCCCTGGGCGGAACGTAAGACTTGGATATGTATGAATAAACAAAGAAAATTACTCTTCAAGAAGAGTGACTTGGATAATCTCTTCAGAAGACCAATTGTTGATGACTTCACCCGGGATCCTCAGACGCACCCAGTTGTCAATGTCGCAATCACTATCCCCATCTTCTTCGTTGACCGCAGAGACTTGGCCATACTGAATGATGCCAGCGCTGGAGAAAGTAATCGGCCCCTGATGAGTCTGAAGTGTTGAAGTTGTAGAAGTCAGAACTGGCTGATATCCAATCCCGAACTTATCTTCTTTCATTTGTAATTTCAACAGACGCCCCCAACCGGGAGCAACACCTGAATCCACCACGGCCCGTGCCTGCTTAAAGGATGAGATAGAGGCACCCGCCTTAACCTCTTCCACCGGAGCTGCATCCTTGACTTGCACTGACTTAAAGGCCTGACACAGAGTCTCGTGAATTTCACCTTCTACTTCTACATACTTGAATGTAGACAGGTTATTGACCAGGATGTCCTCCTCACCACAGACGGTGATAATTCGTCCATTGACCGGAAACTTAATCTTCTGATGTAGAGTTGAAGAGACTGCCCCAGCATTATGGATCCAAGGACGACCCAGCAGGCAACTGTAGGAAGGACTGATATCCATCACGTAGAAGACAGTGTTGAAGGTTTGTGATCCAATCAGAATTGGCAATTCTACCTCTCCAAACACTGATCTCTTAGAACCATCGAAGGCTCTCACAATAAGATCTGAAGGTTTCAAGACCAAACCCTCTACTTCTATCCTCGACAGGGCTCTCTTGGGTAGCACATTGAGAGAGGAGCCTGTATCCACCAGAACATGCGATAGCACGGTGTCTCTGCATTCCATCGAGATGTGCAGAGCCTTGTTATGATTGCGTCCGGCTGGTGTCAAGTCAGAATCGGTAAAACCCAACCCGTTGCTTGCATGCACATTGGCGACGATCCCTTCTAGTTGGTTTACCGAGATTTCTTGAGGTACATATGCAGCATTAAGAACCTTCAGAAGTGCCTCCCTGTGTGCCTCCGAACACAACAGGAGTGAGAGAATGGATATCTTGGACGGAGTCTGAATCAACTGATCGACTACCTTGTAGTCGCTTTTCTTTATGATTCTCAGAAGCTCGTCCACATCTTTTGCAAAAGTGGTCTCAGAACCATCTTGGGGTGCAGAGGTACCCTCATTCACGACTTGCTTGCCTTTGGTTTTCGCCACAGCATCAGCATTATCAGCTTGGGTAACCGGTGGTGAGAACAATCTACCACTCCTGGTGAATCGGCCGATTCCACCGACATTATCCACTACGGGACCGTCAAGTTCAGGCTTCTGACCCTCTTCTACTTTCAGTGGCCGTTCCACCCTATGATCGTGCGTGTACACGCTCCCCCCATAATGCCACGGAATGGCCCTTTCACTGGTGAAAGGTAAAGGACCAGGGGTTGTGATGGTCATAGTAGATCGTCGCACTGGTGGCGCGGGTTGCGCTTCTGGCACACTGATCTGATTAGTTGGGTAGAAAATAGTGATAGTAGCAATATCACAGTCGTACTCGGAAATCTCATTCATTGAAATGCAAGCATCCGAAACATCGGGATCAAGTTCAATTACATCAGGATCATCCACATTGGAAAGAATAAATACATCATCATGGATTACAGAATCAGTAGGAACAACATCTGCGAATTTATCAGTAGCATCTTCAAACCCTTCTTCCACAACCCCTTCCACAAACTCTTGGACAGACAAATCTTCAACCTGAAGGATACCTTTGTCGAGCAAGGCCTGGATTCCCTGCTGTAGCTTCAAACAACCTCCACTCTGAGTGGCACAATCCAAACAACCCTTCCCACAACCGGGGAGAACATCGGCCTTCAGCAAGCATCCTTTGATATCCAACAATGGAGTCTTCAACTTCAACACATCCTTAATGGACTTGGCTTTTCCCTCTATCATGTTAACGTTCGCACCACCATGCTGGGTCATGGGGTTGTTGACGACATTAGGAGCCGGTGCAAGGTCGATGGCCTTTGAATCTATGAGGTCCTGAACTACGTGCTTAAAAGCTTTGTAGTTCTCAATATTGTGGCCAGGTGCCCCAGAGTGGAAGCTACACCTAGCGCTGGCGTCGTAACCCACCGGAAGTCTACCAATAGGAGGAGCCAGAGTGTGCAGTTGCACAAGTTGTAGTTGTTGAAGACTAGAAAGCAACTAAGCGTACGACATTGGAAGGGTTTCGAAATGCCGGTCCATCATCCTTTGCCTCTGTTGATAAGCGGGTCTGTTACCCGGTTACTGCTGCTATTGATACTAAGCTGGTTGACGTTGTGGTTGTTGTTGTTGTAGTGGTGCTGCAGCTGGAATGGTCACAGCCGCAACATACGGTTGCTGATGATAATTCTGAAAGTTATTCCTCCGGTTATCCCTGTTCTGATAAGAAGATATGGCATTTGCATCCCCTTCTCTCCTCTTCTGTCCCTGAATGAACGGCTTCTTCACCCCTGATGAGGATCCACCTCCACTCTGGCTTTTATAGGTCTTTAGGTAATTCTCCACCCTTTCTCCAGTAGAGACTACATCAGCAAAGTTGGAAGCATTGCAACCTACCAGACGCTCCAAGTAAGGTCCGGGCAGAGTGTTCATGAACATGTTGGCCATTTCCTTTTCCAACATCGGAGGCTGAACACGGGAAGCTGTCTCCCTCCAGCGTTGAGCGTATTCCCTGAAGCACTCATTGCTTTTAAGAGACAGATTCTGAAGTTGAGTTCTGTCTGGAGCCATGTCTGCATTATACTGATACTGCTTCACGAAAGCCTCTGCCAAATCCCTCCAGCAACACATGTGGGCTCTGTCTAGCCTCATATACCATTCCAAGGATGCCCCAGCCAGGCTATCCTGGAATAAGTACATAAGTAGCTTCTCGTCATCAGAGTATGCAACCATTTTACGGAAATAGGCTTGCACGTGAGTTTTGGGGCAAGAGCTGCCATTGTATTTGTCAAATATCGGGACCTTGAATTTTGGTGGCACCCTCACACCTGGGACCAGCCCCAAGTCAGCAACATCTACTCCCAGAGGATTCTGTCCTTCCACTGCCTTCAACCTCTCTTCCAATCTTCTAAACATGGGGTCTACACCGTGACCCATACCAAAGTCTTCCTGAAGCAAGGGGAACTGATCATCCTGACCATCCTGAATGGGTTGTTGATCTAGGTTGACACGCGGGATCGGGATAGGCCCCGGTCCATTGGGACCATTAGCCTCTCCAGCTGGAGGATCAGCCAACGTCTCTGGTTGAGTAATAGGGGGATCCCTCTGCACCAACAATCTAAGCTCTTGCTGTCCTTGAGCCACCCCTTGAACCAAATCCATGAATTGATTCATACGAGTCTTCATCTCGGCGAGCTCTGCTTGTAGGCTCTCCATCGCTCTCTGTTGATTCCTTCGGGTACCGTATCGGTGAATGCCTGAGTCAGCTATCCTGCTAGTGGGACACCAAACAATATGAGAACACTGCAGCGGTACCTGTTATGCAAGATATGACAATGAATATGTAAATGCAATGCCATGTTTATCAAATCCAAAAGGTATTCTACCCCCTTGATTCCAGTCTCACATCAGGCGAATGGTGCAAGAAGACTGAGTCATGGATAAACTTCTGAGATCAAGATGCAACAAAGGGAAACCAACATACAAATGAGTTCCAGGAAAAGGGCCTTAGCCAAAAGTACATCAAAAGAGGATCCCCACAACAAGCCTGTGGATTATCACTACACAGCAACAAAATAAAAAGTAAAAGGAGGAACATAAACTAGGAATCAGCCTCTTGTATACAACCCATAAGGACTGCTCCTCACTTCATCCAGTAATGCCACCGTGTCAGGATGATCTGGAGATTCTGTCAAATGCCGGATAAGCAGATTCCTCTTGTGAATGATCCCATCCAATTCGTTGATGTGCTCTCTGTAGTAATTCCCATCATCTTCTCCGAATACCTCTTCAAGTCTGGATTTCTTCAAACCTGCCAACACCTTGAGTTCTTCAATCTGTCCTCGAGCCTCATTGAGTTGATCTGTGATGTAGCCATTAGTAGAACGGGCGCACAGAAGCTCATTGTTCTTCCCCTTCAGCAAACTCGTCAATTTCTCTATCTGACCAGTCAGTTCGGCTACTTTCTCCTCCTTCTTTGCCTTCCGAGAAGTTGAAAATGCATCCCATTGCTCTTGCCACCCAGCTAATTTACCATGAGCATCTACTAACTGCTGCTTGACTCGCCTCAACTCAAAACTGGATGATCTCAAGGCTTCGTCTGTCTTTCTGAAGAAGTCCGCCTCCACAGCAAATCTCCTCTCTGCTTCCTTTTGCGCTCTGACGGCTTCCCCCTTCTGATATTCTGCCTCATGGAATTGATGCATATAGTCTTGCAACTTCTCCCTTAACTCCGAGTTCTCGGTTTGAAGTCCCTCCATGGCATTCTTCAACTTGTCATACTCCTCTCGGCTCATCATTGTTGACTGCTCAGGAGTAGGTGGATACAAAGGTTCTTCAATAGGGAACGGCAGCCCAAACTCTTCGACTCTTCCTTGAAGCCATTCTTCATACCGAGGATAAGTTCTACAATCTCCTTTTCCAAGGACGGTTCTTCCTCTCTTGATCACCTTGAGCCAGGCCTCAACTGCTTTACGGGATACCGTCAAATCAGGCAAAGAATGGAAAAACAGAGATTCTTCCACATCCTTTTCCAAAGGCGGAGTTCTTAAAGCATATCCAAACTGTCTAACCGCTAGAGAAGGATTATAGTTGATTCCTCCTCTTCTTCCTACCAACGGAACATTTGGGAAGTTCCCACAACTATGAATAATATCTGCCCGAAGCAAGCTCCGGTCGGACCACCAAGAAATATCTTCAGCTCTCAACCCCATCAATCTCTTCGACCAACTCAACGAGTCCTTGACATTAACGAACACTCCTGATTTGGGTAGGTGAGAACTGAACCACTTATAAAACAAAGGCACACAACAATTCAACAATCCCCCTTTTCTATTCTTATTTCTGTGGTGCACAGAATGAAAGAAATCTCCTAGCAAGGTCGATACTGGATTTCTCAACACGAAGAGGCGTATTGCGTCCATGTCCACAAATTTGGCAACATTAGGGAACAAGACAATCCCATACACACAAAGAGCCAACACAGCATTGAAACCCCTCTGGTTACCGTCTTCCAGCTTCTTCTTTGCTTCTCCCAGTAAGAAACTCAGATGAAAACCACTAACTTCTCCCTTCTGACACATATTAGCCTTCCATACTGATTCCTCCAAATATGTGGCTGAAGCAACCATGCTGAGATCGGGCGGAAACTCAGAACTGTAGAACAATAACTGTGACCTGATAGGAACTCTGAGAAAACTGGCAATCTCCTCCAGAGTAGGGACCAAAATATAATCCGGGAAAGTGAAACATCTCAGTGGAGGGTCATAGAATTGTAGCAGTGTGAATAGGGCGTCATGTTGATCTTTGGAAAGAACCGTGACGAAACTTAGAATCAGACCGTAATCCTCTCGGAATCCTTCTAGAGAACCAGAATCCATTAACTGCATCAACCGTTGGATGGGCTCCAGACAGACCACCGGAAACTTGTAGGCGACAAGTCTCTTTCTGCCAATATCCATCTTAAGAGAACCAGAAAAACTCCGACTGGAATCAAGAAGAAGATGTAAACCCCCTTGAAATGGATAAACATGTGTTAAATGATATGAATGCAAATGATGTGATGATGTGAATGCAATGCAGTGGCATGTCAATCAGGATTGCTGTATCTGCTTGAACATCTGTCGGGTTACACTGTCTGAAGAGAAAACCATACAAGATCAAAGCTCTGCTCCAGAAAACCGGGTTGGTTGGAGGTTAAGGTTTCCTGAATTTAGCCCGCCCCTCACTGGTAGGTTCTAAGAACAGAAGTTCGTCAACTTCAGCCCTTCAGTCGCGAATAATACGTTTACCACTGAAGGTTTGGCATTATTACGGGATAAAAGACCTCCATTGACTCCCCTCAACAGGACATCCTAAAGCAAGTTCCCAGTCTCGGGGTCCTCAGACTGATCAGCGAGAATGCGCCCACCAGAGCTAGCATAATCACGTCTCGGAGGAGAGGCCTCGACTGAGTTCTCGGGAAATGGTCACCAGAGTCGACGATTTCTAAAGGAACATCATGTCGTTATGGAACATCCGTAGGACATAATATATCCAAAAGAAACCTCGTCTGGGTGTGGTTCTTCACGAACGACTTAACGTAGCAACATGCCACGCAAGCCTCATGATCATCCACTCTAAAACCTGTGTGTACACTCAAGCCTGGGTAATGGGCTTATCTCTCGTAGAACATCCCATCCCAACAAACAAACAACAGATCCAACAGATACAGCAGATGAATGCAAGCAAGTAAGTAAATAAATATACAAAAGCATGAACACCCAGTGAACCAGAAATCAAAAAAGCTAGGAGGGACTCGCTTAGGGAAGATGGACCAGCAAGAGGTCAACTTCTTAACTCCCCAGCAGAGTCGCCAGCTGTCGCAACCTGAAAAATACAGTGCGCGAAAAAACAACCGGCGAAAGAAAAATGACAGAAGAGTCGCCACCGTGCGTTATTTATCCCAAAGGAGGGAAAGGAAACGCTCGAATTAAACCTGAAAAAGGAAAGGACAAGACGGGGTCTCGCAACCAAATCTTGGGTTCGGGAGTCGGTTATGCGAAGGGAAGGTATTAGCACCCCTACGCATCCGTAGTACTCTACGGGATCCACTTTTGTGGTTTTTGTCTAAAGGGTGTGAGTTTACCTAATGTGTTTATTTACTAAAAAGGTTAAGAGAAATGACTCGCGCGGATGTCGCATCCACTGCATACGTATCTCATCTAAATATGAGAATCAGAGTCTTCGTAGCTCGGCTGACCTATGGGTTGGGGGGATGTGTGCTCGCTAAGACATCGCGTCTTATGCCTACGTATCTCATCTGGAATGAGAATCAGAGCAAGCCGTAGTTCGGCTAACTACGGGGTTATGAATTGGGTTTTGGACGAACGACGTCACTACGCAATCTACCGGATGCTCGACCTTTGGAGACTTACTCACCTGTAGTAGAAGGAGTTAACGTGTTGCTTTGGGTTTTAGGGTTTGGGATGCTCGAGGGCAAACAGGCAGTCCTTGACGAAGGAACCACGTTACTTGTGGGGATATGAATACAAAACACAAAACATGTATCTCAAAGTAAAATGCCACCAAGGGGCTCAAACATTGCCTCCTATCGAGGTCTTCCAGCTAAGAAAGTGGTAAAGTACGAGAAAGGGAAAAAATTACCACACGGATAAAGATCCGAAGTTACAGCAATTAAAGGATTAGCAACCCCGAGATCTCTCCAGCTAGACCATCAAAGAAAATCAATCAATACGAGTAATCAGAATAAACCTCCGAATGGTATCCCTGCAAGAGTATGTGAGTCCTCACAAAAACTCGACAAAAGGTTAGACAAACAAATGAAATCTAAGGAAAACAATGCCATGGCAACACAAGACAGGTTAGAACAAAACAGAACAAAAAGAGTGAATGTTGTCATATTCGCGACTGCATCGCCTAGCGAAAGCTTAGCGAAGCTTCGCTGCGTGCTCGCCTAGCGAAGCGGCTAGCGAGCGCCTGTGGATTTCGGGTTTCTCATTGATAACAGTCCGATGTTAAGGATTCCAGACCCTATGGCATTCATCTCAGGAACGAAATTATCAAACATTCAAAGCATTATTCACATATTCATACACAAATATAAACCCGTGGGCAAAACCTGATGTTACCTCATACATTCATAGCATTCAAATTCAAGGCATAAAGTAATAGGAACAAAGGCATACCTGATGAGGGAGACTGATTAAGATTGAATGGTACGGCTGGATCTGTAAAGTAATACTAGGGTTTGTGTGAGGCGGCGTGAACTTCTCAGAGCTGCCTGAAGATTGCTGCAGAGTAGTTCCTAGGTCTCCTTCTCTCAAATCTCTGGTCTTTTCTGTTCAGCCAGTGTTCAGGGTTTATTTCATTGACCACTCTGGTATTTATAGACCAAATTTCGTAGCTTGTGGGCTCAAATGAGGGCAACTCAGGCCCAAAATCTTTCTGATATTTTCTGAAGTGCGCGCCATTCGCCTAGCGAAGGACCTGCTCGCCTAGCGAGCATGACAGTACTTTTCGCTAGGCGAAGCATTTGCTCGCCTAGCGAGCATGACAGCTCAGCAACAGATTCTTGCTTCTTCCAGCCTGGCGATTTGCACGGTGAATAGGCCCTATCTGGCCCTGTTGGTAGTACCTCAAGTCTTTTCCTTGTGTTGACTGATCGTCTAAGTGGAACCCACAAAGTGTCTTGGATGATGTCCGAGCTTCTTGGAGCTAATTCCGATTGACATGATGCAATGTGGTATGAAATGCTAAATGACCTAAAAAGTGAATGCATGAATGAGGAGGGCAAATTTTGGGGTGTTACAACTACCAAGTTTGAAAATTTGAGGATGAAAGAGGATGAGACTATTCATGACTTCCACATGAATATTCTTGAAATTGCAAACACTTCTGGTGGCTTAGGAGAGAAAATGTCTGAAGAAAAACTTGTAAGAAAGATTCTCAGATTATTGCCCAAGAGATTTGCCATGAAGGTCACTGCTATAGAAGAGGCTCAAGATATCTACAATATGAAGGTTGATGAGCTTATTGGGTCTCTCCAAACTTTTGAAATGGGCTTGTGTCAAAATGTTGAAAAGAAAAACAAGAGCATAGCTTTTGTATCAAATACTGAAGAGGATTCAGAAGAAGGAGATATTTGTGGTGATGAAAGCATATCAGAAGTTATAGCCATGCTTGGAAGACAGTTCAACAAGTTCATAAAGAAGGTTGATCAAAAAGGTAGACCAAATGTCAAGAACTTTTCATATGACATCAGCAGAAGATCAAGATCTGAAGAAAAGTTCGACCAAGGCAAGGGAATCCAGTGTCATGGATGTGAAGGTTTTGGACACATTAGAGATGAATGTCATACCTTCCTCAAGATGCAAAAGAAGGGACTATCTGTCACCTGGGCTGATAGAGACTCTGAGAGTGAATCAGAAGGAGAATCTGCAAAACATGTCAATGCACTAACTAGTGTATGTGCCTCTGATGATGACTCAAGTGGAGATGAACTTACATTTGATGAACTTGCTGCTTCATATAAAGAGTTATGTGTCAAAAGTGCAGAAGTGTGTATCCAAGGAGAAAAGCAGAAGAAACTCATCAAGGAGCTGGAAGCTGAGAAGAAGAAGCATCTGATAGTCATATATGGTCTAAATGGTGAGATAACCTTGCTGACCTCTAAGCTAGATCAAATAACAAAATCCATCAGGATGCTGAATAAAGGAACTGACACTTTGGAAGAGATTCTAAAGGTGGGACAGAAATCAGGAACTATGTCTAGTTTAGGCTTTGTCAAGGAATCCTCAACTGGACTCAAAAGCTCAAAGGCTGAAGTTTAGAAAATCAAGCAGGAGTCACAACCAATGTCACAACATCAGGGAAACAGGAGGATTAACCATCAAAAGAAGAGATTTCAAAGATGGAGATGCCACTACTGTGGTAGATTTGGTCACATAAAACCCTTCTGTTACAGGTTGCATGGTTATCCTAACCAGACCCCTCAAGTCAGACCTAAGCAGAAGGCATCTAAGCATAATGCCCCCCATCAAGAAACAACAATGGGTTGCTAGATTAGCTCACACATCTCTAAGGGCATCTACCAGAGAAGACTGGTATTTTGATAGTGGTTGCTCAAGACATATGACTGGGATGGAGAACTTATTGGTAGATAGACAACCTCATACTACCAGTTATGTGACCTTTGGTGATGGAGCTAAAGGAAGAATCAAAGGTGTTGGTAAGCTGAACAGTCCTGGAGTTCCAGAACTGAATAATGTGCTGTTAGTAAAAGGTCTAACTACTAACCTCATCAGCATAAGCCAGCTATGTGATCAAGGCTTCAATGTACAGTTCACTAAGGAAGAATGTGTTGTGAAGAATGGAGAAAATAAGGAAGTTATGAGAGGATCCAGATCCAAAGATAACTGCTATCTATGGGAACCTGAAGTCTCAAACTACTCCTCAATGTGCGTCTTAGCCAAGGAAGAAAAGGAAGTGAAGTTGTGGCATAGAACACTTGGACATCTTCATTTAAGAGGAATGAAGAAGATCGTATCCAAGGAAGCAGTTAGAGGAACCCCAAAGCTGCTTATGGATGAAGGAAAAGTCTGTGGAGAATGTCAGGTTGGCAAGCTAACCAAGATGTCACATCCTAAGCTTGGACATCCTACAACATCCAAAACTATGGAACTGTTGCACATGGACTTAATGGGACCTATGCAGATTGAAAGTCATGAGTGGTCCTCACCTATTATTACTCAACAAAATGGTGTAGTTGAAAGGAAGAAACAGAACTGTGTATCATTACCCACTGCAGAAGCTGAGTACATAGCATCTGGTAGCCGTTGTTCCCAACTGGTATGCTGACTGAGTACAATGTCACTCAGAATGTCATGACATTGGATGCTACTCAGTTTGAGAATTTAAGGGGCAAATTTGGAATATGCCTTTCTGAGGAATTATAGCAACTAATGATGTCAGGAATTTACTGTTTAATATCTCAGATTATTAAACAATTGAAAGTGTGCTCTGATTGGTCAACAGATACTAGTTATTTCACTTGCAACAAGTGTTATGAGATGTTGGCAAAGGAATTTATTGTTAATTTGTGTGAAGAATGTGCTGTGGCAAAAGATGTGGTGCTGATGGTTGGATGCTGGCAGTCCTCATTGATGTCTGTTTGTAATTTTTTGGGCTCTTAATGAGTTCCTTGGAGTTGTTCATTATCTCAGCTATCACAGCTGTGTATGATGATGGTTTGTACTGCTTAACTATTATGTTTTAACATGTTTAATGTTATAACATCTGTCCTAACATTCTCTGATAGACTAATTGACATTTATTTTGTCTAATTGGTCACCTTTGGTCAATTTTTACTAAAAAGGGGGAGAAGTGTTCATGCAGTATTTGATGTGGAATGTGGAAGCAGTTGTGTATGTAGCTGAACTGAAGGACAACTATTATTGAAGGAAGTGCACACGTGTTAAAACAAGAATGTTGTTCTGTTTACAGATGTCAAAGAGGATGTCTGATATGATGCACAAGTGCTGATGTTGAAGCAGATGTCATAATGACATTCTGGCTGGTACAGGTGCCGGAGTTACTGTTATTTGATGTATGCACAGATTTAAGGGGAGAAGGAGTACCCTTGTGCATTTGTGTGTCTTACTAGTTGCATCCTTAACTAGTAATTCTGTTTTTGTTGCACAGATTTAGGGGGAGGAGAAGTACCATTGTGCATGTGTGTATTACTAGTAACTATAAAGCTAGTAATTGTGTTGCTTCTGCTGCTGTTTAAACTACTGTTATGTTGTTTAACTGCTGATAGTTTACCTTGTGAACAAAAAGTTAAGATATATGTTTTAGCCAAAATTTTCCAAAGGGGGAGCAATTTTGGTAAAACAAAGAGTGTTCATAAGATGTTATGTGTGATGTCTTAACATAAGATATCCTATGTACCTGCTGGAGTTCAAAAACATGTTCTTGCAGTATTTGTTTCAGAATGTCATACACAAGGTCATGGCATTTGATATGATATGTACCTGCTGGAGTTCAAGAACATGTTCATGCAGAAGTGTTTCAAGAAGTCATACACAAAGTCATGGCATCTGATATGATTGTACCTGCTGGAAGTTATAAAAGGAATTATGGAATTATGCAGGAACTTTCCAGGATGTCAGACCCGATGTCATGACACCCTGTACACAGAAAATTCAGTGTGAATGTCTGGTGTTTTGTGATTGCACACTTAATGGCAATCTGTGTTTGATTGAAGATCTGATTTGTGGCTGAAATTCGTCACTCTAAAGCTGTGAAGCAAGAGTGTGTGTCTACTTGATCAAAGCTGTGAAGCAAGATCAAGTGGGTGTAGTCTTGATCAAAGCTGTAAAGCAAGATCAAGAGTGTCTATTCTTGATTGAAATTGTGAAGTAAAATCAAGTGTGTGTTTCTGAAATTTGCTTGTAAGTTTATTTTTGTTGGTCTGTAATATTAAGTGTTGCTTTGGCAACATTTTTGACAAAAGGGGGAGTAACAAATGTACCCCAGGACAACAGATTTCATTGAAGGTCCTCTAAACAAGAGGTTATGGTGCTGTGTGCATTCTACTTGTGCTGCTGCTGTTTGAAGGTCCTCTAAACAAGAGGTTATGGTGCTGTGTGCATTCTACTTGTGTTGCTGCTGTTTGAAGTTTAACTTCTATGAGTGCTGAGTGTATTAGCCAATTTAATTCTCTGCTTGGATGTGTGTTTTCCGCTGCTGTGAACTCTGTTGTGATGCCAAGTTGTTTTAGCCAAAAATTTGCCAAAGGGGGAGTTTGTAGATGTTTTTGATTGGCTGCATTTTGTGTTAAAACACTTACTGTACTTAGATGTCTTGACTGATGTCATGACATGCTTAAGTAGTATGCTGCATGATTAGCTAATACAGGATTTACTGAATGTCAAACTGAATGTTATGACATTCATCTCTAACAGCAGATATTGAATTAAAGACTAATCAGTTTTTCTGTTATAGTTCAGTATTTATTTCAGGCTGATTTTCTGTTCTGTTAGGACAATCATTCGTGACAGCATTCTCTGAATGTCAAACTGAATGTTATGACATTCAATCCTGATAGGCCAATTAGTTTTTCTATTATTTATCTCAGGCTGATTTTCAGAAAACTAACAACAGACTGATTTTCTGTTCTGTTATGACAGTCATTCAATACAGGACTTACTGAATGTCAAACTGGATGTTATGACATTCATCCCTGACAGCAGATACTGAACTATAGGCTAGTTGGTTTTTCTGTTATGGTTCAGTATTTATCTCAGGCTATTTTTCAGGAGAATAACAGACCTAGCACACAACCTATTGTCTGGATGTCAAAATAAATGTTATGACATTCAT
Organism: Lathyrus oleraceus; assembly: GCF_024323335.1. NCBI lineage: Eukaryota > Viridiplantae > Streptophyta > Magnoliopsida > Fabales > Fabaceae > Lathyrus > Lathyrus oleraceus. Next base: position 299,162,693 of record NC_066582.1, read on the forward strand.
TCCTGACAGCAGATACTGAACTATAGGCTAGTTGGTTTTTCTGTTATAGTTCAGTATTTATCTCAGGCTGTTTTTCAGGAGAATAACACACCTAGCACATAGCCTATTGTCTGGATGTCAAACTGAATGTTATGACATTCATTCCTGACAGCAGATACTGACTTATAGGCCAGTTAGTTTTTCTGGTATAGTTCAGTATTTATTACAGCTCAGTATTTCTTTCAGACTGGTTTTCAGGAGAATAACAGAGCTAGCATATGGCCTATGTTCTGGACGTCAAACTGAATGTTATGACATTCATTCCTGACAGCATATGCTAAAGTGTAGGTTAGTTAGTTTTTCTGTTTCAGTATTTTTCTCAGGCTATTTTTCAAGAATCTAACAGCTGTGCTAAAATCCAGGAAACTAACAGAAGAGCTATATTCAAGAGCCCTAACAAATAGCCTATTTGTTAGCACCCTAATATGTGGAAATTATGTTAACTTGCTTAACCTTAATTTTAAGAAATTCAAGTACAAGGCCCAAGTGCTGCATTATAAAAGGATGGCAATCCTACTTTCAGCAACTCAGGGATTTCGAAGTGTGAAGCATTGAATACATCATTGTATTTCATAGCTGTATTTTAATTGTGTTTTGTATTAGGTTGTATTTGTGAGTCAAGCAATTATCACCTAGATGATTGCATTGGACTAGGGTGTTCATTGAGTTGTAAGTGTTGTGTCACTCTAAACTTTTAAGCGTGAGTGCTGTGTTTCTTGATTAAAGCTGTTAAGCACAATCAAGAGTTGTTTGAAGTATAACTTCACCATTTAACTTTAAACAAATTAAAGGTTGTAATCACTGAGGTGATTGAGGGGGAGTGAGTAGGAACTCTGGTCTTAGTTTAAGATTGAAATTGCATTGGGTAGGTATTAAGTGATAGAATTAAACAGGTGGTTTAAGGCCTGAATTAATACTGCTAATAGTGGATTTCCTCCCTGGCTTGGTAGCCCCCAGACGTAGGTGTGTGTGTCACCGAACTGGGTAAACAATTCCTTGTGTTATTTACTGCACTTTACTTTTAAGTTCTGCATATTTCTTGTCTGCGCAGAATTGGATGTCATAACATCCAGTGTGACATCGAAAGTTTGTTAACTAGAATTTCAAAATCTATAATTGACTTAGCTAATCGTCCCATGAGTCATGGTATAAGCGAGTATATTGATTCAAAATACAATTTTTTGAGAGATCAAGTGAATAAGGATAAATTAGAAATTGAATATTGCAAGTCAAAAATATAACTTATATACACTCACAAAACTTCAAAGAAAGCAAGATTCGATTACTTAAAGGAATCTATGGGAATACGGAAGTATTAGAAAATATGAATTAGGATATGGATGAGATTGTAATTCATCATTTGTAAGAATTACTTATGTAGCAAATAACTAACTTGCAAGTCAAGTTAGTTAGGAAATAGTTAAGTTCACTACGCCAAATAAGGGAAAAGAGGGCGCTTATTTTGGCCTATAACAACGCTTTTAAGCGCTCTCTAATTTGGCGCTGGCATAGGTAAAGACAGCGCTTTGTTCTCCTGGAGAAAGCGCTGTCTAAAGTGGCCACATTATAGTGCGCTTTAAGAAAAAAGCGCCCTCTGGAGTGGTCCATAGAGGGACACCTTAGAGGGCGCTTTCTGGTAAAAGCGCCCTCTAAAGTTGTCAGTGTAAAGTGTTTAGAGGGTGCTTTCAGGAAAAAGCGCCCTCTAAAGTTGTCATTGTAAAGTGTTTAGAGGGCGCTTTCAGGAAAAAGCGCCCTCTAAAGTTATCAATGTAAAGTGTTTAGAGGGCGCTTTCAGGAAAAAGCGCCCTCTAAAGTTGTCATTGTAAAGTGTTTAAAGGGCGCTTTCTGGACAAAGCGCTCTCTAATGTGTTAGTTATTTTAAAAAAATTTGTTTGAAAAACAGTGGATATATATTTATTTGGTAACCTGTTCGCATGCTGCAAAAGTGTAAAATTCATATTGATTTCATCCTTTAATCCAATGTTATACACCATTAATCCATTGATATATACAACATGAATCCATTTATATACAACATTAATCCTCCATATATACAACATCAATATATGATTCTTTGATCAACAATATACAACAACATATTCTCAAAGTACTACAATTAAGAGAATAAAACATAGCAACCAACACCCAGTGACCACTGTATCCAAAAGTTGTCTAGTAGTTCTAACCAATACTAAACAAAAACGCCCATCCACCCATGGTGGCAAACATGTTCTGTATATCCAAAAGCTGTCTAGTAGTTCTATCGCACATCCATACAAAATAAGGCTCAACCAAAACAACAGATGGCAGCATAAGTAGTCCCCTACAAAAAGAACACGTCCAAATGCAAATAACACAGAACTGTCAAAAGGCGATTGAGCAACAAATAGTAAACAATGGCATAAAGTTAAATGACATAGCTAATATTACCTGAATTCCTGCATGGCTGTTAAGGTAAAAATCAAATTCCCTAGGGTGACAAATGCCGGTGTCTACCACGGTTCCTTTGACAATTTAGAACAACAAAATCAGCAAAAAGTGATAAATTCAAATGATAATATATACCAGCTGCATTGAGAAATATATTGAAAAAACCTGGCATAATTTTTCCACTTCTATCGGTCTCTTTGGGGTTGACAGGAAAGAGACGGGTGTGATGTCTCTTTTGGACCACTACAAAAGTAACTTTAAGTAGATACCCATCCTCTATTGAGACACAAGCCTGTATCTCCGACCATATTTTTTCTTTGCCAACCTTCAAGTCCGGACTTCTCCAATTATCACATGTAATCGGAATATGTTGTCGAACAAGGAAACCAATGTCGTAGAGGGATACTTTCAAATATCCAGCATCATCATCTAAACAAATATCAATTGATACTTTCGAGCATCCCTTGCCCCTTGCACAAATGATTGACTTCATAATAGACAACTTGTTCTTATATCGCGAGACACCGCATTTAGGACACTCATTTAACGATGCATACTCATTTCGAAACAAAACGCAATCGTTTGGACATGCATGTATCTTATCATAGCTCATGCCAATAGAGCACAACATCTTTTTGGTCTCATATGTTCGATTGGGAAGAACATTATCCTCAGGAAGCATATCTTTCAAAAGGGCTAATAACTCTGTGAAACTTTTATCCGACCACCCATTGCCCGCCTTTAAGTTGTACAACTTTAATACCGCAGACAATCTTGTGAATTTAGTGCAACCATCATACAAAGGTTTCTCTGCATCACTTACCAACCTCTCAAACATTTCGGGACAATCCTTAAGATCTCCTTCAAGTGCTTCTGCAATCTCTTCAACTCGATCACAATCGTATGTATCTGCGCCACTATAGTTTGAGGCATAGGTCGTACTATCCCCCGGTTCAACATTTTCGTTACTTTTCTCACCATGCAAATTCCAACATGTATAACTTCGATCAATTCCATGCCTCATTAGATGCGATGTCAACTGAACTGCGTCAACCCGTTTCCCATAACAACAACCCAAGCAAGGACATATCATTCTACTGGGGTCTTCGGCGTTCGCAACGGCAAACTTAACGAATTCTAATACCCCATTCTCGTACTCTCTCGACAATCGATTGGAAGACATCCATGTATTATCCATTACTAATTAGAATAAACAAAAAACAATTTCAGAAGAGTTCAAACACATTCGGACCTAGGTTTCTAATGATATTGGTGTTGACACAAAATCAGATATTCATAGGGCTTGAAATTGCCTAATAAACCCAAACAAACGTAGGGCTTGAAATTTAACGCATGCGCTATCAAATTTAAAATGACTATGAATATTGAAACTTTACAGGTTGAAACAAACGTAGCATAGACAACGCATAGACAACAATAACAAAAAACTGAAATGGGGCAAAGCTAAAACAAAGCAAGAAATAGGGCAAAGCTAAAACGAAACAAACGTACCTTTGGTGCCAGAAGGAGGAAACGTCGTAGATCTAACAGAGGTGGAAGGAGAACGCCTTAGAACCCTAACGTGAAAAAGAACGAAAATAACAGAGAGTGAAATAACAAAACGCGCAGTATGTTATAATTTTAATGTTTACTAAACGGGACCTTAGAGGGCGCTTGTGGAAAAAAAGCGCCCTCTAAGGTGCGCTGTCTATTGCTCCTTATTTTTTCGCTTCACTTTAGACAGCGCTTTTGTAATAAAGCGCCCTCTAAAGTGCGTTGTTGTACATGGACTTAGAGAGCGCTTCCTTAGAAGCGCCCTCTAAGGGTATCCTTAGAGGGCGCTTGCATAAACACGCCCTCTATTGTTGTCCCTCCATTTCCTCATTATTTTTTCGCTTCACTTTAGAGGGCGCTTTGTTACACAAGCGCTCTCTAAAGTGCGCTGTTGTACATGGACTTAGAGAGCGCTTTTTTAAAAGCGCCCTCTAAGGGTATCCTTAGAGGGCGCTTTCATAAACGCGCCCTCTATTGTTGTCCCTCCATTTCCTCATTATTTTTTCGCTTCACTTTAGAGGGCGCTTTGTTACACAAGCGCTCTCTAAAGTGCGCTGTTGTACATGGACTTAGAGAGCGCTTTTTTAAAAGCGCCCTCTAAGGGTACCCTTAGAGGGCGCTTTCATAAACGCGCCCTCTATTGGTGTCCCTCCATTTCCTCATTATTTTTTTGCTTCACTTTAGAGGGCGCTTTGTTTCAAAAGCGCCCTCTAAAGTGCGCTGTCTATTCCTCCTTATTTTTCTCTTCACTTTAGAGTGCGCTTCTTTAAGAAAGCGCCCTCTAAGGTGCGCTGTCTATTCCAGTTTTTGGCGTAGTGGTTTGTTGAATCCTAGCTTAGTAGGTTAGCCTTTAACAGTGTGACTAATAAACCTGAAAAAACAAGTCCTTGTAACTCTCTAAATTTCCTTGTATAAGAAACAACAATTGTAAAGCCCATAAGCGCATCCGCTTTTTTCACTCATTCATCAACTTTGACTTAGTTATTCCTCATCAGTTATCCCAACACCTCTCTAAAAACCTAAGAAATTTTATTTCCATCCGATCTTATTATCCATATCAGTTCATTTGTCTATCTATTCATATGTTATGACCTTTACATAAAACAAAAATTCTTACTCTTGCTTTAAATGAAGAGAACGTTAGTGAAGGTGAAACTGATTTCTCTACACCAAAACACGTTCACTTGCCACATATTGGACCACTGGGTCATGTAATAAATTCAATGAAGTTATATGATTTGAGTCTTTATTTTAGCTTGTAATCATATTGGACCATTTCTTTGAATCAAGTTGTTAAAAAATTCATGTTAAGAGAGAATCCTTTAAAAAATCTCGAAATTAAATTCTAATTAATTTCTTTTAACCAAACCCTAGATTACCAAGATTCTCTTTTTTTTTTTTAGAGAAAAGGAGTGTTAAGACAAAAAAAAAAAAATCTTGAGTCATAGATATGTTCAAATAACCATCCGGGATTACATGAATGAGAACAAATAAAAACAAGAGAACAATCACTCACATCACGATCAAAACCAGATCTGATGTTTGATATTTTAAAACTAAAAAGATTAAAAAAACGATTGAAAATGCTTCAAACATTCCTAATTGATTACTAACTCTTAAAATGTGCATACTGATACTGCTTACAAATTTCATACTGGTACTATGTCTAACTTTAACTTGGAGCAGCTCCTTCTTCTACAAGCTGTAGTTTTGAGCCTCTTTTTATTATATTTCACAACTGGATGGACTTGTTTGATCTCCACCACCTCCTCTTCTTCATTTCCTTCCTTGTCAGAACTTAGATCCACATAACACCTCTTCTTTTTGTTTGCCATTAGCGATGCAGTCGGACAAGTTTTTACTCTAATTTCGAATCTTCTAGTACATGATTGTGAAGATGGAGCTGCACTCAAACCATTCGTTTCTTTCTCTCTACCCCCTGCTTCCTTTAAATCATTGCCATTATCATGCACAAAGGTTTCATCTTCCGCTTCACCTCTAGCCGGATCTTTTCCTTTTTCCTGTCCATGCATAGTGGGATCATCTGTCATGAAGGGATGTAGAATCTCATCTAGAAATTCAGGAGGATTCAAACTTCTAACAGACTTCTCCTCCTCCAACCGTTCTCTTTTATCCGCTTCCTCTTTGAAAAATCCTTTAACAGAACCTAAGTCTATGGCTTCTGGATTCATCAAAATATCATCATCATCCTCAGCATACACCCCAATTCTAATACACAAGTCACTGATAAGAGAAGCAAACAACAATTTATCTGTCTCCTTCTTCTTAAAAGCACAATCAATAATCTCATCATATATAATCTTTCCCACGTTGATACTGCGCCCTTCAAGAATACAATGCAGCAACAATAGTCTATCTCTATCAACATTTTCAAAATCCGAATTCGGCAAAAGCCTAGCGCAAATTATTTTGAACCAAACTTTAGGTATCGGCTTCAAAGCTTCCCATGAGACCTTCCAAATCTCTTTCCCTTTCTCTTTTATCCAATCAGTGCCCTCTACCGTTAGGGTTTTCATTATAGAACTAAGATTCTCCTCAGTGGCAGTATTCTTTAAATCTTGATACTCATCTACTATATCATCATCAAATACAAGATCCTTGATGAGTCGATAGTGAAAGTTGATGTATTTTGGGGTAAAATACACACGAAACCCTCTTACCAAGACATACTTTTGTGAGGGATCAAGAATGCAGGAGTAAAACTCTTGAACTATTGATGCATATATATTATTATTGGCTGAGTGTTTGACGAATGTTTTCCAGTTGTGTTTGTGGATGGTTTGAGCCAAGTGTTTTGGAAGACCATAGTAGGGTTGATCATGGATAATAGGGAAGCCAGTTTCTTGATGAAACTTTCTGTGTTTGATTATTTTGCTGAATTTTTTTTGGGTTTCTTTTGTTATGAATCTTGGAAAAGTATAGCCTTGAGGAGGCATGTTGTGTTTGTTAACACCGGATTTCAAGCGCATCTTTGCAAGCGGAGTTGGTTGAAATTGAATAGATGAAGAAAGTAGTACTAGTTTGCTTTGTAGGTAAGAATGTGAATGGTTTTGTTTCGGTGTTTGGAAATATATATAGGATCCCGATGAGGCGTGGCCTACAAGTAAACTCTTCTTATCCTAACCTTTCTTCAACATAAATCAAATCTTCACGTTTGATATAGTTTTCTCTCTCTCTCTCTCTCATTAATGTCGATGCCACCCACATTCAAATTGTATAATAGATCTCATATAGTTTTTTTTTAAAACAACTATTTTTTCAATTTTATTTCTAAAGTAACCATCTTTTTCAACTATATATATCAAACTATCCATATTACTTAAATTAATGTATCAACTTACAAAATTTTAGGTCATTTTTATAGCCATTATTTGAATAGATAGTTAAATATTAACTAAAAATATATTTTTATCGTATTTTTATTTATCGACTAGTTCAATTACTAATTTTATATAATGTATCAATTTAAATCAATTATTTTTATCTACTATTTTCTATCAATAGCTTGTGCGCTAAGATGTTTTCATAAACTCACAATCAGTTTCACAAGTGTTATGTCATTAGGTAAAGTCAATTGGTACGATGATATGCAACTATATTGTTTTATGCATCAATAACAAACATTTATCTTGTATATAATTTTAGGATTGTTATTGTTGATAAGATTAATTATAAAAAAAATTTACACCGTCGATTCATCACCATCATCCGTTTGTATTACTTTATAGATTTTTAAAATAAAAGTCAAACTTCTTTTAATATCCGACGTCTATGATTAACTGACGGTGTAAAATTCTTTTACACTGTCAGTGTATTTCAATTAAACTTTATTGTTGATTTCTATTATCGGTTAATGATTTATCAACAAATATAATGTTCGACTCCAAGCTCCGTTGATATTTTGGACATAAATATCAATGTTGAGGAATAAGTAATAATAAGGATTGATGACTAAAATATGTATAATAGATCATTTATATACATATAATCATACTAATTGTAACATAATCCCAACACTATATCATTGTGAACAAGGATAATTTTTTATGGGATATAGGTATACCATAAGAAACGATAAAGAAGTCAGTATATTAACGTCAAGTGAGCTCCTGCATATGGGTCGTAGATGCCCGAAATAGACCTATGGGTTGTCTAATTGGGTTGGGTCGCCAATGGTGAACTGTTTGATAGGGACTGCATCGAAACACACGAATCACACCACTTATCACACATTTCTACAAGGTGGATGAGAAATAAAGGTCTTAAGTATCAATCAAATCGGAATAACTACTTCTTCCACGATGGAAGGAGAATTTGTCCCCCTGTTCCAAATATTGAGGGTTAAGGAAAATGTTCTTAGATTTTAATATAATGCCTAAAGAATTGTTATATATACTCTTATTTGAGAATGGGAAATGGATCATGAAGTTCCCTCAGAAACACACATAGGAGCTCCACAATCCTTACAAGGGTGAACTCGTAATACACTCAAACACCCTACATACTCAAACAATCCTACACAAAAAGGACAACTTCTCATTATACTTTTTTAGCGAGTATAATTAATGTCATGCATGACCTCTCTAAAATTGACTTTGACCACACTCACATTTTATTCACCATGCCCCTCAATCACCCTCTTCAACATGGTAGCAGAGCGAGGCACCACAACACCTACTAATGCATATCTACCCGTTTAGACCATAACATGAGGGTTTGTTGGAGTTGGAGAATCTAGCTCTTCTCGCCGGAAGTATGTTCGGACGGTTTTTGTGGCGGATGACATACCCTCTAACTCTAAACCAAACTTTGAAAAGGAGCCCGAACTTGAAATCATATTTTCTATTTGAGACGTTTTCAACATCCACCCTCAAAATGGTGATCACATGGTCATAACGGCATAGTTGATGATTGGGATATAAAATGAGTGTTTATTAACCCTAAAAGCTTAGGAAATTTCCTATTTTGAGACACATTTGAGAGACTTTGGCTAGATCTAGATGACATCCAAGCATTTTGAGGTTTTCTGGTTGGTCTCTCTGGTGATCTCATACAAGTGAAGGACCACATAGCTCTCAAAACAACGTCTGAACTAGACGAGAACGCGAAGAATATAAAGGTCAGGTATTTTGTAGTTAACACCCATTCGCCACACAACATCATCATAGGCAGGTCCGTCCTCAAAGTGTTTTGGGTTATCCTATCAGCATTGCATTTAAGCATGAAATATATCATACCTAACAGGCGAGTTGGGGTAGTCCCAAAGGATCGAGAAACCGCACAAGAATGTTACTAGAGCAACCTCAAAATAAGAAGAGTATGGATATTTGCATAAACTATTTTATAACTAGGTATGCAAAGAATGAATTTTGAGATTTTATATCCCAGGATAGAGCCTGAGAAGGAAAGGTTAACTCCCATAAAAGATCTAAAGGAGGTCCATATTTGACCACAAGACTTTTAAGTCATCAAATTGGATACCTCTATATATCTAAACGAAAAATAAGAAGAATTGGTCGCCCTATTAAGGAAAAACGTCGAATTTAAATTCTAATATTGATTCAGTTTCAAGTCAAGACCAATAAGAGCCCCAAAATACACTACAAGATAAAAGGTCTCCAGCAGCAGCGTGATATTGCCACGTGAAAATCAAGTCGTTGAAAAGGGATGTTGCCACGTGAACATCACGTCGAAAACCATTAAGAAAAATAAAAATTGAAAATCAAATTTTCACATAGGCGAATTTTAAAATTTGTGAAAAATATGTAGTGCCTTAAAAAACACGTCGCTAATTTATTTTGAAAAGTAATGGCGTGAAAACACATGGCTAATTTACTTTAAAAAGTAAAAAATTAGGTGAAAATTTTTGACAGCCGAGAAATATGTACTACGTCGCTAATTTATTTTAAAAATAAGTGGCATGAAAAACATGCTACTATAATTAATGGCGTGAAATTTACATGACTATGTGAGTTACTTAAACACACATGAGCCACTCTCTCGATTACCACTGTTTTATTACTCAAAATTAAAATAACATAAGTCCTTCCTCTCACTCGCTGCATTTTTTTTTCTTTTCTCTTCCTCCTTTCTCCTTCCTCCTCACAAGGTGCTCTACTATATTTTTAATCATAAAAAATCAACTTTTTCTCAATTTAGTTTTTCATATCCATTATAAAATATATGTTTCAAGTTTATTCTTCTTGACATACGTTGGGGTGTGGTTGTTTAGTGGTAATTTTTGTTAATATGTTTTCCATATTTAATAGTTTTTCATATATATATTTGTTTAAATAATTGTTTTCATATATATATATATATATATATATATATATATATATATATATATATATATATATATATATATATATATATATATATATATATATATATATATTATATATATATATATATATATATATATATATATATATATATATATATATAATTTTAATTTATATTAAAATCTGAATAGTATAATATAAAACATATTTTTTTATAATATAAAGAACATAATTTTTAGTTTAAATAATTTTTTTTATATTTAAAATAATATTTTTGTGTCGTGCTTCTCACGTCCCTAATCAGTCAAAGTTACGAAACTGTGACATAATTTACACGTGAAAAGTGTTTGAGGTGATTATCACATAATAAATTTGTGACATAATTTTTAGGTGACGTTTGAGTTGTCACATATGTTTTTACCGCGTGTTACTCACCTGATTAATTGATATTTTGTGATGTGATATTATTGTCTATGATTAAGTATTATTTTTAATGAAATTCACCTATCTAAAGAATTTTCTTTTTATACGACAAAGGTGATCCCCAGTTGCTCATAAGGTAGGAAGGAACATGCAATTTCTGCTAGAGATTAAGTTTCAAAGCCAAATAATAATAACATAATAACCTTATCTTAAAATAAAATTATGAGCAGTGAAAAGGATTGCCTTCAACATGGTCAAACGTCTGACGAGTCAACTGAGACCAAGGTGGAAATTTTGGTGGCTTTGGAAATGGTGGAAGAAACGGCAATGTACATTTATTAAAAGTTTGTCATTAAACAAACAATATAGTCAAATAGTAACAATTCAAAAAATATTATAGAAACTGTAACAAAAATCCGTTATAAAGGCGGAAAATAATTTCTGACGATACGTTAGGATTTATGTAAGAGTAAGTCTCAAATACCGAGAGTTGTGTGATACTATGTTGATAAATAAGATATTTCATAAATAATAAATTATAATTACAAATAATCTTAGAAAGAAAAAAAAATGTAAATATATTTTTTTAATATATGTCTCATACTAATATTATGATTCGCTGTTTACACTAATGTTTAGTGTATCATGAAACTATACAATGAGTATCATGGAACAATCGCAATGGAATGTCGCTTCCAACATTTCTAAATGATTACTTCTGTTATTTTTTTACATGTTGAGAAACATAGTAGAGTACTTTGATAGAAAATATCTATACTTTCTTGGCATAAATAATAGTTTTGAATGTCAAATAATTCTTAAGATGTGCTAACTGGCACTGCAACCTTTGCTACTACATATATAATCTTTAACATTGATACATATAGCACAATATTATGAGAATTTTGCTTTGGGTGTTTTGGTTTAGCTTGTTTGCTTGGTGGGCCATTTTAGTTAATTGTTCACTTGTGCCAAATGGCAATGTTCTGTTAGTTCAATTTCAACAACAACAATAAAAATTTGCATCTAATAACAAATTCATTAAAGTTCAATAACATCATTATAAACGAACTTTAAAATATGAGCAGTTTGATCTTGCATAATAGGACACTAGACATTACCAAACACACGAAATCAGAACCTGAGAAAACTGTTGCATAACAAAAAGGCATTGTTAGATTAAAAGAGTACATTTAATAGGCTTAAATTAAGTTACAATATATTTCTAAAAGAAAAAAATTAATAATAATAATAATAATAAATAAAATAGAATTAAAAAAAATGAAATAATGAAGTTAAAACAGAAGAAAAAACCTGTTGCATTTGAAAGGGGAGGAGGCGGCATTTCCCGATCTGGGTGTGGTTGAGGAGGCGCGATTGGAGTCGCGTGCCGCGTGCTGGGCAGCACGATGGAAGGAGATTTTGAATGTAGGGATGGTGGTTATAGTAGATGGATAGTGGTTAGTAATTGTCTGTGTATGATAGCGGCTGACACCCCGTCCATTATAGGTAAGATATGATAGGTCTACCAGCGACTGACACCCCTTCCATCGGAGGTTAGATATGATATTGATCCACCAACACCATCTCTTACTTCAACTACTACTCCAGTTACGTCACCTGAACTTGACCTTCCAAAAGGATTACGAAGAGGTATTCGGTCTCATCATATAATCTTAAATATGCTTATGTTTTAAATTATACTTGTCTCTCTACTTCCTATGTCTCTTTTGTTTCATATTTGGATTATGTGTCTATTCCTAAGTCTACAGGTGAAGTTATGACTGATCCTAATTGATGTCAGGTGATGGATGAAGAAATGGATGCATTGTATTCAAGACATTGTTACTTTACCTCCAAACAAAACTACAGTGGAATGTCGATGAGTTTATATAGTAAAAGTTGGACCAGATGGTCAGATCGATCGTTTTAAAGGTCGTTTGGTAGCACTACTAAAAATAATACATTTTATGACAAAGTTTTCACCTCACCCAACCAAAATCTGAGGTAAAATGTCAAGGTACGTCATGTTTTATGTATTTTTCATAAATACCACATATTCCCTCGGTTTCTAAATATAACCAAGGGAAAAAAATTCAAGACATGCTTCGAATACTAGCAACAACAATTTATGTTTTTATTTCTTAAAAATTGACGCCTTTCTTTTTTTAATTAGTGATATATTCTTTCGGTTATATTTAATAACCGAGGGATTATATTATCAGATTTTACTATAAAAATACTCGTTAATCGGATTTTGTCCTAAACCTAACTTATATGTAACCGCTCAAAACTTGTACACTTCATTATTTGGTATGGATTGCAAGATAGAAAACATCTTCAATGTCCTTCCTATGTTGTCAATCAAAGAAAATATTTGCTCAAGATAGTGAAATCTCTTTGGGATGGGTTGCAACTGCGGAAAAAAAATTCTCTTGGTAGGAACACATAACTTATCAGAATTTTGAAAATATTTGTTGCTCTTCAAAAATCCATTGTCAAAATCTGGATTTGTTTAAAACAATTTATTTTAATATTTTGTGTAAACAATATAACTTTTAAAAAAAAAGTTTTTTCCCTCGATTTTTAAAAAATTGAGGTACGTGGTTTGGGATGGAATATACTTTATTGTATTTTTTATCTAAAAGGAAACACATTTTACCTCGGTTTTGACTAATAACCTAGGTAAAATATTTTATTAGAACATATTTTATTATATTTTTTATCTAAAAAAAACATATTTTATCTTGATTTTGTGTAACAACCGAGGTAAAATATAAGCGTGTTTCTTCACCACCCTTAAATAAATTTTTTCGTCTATTTAATGAGTATCAACACTCAACACACTATCATTAGTGATCCGCGTAAAACCTAAAATCCTCATTATAAAAGCATTCTGAATAATAAAATTTGATAGTAGTGAATCCACAAGAAACCCTCTATGCCTAATTCGTACGTGAACACAACCCATGTATATATAAGGCGTTACGTTGTGAAACCCAAACATTATTGTGAAACTCAAACGATGTTGTAAAACCCTCTACGTTTAATCAGGGCACCATGGGATTTTACAAAATAAAAGTATCATTGCGATAGATTACAAGAACAAAAAAAAAGGTTTATTTAATATGTGATTGAAGAGAGTGTATTTACTTTGCCAAAGATTTATGTGGCTGGTTTTCTAACATAATCTATGATCATGTAACCGCAAATGCATGCACCACCCAACAAGGTTCAAATGGAACGGGATACCAGTAGTTGCCACCCTAAATTTATAGTGATGAAGATGATTCAAACAGTGGCGAAGATTATTCGAATCAATATCAACGCATAGTCGAGCGTATTTCCCCCACTCATAGGGCTTTCTTCAGATCAATTTCAACTCATAATCAAGCGTATTTCCCCCGCTCATGCATCAAGGTATTCTTATCCACGTTGATAGTTTTGCCAATCTGATTTCCAATGAATGTTAAAACTCGATAGTCATAATATTCTATTGGTAATCCGGTCATTCCCACCCACACATGAACTTTCTCTATCGTGTCACTCGTCGTATGGAAATTGGGAATCCACTCCTTAATTGTCAAATAGTGATCATAGATAAACTATGGTTCATCCACGAGTCCAACGTTATGATCATCATCATGTGAGAATATGACGAGATAATAATCATTGCCCAGATCAATGATATTAATCACTCATTTCCTCACCCACATTTATTTTAAATGTCTCCAAGGGTTTGTATCCAATTATTCTCCATAGCAGTTTCATAATAACTCCTATCATCCATGTTTTAAATATCATTTTCTCTTCAAGTTTGGAAAGAACAAACTCTGAATACTCATATTTTTCGTTAGTGTGCTCTTCTACCATTATACCATCCAGATATATCATTTCATCCTCCATATCTCTATCTTCTAACTTCTGGTTCTCTATCCCTACCACCATATCTTTGAAGGATTTTACTCCTATGTGTGCAGAGACCCATTTGATTCTTCCATTCCACCACCCCCACAATATCAATGTAGTCATTGGGTAGCGAAGAATGTGCTAAAAAGCTATGTTCTCCACCCTTGATTTTCTTTGTATTTCTTGCCTTCATATCGTGCTCCTCATTGTTACCTTCATTGTTCAATCTAGCCAAGAAATCAAAGATATGATCCCTATCAACGACAATAGCAACCAAATACCACTAAGAACCTCAAACTAGTCACCAACTGAAAGACCTCTATATATGTTTGGTGTTGAAGATTTTTCATTTTAAGTCATAACAAACAACAATGTCTTGTGTCATGAAATAACTACGACCAAGGTGATCCCAAATTGCTCCAGTGGTAAAGAGGAACATGCAATTTCTGCTAATTTTTAGAGAGATGGAGTTCCAAATCAATGTAATAATAATAAAGTGATCTTTATCCCAAAAGGAAAAATTAGGAGCAATTGCCAAAGGAAAGTTTCCTTCAAGATGGTCAAGTATATCACAACTTTTCAACGTCCGACTGATCAACAGAGACCATTAGAATAATTTTTTCAATGAGTTAATAAACTTTTTAAATGACAAAATCCTTAATATTGAATGAAGTAGGTGGATATTTTGAAGGCGGTGAAGTACCTTCATTAACAACTTTTATTATTGGATAAACGGGAGTGAAGGATATTGTAAACAAATAATCAATTGTCAAATGGTGACAATTTATAAAAGGTTATAAAAAGAAAAAGTAATTCTAGACGACAACGGCTAGGATTTATGTAGAAATGAGTTCCAAAATGGGGAGCTATGTGATACCATGATAAATAGATATTTTATAATTATATAATAAAAAAAAATTTAAGCAATACTATATGTATAGTGGAACTATGCAATCGCTATGGAACGTTGCTTCCAACATTAACTTATCACATATGTTATGCTTTTTTTTACATGTTGAGAAACATAGTAGAGAACTTTGATGGAAAATATCTAAACTTTTTTAGTATAAACTCTAGTTTGAATGAATGTAAAATAATTCTTAAAATGTACTAACTGGCACAGCAACCTTTGCTGCTCATAAATAAAAATTGTCAAGTACACATAAAATTTCTGTATATAATTTTTAACATTGATACATAGCACAGTATTTTGCTTTGGGTGTTTTGTTTTACTCCGTATCAATTTACAAGTAAAAAAATATTTATTTTTCTTGATATAAATTATAAACAAAAAAAATATAACTTTATTTTATTTAACTATTTTATTCTAAAAAGTTCATCTTTTTCAACATAAAATTAAAGATAAAATGCATTTATTTTGATTTTTCTTTTATTTTTTCCATAAACAACCACATATCAAAATTGTTTTTACATCTTCTTAAAAAATATATTTTAAAAAAGACATCAAATGATTGCTTGCTTGGGGGACCATTTTAGTTAATTGTGCACTTGTGCCAAATGGCGTTAGTTCAATTTCAACAACAACAAATTCATTAAAGTTCAATAAAATCATTATAAATTAACTTTAAAATATTAGCAGTTTGATCTTGCATAATAGGACACTAGACATTACCAAATACACGAAATCAGAACCTGAGAAAACTGTTGCATAACAAAAAGGCATTGTTAGATTAAAAGAGTACATTTAACTTGGAGCAGGTCCTCCTTCTACAAGCTGTAGTTTTGAACCTCTTTTTATTATATTTCACAACTGGATGGACTTGTTTGATCTCCACCACCTCCTCTTCTTCATTTCCTTCCTTGTCAGAACTTAGATCCACATAACACCTCTTCTTTTTGTTTGCCATTAGCGATGCAGTCGGACAAGTTTTTACTCTAATTTCGAATCTTCTAGTAGATGATTGTGAAGATGGAGCTGCACTCAAACCATTCGTTTCTTTCTCTCTACCCCCTGCTTCCTTTAGATCATCGCCATTATCATACACAAAGGTTTCATCTTCCGCTTCACCTGTAGCCGGATCTTTTCCTTTTTCCTGTCCATGCATAATAGGATCATCTGTCATGAAGGGATGTAGAATCTCACCTGGAAATTGTTGTAATTTATTAAATACAAGTGTGTTCCAAAATGAAAAATGGTGGAAGTAAGTTAATGCTAATAAATGCATGAGATAACTCTTCATGAATTTTGAATTTTGAATTTTAAATTTTAAATTTTAAATTCGGAGATTGTAACTCTTCATGAGATGTTGCAAATGCGAAATCATGCAACTGTTGGTGAAACATGCTGCAGGTCAACCATTATGATTATTGGAAAAGGACATTGCTTCACCAAGGGTCGCTACCTTGTGAAACAATATCAACATGGCCTATAAAAGCATAAATCCAGATTCAGAATACAACACACAAAATCCGAAAATCCTCTAAATAATTCCAGACGCTCTTCGCTTCATTCGGGTTTTCGCCGGTCTTGCGCAAACTCGATAAGGCTGAATTATCCTGAGTATTCCTGCATCAAAACTCTAAGACAATCGAGAGTGCTTGAAATACTATAAGGAAAGTGTTGCGTTCACGATTCAAGCTTGAATCCCTTTAATCTTTCCGAAATTTCTAACAGTCTTATAGTATCTCAAATCATGGCCACCGACGCTTCTGTTTTAAGCATCAAACTGATGAATCAGGACCTTGTTAAGTTAGATCGTTTCGATGGAACAAACTATACCCGCTGGCAAGACAAAATGACATTTCTCCTGACCGCCCTGAAAATTCAATATGTCTTGGATCCTAATCTGGAGGCAATTCCAGAACCAACTGAGAATGACACTGATGAAGTAAAAAAGGAGAGAAGGAAACGAAAAGAAGATGAACTGCTTTGTCGTGGACACATCTTGAACACATTATCTGATCGTCTCTATGATCTCTACACCAATACTGCATCCGCAAAGGAAATCTGGAATGCACTCGAATTCAAATTCAAGGCCGAAGAAGAAGGTACGAAAAAGTTTTTAAAATCTAAATACTTTGATTTTAAGATGTTGGATTCCAAGCCGATTCTTGCACAAGTACACGAGTTACAGGTTCTCGTGAATAAAATAAAAGTCGTGAAAATTGACATTCCTGAAGCATTCCAAGTCGGTGCAATAATAGCAAAATTGCCACCTTCGTGGAAAGGATACAGAAAGAAATTGCTACATAGTTCTGAGGACTTTTATTTGGAGAAACTTCAGAAACACCTTCGTATCGAGGAGGAAACGAAGGATCGAGAAAAAACTGAGTCTGCTGGATTTGCTAAAGCAAATGTTATTGCCGCTAAAGGAAAGAAAAAATATGATGGCATGAAAAACCATCTCGGCCCAAGGAAAGAACACAACAAGTTAAAAAATTCTGGCGGACCAAAAGGTACTAAAAATGGTTGTTATGTATGTGGCAAACCCGAACATTATGCTCGAGATTGCAGGCATAATAAGTCCAAAAATAAGGTCAATGTTGTTCATGCCGATGACGACATAATCGCTACGGTAAGAGAAATTATGGCAATCAAAGACAAAGTGCAAGGATGGCGGTATGACACATGTGCAACTGTGCATGTATCTTATGATAAAACAACATTCAAAATCTATACCGAAGTCAATGATGGACAAGAAGTGCAAATGGGAAATGAAGTGCGATCTAAAGTCGTTGGAACAGGATCCGTCGAACTCAACTTCACTTCCGGAAAGAAAGTCACTCTTGTTAATGTGCTTCATGTTACTGATATGAATAGAAACCTTGTTAGTGGGGACTTATTGGGAAAACCGGGTATTAAATCTGTATATGAATCGGGCAAATTAATATTGACCCGTAATGGTATATTTGTAGGAAAAGGATATTCCGCTGAAGGAATGATCAAACTTTGTACTACCGACAATATTATTAATGAAATTTCTAATTCTGCTTATATGCTTGAATCTATTTCCTTATGGCACTCTAGATTGGCACATATTGGTATTAGTATTATGAATAGACTAATTAAATCCGGTTTGATATCATGCAACATTCATGATTTCGGAAAATGTGAAATATGTGTTAAATCAAAAATGATAAAGAAACCTTTCAAAAGTGTTGAAAGAAAAACAAACGTGCTAGATCTTGTGCACTCTGATTTGTGTGAATTTAATGGTATGTTGACCCGTGGGGGAAACCGTTATTTTATAATGTTTATCGATGATTGCTCTAGGTTCACACATGTATATCTCTTAAAGCATAAAGATGATGCTTTTAATGCCTTTAAGACATATAAAGCAGAAGTAGAAAATCAATTAAGTACAACTATAAAAGTACTTAGGAGCGATAGAGGCGGAGAATATTTCTCAACAGAATTTGATGCATATTGTGAAGAATATGGCATCATACATGAATGTTCTGCGCCCCGCAAACCACAACAAAATGGCATGGCCGAAAGAAAAAATAGAACATATCAAGAGATGATAAATGCTATGTTAATGCATTCAGAATTACCATTTAATTTATGGGGTGAAACACTATTGTCCGCATGTCACATAATGAACATGATTCCTTTAAAAATAACTGGTATTTCTCCATATGAGAAATGGAAAGGAAGACCACCAAGTATTGGTTATTTCAGAGTGTGGGGGTGTGTAGCTTATTACAAGAACATGGATCCCAAAAGGACAAAATTGGGTCCTCGAGGAATCAGATGTGCCTTCATAGGATATGCATCAAATAGCAAAGCATACAGACTTCTAAATCTAGAGTCTAATGTAATTGTTGAATCCAGAGATGTGGAATTCTTTGAAAATCTCATCACAAAGGATAAGGGACCTAAAAATTCCACAATTGAAGAATCTCGTGACAAAGATTCGACGCGAATTGTTGAAACACAATTAGAACCAAGGAGAAGCAAAAGGGCACAAAAAACTAAGGATCTAGGACCAGATGAAATCAATTCCCAACTCATTTCTCTTTATTTAGTTGAAGAAAATATCAAGAATGATGTTTTGATAAAATTCCTATTATTCTTCAAGTAGAAGATGATCCTAAAACATATAAGGAAGCAGTGGCTTCTAGGGACGCTTCTTTTTGGAAAGATGCTATCCAAGATGAAATGGATTCAATTATGTCAAATCATACTTGGGAACTAGTTGATCTTCCGAAGGGATCAAGACCCATTGGATGCAAGTGAGTGTTTAGAAAAAGGTTTCATAGTAACGGTACATTAAACACCTACAAGGCTAGACTAGTAGCAAAAGGAGTTAGACAAAAGGAAGGTGTCGATTATTTTGACACATATGCACCGGTAGCAAAAACTACGACAATTAGAATCCTGTTTGCACTAGCTTCCTTGAATAACCTTATTGTTCATCAAATGGATGTTAAAACAGCATTCCTAAACGGAGATCTCGATGAGGAGATCTACATGGAGCAACCAGAAGGCTTCATGCTTCCTGGAAATGAACAAAAGGTATGCAAACTTGTTAAGTCTCTATACGGTTTAAAACAGGCACCAAAACAATGGCATCAAAAATTTGACACCGCCATAATTTCAAATGGGTTTGTTCCAAACTCTTGTGACAAATGCTTGTACACAAAGGTGCGCGGAAGTGTTGTGATATTTCTATGTCTATATGTTGATGACATGTTGATTATCAGCAATGAAATAAATGGAATATCATAAACAAAGAAATTTTTGACTTCCACATTCAAGATGAAAGATCTTGGACTAGTTGACACTATACTAGGGATCAAAGTAAAACGAAATAGTGGGGGTTATGAACTTAATCAAACACATTATATTGAGAAAATGTTGGAAAAGTTCAAACACCTAAACTTTAAGGAAGTAAACACTCCATTCGATCCTAGTATCAAACTTCAAAAGAACAATGGGAGAACCGTGGCACAACTAGAATATGCAAGTGCAATTGGATGTCTAATGTACTTAATGCAATGCACCAGACCTGACATAGGTTTTGCAGTTAGTAAGATGAGTAGATTTACTAGCAATCCAAATGATGAACATTGGAAGGCCATAACTAGGATTTTCGAATATTTGTTAAAGACCAAAAATCTTGGCCTTCATTATGGTAAGTTTCCTGCCGTACTAGAAGGATATACCGACGCAAGTTGGATATCAAGTGTTGGAGATTATAAATCTACAACTGGGTGGATATTCACATTAGCTGGAAGTGCGATTTCTTGGAAAAGCAAGAAACCAACATGCATTACTCTCTCAACCATGGAATCAGAATTTGTGGCTCTTGCGCCTGTTGGACAAGAAGCAAAATGGTTGAGGTACCTCTTATTGGAGGTTCCGTTAGCTAAAGACAATGTTTCAAAAGTATTGATACATTGTGATAGTCAAGCCCCCATGGCTAGATCGTTCAGTGAAGTGTATAATGGAAAGTCTAGACACATAGGTCTTAGACACTCTCTCGTGAGAAAAATGATAAAGGATGGGATCATTTCACTAATATATATACAAACAAGCTATAATTTGGCTGATCCATTTACTAAACCACTGGCCAGATATTTAGTAAAGACTACCTCGAAAGGTATGGGATTAAAACTCCTTGAATAAGGGTTCCGACAATGATAGCAACCCAATCTGAAGTTAACACATCTTAACCTAAGATTCAATGGGTAACAACAAGTCATTGATTCGGAAGGTTTTGCAACATTCCGCGATAATGTTGACGATTACAAACTGAGGGTTGAGTTTTCAAAGAAACTCTTAATGAAGTTCTATATCAAGGAGGATACGTATCTCAAGAAATAGATATGAATTGAACTTCACCTATATGAACTTCAAGATGGTGCCGTCTTAAGGTGAGAGTTGGAGTTTCTCTCATGAAAAATTCATGAAAACAGGAAAAGCACATGGCCATAAATAGTGCTAGGCGAGATATATAGGCGAAGAACATCTAAAAGTGTGTGTATAGCAACGCCGGTCTGATCACATGGGATAATGGTTCAAAGCATAACTACCTAACGTTCCGATTAGGCTTTGCGTTGTCTTTACTAAGGTTAAGTTCAAATCGAAAGATACCTAACTGTATTAACACTTTTTGCTTTCTATATTCTGGAATTGGATTTGTCATTATTAGAACAAGTGGGGGATTGTTGTAATTTATTAAATACAAGTGTGTTCCAAAATGACAAATGGTGGAAGTAAGTTAATGCTAATAAATGCATGAGATAACTCTTCATGAATTTTGAATTTTGAATTTTGAATTTTGAATTTTGAATTTTGAATTTTGAATTGAATTTTGAATTTTGAATTCGGAGATTGTAACTCTTCATGAGATGTTGCAAAGGCGAAACCATGCAACTGTTGGTGAAACATGTTGCAGGTAAACCATTATGATTATTGGAAAAGGACATTGCTTCACCAAGGGTCGCTACCTTGTGAAACAATATCAACATGGCCTATAAAAGCATAAATCCGGATTCAGAATACAACACACAAAATTCGAAAATCCTCTAAATAATTCCAGACGCTCTTCGCTGCATTCGGGTTTTCGCCGGTCTTGCACAAACTCGATAAGGCTGAATTATCCTGTGTATTCCTGCATCAGAACTCTAAGACAATCGAGAGTGCTTGAAATACTATAAGGAAAGTGTTGCGTTCACGATTCAAGCCTGGATCCCTTTAATATTTCCGAAATTTCTAACAGAAATTCAGGAGGATTCAAACTTCTAACAGACTTCTCCTCCTCCAACCGTTCTCTTTTATCCGCTTCCTCTTTGAAAAATCCTTTTACAGAACCTAAGTCTACGCCTTCTGGATTGATCAATACTTCATCATCATCCTCAGCGTGAACCCCATTTTTAGTACACAACTCATTGATAAGAGAAGCAAAAAACAATATATCATTTTTCTTGATCTTAAAAGCACAATCAATAATCTCATCATATATAATCTCCCCCACATTGATACTACGCCCTTCAAGAATACAATGCAGCAACAACAATCTATCTCTATCAACATTTTTAAAATGCGTTTTGGGCAAAAGCCTTGCGCAAATAAACTTGTACCAAACCTTAGGTATCCGCTGTTTTATATATATATATATATATATATATATATATATATATATATATATATATATATATATTATATATATATATATATATATTCCTGATAACAAAAGAACAAGATTAATAAAATAAAATGCGGAAATAAAATTAGAGGTTTTACCTCTAGCCATTGTTGCAGTGTTGTGAGTGCACTGCTTTTGATTCTTCCAAGCTCTTATTCTCTCAATATAGATGGTGTTTTTCTTTTCTGATAAGAGAAAGCTTTTGGGACCAAAGACTATTTATAGGCTTGATTCTACCATCAAGAATTTAAAGCCATTAAAACTCATTACCACCCAATTAAATGGTCATATCAATTTACATTAAAACCAAAATAAATCATACCATTTTCAGAACCAAAATCTCAAAATTATGGACCACATTAAAATTGGTTTTTTATTATTAATAATTATTATAATAAAAATAAGAAACCGTTACATTCTCCCACTTGGTCCATAGAACTGATTATTGGCATAAATGAGTCGTGGAAAACTTACTCAAGAAATAAATATGTGAATCATAGAGATAGTCCCTCTTAAAGCGAGTAGTCTCATCTATGTATTATAACATGTCTATTTTCAAGTATATATCTGTAATGTGATAACTAGCTTGATGAATAAACCAATATTTACTCTTGGTCCAGATGTAACATATTTTCTCAAACTGATGTGCGCATGAAAATGAGAAAACATCACAATATAAGAGTTTTATTAATAAACTGTATGTATACAATCATAAGGAGGACCCAAGTCCCATGTTCTCTACATGATCCTTAAATTTTATTGGTGGCATGCCCTTAGTCAAAGGATCAGTGATCATTAAATCAGTACTAATGTGATTAATAACTACTATTTTATCTTTAACTCTTTCTCTAATGGCTAAATACTTTATGTCGATGTGCTTGCTTCGACTTCCACTTTTATTGTTCTTAGCCATAAAGACAGTTGTTGAATTATCACAAAAAATCTTCAGAGGTTTAGAAATAGAATCCATGATTCTAAGCCCAGAAATAAAACTCTTAAGCCATACACCATGAGAAGTAGCCTCAAAACAGGGAACAAACTCGGCTTCCATAGTAGAAGTAGCAACCAAGGTTTGCTTAGTACTTTTCCATGAAATAGCTCCACCAGCCATCATAAAATTATATCCTAATGTTAATTTGCGAGAATCAACGTAACCAACAAAGTCGGAGTCTAAATAGCCGATCACATCAAGATTGTTTGTCTGTTTATACATTAGTATGTAATCTTTTGTTCCTTTAAGATATCTCAACACCTTCTTTGCAGCTTTCCAATGATCCATACCTGGATTACTCTGATATCTTCCTAAGATTCCAACAGCAAATGCAATGTCGGGCCTTGTGCATACTTGAGCCTACATAAGACTTCCAACAACAGAAGCATATGGAATGTTCTTCATTTGTTCCCGCTCAAAATCATTCTTAGGGCATTGATTCAAATTAAATTTATCGCCCTTGACAATGGGTGCAACACTTGGTGAACAATCTTTCATTCTAAATCTCTCTAAAACTTTATTGATGTAGGTTACTTATGATAGACCAAAAATTCCTCGAAGTCTATCTCTGTGGATCTTAATGCCAATGACATAAGATGCCTTACCCATATCCTTCATATCAAAGTTTTTAGAGAGGAATTATTTCACCTCATGTAGAAAACCTTTATCATTGGTTGCAAGTAGTATGTCATCCACATACAAAATGAGAAAACAAATTTTACTCCCACTGACCTTCTGGTATATACATTAATCCATGGGGTTTTCAATAAACCCAAATGAAGATATCGTTTCATGGAATTTAAGATACAATTGACGAGAGGCTTGTTTTAAACCATATATGGATCTCTTAAGCTTGCAAACCAAATGCTTGCCACTATTAGAAGAGAAACCTTCAGGTTGTTTCATACAAACCTCCTCCTCTAAATCACCATTAAGAAAGGCTATTTTTACATCCATTTGATGCAACTACAGGGACCGGGCTAGATGTCGGATGAGCTTGCACTTGCAGATGATATCCTTCGGGCATGAAATTATGGGGCATCCCCCAGGGGTAACCGGAAGGCATACCATTGACTGATCCCATAGCAGGGGCTAGTATAGAGGTAGGAGCTACTTCAGGTGCTTGATTGGACGTAGACGCTTGCACATTTATAGCTTTCTTTTGAGCTTGGAGCAAGACTCCACTAGAGCAGATAACCGACTGACTTCTTCTTTGAGTTCTCTGTTCTCGTTCTCTAGTTGTTCGGCCATTGCTTTGACGTTTGCGCGAGTGCGGTATGGATGCGTCAGCTTGTCTTCAAAATAAATAAAGAGCAAAGAGTTAGACCACTGTACCAGGAGCTCGAAACCAAAACCTGCTTATGCATATGATGCATGCAATGCTTGTGCATATGCTTTTGTTTTTTATTGGAGGAACTTTATAAGGATCTATTTGCAAATATTTTTAAAATATTGAACTTTTTAAGACATATGTGGAATACTCATAGCAATATAATATTTGGAAACTTTTTACACCAAAGAAGTAGTACAGTTTCGGTAACTAAATACAATACAAGAGAAAAGGATAATAAGCATCCTATGGAGCCCTAGAAGCAGTCGTCTAAAGCCTTCGAGATCGGAAGATAATTCGCACGAAGCTTCTTCACCTCTCTCTCATAAGCTGTTTCCATGTCGGCCTTCTCCTTGGCGAGCTGATCATATCTCTTCTTCCAAAACCTAGACGAGTGAGGCAGGAGAGAAGTAACCACATCATCAGGCTCATCAACAACCTGATGCTCTAGAAACTCGATCAATGCGTCCTTATCCTTGAGTTGCTAAAGAAGCTCTTCACGCTCACGAACCCAAGCGCGCGAACGGTCTTCGTCTCTCAACTCCTCTACTCCTTGGTTAGGGAGGGATGAAGGCCCAACCATAACCATAGGGGTAGGTCTCGGATACTCATACGAAATGCGGTACTCAAGGGCTCTTTTCCTTACCCAAGAGGTGTAAGGCTCCAAAGCAACACAGTTCCTTGGACCAAGCTCATTCCTCCCTTTCCTATGAACCTTGCGCCAGGCGCGGACCATCCTATCCTTCAGGTTTTGGGGATCCTTACCCTCTTGAAAGAATAAGCCTTCAGGTTTATCCTTTAAGGGGAACCCAAGCTGACGGCGAGCCAAAGCAGGGTTGTAGTTAATTCCACCACATGTACCAAGAAGAGGTACATTGGAGAACTCACCACAAGAATCAATAATCTTAATGCCATCATAAACATGATTATACCAAGAGATATCATCATTAGTGAGAGACATAAGTCTCACGGACCACCATAGACATCCCTTGTTCTCCTTGAAGGCAAGCGTCTGAGGCAAGTGCGAAATAAACCACTTTTACAACAGAGGCAGACAACATACAATGGAACCACCACCCTTTTCATTCATCATATGCAAAGAGAAATAAGTGTCACCCAACAGAGTCGGAACGGGATTAAGAGAAGAGAAAATCCTAATAGCGTTCACATCCACGAAGTTGTCGATGTTGGGAAATAACACTAGCCCATAGATGAGGAGTACAAATATGGCTTCAAAAGCTTCCATACTCATGGCCTTCCCGAACAAGGTAGCTTTGGCAATCAGAAAATCAGACGGGAGACCTTGAATTCCACCCTTGGTAGTCATATTGGCAACAATGTCGGATACCTCCACGTGAAGCATGTCAGCAATCTCTTGAGAAGAAGGAATCTTCTCCAAACCAATGAACGGCAATCGGTCAAGAATAGGTATACCCACATGATAAGCGTACTCCTCCAATGTAGGCAAAAGCTGGAAATCCGGAAAAGTGAAGCACCGATACAGAGGATCGTAGAACTGCACCAACACACTCATCAGACCCTCATCCACCTTGGTAGAGAGAATAGCTAGAAGCTTCCCATGGCGAGCTTTGAACTCCAAGGGCTCTAATACATAAGATGTCAGACGCCTTAACTTTCTCAAGTCGGGTTATCTGAAACTGTACTTCTTTGTATTCCTTCTTTTCTTATCCATGTCTGAAAATTTGCAAATAGACCTATTAAGTTCCTTGCAAAAATCTTATTGTCGATGATAGGAATACGGATGAATGCATGGATGCATGGATGCAACAAACACACTCAAGGATCAAGCAAGTCACACCACACAAAGGTCACGGGATGGCTCAAGTCATCATCAATATCAATCATCCATTTTGGTGGATTATGGTTTACACCTTATCAACACTCAAGTTCCATTGATTTTGAGGATATACGAGAACAGATCGATCGCGAATCACGGGTTTGTTGTGAGTCACGAGCATGGAGTCTCGGTTAAGAACCACCCAACGGGAGTGTACTACGGTTAAACCTGACAGTCATGTTCTAAAAGGTTCCCATAGTCATCATCCCATCTTTCGGATATTATCGAACAAAACGACTACTCGTCCTCCAAAAATATTCTCAAGAGGGACTCTTATGAGTGTAGTATCGCGTAACAATCGCATCAAGTCTTACACTTGAACGACCTTCGTACTACGTCCTAAAATAGGCCAAGATGGGCTAGGTATCTAAGGTCCTTGGCTTCTAGGGTTCATATTGGAAAGAGTAATGCCTAACCACGACTACTCGTGTGACATTAGTGATCCCAATAAGACCTCCACCAAGTGAATGGACTTGCAAGTTAACTTGTTAAGGACTAACTCCGCACAAGTCAACAAGACTATGCCATTCTCTTATCATAAGTGCACTCGAGTTCGGGTATAGAACTCATCTCACAAGAAACCACCAAGCATACAAGCTATTAATATATAAAGCAATTCATACATTACAAACAACACATTCATCCCAAATTTGCACAAAAATATGCCACAAATAAATATAAACATACAACTCATACAAGCAAAAAGTAGGCTAAACCCGCGGGGCTTGGGTCCCCAGTGAAGTCGCCACTTTTCTGTAGCGGGGTTTTCGTTACCTTTAGGTTTATTGACTAAACCAAAAGTCTACATACAATTCGAGTTGCCACCGCACTTTTATTTATCCAAAGGAAAGGCTAAAAAGCGAACAAAAGCCAAGTAAGAATTTTTTCAAATCAAAAACTAATAAAAATGTCAGAGATCTAGGTAAGGGGGTTGGTTATGAAGTGGGAAGGTTTTACGCACCCAAAACATCCTTAGTACTCTAAGGGAACCCTTTTTGCAAATATGTGTTTGTAGGTTGGTATTTCTGAAAGGGTTTGTGCAAAAGATTGGAGGGATGAGAAGAGAATAGATTATATTTACAAATTTTATTGTTTGAATGGATGAACCCATTGCCTACGTACCATCACAAAGGAGGATCAAAACCTCGTAGTTCGTGGTAAAAATTTCAAAGATTGGTGAATTGATTTTAATCAAAAGCCTTAAGGTCTTTTGTTATCAAAGGGAGAAAACTCAATCTAAACCAACAATCCACCATGTGAGGAAGGCTTCAACATGCTAGTGAGGGGTTAACCCTATAATAAGCATGGAAGGCTTATAATCCAACCCTAAGGATGAGATGAGATTTACATCAACCACTATGATAACTCAAGCCTATGGCTAATGTTTTTGAAAAGAGTTTAACAAGTGGCCATTGGAACCACAAAACAACTTGAAATGGGTTATATTTACAAGTGGAATCTATTTACAAAATGAGGTCAAAGTTTGATTAAAGTTTATTTACAATGAGTATTTATGAAAATGGTTTTGAAAAGTCAAAGGCCTAAGGCCTAGGTTTCTAATTTGAAATAAAGTCAAAGTTTTGGAAAATGATTTTTGGCTTGGTTAGAGGGGGGAAGATGAGAGAAGGGCTATTCCTAAAGCATACAAAGATAAGAGGGGGGAGATAACTCTTGGAGTTCCTTTTCTTGGAGTCATAGAGATGACTCAAGATGCTCTTTTCCTTTGGATTTAGCACATAAAGTAAGCAATCAATAATTTGAATTCAAGCTCCTAGGATATCCATTTGGCTTGGCTCTTAACTTGGTTACTCATGGCAATGGTCCTCTTTTCCCAACCTTAAGATGAGATTCCTATCACACCAAAGCACACATTAAAAAGCTCACAACATAATAAAGAGAATGGATAAAGAATAAGTTTGAGGAGAAGTCTTTTGAGGTCAACTTTGAATTTTAGCATTCTGAAGGCATGAGGCCTAGTTTCTCTTCAACATATTTTGCATTCTAAAAGCATGAGGCCTAGTTGCTCTTGAACTCCTTTAAGCATGGGTGAATCCTAATTCTAAGTCCTTTTTCCTTTTGTATTTTGGTTCACGTCAAAACAAACACAAAACAACACAAAATAGCAATATATTTATATACAATAATGGGCTCAGATGAGGAAAAGAAGAATGACAGGAACATAAAATATGTGCTCAAGTGAGAAAAATGAAAATCAAGATGAATAATGAGCAAGAAATAAATGACATTAAAAGTAAATGACAAGAATTTAAAAGCTCAAATTAAACTTAGTAGTTAGTAGAGTTATGTTAGCTTGTCATAAGACAATGTAGTGCTATGTTAAGCAATCGTAAGTGGACTAATGTAGTAGCCACACCTATCTGAGGCCGGTTAATAAGAATATAGGCATAGAACACAAGTTAGAGGTCATGACTAGTAACCCAAACTCCATAAACTTGCCATGCCAAACAAGAGGGGAAAGGCATTGTATTGACTTTTGGTTATTTGCTTGACCAAAAAGTAACCTATCTTTGACACAAAATAACTCACTTGATCATGGATCAAGTTGAGTTTGGTTTGGATCAAAGAAGATTAGGCTTCTATTTGTCAAGACCAACCTCAAGACTTAAACTCATTGGCCATTAAGGGAAAATAAAAGGATGAAGATGAAAGGGAGGGGGGTTAGGAGACAGTAACCAATCCCAATTGATCAAGGGATAACTCATCCTTGATCAATTCATTCATCTTTCTAGGTGATGATCCTTAAGGACTCTCAAACCACAAGATCCAACGAATTTGATCAAAGTTGAATCAATTCGACTTTGATCAACACCAAACAGAAGAGGAATGAATATAACAAGTCAAGAAGTCAATAATATTTTTTTTGGTAATTTTTGAATTAAAAGAAAATACAAATAAAAAATAAACAAACAAAGTTGAACCTTAAATTCAATTCAAAACAACTTCAAGAAGTCCAATCAAATTTTCATAGGTTCAACATAGTCAAACAAACTTTGACTAATTTTCTCACAAAATTTTAAAGCCAGAAAGCAATTAAAATCAATTAAAAAACAACAAAAATAGCATAATATGAAATAAAATCTCAAATAATCTCAAAACAAACAAGAAATTGTTGAGGCTATTTTTCATTGACTTATCATGATCCATAGATGCTATGAAAATATTTTTGTATTTTTATAAAGTCAGAAAGTATTTTAAAATGAATTAAAATCATTAAAAACCAAATAATTCATGAAAAACATCAAATGAGGTCACAAAAATAACTAAAAATCATATGATGAAACTAGATTTTTCAAGAAAAATTTTAAAGTTGGTCTCATGTTTTTCTGACCTCATATGAATTTTTTATGAATTATTGAAAATGGAATGAATTAAAAGAAAATAAAGAGAAAATGAAATAAAGCGAAAAAAATTGAGCCACCAGATCCATTTCATTAATTGACGTGGCATGTTACACGGCCTGGATCTGAGGGTGCATGATGTACTCAAGTCAGCAGCGCAACATAATGAATTAAAAAAAGTAATTAGAATAGATGCACGGGATTAGATCGTGAGGGAGAGATTCAAGGGCTATGATCAGCACATGTGGTAGTGGTGGTGGAAACCACCCTCTTCTCCGGTCAGCCAAACAGAATCCGGCCAGAATTACAGGAAAACGATTCTCAACAAAAATGAAAAACTAGGGCATGGAAATGAAGCTCATGTGATGTAGATCATCACTGTACCATTAGATTCCTCTCATTCTTCCTATATTGAGAGGAAAATGAAGGAGAAAATCATGGTGTCCACACGAATTGATCTTGAAATGGAAAATTAAATGCACCAAAAGCTTGCCTCAAGTATGAGGACTTTAGAGAACCATAAAAACACAAGAATACTACATTGAATTGTGAGTTTCAGATCCAAACAGTTTGAGCTTATACCTTCAAAATGATGAGTTTCTGGCCATAAATTCTTCAAGCTTTTTGCTCCTTTTTTATCTCTGAATATAGGGAAGATGATTGGCTAAGGAATCTAGCTTTGAAACTCAACTAATGTTGCTGAATTTCAAGCTCGAAAATATTGAAAATGGTGAGTGATTCCTTTGGTTAGGGTTATGGTTTCAGTTCAACAGCATGTGGGATCTCCCAAAAGGTTATCAAATGAAGGAGAGGAAGCCCTTATTTATAGGTAAATGCATCTGATCATCACACTTTGCTCATGTGCATGGGAATTGCAATTTTGAATACATGGGCTTTTGTGGACGTGTGAGAGGCCCATGAATGGCTGAAGGGGCTTGCTGCTTTCATATGGAAACAATGTGGTCGTGCACATTGGAATGGAAAAGGCTTGCATCTCAAGTTTTAACATAAAATATCAAAAATGCTCATAAATGAAGAAAAATTTGAATCTCTCAAATGGTAGATCCAAATGGCTATTGTGAGTAATGGTTGGAAAGTTCTTGAAATAAGGAATAAAATTGATGTTGGGAAAAAAACCTTTTGACATGTGCAAATTGATCAAAACTGGCTTGGAAAGTTCAAGTGTAAAACATGTTCAAATCACTTTGAAAAAATCAACCAAAAGTAAGCTTGGTTAAGCCCCTCTGTCCTCATGACACAAGATTCAAATTAATAAATCTCCAACAACAAAGTTGTATATATTTTCAAGATAGTCAATTTAGACTAAACGTTTGCATCATTTGGATTTTCTATGACAAAGTTATGGGCATTTGGAGTTGGGTACTTTTTCAAATTCAATGAATTAGGTCAAAGATGACCTATAATGTTTTGCAATGGCACATGTATTTCCTTTAGGATTATGAAATTTTGTCAAACATAAAATTTGAATTAGACATCTCAAGCTTTCCAATTAATTTAGTCCCACCTCAAAATCATAAAAATTGAGAAAGTTATTCCCTTGGCAAGTTGACCCAAAATTAGGGTTTCAGTCAAAATGACCTATAATATTTTGAAATGAATGATGACCTTACAAGCTTCAAATGGATTTTTTATGAACACGAAAGTTGTTCACGTGGTTCTTAGGAACATTGTTGCCTTTGGGGTCATCTTCATTGGACAAACACATCAAACGTTATAGCTCATGGAACCTCAGCTTAGTCAGATGACTTGACTGGTCAACCTTTCAAAGTCAAACTTCCAATCTTGATGAATAAATGATTGAGGGGCCTCAAATAGGCTCATATATGCATAAAATGATAAATGAAAGAACTTCCCTTGATTAAATTTGATCAGAGGTTGAGATTGCTTCTTGGGCAAGGCACAGTCAAAGCACAATGAAATTAGGGTTTCCTTGGGAAACAATCTTCAAGCCCTTTGGGTTATCTTGATCAAATTGGAAAATTGAGATAATTGGGAGACATATATGATGATTAGGAACTTTGTGGACCATTGTCATGATTTTTCTCATCTTCATCTAGCCATTGCATTGGGCTTAAGAGCCTCATAGGAGCATTGCAGAGCACATGATTACTTGAGCTTCAAAACAAAAAGAGTTAGTGACATATTTTTGTGATTTTGGTTAGTAATCAAATAAGAAAATAAATAACATACAATACAAGCATTCTTGGTGATCTTAAATCACTCAAACAAGTCCCAACCCTAAGGTTAAGGAGCCAAACATGCTATGATCCTTGAGGCAATGCACTTGTGCAATAACACGATGCCATGAGGGATCTTTGGGTCAAAATTAGGGTCTTACAAGGGTGTTGCCCACTGTTGTGAGGATGCACTGCTGTTGAGATGCCTCTGTTTTGGATTCAGACTTGGTCATATGGGTGTTGTTCGGAGTGCACCTGCATGAACCATGTTGAATCCTCCTACCAGGTAAGCTATCATGTCTACTATTTTGTTGAGGTGTAATGTAACAAACATGTAGGATTAAGTTGGAAACAAGTTTTGTATGGTCGTGTTCTGGTTGTGCAGGGTGGTGCTCATGAATTTGTCCTCAAGGTGCTTGATCATTTGGTAATCTTGTTTGTGGCCTGTAGGTTGAACTTGGTTTCCAGTTGCCTTGCCAACAGGATCACTCAAGTAGTAGCAGGTTTTGTGTTACATTTGGTTCATAGCATTAGAGCAAGCGTGTTGCAGATATGTTGTAGCAGGTCATGTCTGCATTATTGCTTATTCTTTTTGTCATATGGATCATGAGCATGAGGCTTAACAGTTGTTGTTTCCAAGGAACAAGATGTATTTTCCACCCACCAACTGGAATATAATGTGCTTGCTATGTTGGAGAATGTTATCATGTAGGTAACTCTCTTCTTGTATTGATAAGTGCTGGTAATGTCTATCTAGGATCATGGTGTGCCTTTCTCCATTTTGGGCTCATGTTTTGATGTTAGCTTGGAAACATTAAATGTGGACCTTCACAAATGAGCATTGGCTCTGAAACTGGGTTAATGAATTAGCTGTGATCATGTTGATTGTTATGCATTACTTGATGACAGGTTTTGGTGTTTTATCCTGCAGGTGCTGGTCATGATTTCCATTGCCTTGGTCTGCAGTATTGCTGCAGGATGGTGTTTAACAATGGTTTTGCAGATTTTGTGCAAGGTTCTTATGGTTTAGTTAGCATGACTCAGGTGGCAGTATGCTTAGGAGTTGTTGATTGGTATAGGTCAAGCAGGACCACTGCAGACTCCTGGTTTTGTTGCCTTGCAAATCATAGTTTTACTTGCTTCATCATTTGGCTAGTTTTTGGTTGCGAGTTGGCTTTCCTACAGGATTTATATAGGTTGGACTCGGTTGTGCATGCTGATTCAGTTGATGGACTGCTGCAAGCAAGTTTCCTCCTGGCTTGGATAAGTACCAGTTATGCTGCCAACTGGTTTTGCAGGCTTGGTTGTAGTTGTTGCAGCAAGAGGAATGAACTTGAGTTGCTT
Source organism: Lathyrus oleraceus (assembly GCF_024323335.1). Classification (NCBI taxonomy): domain Eukaryota; kingdom Viridiplantae; phylum Streptophyta; class Magnoliopsida; order Fabales; family Fabaceae; genus Lathyrus; species Lathyrus oleraceus. Next base: position 299,196,547 of record NC_066582.1, read on the forward strand.
TTGGATGCCACTCACATGGAGTTCTGTGAGTTGTTAGGGGACTGTCATGACTGAACCCTGTTAAGTGTTTTCCACCCTTGAATTCCTTTGATGTTGTTATGCCTTGATATTATGTTGCGTGACTATTGTATGTTGTCTTAGCATGATGTTGATGATACAACAAGCAAAGCAAAGGGAGAACAACGCAGGTAGAGCCCAATCTCTCCATTGTGTCTTGCATTGAATTAAGCATTGAATGATGGATTCATTGGTGTTGCATTGTGCTGTATTAGGACCTAGTTCAGGGCAAACCAATACCAAGATTTGATGAGCCAACATGTCAAACAAGGCATGGTATGCATGAGGTTGAAACAAGACCGTTTGCTTAGAAGTGAAGCAACCAAAAGAAGACACAACCCACCATGGAAATTGGGTGAAGGATCAAGGCAAATTAGGTTAGGTTAGGTTTTTGGTGGTAAAAAATGGGGAGGTTGACTTTGGTCAAAGTTGACCAAAAAGTCAACTGTTGACCAAAGTAAACAATAGGTCAAAACTTCATTTTTTGGGTATTTTCTTTGTAAATGGACAATGTCTTGATGATCATGATGAAACTTGGGGTATTAGGGTCTTGGGTTGACTTTAGTCAAAGTTGACCAAAAAGTCAACTGTTGACCAAAGTCAACAATTGGTCAAAAATGTCAATTTTTGTATTTTCTCATGTAGAATCACATGTGATGGTTTAAAATGACATGAAATGGATTGAATTGGATTACCAAATGGTTTGAAGTTTGTTTCTAAATTGTTTTGTTTTATGACTTGGACTTTTGAAAAATAACTTGACTGATAATGTACATGAATAAAGTCGTCAAGTGAGACCATAAGATTAGGGTTTTGACATAGTGTCCAAGTACCAATGGCATGACCAACAAATGGCTTGAAGCACAAGGAATTTTGATATTCAGATGATAAGGACCAAAGGCATATCCCCAACCATATGGATAGAATCATTGACTTGGGACCAAGACCAATGCTCCAAGAAAGGCTAGGCCAAGCAAAGAGTAAAGGTTGAAGGGTCATGAATGCACAATGAAGCCACCAAGTTCATCTGATTCCCATCTTCTGATTAGGGCTTTGGAGACCAAGATAAGGCCTGGGGGAAGCTCCATAAAGTCATGCCTTGAGGAATTAGGGCTTTGAAGGCCCTAGACTGTCTGGCCACACCTTTGTTAAAATTAAACCTTCACCACCATCATTAGGGTTTCACATCCCCTATGTTGGTGATGTGATTAGACCATGCCCTTGGACTTTGATGTCTATGTAAACCCTAGCTTTATGGGCCCAAGTTTCATGTGGAATGATGCATGTGGATGAATTATGAATGTATGCAAGTCATCTCCTGATCAAGTGATTGGATGCATAAGTGAGAAAGGGGAGGGAAAATTTAGGGGTACAACACATGTCTCCTCTTCTGTCGTTGTTAACCCAAGGCATTTCTTGCCTCTGTAAAAATGGAACATGGAAGAGCAACCGCATCATCACCGCCTCTCTCATACAACTCAGACTTTATGCATTCACATGTAATCTGCATAATATTCTGACATATCGACAACACATCAATGACATGGTCACCCCAGGCCTACTCATTCTCCAGGATCTCCTTATTAGCAGGCCTAAGTGGACGTCCATGAGTATCTGGTGTCATGATAGGGTGTGACATAGTATAAAATCAAATCATGTAACCTTCCACATAAGACCACTGAGTTGTGGCGGTTATAACACCCCAAATTCGATTAATTAATTTAATTTAATTATTTAGAATTTATTTGATTAATTTGTATTTTTTAAATTATTGTTGTGTGATTGTGGGGGTAAGTATCCTTGGAATAAAGGTATATAGAGAGTAAGAGTTGGGTTAGTTGTCTAGAAGTTATTAGAATTTTAATTAATTATTAGAATAAGTAGTATTTTATTTGAATTAAAATAAATAAATAGTAAAATGACCCTCAAAACAAATGACCCTCACCATTTGATTCGGAAAATCCCCTTGGAAGATTTTCTAGTGGGTCGAGATCCACATTTCACTTTGTTTTAAGTCTGCGTAGGCGCATTGTACAAAACTAGGTTATTTAGGTAAGAACTCTTTCCAATTGTATCTGATACAACTATCGAATATTTTAGTTGGGTGAATAACTCCTTATTACAATCCATCACATGGATCATTTCTAACTCTTACTTCTAAACATATTTATCTTATTATAATTTGTTTAGTTAAGTTTGACCCATTGTTTTAGCAATTGGATATTACAATCATCCCATTACACCTTACTAATATAGAATATGCACCTCGCGTAGGCGAAACCTACATTATTTGATACTAGTCTTGATGAGTGCTAAAACTTGGAGAGCATAAACTTAATATTTAATTTGAGGGAATTTGTAATTATTCTAATCTCATTGGCTTATTTATCATATAAATCGTCTCTCACATGCATCAACATACATTCACATGCATCAACATACATACAAAATGAAACAGTTGTGGCCCCTAGCACAATTGTTCTCCCAAGCCAATGAGAGAACCTAAGCTAACCTAATAACGATCTAAGCTTCTCCAAGCAAGATCTTCAAGGTTGTCCTCCTTTGATATTGTATTCTTCTCTTTGTTCATAACATTACATTACATAAAAGAAACTCGTTTTACATACGAGGGAGTGAGATGAGAAAAGAAGTTACATTAAGAGATTAAAAGAGAGGCACGACACACAGGGCGTATTTTAAAATCCAAAAAAAAAATAAAGGAAAACTGAGGCCATAACCGATCACTACAAGATAATAATAATAAACACATTATTATTATTAATTTAAATTTTTTTAGTTAAATAAACCAAATTAAATTTCGGCGACTGATCACACTACGTAGAGTTAGCCAGGGGTTCCGCTGCCCGGTCAGCGGACGGTGGGGGTTCGCATCAACACTTGATACTTTAAAGCACAACTCTTACGCAATCACAACCCTAATCGCATAACTCTTTGACAGCACAACCCTTGCACGATCATGAACCCTAATGCACCAATTTCATACTGTCAAACACACCTCGATTGTTAATTCAGTATGATTGATCAACACGTCATTGCTTCACCATACTTTCCTCAGATTCCGAAGCAAATGACCATTGACCGCTCAAAGGAAAATAACCATTAAATGTTTGAAAGAATGGAAGAGAAATAGTATATCATATATACCATATTTTGCACCAGAATTACTTATATCATATATATAACTTGATCGATCTTAATTGTGTAACCTATGGACGATCGATGTATCGCTGCTTCATCATACTAACGTCAGATTCTGAAGCATAGTCAACATCAATCATCCAAATCATACACAGATGATGCCAAATTTATTTTACTCGTTTATTCTTTGATTCATTTTGTCTTTTAATCGTATTAATATAGAAAATAAACAACTATCAGATGCATGGTTTCGTAAGTGGCTCTGATACCAATGAAGGAGAATAACAATCCAAAACGCAACAGAAATTAAAAATTTCTCCTTTAGTGATCCTTACGAATGGGCATGATCAGTGATAGAATCGTTACCTCTTGTGGCAATTGAAACCTTTGATGCAGATCTAAGGAGTGCTCACGAACGTTGAATGGTAAAAACGCCTCTACTCAGTCCACACGAACGGATTCCTTCAATCTCAGTGTTATCTGCTACGAATGAAGGCTTTGAGTGAGAGAGAGAGAGAGAGAGAGAGAGAGAGAGAGAGAGAGAGAGAAACGAAATTTTAACTGCACAAATGCTTCTGCACAAGGTTTCTATTTATAGAACCACTTGTGTGGGCTGCAAGCTAAAAAGCCCACTTAAGTGTATGTGGCCCATATCTTATGATATGCCAAAATCACTTAAGCGTGTGATACCTTACCATATTTCGTATTCTACTTAAGTACACCGTACCTTATGATGTTCTATAATTCACTTAAGTGCACCGTACCTTACGGTGTTCCTTATTTACTCTATCTCTCATCAATTCATCCTTTTGTGTGTGACCCTGTAGGTTTTCGCGATATTAGCAATTATATTAAATCATGTATTTAACATCATAAACACTTAGATGTATCTAGCAACATATCACTGCTACCCAAGACACGAAAATGTCATGTGATCTGACAATCCTTTTGTGATAATACTTATGTGTATAATTACCCTTTTGCTCTTATGTCTATATTAAACACAAGGCATAGACCGTGTCATCCTTGTCCAGTTTAATATTGGGCCCTTATACATTTATCCTATTATGCAGGATGGGGAAATTCCATCTAGGTCACTCATGTCCCTCAGCATGCTTCGTGGAGTATCCATCAACTGTCTTTATGGTCATCCAGTTACAGACAATGTTTGATCAACAATAAGGCACTCGACTCTACATATAGGGTCCATAGTGGTTTCAGGTCGAAGGGTGGTATACACCACTATCACCATGAGAATAACTTATGACACTTTTCATAACATTCTATATAGTATTCACATAGTGGGTCAATCCAGTATAAATATTACTCTTAATATTCATACCTATGTTTAAGACTTGATAACTCCTTATCCATGATCCATGAGATGTGATCATCAGTCTATCTACATAATAGTCTTAATGCTTTAATGTTATCCCACTTTACAATAAAGCTCGACTACTGATACTTTAAGAATAGTGTCCTTATGTTTAATGGGATCTCATGATTAAGTCACACTTGATACATTAAACGGTCTAGCTATTCTAGGGACTTTATTAAACAAAGATAATAAAGAAAAAGCCTTTTATTATTAATAAATAATTCGATACAAGTACCAAAAGTATTAGCCTCTAGGGCTTACACCAACAATGCTTGCCTATATTACCCACGGAGAAGGAATGATGTTGTGAGGGTTCTAGTTTTCTCTGACTTTCGCTTAGCGAGATATGTGTTGCTTAGCGAGCAAAGGCTTCGCTCAACAAGGAGGGACAATGTTGAATTGATGTTTCTATCAATTTTTCTGTCTGTTTTCCGATGTCATGGTCGATTGGTTGTTGTCTGGTGATGTTCAATATGATTAATTAACCTCTTGAGGTGATGTATGAACATATGGGAACTGGTGAGTGTTACCTATGATGATGGTGATGAATTATTGTGCTCTGGTCCTATGGTGGGGATCGGGAGTGAGATGAACCTGAGTGTAAATGAAACTCACAAAAGCTAGGAGGGACTCGTATAGGGAAACCGGCTCCCCAGTAGAGTCGCCAGCTGTTGCAACTGCGAAAAAACAACCGGCGAAAAAAGAAACAGAAGAGTCGCCATCGTTCATTATTTATCCTAAAGGAGGGAAAGGAAACGATCGAAGAAAACCTGAGGAAAAAGGAAAAGACAAGGTCTCGCAACCAAATCTTGGGTTCGGGAGTCGATTATGCGAAGGGAAGGTATTAGCACCCCTACGCATCCGTAGTACTCTACGGGATCCACTCTTGTTGTTCTAGTCTAAACGGTGTAGGTATATCTAATGTACTATTTGCTAAAAGAAGGTCAACAGAAAATGACTCACAAAGATGTCACATCCACTGCCTACGTATCTCATCTGAGTATGAGAATCAGAGTCTTCGTAGCTCGGCTACCTATGGGCGAAAGAGAAGTGTGCTCGCTAAGACGTCGCGTCTTATGCCTACGTATCTCATCTGGAATGAGAATCAGAGCAGAACGTAGTTTAGCTAACTACGAGAATAAAGGGTCTCGATTGCAACTAGGGCAAGAGAAAGGGAAGGTCTCGATCGCAACGAGGGCGAGAGAAAAGAATCGCGACAAGGGCGAAAGCAAACAAGGATTAGTTGTTAGTCGTCAGTTAAAACTCGGCAAGACATCGCATCTCGTGCCTACGTATCTCATCTGAATATGAGAATCAGAGTTGTCGTAGTTCGACTAACTAGGGGTTAAGGATTGCCATCTGAACATGGACTTACAAAAGAGGACACCAGCTGTGTCAAAGGAAAGTGGGCAATGTGTTCAACGTCCTAGCAGTAGGTGTCGCAGCTCGCTGAATTGAGTCTTAGGCAGTTACCTCTTTGCAATAGAATGGACTGACATGCCACAAGATCGGAGACACACGGAAGGTCTAAAAGTCGGGAAGCTCTGCCCTAGAGTTGTCATGCAATGTGGACCTATGTGTTAGGATTTACAAAGGGGAACATCTACCTAATGTTAGCATGCAAAGAATAAGGGAATTCTACCTATGTTATCATACAAAGGGTTCTACCTAATGGGTGCTACCTAAACGGAACAAGAGTCGACGGATGGAGCAAGGAGAGGAGCCACGGATAAGGGTAGATGGCGATGCCTAGGGGAATCGACTTACAGGTAGATGGCGATGCCTGAAGCAATCGACTTACAAAAGGAATGGCGATGCATGAAGCAATCGACTTACAAGAGGATGGATGAATACGTGCTGGTTCTGTTAAGTTTTGAAAATGATTACTCGACGTTGGATCGAGCTTTTGATCTTGTTTTGAAATGATTATCGGATGTTCGTTTTAATTGTTATATTAACAGATGAATGAAGAATGAAAGAATAAACATTATACACTTCATGGGAGAGGGGTACATTTGTTATGAATGGGGATGGTTCACGGAAACCAAACAATATGAATATATGCCTCATACATCATACAAGTAGGCAACAGTTATTAATCAAATCAGATAAGTAAACAGGTATATAATCAAATCAAAGAATCAAATAATGGAGCATTAAACAATGCATGAGAAGTATGAACATGTTAAACAGAGGCCAATCGTGTTCTACATTTTTACAGGTCTAGACGTGTTCGCTTAGTGGGGGCGAGTTCGCTTAGCGAGAGTTCATTCAGTGAGCTGTTGTGTTCGATGAAGTGAATGTGACAGGATGAGGGTTCTAGTTTTCTCTGACTTTCTCTTAGCGAGATATGTGTTGCTTAGCGAGCAAAGGCTTCGCTCAACAAGGAGGGACAATGTTGAATTGATGTTTCATATCAATTTTTCTGTCTGTTTTCCGATGTCATGGTCGATTGGTTGTTGTTTGGTGATGTTCAATATGATTATTTAACCTCTTGAGGTGATGTATGAACATATGGGAACTGGTGAGCGTTACCTATGATGATGGTGATGAATTAGTGTGCTCTGGTCCTATGGTGGGGATCGAGAGTGAGATGAACCTGAGTGTTCATGACTGGTACGACATGCATATTGAGTCTGTTGTGGACTACATTTTCATATAGGATTGCATATATTGTTCATGATGTTGATGGTTGGATGTGATTGCAAAAATGTTGTCATGATTTGGGTGTGAGAATATGTTGTTGACGGATGTGTAATGAATGTGGGCCTGTTGTGTATTATCTACTTTAGCATTTGGTACATTGTTTATATTAGTTTATTATTTCTCACCCCCTTTTCTTTGACATTGTCCACCATTGACATCTTGCAGATACTCGGGGGTAGACTTTGTTGTTGTAAGTGTAAGTTAGCTCTCAGAGTTACTTCGTTTAGTTCATCGTTATTTTAGAAGTATTGCTCTGATCCTGTAACATCGGGGTTGGGAATGTTTGATTATTTTTATTTAGTTATTTTTTTTATAATTAAGAGTCGTCTGACGTTTGAGCTTATGTTATAATGGAGACTTTTTCCACATTGTTTTAATTCAAATAAAGTATTTTAATGCGACTTAATTATTATGAATCATGCTTATTTGATGATTTCTGCTACGATGATACCCTAAGTGAATGTGAGCATGTGATGACATGTGTATTTGAATATTTTCCTTAATTGATAGGTGTTGTGGGATATGTGTTCTTTTATGATGAGTAATATCCTAAACGTGTGCATTATGATCAATGTTTGATTTATTCTATGATTTAATTGTTTCATGGTTTAGGGTGTTACATCCGTCATACTCTAATACTCCTATGGTACTAGATGACTCTTATAATCCGCCAGTATGTCATCAAGATGTTTGCAGACTCTACTTTTAGGAGTAACCATGAAGAGGGATCTCGAAATGATCTGCACATATCCAAACCGACGCATGCATAGCTCTAGTAGATACCTGCACATCATATTCGTCCCACATGACAGCCATCCGGAGTGAAATGAAATGGGGTCGAGGAGACAATGTATCAGTGAGTGTTGTATGGTTTCCAAATGATTTCATCATACTGAGTCCAATCAATATGCACATAGAATGGCCTCACAACATCATTCCTTCTCCGTGGGTAATATAGGCAAGCATTGTTGGTGTAAGCCCTAGAGGCCAATACTTTTGGTACTTGTATCGAATTATTTATTAATAATAAAAGGCTTTTTCTTTATTATGTTTGTTTAATAAAGTCCCTAGAATAGCTAGTCCGTTTAATGTATCAAGTGTGACTTAATCATGAAATCCCATTAAACATAAGGACATTATTCTTAAAGTATTTGTAGTCGAGCTTTGTTGTGTAGTGGGATAACATTAAAGCATTAAGGCTATTATATATATAGACTGATGATCACATCTCATGAATCATGGATAAGGAGTTATCAAGTCTTAAACATAAGTATGAATATTGAGAGTAATATTTATACTGGAATAACCCGCTATGAGAATACTATATAGAATATTATATTAAGTGTCATAAGTTATTCTCATGGTGATAATGGTGTATACCACCCTTTGACCTGAAACCACTATGTACCTTATATGTAGAGTCGAGTGCCTTATTGCTGATCAAACATTATCCGTAACTGGATTACCATAAAGACAATTGATGAGTGATCCACGAAGCATGCTGAGGGACATGAGTGAGCTAGATGGAATTTTCCCATCCTGCGTAATAGGATAAATGTCTACGGGCCCAATATTGAACTGGACAAGGATGACACGGTCTATGCCTTGTGTTCAATATAGACATAAGAGCAAAAGGGTAATTGTACACATAAGTATTATCACAAAAGGATTTGTCAGATCACATGACATTTTCGTGTCTTGGGTAGCAGTGATGTGTTGCTAGATACCGCTCACTGTTTATTATGTTAAATACGTGATTTAATATAATTGCCAATGTCGTGAAAACCTACAGGGTCACACACAAAAGGATGGTTTGATGAGAGATAGAGTAACTAAGGAACACCGTAAGGTATGGTGCACTTAAGTGAATTGTAGAACATCGTAAGGTACGGTGTACTTAAGTAGAATACGAAATATGGTAAGGTACCACGCGCTTAAGTGATTTTGGCATATTATAAGATATGAGCCACATACACTTAAGTGGGCTTTTTAGCTTGCAGCCCACACAAGTGGTTCTATAAATAGAACCCTTGTGCAGAAGCATTTGTGTAGTTGCAATTCCGTTTCTCTCTCTCTCTCTCTCTCTCTCTCTCTCTCTCTCACACACACACACACACACACACACACACACACACACTCAAAGCCTTCATTCGTAGCAGTTAGCATTGAGATTGAAGGAATCCATTCGTGTGGACTGAGGAGAGGCATTGTCACCATTCAACGTTCATGATCGCTCTGTAGATCTGCATCAAAGGTTTCAATCGCCACAAGAGGTGATGATTCTATCACTGATTATACCCATTCGTAAGGATCACTAAAGGAGTTTTTTTTAATTCCGCTACGTTTTGGATCGCTCTTCTCCTTCAAGCATGTGGCCAATCCTCAGTGTAATCTAGCACATGATCAAACCCGTGTATACGGTGAAAATGAGAGAGGATTCATCCTTGAAAATGAATAAGAAAAAAGTATTAGTAACACGTGTAAAAAAATCGGTTTTAATATTAATAGTGGCTATGGAAATTACCGTCATCATGGTGTAGAAGCTTACCATTTGCTTTGTCGTTCAAAGAGAACCTTCTCTTAGCTTGGAGTATACATATACCAAACAGATGGCCCCTTAGTACCACTCATGAATGGCCGATAAATGGATAAAATTCTTAAGGCATGCCACATCGACATATGTTGCACTTTTGTCCAAAAAAAATGGACATGCCAACCAAGAATAGAAGAAAACACCTCAAAGCACACTCCTTGTGGTAGGTAACCTTTAGATCACCATCACCGGCATTCTCGAAAAACTCCAAGTTGTTTTGATATAGCGTCTCCAAGTAAGAAAATTGGCATGTGCACCTCTGGTGCTCTCACACTGCATTAGGGCATCCATTGGGTTAACTTCTGAATAAATGATCATTATCTCCTAGGCTTTATCATGTGCAATCCTATAATGATCAAGTAACCTCCACCTGATGGAAATGTGTAAAAGGAAAGCAACATCATACAGGATGATCATCTTCTCGTTAATGGGGAAGTGGAAAGATGATGTTTCCTTATTCCATCTCTCAGCAAAATCCCCTCGCATGCCATGGCTAATGGACTTGTACCCAGAGCAACACAAGCCTGCAAAATCGGAGTACTAGAGGACACTCTTGAACTAATGATCCTTAGGTTGATAAAGCTTCAGAATTTTTCTATTATGGTCAATAGACTTCAAATAATCATGCTTCTGTTAAAAAAACAAAATAGTAGTCACAGAGCAAGTGTTTAAAAATATAAATAACAATCGTTAAAAAAATACCTCTCCAGCCTAGACATGTCCAGCAACATGACCTCTATAATATATAAGTAAGGAGGTCTTAGAGGGCACTCCTGTAAAAGGGTATGCAAGTGGGGAACACCATCATGTGCATTAGTAGGAGCTTCCTCTTGGTATACGTGATCAGGGGAGGCGTGCCCCTAGGATGAGGACCCTTGTGACAGGCAACTCCTAGAAGTCAATGCTTCCCCCTCATGAGGCCTAGGGATAGTTCCCTACCTAACTATGGCCTGCTCATTTTGAAGCCTAGCCCTCTCACATCGAACAAATACATGTTGGGTTTCACGGTCGAGTCTCAGTCTATCGTCGTTGTTTGCAGCCATTTCTCCTGAAATAATACGAGGAAAATATATTAGTTTGCATCCAGGACAATTTCAGATATGCATCTCTGAAAACCAGTAAAACACAAATTCGAAGATGTATTTTTGAAAAAGCTCGTTTTTGCATCAATGGAAGAAACTGATATCAGTCTTGCCCTAACGAATCCAAAATTTAATCAAATCATAGTGCATGCCTCTAACAGCTATCTATTATGAATTTGACCAGTACCTAATGCATTTATAACAAGCTATTTAACCTAATACATTAACCAAAATCAAAATAAGTTAAATGAGAAACTTACTCAAAATAGTTTTAAGGATGAATAAGTGGAGTTAGTTGGATTGAAATGCTTGAAGTAGAGGTAATGCTTATCATGTAAGAAGCTTAAAAAATGGACTGGAAGTATGTTGCTATGAGTTCTAATGTTACTTGAAATTGAGTTTGAGAGAGTTCAGATAATGACGAACGAGAAAAGGGAGGTTCTGGTGCAATATATATACATTAAACACGTTCGGAGGTGCATCTCTGAATTTCCCCTTGGATTTGAAATTAAGGGTTATTTCGAAGATGCTTATGCGATAACCCCTAAACCAAATATGAAGATGCATCTCCGAAATAAATTTTGAAAAAATGAGGAAACAGTGAATTCATAGATGCATTTATGAAAACTGGGGGCATTTTTTATTTTTCGCCAGGGATTTTGGAGAACCTATATGGGTGGGAAAAGAAATTTCCAAATAAAATGGACATAAACATTGACAAGTCCTTATCAAGCAACCCAAGAGGGTCCATAAAAGTGGGAAGAATAATGAATCCATATCATAATGATAATCCAACAGATTGATTGAAAAGTAATGAAGGGGCGTCCAACGATTTAAAGTCTGAACATGCAAGTTCTTCAATACCATTCAAAGAAACCATTATTGGAAATCTAATGGTCAACGAGGTAGATAATTTAAACTTAAGCATTAACAAAAAACATCAAGGTTCTAGATATGAAGGCTTCACGTTAGTTGATATGTCAAGATCCCAAGAGCAATAACTTTAGGCGGTCAGTTTATCCAAACTATCAAGTGATCTATTAATGGTTTCGTCAAAGTTCGGGTATAAAGAAAGAAGAAAGAGAAGAAGTTATATCCTAAAATCAAAATGGAAAGCAAAGATTAAAATATAACAAGGGGATAAAGGAAATACCAACCTGCAAAAATCAACAACATTAGGAACCAATAAGGCAACAAAGGCCACATCCACTAAAAACTTTATAAATTTAATAGAATGGAACCACTGGGTGTTGCTGCATAATGAGGTTAAAGTAATTTAGCAAGGAGTGTGGGACATTGGTCAAGATATTGAGTTGGTAAATGTAGAAGAAAAGGGTGAAGTGGTCCAATAGTTAATTTCAAATGAAAATAGAGACAAAGTGGATGGCACCATCACCATGACAAGGGGAGGTTCATACGATCATTAGGCTCAGTCTGGTATGAGGAGGATTATCAGGTGAATCATTACTTAATGAAGATTATCAGTTATAATGTTAGAGGGTTTGGCGGAGTAGCTAAAAGGAAAAAAGGATCTCAATTGATAAGGATGATAAATCTTGACTTCCTGTGTATTCAAGAAACCAAATTAACTGGCCTAGATAGAAGATTATGTGAAGTTATATGAGGAACTGATGATTTCAAATTTGCCAACAAGGCATCTGAAGGAAGGTCAGGCGATCTACTATCAATTTGGAACCAGAAAAAAAATCAATTTGCAAGCTAAAACGAGAGGCAAGCATTTCCTTTATCTAGAAGGTTTGTGGGACCATGAATAAACTCCAGTCTCTATAGTAAATGTGCATGCTCCATGTGATTCTGTGTGAAAACCTTGACTTTGGACTAGTTTATACAAACTAGTGCTTTCAAGATAGGGGTTGAAATGGTGTATAGTTAGGGATTTTAACTCTATCATAATGGAAAATAAAGGGAAAGGCCATGGAGTTTTCACACAAAGATAATAAATGGTTGAGTTTGACTCCTTTATCATAGATTTAGAACTGATAGATCTTCCACTAATAGAGGAGGGCTCACTTGGTCAAACCTTGAAGTTTCTTCAATGATCCGCATTAACAGATTCCTATTATCATAAGGATGATGCTTCCAATGGTTGGCTTGCTCACAATGGGGCCTTCATAGGGGTCTCTCTGGCCATTGTCCTATTTTGTTGAGAGATGAGATTGCAAATTAGGGTCCAAATCTGTTTAGAATTCTCAAATGTTGGAACAAGATGGAAGGATATCATAAGTTCATTGAAGAAAAATGGAAAAGCTTCAATATTCAAGATTGGGGCGGTTTTGTTCTCAAAGAAAAATTAAAACTGATCAAGCACCACCTAAAGGAATGGCATAAGGAGCATACTTCAAATCTGGTAGGAAGAATTGAAGATTTAAAAAAGGAACTTAACAAGCTAGAGAGGTCGGGAGAAGCCAGATCACTCTCAGAACCTGAAGTCACCCGTAAAATAGTGGCTATTGCGTAATTGTTTTAATATTTCCAAATTAGATAGTAGCATCTCATATCAAAAATCACGGCATAAATGGTTAAAGGAAATGGATGCTAACTCAAAATTCTTTCATCAGTGCATACTGTGTAATATCATAAACCCTAACATACGATTTTAAAACATAATGCGGAAATAACACTCAAAAAGTGTGTCACATTTTCACAACATAACATCTTTCTCAAAATATAATCAATGTGGAAATAAATAATTAAAAACGTATTCAATTGTATCATGAAATAGTACTCAACTTTATTAAAATTATAAGTTAAATAAACTCAACAGTTGGCGCAAAACATCATCAAATAATAAACAAAGAAGGCCAACTACACCATCCTCCAACATGAGCAACATCTAATTCTCATTGGTATCTACCTTAATATCTGCCCCATAGACGTAATAAATAACACATGAAACAAACAGGGGGTGAGAATACATTCACATATGTTAATGGTGCAAAAAAACAGTAAGGATGGAACAGTTAGGAAAACTAATCAATTACTCAATACATTCACCACAACAATTATTCACAAATTCAATTTATATATGCAATGTACTCATCTCCTCTACTCCAATGCATGTGGTACCATCTTACAACACGGGATATTATAGTTATGTTAATGAGGGATCCTCAACATTGGACCGAAGTCCTACAACACTGGACCGAATTCCTACAACACTGGACCATATTCCAAATATAATCTCCGATATACATGATGCATGATGCTACAAAAAATGCAAACAATCTCCATCCGAACCTCTTATTCCCATTATCAATTATCAATCACAACACTAGACTGAAGTCCTTTAACACTAGACCGAAGTCCTACAACAATGGATCGGAGTCCTACAACACTGATTCCTCTCTGAACCTAAAACTCAGCATAACTGAACACTTTTCCTCAAAACTCAGCATAATAATCAAAATATATTAGTTTCTCATCAATACTCATCAACAACATCAAAATCGCATCGAAATCATGTTTCCTGCTAATCATACCTCAGATTCGAATAATTATTTAAAATATCAAACAAAATTAAAATCAAGCAAATGAGTATGTTATGGAAAGCTTATAATGTATATCTTAATAATATAATTTATATTTTTGGACTTAATACTCCAATCTGTTCAGTTTAATCAAACGACATGAACAGGTACTGGCATCGGGCAAAAAAATTTGTCTGACTTCAAAATAGCATAAAATTTTATATACCAATGATAAATTTATGAAACTCACGATTCTAAAATATATCTGAACTCTCTTTATAATGCAACTGGCAGCGTCCCAAACTGTCTTACGAAACTCAAGTTATGTGTGACACATGATGACCAACATAAGACTGGATTTTACAACGGCTCTGGAATAAAAACCAATAAACTTCTACTGTTGTTGCGCTCTTAGACTCAATTTTCCCACTTCAAAAGAAATATCATTGCATTAAATTTATAGCGCATGTGACAAAACCTCAAACAGACTGACGAAACTCAAGTTAAGCCTGAAATAAGACTATCAATCCCCTCCTATGTCTACCTGTGTTTTTCTCCCTATTGAAAAGATTCGAAACTCCCCTATTTCGCTTATTTGATTTCTAACTGCCCTAAAAAACACACAGATAAGAAGCACCATTGATAGGACACAAAAATTAGGATTATCAACAACATATTTAATTTTCGACTACTATTATATTCACCATATTGAACAAATCTACAACTCATAGGCAACCTCCATAAGAAATAGGGTCAACTATTACAAATTTATATTTTTGCGTTAGGGCGTCACCATATTTCATCTATCAACACCAAGGCATCAACATGTTTATCAAATCACAATCAACAAATCAAACATAATTATCCAAATTTCACTTTTTTTCCTTATGGCACAACCATCGATACTCAACAATAACAATAACATATCACATACATCATAATCAAAAGGAAAATATTATCATTAATTCTCCTCAAAGGCTTTGCCCAAACCTTTTTGGCCACAAACATCAAATATAAAGATAAATGAAGGAAGAAGGTATGAGGGTAATGTAGCGGTGTATTCGTCACCATCGGAAATATTAACTAGATCTGAGGTAAATCATACAAAGTCGAGTCGCCACCGCACTTCTATTTATCCAAAGGAAAGGTTAGAAAGCGAACAAAAACCTAAAAGTTTTACAAACAAAACTAGTAAAAGAAGGGTCAGAGATCTGGGTAAGGGGGTTGGTTATGTCATGGGAAGGTGTTAGGCACCCACAACATCCTAGGTACTCCTAGGGAGCCCTTTTCACAACTTGTTGCAAAGGTTATTGTTTATGAAATTATTTATGTGCAAACATGATTGAAGAGATGAGAGAAGAATATACAAGTTATTTACATTTTGTGTTTGGATGGATGAACCCATTGCCTACGTAGCATCTTAAAAAAGATAGGATCAAAACCTCGTAGTTCGGCTAAAAGATTTCTAAAAAGTGAGTGGATTGATTGGTCCAAAAGCCTTAAGGTCTTTCATTATCAAAGGGAGAAAACTCGACCTGAACCAACAATCCACCATGTGAGAATAGCTTCGACATACTAGAGGGGTTAACCCTGTTATCAGCATAGAAGACTTACGATTCGATCACTAAGGATGCGGTGAGATTTACATCAACCACTAAGATAATTCAGATCTATAGCTAATGCATGAAAATTTGATTAAGAAGTGGACAAGGGCCACAAAAGCAATTGAGTGGGTTGAATTAACCAATTAGAAGTATTTCACAAAATGAAGTCAAAGTATGAATTAAAGTTCAATTACAATGAGTATTAGTGAAAATGAAGTTTGAAAATCAAAGGCATAAGGCCTAGGTTTCTAGTTTTGAAAACAACTCAGATGTTTGCACAAAAGTTTTCTGGTTTGGGTTAAGGATGGAAAAGTTCAAAGTTAAGCATGCAAAAGGTGAGGGTTAAGGGACAAAGCCACAAACAGGGTTGCTTTCTCAAGATCATAGAAATGATCCAAGTAAGTTCCTTTGGAATAGTCAAGCAAAAAGGAAATAAAGCATGTATCAGAGATAACAACAGCAAGGGGAAACAAGATGCCAATAGATGGTCTTACACTCGACTCCAAGGAAATAGAATGCCAATCAATAGTCTTACATCCAACTCCTAACAACACAAAGGAAACAAATGCCAATAGCTGGACTTAAATTGACTCCTCAAAAGGACAAGGTAACTGTCACAAAGTATGAGCAATGATCATGGTAATGATATACAAGTAATGCTCAAAATGAAAACAAATGCACAGAGGCACACACAAAAACATCAATGCACAGATGAACAAACAATCACACGCTATACACAAACAAGAGGCTTCACACAAAGGGTGGGCTTTAGTCAAGGGGTCATATCAACCTCGACAAACAAGCCAGCTGTATAGGTGTAAACAGAAGCTCTTAACCACTAACATTGAGAGTTAGGGTGAAGCTGATGAAATGGGAAATGAGGATTAGACCTCATGCTCTTAACCCTGGCCTGGGTGAGCTTATGATAAAGAAGGTGTGGGGATCCAGAATGAGGGACCCTATTCCACCTGACTGACTCTATACAAGATCTTGGGTGTTTATTCAAAAGCATCAGCACGTAGTGCGAGCATAATGAAAGACTCAACTGAATAGCAGGGGATTGATTGCAAATCCCTTCTATCTGCCAATTTCCTCTTCACTTAGGAGGTCTTAACATGTAACCATGCCTCATTTAGAGGTCTTTAGCACAAAATTAAACAATCAAGAACATGGCCTCTTAAGGAGGGCTTCAGACAGGTGCCTGCCAAAAGGATGGCAGGACTTCCAGACTACATGGAGAAAAGAATGGTTACCTAGGTGGTATACCAACCACAAACCAAAGCAAAGCTCAAGCAAGAGCTAAAAGCGACTAAAGTACCTGTACAAAAGGCTAGTCAATTAGTACCTTAGACAAACAAACAGAAACAGACAAAACCAATCAACAGTGTTACACAAAGCAAGGCACAAAGTGCAAGCAACTCAAATTGTTTCATCATATCAAATGACCTACAAAACGGCAAGGGTTAGTGATCAAAGCAATTGGCATCTCAAGTAATGAGGCCAAACCAATCATTATTGCTAAACACCTGAAACATCAAACACAATTGGTGAGAACAAACCACTAGTACAAAGACTAGGGTCAAAGGCAAGTCGAATAGTCAAAACAGCAATTGATCTCTTGCATAATGCACATTTAAACCATCAAGAAGATGTCCTAAAAAGGACCAAGTTCAACTCATGAAGGAAAGACATCAAATGATTCAAGTCATGTAGAGGCAAACAAAAGGCACACAATTGGATATTCACATGAGAAAAATCAAAACAAAACAGAAAAGAATCAAATGATCATGAAAATATTTATGCATATTTGACATGTTATGAACAAGCATCATACCAGAAATCAAGTCCAAAGGAGTTTAATTGATGCATGAATAAAATTGCACAAAAGCATGGTTCAAAATGTTACACCAAATGTCACAACATATGATCATGTACACAAAACAGTGACAACAAATGGTAAAAATGCCAAACTAATTCTCAAAAATAAAGCAACATGTTAGGATCAAGCATGTTAAATTTCAAGGCAATTGGAGAACCAATGAGCATTTCACAATCAATTGAATGAAGCATGGTAATTTTGCATACATGTTCAAACATACAATCTCAATTAAAAATCCAGAACCAATCAAATCACACAAATGACATCTAAAAATAAAAGACATCAATACAATTAAGTGAAAAAAAATTGGAAGTAATTTGGATTGATATGCTATTTTTTATGATTTTTGCAATTTGAAGAAAATAAAATGAATTAATGTTGCAAATCATATGGAAAATGATATTGGAAAGAAAATTGGAAACAACATCATGAAGGAATCGAACCAAGGCCTATGAGGTCACTACCAGCGCGCTCAGGAAAATTAAAACAAATATGCAAGGCCACAGTATCGAACTTAGGACATGGAGGTTAAAGCATGCTAGCATCAAACGCAGCTTTTGGTAAATTGGAAATCAAGAGTGAAAAATAAAAGAAGCCTGGCACGGATTCGAACCGAGGATAGCGCGGTTAATAGCGCTCAAACAGTAGAACCCTAGCGCTGAACCAGATGACCGGAACAGTGTTTCCGGTCATCTTCTCCGATCATTCGCCGGCAACAGCAATGAAGAACTTCATAATTTTTTTCAGAATTTGGCATGGTATACATCTATCGAACCGTCTCGATACCAGGAGCACGAATCTAACATTTATTAAGCCTAATTTTCACTAACAAGCACGGATCGATCCAAAACATAATGCACAACAAAATTTCAACTCAACATATCTCATCCAATACTTCACCAAATCAAATTCTATTTACATCAGCATCATCAGTGAGAAAAACTCTACATGTTCATGGTAATAAAATAGCAAATAGTGAGATTCGATTCCCAACCTTCTTGAAGAACAGTGAGTTGATTTCGTGGATTCAAACTCCAAAAGTGTCCAGATCTTCTCCTCAACTTGTGTATTGAAGCTTGATGTGAAAGACAACAGCTGAAACCACCTCAATCGAGCTCAATCTTCAAGATCCATCTCCATCTTCAAGCTTTGAGTATGCATGATTTTGGCACGAATTGGACAAAGTGATGGTTGATTCTTGCTCCAAACTATACCAGGATCATGAATCTACCAAGAAAATTGGTGTTTATGTGAAGAATTTTCTATTTTGAATTGAGAGAAAATTTGGAGGGAAGTGAAATTTCTAGATCTAGAATGTGAAAACCCCGAAAATTCTGTTATGGTTTAGGCTTTATACCACCTCCTAATCACTCTGAAAATTTGATTAAGCTTGTGTTAATTGAAATTAGGAGAAAATGATGTGCATGACCAAATATGGAAAAGTGTGTGGTGCATGGAGATTTTGCACGTGAACAGTGCACATGCATGACCAAAACTTACTCAAAATTATTCAATAAACACAATGGCAATGGTATTTTTCATGTATGATCAATAGAATTCAAATTCTCCATTTTCCCTCCAAAATGGACATGCATGGGCAAATGATCATATGAGTTAATTTCATACAATGCAATGTTTGATTTGGAAAATATTAGTCATGATAAGCATATTGCAAAAAGAGTGGTTCAATTTGGAGTTTTGGATCAAAAGTGATGGCATGTTGAACTTCTATGCACCCTTGGCAATCATTTGATCATAATTCTTCAACCATTCATCAGATGCTCATGATCTTGGACTTTTTGGAAATGGGAGAGAAAGATATTCAACTTTCATGTTCAACAAAAATTCATTTGGAGCTTCTTTGATGTTGATAAGTCAAGTTGAAATTGGACTGAAAACTTTCCATTTTTGGAAACTTGAAATTATAGGTCACTTTCCATTTTGGGAAACTTTTGATATGACCTCAAAATCTTCAAGATAGATGTATGATATGATGAATAGGCCTTGTTTGAACATGAATGAGGATGTTAAGATCAATTCCCCAACCTCAAAGCCTTCACTTGACTGTATAGTTGACTGTATGGTCCTCAGATGACCTGAAAATGGCTGATGAATTTGGGCCTTTGCCACTTGGGGAATTTGCTTCAAAAATGAACCTTAGCTCATATAGGCTCAATATAATGTCATATGTGTAGCACCTCAAATTTGCACCTATCATTGTACATACCATTTCATATTAGGTCATAGCATATCATGGTCCATTGCATAGCATTGGCATAGTCCTCAGTTGCCTCAAGAGCAAGCAAGCAAGAATTAGGTCAAACTGATCAGGAGATCAGTCAACCAATCAAGCAAGGGTGTTTCTCAAGGAATCAAAGCCCTAGGGTTTATCCAACAAGTTCACATGACTTGGAGGTCCATTTGAAGTGTTCAAGTCAAGGGTTGAAGGCTCAAAGGTCATCAGTCAATGCATAGCCAGGCAGAAACCCTATACAGTCAACAGTCAGTCAAAGCAGTGGATGGTGGCCATTCCTGTGGAATTTGGGCACCATGATCAATAATCAAGAGTTCACACAACTTGGGTCATCATGTGAAGTCAAAGTCTCAAGGAATTAGGGTTTGGAATTCCTCAGAAGTGCACAGTCAAGTCCAAAACCCTAGAAAAGTCAAAGTTGGTCAACTGTGTTTGATTCTATGGTTTTGATGGATGGAAATGGTTTGAGAGAGCTTATTCATGTCCCAATAGACCTCATGTGTCATGGCAATCAACCTCATTGAAGAATTTGAAGCCAATCAGAAAATTTCCAAAAATAGAAAGTGGACCTGTAATTTCAACTGCCAAAAATGGAAACTTCTTGATCCTCAACTTGCATCATGATACAAGCTTCAAATGAATTTTTGCCCAACATGAAAGTTGAAGATCTTGTTCTCCCATTTTCAAAAAGTCCAAGAACTCTCAAATCCCATGTATGGTTGTCAAGATATGATCAAATCATTTTCACAAAATCTTGAACTTCAAATGAGCATATCTCTCAAACCATAAGGCCAAATTTGGTGGGGTTTTTTCCTACAAACCACATTTTTCATCCTCTTTCCAAAAATATAAATTTCACCCTCCAAAACCTTGCCAATCAAAATGGCATTTTTTGACTTTTTCCATTAAAAATCAAAGTTTGACCAAACTTTGACTTTTTGATTCATTGACTTTTTACACAATTGGCCAATTGGGATTCACTTTATATGGTATTTGAAACTTGCTCCAAGCATAATTTCATGTTCATTTCATCATCATGCCACCATTTTAGACCAAAGTGCAAAATGTGCAAATATGGCAAATTGGTTCAAATAAGTAAATTTGGTTAGCAATTCATGAACCAATGTAAAACAGCATTTGTTTAAGTCATTTGCAGCTGGTTTCAAGGCCCAATTCGTGGCAGCATACCCCTCCATTTCCACTTATGCACAAACTTGGCAAAATGCATTTTGGTTCATTGAGTAAAAACAAGTTAACCATTCATTGTGCAGTCTTAAAACAGCATAAACAATTGTTATTTGCAGCCTTGCCAAAGCCCAATTCGTGTACCATTTGCACCCTCCATGTTCATTTGGTTCACATTTAGCAAATGACAATTTGGTTTCATCTAACTAAGCAAGGTTAGCACATGATTAAAGGAGTAAAAACAGTCACATATAAACTCATTTTTCTGCTGAATTAAACCCTAGAAACACAAGCAGCCACGACCAGATTTCCTCACTCTCTCATTCTTGCAACTTGGCTCGAGTTGAATTTCTGCCCAAAAGTTCCACAAAACCTCAATCACCCTTGGTTCCTTCATGCTCTAAACAACATTTTGAGCTCATTTTCACCATCAAATCACAGCTGGAACCTTCTCTTCTCACTCTGTTTTTACCAAGCTCCAACAATGGCCAAGCACGATTTGAACATGTTCATGCATAGCTGAGCAAAAGGCATCAAGCATTCATCATTATACATCATTGTGAGCATCTGTTTCAGCACAACAGCACCAAACATCACTGCATCTTGAATTGCTTCAAAACCAAGTAAATTTTCGAATACCTTCTTTCTCCATGCTATGCTATGTTTATGAAAGGTCTTTCCATGCTTGTTCCATTGCAATTTGAATCGTGCTAAATGGTGAACTATGTTGTGATAAATCTCGATTTTCATTTTTGTGTACAAATGTATTTTCCCTCGATTTGGTTTGGTCATGTTGAATTGGAGAAAATGGATGTTATATTATGCTTGTATTTGTGTTGCTGAAGCTTTTGGTATGCTTATTATCGTTTTCTGGAGAAATTGTTCATGGTTGATTTTGATGAAGGTGGTGATACCCTGTTTGTTCATGCCTCTAAATCTGCCCAGAATTCCCATGTTTATGTGTGTTTTGTTGTTGATTAATGTTGCATGATGATGTTGTTACATGGCCATGCTGTATGCTTGTTGCTGTTGAATTTTATGTTGGATGATTGCACGATGATGATGTTCACGATGCCCAGCTGCATAAACCCTTGTGATAAACCCTAGTTGCCCAGGAATCTCGAATGCCATTGGCTGATGTTGGTATTGTTACGGTTCCATTGAGGGAGAGCCAATCAGGTTATTTCGTTTGGCCGTGTGAAACGCGGGCGTTTTGATTAGTAATGCCCTGAATTTCAAAAATGCCACGCTGACCTTTGTGTTGACCATTTATGCCATGCAATTTGTTCATTTTTGTTTCAAATATCACTCAACTTCAACAATTCATTTCTTCCTCAATTCAAGTCCAAAAATCATGAGATTTTTTCCATCATGTTCACAAGAGTGTCTAGTATTTGATTTTGATTTTTAATTAATTTTTCAATGGCTGGATTTTAATTGATAATTGATCTCTTGACATGTATGCAAATTGGCACCCTTGGCCATTTCTTTTGTGAAATAATGATGATGCATCCTTTGGTCTTGAAAATTTTTGTGGAGAAACTAGACACATTCACCTTCATTTTGATATAAAGTTTGTGCATTTATCATATGTGGTGTGTGAGATTTGAATTTTTGAAGTTAGGTGTTACATTTGGTGTCACAACATGAATGTGCATTTTCCCAATTTTGATTGACATGTTTTCTTACATCCAAATGACCCCAAATTTTGCATGATCCCTCCCTTACATGTCTAGTTCATGTGTGATTTTTCCTGGAATTAATTGTGCTGTTTTCCATTTATTTGAGAATTTTCTTCCCTGCCTAGTCAAATGTTGACTTTTTGTGATACATGTTGCCAAATCCTTTGTGAAATTCTCATATCTTATTGTATGATCATGAAATTTCATATGTGATAACTAGACATCTTGAGCTTTGCATTGGTGTTAATCTCATTCATTTCTCATCTGTTTTCAATTTGATATGATTTTTTGAAGTTGACCCATGTTTGTTGACTTTCATTGTGCTTACTTGAAATTGTGTTGACTTCATGATTTTAATTGACTGCCTTCCTCTCATCCAAATGCCATGAAATTTGACATGCTTGCCATGCTAGATGTTAGGATTGAATGTGATTTATTTGATGATTTTTGAGATTGTTTGGGTTGACTTTTGATGCAAGTCATTCTGTTGACTTTTTTGTGCTTTCATTTGCCTTACTTTGACTTCAAATGTTCATGAAATGATAATAATGCATGATTTGAATGTGGGCCCAATTGTGATTGCTTACTAAATGTTTGACCTTGACTTTGGTTGACTTTTCTTTGCTGTTTTGACTTTTTCTTTCATCCTTGACCCTAGGCTAGTCCTAGTGGTCTTTTGAGCTTACAATTGAGTTCCTGTTTCAGGTTAAGCACCAATGCCTCAAAGATCATTCAAACTTGTTTGAATTTGATTTGTTTATAATATGCTAACCTTTGTTTTGTAGGTTTGACTCATGTATTTGAGTCTTATGCCTTGCACAGTTGACCATCTGTGTTGACTGTTTACCAATTCCTTTTGATTTAAACTTTTGAACTGTTTGCTGATTGTTTTGACTTTTTCAGGTACTTTAGTTGCTTAAGTTCTCTGAACTTGCTTTGCTTTGCTTTTTAGCAACTTGCTTGAGGTATAATCTCTTTTTCTTCATGTAGTCTGGAGACCCGGTCTGTTATTTGACCGGGCAAACTGTCTGAAGTCCTCCTTAAGAGGCCATGCTTGTGTGTGTTTAAAATTGTCCCAAGCAGGAAAAGTCCTTCAAGTAAGGCAATTGGTGGAAGGTAGGGATATGCAATCTATCCCCCACTACTCTTGTTGTGTCATCCCTCTGCTCACACTGCTGTGTGTTGATGCATTGGGATACAAACCCAAGATCTTGTACAAAGTGTACAGTGTCAGAGTCTTCGAGTATAGAAGGGTTCCCACTTTCTGGACCCATGCTCATTTGTCTATTAGCTCTCCCTGGCCAGGGATAAGAGTTGTGAGGTCTCATCCTCACTTCATCCTTTCATCTGCTTCACCTTAGCCTCTCAATGGCAAGGTTAAGAGCACACTCACCCCATTCCAGAGGTTTGTTTGTTGAGGTTGATATGACCCCTCGACTAAAACCTAACCCTTGTGTGAGCCTCTTGTGTGTATATAGTGTGTGCTATCTGTGGTTGTGATTGCTTTGCTTCTTAGGCTAGCTTAGACTTGCTTCCTGTGCAAGTTAGGTTTAGTTTAGGCTAATCCGTGCTTGTTTTCGCCCTCGTTGCGATCCTTTCTCTCGCCCTCGTTGCGATCGAGCCTTTTCCTTTCTCTCGCCCTCGTTGCGATCGAGTCCTTTTTCCCTCCGTAGCCGAACTACGGCAACTCTGATTCTCACGTTCAGGTGAGATACGTAGGCACGAGACGCGATGTCTTGCCGAGTTTGACTAACCACTAACATCTAATGCTTTTCTCTCACCCCTGTTGTGATTGAGATATCCCCTTTCTCTTGCCCTAGTTGCAATCGAGACCCTTGCTTCCTGTGCAAGCTGTGTCTAGGATAGGTTGGCCCGCGTGCCATTTAGCTAGAAACCTTAACTTAGGGTTGACTTTGCATGACAACATCTAGGCTCGAGTCGTAGTCTCCCTAGAGTTGTGTCTCCCTCTGTTATCTGGTTAGGCTAGTCCTTTGTCCCTGCGTAGGGGAACTACATCACCCTGATCTTCACACCAGATGAAGTATGTAGGCAGGAGATTGAGCTGATCTCTCCGGGCGCCTTTTCTTTTCTTTTGTGTTTGTTTGACAGTTATAGGCTGAGTCCCCGACTCCCTATTAACCTGTTGTGTTGTAGTGTGCTTGGAAGCCGATGTAAGTCCATCGAGTGGCATTTGGGTTCCAGTGTGCGTGTGTTTAGGTTCGGATGCTGATGTAAGTCCAGCAATTGGCAGTCGGGCTCCACGTTTGCCTGTGTCCTGTTTGTTTGTGTGCGTGTTAGCCGAGCTACGAATGCTCTGATTCTTCTCTCGTCCGAGAAGATACGTATGCATAGGATGCGACATCCTAGCGAGCATGTTTTGTCTCCCCAGTCCGAACTACTTCGACTCTGATGTCTATGCCTGATAGACTAAGTAGGCCCAGGATGCGATATCCTGCCGAGTCAGTTTCAGTCAGTCTCTTTTGTCTCTTTCAGCCAGTGTGTGTGTGTTTGAGCAGTGTTTAGCAACCATTTTTCCTTCCTTTTGTGCGTGGATCCCGTAGAGTACTACGGATGCGTAGGGTGCCTAACACCTTCCCTTCGCATAACCGACTCCCGAACCCATTCTCTTTGGTCGCGAGACCATGTTCTTTCCTAGGTTTACTTCGAGCGTTTCCTTTCCCTCTTTTGGGATAAATAACGCACGGTGGCGGCTCTGTTGTTTCTTTCTTTTCCCGCCGGTTTTTCGCGTGATGCGACAGCTGGCGACTCTGCTGGGGATGCGAAGAAGTTGACCTATGCTGGTCCATCTTCCCTGAGCGAGTCTCTCCTAGCGCTCTCTAGGATTAGGGTTTTGGTTGCTTTGTGCTGTTATTTATTGCATTCATGTGTATATATTTGCATTTACTGTTTGCATTTATTGTTTGTATCTATGTTTGCATTCATATTCATTATTCATTCTGCCTGACTGGTTGTCTGTTTTTCTTTGTGGGGTGGGAGTCAGTTGAGATGAGTTCTATACCCGAACTCGAGTGCACTCTAGGATAGGAGAATGGCATAGTCTTGTTGACTGGTGTGGAGTATTCCTTAGCCAGTTGACTTGCGAGTCCATTCACTTGGTGGAGGTCATGTTGAACTAATAATGTCACACAAGTTATTTGTGGTTAGGCATTATTCTTTCAATCATGTACCGCAGAAGCCAAGGACCTTAGTTTACCAAACCCATCTTGGCCTATTTTTAGGACCGTAGTGCGGAGGTCGTTCAGATGTCAGTTCTGACACGATTGTCACGCGATACTACACTCATAAGAGTTTCTCTTGAGAATATTCTTGGAATACGAGTATTCGTTCCTCCGATAATATTCGAAAGATGGAACGATGATTATGGGAACCTCTGATAGAACATGTCTGGCAGGTTTAAACCCTAGTACACTCCCTTTGGGCGGTTCTTAACCGAGACTCCATGCTCGTGACTCTCAACAAACCCTTGATTCGTGGTTGAGTCGTTCAAACATTGTTAATATCAATGGATCCCGGATCAGGGGTAAAACCTAAAATCCACCAAAGCGGCTGGTTGATATTAAGAATGTTAGAGCCGGTTCATGTACCGTTAATATCAATGGAACTTGGGTGTCGATAAGGTGAAAACCTAAATCCACCAAAATGGATGATTGATATTAGGGATACAATGAGCTTTCCCACGACCTTTGTTTGGCGTGCTTTGCGTGATCCTTGAGTGTGTTTGTTGCATTCATGCATTCATACATTCATCTGCATCCATATCATCAGAAAAAAGAAAATTTTCAAGGAACTCAAAGGAGTTTATCTGCAAAAATTTTCAAAACATGAAAAAACCGGGAAAATTTTTTCACCTGATATATCTGATGAGATATTCTCATATATGATCAAAATGCTAAATATTTCAAAGTTTGCAAATAAAACCCTCGAGTTCCTTTGAAATAAAAACAAGCATATGCATAAACACTTCATGCATCATTTGCATCAGCAGGTTTTGTTCCGGTCTCCCGTCCTGTGGTCTGACCCTGCGATCTTCATTTATTTTGAAGACGCACTTTGCCGGTACTATACCAGAGCCATCTCTGCCGGATTGATGGATCATCCTGAGTAAGAGAATTGTGAGCTCAGAGAGATATTTTGCCAGACTTTGTACTGTTGATGGATTTATTCCTGGTTAACCGATCCTGGGCTGGCATTGGCTACTGTTCTGGGGCATGCAATGAGCAAGGTCTGTTCAAGAGTGGAGGATTCATCCATGACGATCAACCTGAAGAAGAGGATGCTGCTATCTTGGAAGAGGACGCAGAGGACTTGAACAATTTCATCATTCCTGGTGGTGTCTGCCACAATTGGGTCACTGTGGGCTTTCCTACAGTTGTTCATAAGTCTTTGTAACAATCACTTTGTTTAAAAACCCTTCTCCCATGCCAAAAGGAGAAGTGATGACATTGTTGGCAGCATTTTGTGCAATGATATTTATTTTCAAATAAATTCATGTTAAACATTTGTTTTTCCATTTGTTTTCCCTTTTCACTTTTGCATGAAATTGGTGATCACAAAAAACATTAAAAAACAAGAATAAAAGCAATCTTTTCATCTGCATAACGATTGTCTTGTTTGATTCTCAAAAAGCTTTTCATCTCTAAATCTTTATGCAGGTTGTTTCTCAAACCCATTGAACATAATGATCGGACGTCATCTCCCAATTTTGAATTCCCTGTATTCGAAGCGGACGAAGATGATGTTGAAGGGATTCCTGACGAGATTTCCCGACTTCTTGAGCAAGAAAAGAAGATCACTCAGCTGCATCTCGAGAATCAGCAGAACAGCCAACTGGGGCATTAATCAAAAAAACAAAAAAAAGAAAAAATCAATCAAAAAAAAAAAAAAAACAAAGAAAGAGAGGGTGCAAAATCAAAGAAATCAAAGAGATCAAAAGAAAGCAAACTCAAAAGCAAAATCAAAAGAAAAAAGAAACAAAAGAAAAATAGCACCCTCAAAGTCCCAAGTTGACTGATGCTGAATTCGATCGAAAGGAAGAGATCAACTGCCATGTGTCATGGTCAGTCATATCAGCAGAGAGTAAAAAAGCATTCGACAAGAGGATCAAGCCTCGTGTGTTCCGAGGGACCTTGTGCTCAAGAAAGTCTTGCCTTTCGTGCCCGATTCCAGGGGCAAGTGAACTCCAAGCTATGAACGTGCATATGTTGTCAAAAGAGCCTCTTCAGGCAGTGTTCGACACTCACAACCATGGATGGAGAAGTTCACTCGTCCTGTGAATTCCGATGCAGTCAAGAAATACTTCGCCTACAAAAAACAAAAAAAGCAAAAGCTCGCTAAGTCGAACACCCCAAAGGGCGACTTAGGCAAAAAGGAGCGTCTCGGTGGATTGAAAACCCGAAAGGGCAATCCAGGCAAAAGTTAGAGACATTGAAAAAAGAATTTGCATCCCGCTAGATTGATCACCTCACACTGGGGCAATCTAGGCAAAAATTAGGGATTTGGCAAGTAACTGCATCTTGACAAGACTGTGCTCTATATCTGTCATCCGTCAGGAATTCTCGATTCGTCATCGACTGAAGCTCTGAATACATCGAAAATTCAGAATGGTAGAGGAAAGGTCATTATGTTCAATGTAGCCCTCTCCAATATATATCACCGATTTCAAACTTGTACAGATCTATGGAGTCTCGCCCTTTGCAGACTACCATCCCATCACATTAATTTGAGCTTTTATCCATTTATTTGCACTCCTATTTGTTTCGACTCAACAAATGTTTTGCATGTTTTAATTGATAAAGTATCATTGTTTTCAAAATAAACAAATTTCTCACAAAAATTGTTCTTAAACAAAGTGAACGTTCACAATGATGGAAGAATACTTAGGAGACCCACAGTGCTCTCCCGGGGGTGGTATGATTACCAACAGGTAAGACAATTGTTCGTATCTCGAGCATGACTGTATCTTTGTCCTGCAGAACCTCGTATGGTCTCTCCTCAGTGAATTTGCCCGACGCAGTGTTGTTTGAAGTTGTTCATTTTCATGTTCTCGGCAGTACAGATTCTTCCTCCAAATCCCTGTTAGCACCTATTGTGGGGCATCCCCAGTAGAGTGCTGTTTGAGCCCTATCGTGGGGCATTCCCAGCAAGTTTGCTGTTTCGGACATTATTGTGGGGCAGTTCCCCTAGCAGAGTGTTTACGGAAGACTTCAATTTTCGCCTCTCCAGCAGAGCAGTCTTCATCTCCCCCCATCATGGTTGTTTTTCTTTGAAGATTCAGTATTTGGTAGATCAACATCCCAGTACTATGTCATGCCCTCAGATGGATCCCCCAGCGGAGTTGTTGGCATGAGGAGCTTTATCAATGCTTTTGTATCCTCATCAGAGATCTGGTTGCTTCTTGGTATCCCTGATTTCCAGCACAAGTTGTTGTGGCGCATACGCCTGTATGTTGAACTCTGTTCTCCGGTTGTGACTGACGATCCCTCCGGAAGCCTCCGGTGGTCTTTCTCCCCTGCAGGATGATGAGTGTTCCCTGATATCCCAGTCCCCAGTGGATTTTTCTTTGCTCTCTGATGGCTTTGGCTTTCCCTCCGGAAGAGTGGTGTCGGATGGTTGATTCCTGGACCCGCGTGTTGAGCATGTCTTTTTGTCAGCATTCATCATACATTTTAGGTAGAATGCATACATGCATAATCATAGCATTTGGATACTCGTGTTGCAGCTGTCGCCGGGTATCTGTTGATTCTTACCTCCTGCTATTTGTTGATACAAGATCTCTCTAGTAGATTTTCCTTAAGCAGATATGGGTGTGTCTGATCTCTCCATGTAGAGTCTACCCCTTAAGCAGAAAGTGTCTATCCTTTCCTGCCATTTCCCCACTGAGATACATCCTCGTGGATGACGGTTGCTTCCGTTCCCTCCCTACACGGGATGGGTTGTCCCTATTGAGTTCTTTCCTCATTAGGATGAGTCTTGTTTCAGTCTGCCTTTTCGGATCGATCCTGAATTGGCTTCCTATTGGCTGTCTCTTGTGCTTCCCTGGGGCATAAATGAATAGTCGCCCACTAACCGACACTCATTCATCTTATCCTCAGCGGATTTTGTTGGCCTCTACCTACAAACCGGTAGTTGTAAGTCCTATCTTTGTGGTTTTCTACCCGCTAGCTGGTAGTTGTAAAATCCCACGTTCTCCCCTTGGTGGAATTAACCCTTTGTGCTCATCCCGATGATGACTGGTTACTTTTCCATTGGCCTCTACCTACAAACCGGTAGTTGTAAGTCCTATCTTTGTGGTTTTCTACCCACTAGCTGGTAGTTGTAAAATCCCACGTTCTCCCCTTGTTGGAGTTAACCCTTTGTGCTCATCCCGATGATGACTGGTTACTTTTCTGTGGTTTTCTGCCTACAAACCGGTAGATGTAATCCCCTTTTTGTGGTATTAATGGTCTTGTCCCCTTTGGATACTTGCCTTGATCAAGCAGTATTGTCCCCATCGGGTCTTCACCTTCTTTTTTGGATACTTGCTCCGAGTAAGCAACTTTATCCTCTTTGGATTGGTCATCTTTGCATACCTAGTCCTGGTACCGATGCCTTTCTTTTCGGTCGATTATTCATCTAACAACCTACAACCCGGTTATGGATAATCTTCCATGCGAGTTTATTATCTACGTTTTGACGGCAATAGATAATATGTCTCATGCGCTCTTGGGTCGAAGTCGTACTCCCCAGCCGAGTAAGATTCGTTTTCCTTGTGGAATCGAATGTCCATCCTTTAACAAGACCGCTTTTCTAAGCCCTCTTCAGGATGTTGAGTGTTTTGGAACACAAACCAATTCCCGCTTTGGTCGGTCACCCATTTCATACCTACAACCCGGTATCCATGGTGTTCCTTCCTGTTTGCTCGCTGTCGTGACCTTGATCCCCGAGCGGAGCGGGTTTCATGAAATATTTCTCCAGCAGAGTTCATCCCACCAGTGGATTGGACAGGTTTCAGTAGCAGGTCGATACCTGCATCCCCAGCTGAGTTGTTTCTACTTGTGATTTATGTGGGTCGTCCCCGGCGGAGTAACAGTTATTCCCCAAAGCAGGGCCTATTTTATCTGAGGTTGGTATGAGCCTTACCCCCAGAAGAATTGCCTGGTTTAGCTTCCCCGGCGGAGCTTTCATTTCCCCAAGCGGAATTTTTGTGGATTGATGTGGGCTACCCCCAGCAGGTTTCCCTTTGTTCTCCCCTAGCAGAGTTGCTTTATTACTCCCCAGCGAGTTGCCTTGTCCTCCTCTAGTGGATTTGTGCTGTTGGTTCCCCAGCAGTTGTCTTGTTGTTCCCCCCAGTAGAAGTATCTTGAAGATTCTTCAGCACAGTCGTCCTGTGTATCTCTCCCCACAGAGGTTTATTTCCTCACCCGATGGTGGCAGAGGCTTATTTCCTCACCCGATGGTGACAGAAAGCTTGTTTCTCCCCAGTGAGACCCCCCAGCAAGTGATCAGCCTCGCTTCAGCATATCCCAGATTTTATTCTTGTGATACCAGTAAGTGTCATGTCAGCACCCGCGTGTGTTTCTCATTTTTTGGTGTCGGTAAACGCCATTCTTTCGGTGTCGGTAAACATCGAGTTCCACCCAGTCATCGGTAAATGTCTGGTCATTTTTTGGTGTCGGTAAACGCCATTGTTTCGGTGTCGGTAAACATCGAGTTCCACCCAGTCATCGGTAAATGTCTGGTCATTTTTGGTGTCGGTAAACGCCATTGTTTCGGTGTCGGTAAACATCGAGTTCCACCCAGTCATCGGTAAATGTCTGGTCTTTTTTGGTGTCGGTAAACGCCATTGTTCCGGTGACGGTAAACATCGAGTCTTTCTTTCAGTCATCGGTAAATGTCTGAGAATTCCCCAGCTAGAAATCCCCAGTAGAGTCATTTGTAAATGTCCTACCTGTTTTCTAGTTGCAAATATTTGTTTGTCTTTCCCCAATAAATTTCTCATCCCAGTCATCGGTAAATGTCTGGTCATTCTTTTTGATGTCGGTAAACATCATTCGATGTCGGTAAACATCATGTCTCACCCAGTCATCGGTAAATGTCTGGTCATTCTTTGTTCTCTTGCTAATAAAATCGAAATCCCCAGAAGTCGTCGGTAAACGTCTTGTCTGGTATCACCACAAAGATTTTGTTCCTCCCCAAGCGGAGCCATCGGTAAATGGCCCAGTTTCTTCGATATCGGTAAATATCGAATTCCCAGTTGCGGCAACCATCGGTAAATGGTCCTGCTAAGTTGACATCGGTAAATGTCCAGTTTCTTTGAAGCCACCATCGGTAAATGGTTTTGCTTCCTTTTCAACCTCAATTTGTTTCCCAGCCGCCATCGGTAAATGGTCTGGCTGAAGTTGATATCGGTAAATATCAAGTTTTAACCATCGGTAAATGGTTTTGTTTTTCAGAAGTCCGTTTTTCCCAGCCGCCATCGGTAAATGGTCGTGTTGAAGTTGATATCGGTAAATATCAAGGTCCCAGTTTTAACCATCGGTAAATGGTTTTGTTTTTCAAAGGTTTGTTTTCCCCAGCCGCCATCGGTAAATGGTCGTGCTGAAGTTGATATCGGTAAATATCAAGTTTTTAACCATCGGTAAATGGTTCTGTTTTTCTCATTATTTCCCAGCAGCCATCGGTAAATGGTCCGGCTGAAGTTGATATCGGTAAATATCAAGTTTTAACCATCGGTAAATGGTTTTGTTTTTCAGAAGTTTGTTTTCTCCAGCCGCCATCGGTAAATGGTCGTGCTGAAGTTGATATCGGTAAATATCAAGGTTCCAGTCCTTCAACCATCGGTAAATGGTTTTGCTTTTCTGAAGTTGTCGTGCAGTTGTCATCGGTAAATGACGGGGTTCCCTTTGTATTATATCCAGTTGGTGCAATTTCTACGGTTCTTTTGTATTCAATCCCTGTTTACCCTGAAAGTCTGACAGCCACTGCTATCATCCGTTCGGGTTCCCAGCTGATTGAATAGGGGCAGCTGTAGCACCTCAAATTTGCACCTATCATTGTACATACCATTTCATATTAGGTCATAGCATATCATGGTCCATTGCATAGCATTGGCATAGTCCTCAGTTGCCTCAAGAGCAAGCAAGCAAGAATTAGGTCAAACTGATCAGGAGATCAGTCAACCAATCAAGCAAGGGTGTTTCTCAAGGAATCAAAGCCCTAGGGTTTATCCAACAAGTTCACATGACTTGGAGGTCCATTTGAAGTGTTCAAGTCAAGGGTTGAAGGCTCAAAGGTCATCAGTCAATGCATAGCCAGGCAGAAACCCTATACAGTCAACAGTCAGTCAAAGCAGTGGATGGTGGCCATTCCTGTGGAATTTGGGCACCATGATCAATAATCAAGAGTTCACACAACTTGGGTCATCATGTGAAGTCAAAGTCTCAAGGAATTAGGGTTTGGAATTCCTCAGAAGTGCACAATCAAGTCCAAAACCCTAGAAAAGTCAAAGTTGGTCAACTGTGTTTGATTCTATGGTTTTGATGGATGGAAATGGTTTGAGAGAGCTTATTCATGTCCCAATAGACCTCATGTGTCATGGCAATCAACCTCATTGAAGAATTTGAAGCCAATCAGAAAATTTCCAAAAATAGAAAGTGGACCTGTAATTTCAACTGCCAAAAATGGAAACTTCTTGATCCTCAACTTGCATCATGATACAAGCTTCAAATGAATTTTTGCCCAACATGAAAGTTGAAGATCTTGTTCTCCCATTTTCAAAAAGTCCAAGAACTCTCAAATCCCATGTATGGTTGTCAAGATATGATCAAATCATTTTCACAAAATCTTGAACTTCAAATGAGCATATCTCTCAAACCATAAGGCCAAATTTGGTGGGGTTTTTTCCTACAAACCACATTTTTCATCCTCTTTCCAAAAATATAAATTTCACCCTCCAAAACCTTGCCAATCAAAATGGCATTTTTTGACTTTTTCCATTAAAAATCAAAGTTTGACCAAACTTTGACTTTTTGATTCATTGACTTTTTACACAATTGGCCAATTGGGATTCACTTTATATGGTATTTGAAACTTGCTCCAAGCATAATTTCATGTTCATTTCATCATCATGCCACCATTTTAGACCAAAGTGCAAAATGTGCAAATATGGCAAATTGGTTCAAATAAGTAAAGTTTGGTTAGCAATTCATGAACCAATGTAAAACAGCATTTGTTTAAGTCATTTGCAGCTGGTTTCAAGGCCCAATTCGTGGCAGCATACCCCTCCATTTCCACTTATGCACAAACTTGGCAAAATGCATTTTGGTTCATTGAGTAAAAACAAGTTAACCATTCATTGTGCAGTCTTAAAACAGCATAAACAATTGTTATTTGCAGCCTTGCCAAAGCCCAATTCGTGTACCATTTGCACCCTCCATGTTCATTTGGTTCACATTTAGCAAATGACAATTTGGTTTCATCTAACTAAGCAAGGTTAGCACATGATTAAAGGAGTAAAAACAGTCACATATAAACTCATTTTTCTGCTGAATTAAACCCTAGAAACACAAGCAGCCACGACCAGATTTCCTCACTCTCTCATTCTTGCAACTTGGCTCGAGTTGAATTTCTGCCCAAAAGTTCCACAAAACCTCAATCACCCTTGGTTCCTTCATGCTCTAAACAACATTTTGAGCTCATTTTCACCATCAAATCACAGCTGGAACCTTCTCTTCTCACTCTGTTTTTACCAAGCTCCAACAATGGCCAAGCACGATTTGAACATGTTCATGCATAGCTGAGCAAAAGGCATCAAGCATTCATCATTATACATCATTGTGAGCATCTGTTTCAGCACAACAGCACCAAACATCACTGCATCTTGAATTGCTTCAAAACCAAGTAAATTTTCGAATACCTTCTTTCTCCATGCTATGCTATGTTTATGAAAGGTCTTTCCATGCTTGTTCCATTGCAATTTGAATCGTGCTAAATGGTGAACTATGTTGTGATAAATCTCGATTTTCATTTTTGTGTACAAATGTATTTTCCCTCGATTTGGTTTGGTCATGTTGAATTGGAGAAAATGGATGTTATATTATGCTTGTATTTGTGTTGCTGAAGCTTTTGGTATGCTTATTATCGTTTTCTGGAGAAATTGTTCATGGTTGATTTTGATGAAGGTGGTGATACCCTGTTTGTTCATGCCTCTAAATCTGCCCAGAATTCCCATGTTTATGTGTGTTTTGTTGTTGATTAATGTTGCATGATGATGTTGTTACATGGCCATGCTGTATGCTTGTTGCTGTTGAATTTTATGTTGGATGATTGCACGATGATGATGTTCACGATGCCCAGCTGCATAAACCCTTGTGATAAACCCTAGTTGCCCAGGAATCTCGAATGCCATTGGCTGATGTTGGTATTGTTACTGTTCCATTGAGGGAGAGCCAATCAGGTTATTTCGTTTGGCCGTGTGAAACGCGGGCGTTTTGATTAGTAATGCCCTGAATTTCAAAAATGCCACGCTGACCTTTGTGTTGACCATTTATGCCATGCAATTTGTTCATTTTTGTTTCAAATATCACTCAACTTCAACAATTCATTTCTTCCTCAATTCAAGTCCAAAAATCATGAGATTTTTTCCATCATGTTCACAAGAGTGTCTAGTATTTGATTTTGATTTTTAATTAATTTTTCAATGGCTGGATTTTAATTGATAATTGATCTCTTGACATGTATGCAAATTGGCACCCTTGGCCATTTCTTTTGTGAAATAATGATGATGCATCCTTTGGTCTTGAAAATTTTTGTGGAGAAACTAGACACATTCACCTTCATTTTGATATAAAGTTTGTGCATTTATCATATGTGGTGTGTGAGATTTGAATTTTTGAAGTTAGGTGTTACATTTGGTGTCACAACATGAATGTGCATTTTCCCAATTTTGATTGACATGTTTTCTTACATCCAAATGACCCCAAATTTTGCATGATCCCTCCCTTACATGTCTAGCTCATGTGTGATTTTTCCTGGAATTAATTGTGCTGTTTTCCATTTATTTGAGAATTTTCTTCCCTGCCTAGTCAAATGTTGACTTTTTGTGATACATGTTGCCAAATCCTTTGTGAAATTCTCATATCTTATTGTATGATCATGAAATTTCATATGTGATAACTAGACATCTTGAGCTTTGCATTGGTGTTAATCTCATTCATTTCTCATCTGTTTTCAATTTGATATGATTTTTTGAAGTTGACCCATGTTTGTTGACTTTCATTGTGCTTACTTGAAATTGTGTTGACTTCATGATTTTAATTGACTGCCTTCCTCTCATCCAAATGCCATGAAATTTGACATGCTTGCCATGCTAGATGTTAGGATTGAATGTGATTTATTTGATGATTTTTGAGATTGTTTGGGTTGACTTTTGATGCAAGTCATTCTGTTGACTTTTTTGTGCTTTCATTTGCCTTACTTTGACTTCAAATGTTCATGAAATGATAATAATGCATGATTTGAATGTGGGCCCAATTGTGATTGCTTACTAAATGTTTGACCTTGACTTTGGTTGACTTTTCTTTGCTGTTTTGACTTTTTCTTTCATCCTTGACCCTAGGCTAGTCCTAGTGGTCTTTTGAGCTTACAATTGAGTTCCTGTTTCAGGTTAAGCACCAATGCCTCAAAGATCATTCAAACTTGTTTGAATTTGATTTGTTTATAATATGCTAACCTTTGTTTTGTAGGTTTGACTCATGTATTTGAGTCTTATGCCTTACACAGTTGACCATCTGTGTTGACTGTTTACCAATTCCTTTTGATTTAAACTTTTGAACTGTTTGCTGATTGTTTTGACTTTTTCAGGTACTTTAGTTGCTTAAGTTCTCTGAACTTGCTTTGCTTTGCTTTTTAGCAACTTGCTTGAGGTATAATCTCTTTTTCTTCATGTAGTCTGGAGACCCGGTCTGTTATTTGACCGGGCAAACTGTCTGAAGTCCTCCTTAAGAGGCCATGCTTGTGTGTGTTTAAAATTGTCCCAAGCAGGAAAAGTCCTTCAAGTAAGGCAATTGGTGGAAGGTAGGGATATGCAATCTATCCCCCACTACTCTTGTTGTGTCATCCCTCTGCTCACACTGCTGTGTGTTGATGCATTGGGATACAAACCCAAGATCTTGTACAAAGTGTACAGTGTCAGAGTCTTCGAGTATAGAAGGGTTCCCACTTTCTGGACCCATGCTCATTTGTCTATTAGCTCTCCCTGGCCAGGGATAAGAGTTGTGAGGTCTCATCCTCACTTCATCCTTTCATCTGCTTCACCTTAGCCTCTCAATGGCAAGGTTAAGAGCACACTCACCCCATTCCAGAGGTTTGTTTGTTGAGGTTGATATGACCCCTCGACTAAAACCTAACCCTTGTGTGAGCCTCTTGTGTGTATATAGTGTGTGCTATCTGTGGTTGTGATTGCTTTGCTTCTTAGGCTAGCTTAGACTTGCTTCCTGTGCAAGTTAGGTTTAGTTTAGGCTAATCCGTGCTTGTTTTCGCCCTCGTTGCGATCCTTTCTCTCGCCCTCGTTGCGATCGAGCCTTTTCCTTTCTCTCGCCCTCGTTGCGATCGAGTCCTTTTTCCCTCCGTAGCCGAACTACGGCAACTCTGATTCTCACGTTCAGGTGAGATACGTAGGCACGAGACGCGATGTCTTGCCGAGTTTGACTAACCACTAACATCTAATGCTTTTCTCTCACCCCTGTTGTGATTGAGATATCCCCTTTCTCTTGCCCTAGTTGCAATCGAGACCCTTGCTTCCTGTGCAAGCTGTGTCTAGGATAGGTTGGCCCGCGTGCCATTTAGCTAGAAACCTTAACTTAGGGTTGACTTTGCATGACAACATCTAGGCTCGAGTCGTAGTCTCCCTAGAGTTGTGTCTCCCTCTGTTATCTGGTTAGGCTAGTCCTTTGTCCCTGCGTAGGGGAACTACATCGCCCTGATCTTCACACCAGATGAAGTATGTAGGCAGGAGATTGAGCTGATCTCTCCGGGCGCCTTTTCTTTTCTTTTGTGTTTGTTTGACAGTTATAGGCTGAGTCCCCGACTCCCTATTAACCTGTTGTGTTGTAGTGTGCTTGGAAGCCGATGTAAGTCCATCGAGTGGCATTTGGGTTCCAGTGTGCGTGTGTTTAGGTTCGGATGCTGATGTAAGTCCAGCAATTGGCAGTCGGGCTCCACGTTTGCTTGTGTCCTGTTTGTTTGTGTGCGTGTTAGCCGAGCTACGAATGCTCTGATTCTTCTCTCGTCCGAGAAGATACGTATGCATAGGATGCGACATCCTAGAGAGCATGTTTTGTCTCCCCAGTCCGAACTACTTCGACTCTGATGTCTATGCCTGATAGACTAAGTAGGCCCAGGATGTGATATCCTGCCGAGTCAGTTTCAGTCAGTCTCTTTTGTCTCTTTCAGCCAGTGTGTGTGTGTTTGAGCAGTGTTTAGCAACCATTTTTCCTTCCTTTTGTGCGTGGATCCCGTAGAGTACTACGGATGCGTAGGGTGCCTAACACCTTCCCTTCGCATAACCGACTCCCGAACCCATTCTCTTTGGTCGCGAGACCATGTTCTTTCCTAGGTTTACTTCGAGCGTTTCCTTTCCCTCTTTTGGGATAAATAACGCACGGTGGCGGCTCTGTTGTTTCTTTCTTTTCCCGCCGGTTTTTCGCGTGATGCGACAATATGGTCCTCATACCAAGAAAATACCATCACGTCTTGTATGAAGGAAAACTTTGAATTGCCTGACTTGATGACTGCTTAGACTGCAAAACAAATGTTAGATGACATATTTTTGGTGCTTTTGGTTAGTGATTAAAACAAGAAAAGCAAATGATATACAATGCAAGAAATGCCTGGTGATCTCAAACCACTCACAAGGAGATCCCACCCCAAAGGTAAGGAAGGCAAGACGCTCAAATGATCCTTGACGCTATGCAATGCAATGATATGATGCCATGAGGGATCTTAGGGACAAAATTGGGGTCTTACAGATGCCCCTATTTAAGGTCATTCTAGCCGGAGAAGTGAAGGTTAAAATCTTCATCTCGACTCGGTAGAATGGGCTTAAATAATAACAAAGAGACAAATTTTGGTCGCTAAGAGACCTCATGATGCAAATGTATGTATGCAAAATAAAACTCTGTGGGGATATATGTCCACAAAGGAGAAAAGAACAAATTGGAGAAAAAGACAACTCCCATGAATAGTTCATTCTATGGGATAGAAACCCTACTGGGGAACAAAGGATTGAAAAATACGTGAGCAGATCACGACTTAAAACTGGGGAAAAGAGTTTCCAAAGAGAATAAATCCATTGGAAAGGCTCGAAACTGACTCGAAGGCGCATGTATTGGGGAATATGCCAATACAGCAGAATTATCCACAAAGGATACTTCAGATAAAATCCGGAAACAGGCTGGGGAAGGATGAACAAAATATCCCTGCCAGGGAAAATGCATGTATTGGGGGATATGCCAATACAGCAAAACTATCCACAAAGGATACTTCGGATAAAAATCCGGACACCGAGGGGAACAATCCACTAAGGGACTCCACTGGGGATGTCTAAAAAGACAATCACAGGAAAATAACAAGAATGAGGTGTTACCGGTTTGTAGGTAACAAGCTCAAGAAGAATGGATATCTAAGACCGGTATAAGGGTGAGAGATATCAAAACTTCAAACATCTGAGGAAGACCTAAAAAGGTATATCTCGACTCAGGAAAATCTAACTCCACAGGGGAACGAGGTCATAATAGGGAGCAAAAAAGAAGGAGCACCAGGGATACCGGTTTGTAGGTATGTAATAGGTGACCGCCGAGGCGTGAATTTGTTTTTACTTCCAAAACACTCATCATCCTGAAGAAAGCTGGAAAAGCAGACTTGATTTGATTGATTTTTTTTTAGGATGGATATTCGACTCCACAAAGGGAAATACGAATCTTACTCGACTGGAGAAGGACAGAAGGATTCAACCAAAGAGCGCATGAGATATATTATCTATTACCGTCAGAACGTAGATAATATACTCGAATGGAAGATTATCCACAACCGGGTTGTAAGTTGTTAAAGGATAAATCAACCGAAATCGTGAATTGGTGTGTGTTCCAAAACACTCATCATCCTGGAAGAAAGCAAAACGCAAACTTGTTAAAGGATGGACATTCGATTCCACAAGGGAAATACGAATCTTACTCCGCTGGAGAAAAAACCAAAAGATTTTGACCAAAGAGTGCATGCGATATATTATCTATTACCATCAGAACGTAGATAATATACTCGCATGGAAGATTATCCACAATCGGTTTGTAAGTTGTTAAAGGATAAATCAACCGAAACATGAATTGGTGTGTGTTCCAAAACACTCATCATCCTGGAAGAAAGCAAAACGCAAACTTGTTAAAGGATGGACATTCGATTCCGAAAAAGGAATACGAATCTTACTCTGCTGGAGAAAAAATCAAAAGATTTGACCCAAAGAGTGCATGAGATATATTATCTATTACCGTCAGAACGTAAATAATATACTCGCATGGAAGGAACACCAGGGATACCGGTTACTGGGTATATAATAGGTGACCGACCGAGGCGTGAATTGGTTTTTACTGCCAAAACACTCATCATCCTGGAAGAGAGCAAAACGCAAACTTGTTAAAGGATGGACATTCGATTCCGAAAAAAGGAATACGAATCTTACTCGATTGGGGAAGAATAAAACTTCGACTGAAGAGTGCATGAGATATATTATCTATTACCGTCAAAACATAGATAATATACTCGCATGGAAGGAACACCAGGGATACCGGTTACTTGGTATATAATAGGTGACCGACCAAAACGAGAAACAATCGTTACCAACAACAACAAGGTAGACGAAAGATGACTCGCTGGGGATAAATTGCAAGCATACGGCAATTATCCAGGAGACATATCACCGGCTACTGGGAGATATGCTCAAAAAGGGGTAGAAATGAATATTCGATTCCGCAAGGGAACACGAATCTTACTCAACTGGGGAAACACAACAGGCTTCGACTGAAGAGTGCATGAGATATATTATCTATTACCGTCAGAACGTAGATAATATACTCGCATGGAAGATTATCCACAACCGGTTACTGGGTTAATAAAGGATAAATCATCCGAAAAGAAAGGCATCGGGATACCAAAACTAGGTATATAATGATGATCGATCAAAGGGAGCAACAGACATTACCAACAAACGGCAAATGAAAGAGGACCCGCTGAGGATAAAATTGCTAGCATACAACAATTATCCACAAGAAGGAGGGAATATCAACATCGAATACTGGATGAAGATAACTACAAAGAGGGGATTACATCTACCGAATGCTGGGTAGAAAACCACAGAAGAGTAACTGTCAT
This sequence comes from Lathyrus oleraceus, assembly GCF_024323335.1. Taxonomy (NCBI): domain Eukaryota; kingdom Viridiplantae; phylum Streptophyta; class Magnoliopsida; order Fabales; family Fabaceae; genus Lathyrus; species Lathyrus oleraceus. The sequence continues at coordinate 299,238,034 of NC_066582.1, forward strand.
CGGTTAGGATGAACAACAAGGTTAACTCTGCACAGGGGAGAAAATAGGATTTACAACTACCGAATACTGGGTAGAAGACCAAAGACTCAGCTGAGGATAAGGCGAATGATTGCCGATTACTGAGCAATTATCCATCTATTCCACAGGGAAGCACAGACTCCGATGGGGAGAAAAAACAACAACATAGGATTTACAACTACCGAATACTGGGTAGAAAACCACAAAATCCGCCATCAACCAGGATGAACCACAAAGGTTACCTCTGCTAGGGGATGAAAGTAGGATTTATAACTACCGGTTACTGGGTAGAAAACCACAAAGATAGGACTTACAACTACCGGTTACTGGGTAGAAGCCACAAAGATAGGACTTACAACTACCGGTTACTGGGTAGAAGCCACAAAGATAGGACTTACAACTACCGGTTACTGGGTAGAAGCCACAAGGATAGGACTTACAACTACCGGTTACTGGGTAGAAGCCAAAAAGATAGGACTTACAACTACCGGTTACTGGGTAGAAGCCACAAAGATAAGACTTACAACTACCGATTACTGGGTAGAGGCCAAAAAGATAGGACTTATAACTACCGGTTACTGGGTAGAGGCCAAAAAGATAGGACTTACAACTACCGGTTACTGGGTAGAAGCCACAAAGATAGGACTTACAATTACCGGTTACTGGGTAGAGGCCAAAACGATAGGACTTACAACTACCGGTTACTGGGTAGAGGCCAAGAAAATTCCACCCGGGATAATATGAATGAATTATTCATTTATACCACGGGGAAGCACAAGAGACAGTTGAAAAAAGGCCAATTCAGGATCAAACCAAAAAGGCAAACTGAATCAAGACTCATCCTAATGAGGATATAACTCAATAGGGAAAATCCATCCCAATGTATGTGTTGGGAGGAAACGGAAACAAACCGTCGTCCACGAGGATGTATCTCAGTGGGGAAATGGCAGGAAAGGATAAACACTTTCTGCTTATGGGGCTGACTCTAAATGGGGAGATCAGACACACCGACATCTGCTTGAGGAAATGTATCACCAAAAAGCAGGAGACAATAAACAAAAGATATATGGCAAAGAATGCAACATGAATATCTGAATGTTATGATTATGCATGAATATATGCGTGATTTATGTTTGATGAATACTGACAAACAGACATTTCTAACACAAACAGGCCCAGGAATGAGGCCCGGTACTACACCACAGGAGAGAAAGCCAGGATCACCGGAGAACAATCAACTCTGACGGGATCAGGAAACAGCAAGATCTTTGCAAGGGATGAATCAGCATAGATAAAAATCCACCACCAAATCATTGGGGATTTAATCCGAGGAAGAGAAGGAGAACTGGGGATTAACCACCAAATACTGAACCTTCCAAAAGGAACCACAACTGCTGAGGAGGAAAGAATCACTGCTCTGCTGAATGGAGGGGAGACAAAAACCTCAACAAGCACTCTGAATGAGGAAGAGTCATAATAAAGGCTGCTCAACAAAATCTGCTCAAGATAAAAAAAACTGTTCGGGAGGAATCCCAACAAATACCCTGCTTGGGGGGAAAAACATGACAGAAACTCTGCTTGGGGAGAAATCCCAACAACAATCTGGAGAAAGAGGATACAACCAATGCCAGGAACATGAACAAAAGTCTTACCCTGTTGGAGATCATGCCACCCTTGGGAGAGCACTGTGGATCTCTTAAGTATCCTTTCATCATTGTGAACATTCACTTTGTTTAAAAACAATTTTGAAAAATTTGTTTGTTTAAAAACAATGATATTTTATCAATTGAAACATGCAAAACATTTGTTGAATTGAAACAAATAAGAGTGCAAATAATTGGATAAAAGCTCAAATTGATTTGATGGAATGGTAGCCTGCAAATGGCAAGACTCCATAGATCTGTACAAATTTGAAATCGGTGATATATATTGGAAGAGGGCTACATTGAACATAATGACCATTTCTCTACCAATTTGAATTCGATGTATTTGACGCTTCAGTTGGCGATGACTGAGCGAGAACCTCTGACGAACGACCGTTGCATAACGAAAGTCTTGTCAGGATGCAGTTACTTGCCAAATCCCTAATTTTTGCCTAGATTGCCCCAGGATGAGGTACTCAATCTAGCGGGATGCAAACATTTCATTTTTTATGTCTCTAATTTTTTCCTGGATCGCCCTTTCGGGTTTTCAATCCACCGAGATGCTCATTTTTGCCTAAGCCGCCCTTTCAGGTTTCAACTTAGCGAGCTATTCTGTTTTTATTTTTAGGCAAAGTATTTCTTGACTGCATCTGAATTCACAGGCCGAGTGAAATCCTCCCCATCCATAGTTGTAAGCATCAAAGCTCCGCCTGAAAAGGCTCTCTTGACAACATATGGACCTTCATAGTTTGGAGTCCACTTGCCCCTGGAATCGGGCGCGAAAGACAAAACTTTCTTGAGCACGAGGTCACCTTCTCGGAACACACGAGGCTTGACCTTCTTATCGAAAGCTTTCTTCATTCTCTGCTGATATAACTGACCATGGCACATGGCAGTCAATCGCTTTTCTTCGATCAAATTCAGCTGGTCGTAACGACTCTGAATCCATTCAGCATCAGTCAACTTGGTCTGAGGGAACCATTTTTTCTTTCATTTTTTCTTTATTTTGTTTTGATTTATTTTTCACCCCTCTTTTTTTTTATTACATCTATAAGACCTCAATTTGACTGTTTGCTGATTCTCAAGATGCGGCTGAATGATCTTCTTTTCGTGCTCAAGGAGACGAGTGATCTCATTAGGAATCTCTTCAACATCATCTTCCTCTGCCTCAAATACAGGGAATTCAAGATTGGGAGACGGCGTTGGATCATTATGTTCAATGGGTTTAAAAATCAACCTGCATAATGATTTTGGATATGAAAAGCTTTAGAATTTAAACAAGCAAATCATTATGCAGATGAAAAGATTGTTTTTATTCTTGTTTAGGGTTTTTTGTGATCACCGATTTCATGCAAAAAGCAAAAAGGGAAAACAATTGGAAAAATAAATGTTTAACATGAATTTATTGAATGAAAACATCATTGTATTTATGCTTGCCAACAATGTCATCACTTCTCCTTTTGGCATGGGAGAAGGGTTTTTAAACAAAGCAAACATATTACGCTGACTTATGAATGACTGTAGGAACATCCACAACGACCCAATTGTGGCAGATCCCGCCAGGGATAACAAAATTGTCGGAGTCTTCTGCATCCTTTTCCAAGATAGCAGCAGCATCTTCATCTTGACCGGTGTGGATGAAACCTCCACTCTTGAACAGCCCTTTCTCGTTGAAGACCCTAGAAGAAAAGCCAATGCCAGCCCGGAACTTGTTATCTTCAAGCTCAATCACCTTTCCTAATCTAGCAGTTGCACCACGCTCAATGGCCAACTTCGCATCTCTATAGGAAGCAAATGAAGGAGACCTCTTCTCAACAGGCTCGGCTATAGATAAAGCTTGGAAAGGCGTTCCAACTTCATCCTCAGCATCTATGTATGAGAAGGAAGACAAGTGGCTAACCAGGAATGATTCCATCAAAAGCACTTAGTCTCGCAACTTCTTCCTTGAGCTCACGGTTCTCTTGCTCTAGATGATCCATCAGTCTGGAAGAGTTGGCTCTGGTATAGTACCGGTGAGTCAGCTTGTCTTCAAAATAAATGAAGAGCAACCGAGTTAGACCACAAGACCAGAGGCTGAGAACAACACCTGCTTATGCATATGATGCATGCAATGCTTGTGCATATGATTTGTTTTTATTTCAAAGGAACCTTAGGGTTTTATTTGCAAATTTTGAAATATTAATCATTTTATCGCATATGGAAAATATCTCGTCAAATAATTCTTTGTCTTTCCATGTCTGAAATTTTTTACAAAGAAACCCCTTAAGTTCCTTGAAAAAAAAATCTCATTTTTTGATGATATGGATGCAGATGAATGCATGAATGCATGAATGCAACAATCACACTCAAGGATCAAGCAAAGCACACCAGACAAAGGTCATGGGATGGCTCATATTATCCTTAATATCAATCATCCATTTTGGTGGATTATGGTTTGCACCTTATCGACACCCAAGTTCCATTGATATTAACGATATATGAACGACTAAAACCTCCTTAATATCAATCATCCATTTTGGTGGATTATGGTTTGCACCTTATCGACACCCAAGTTCCATTGATATTAAGGATGTATGAACGGATCAACCATGAATCACGGGTTTGTTGTGAGTCACGAGCATGGAGTCTCGGTTAAGAACCACCCAAAGGGAGTGTACTATGGTTTAAACCTGCCGAACATGTTCTACCAGAGGTTCCCATAGTCATCATCCCATCTTTCAAATATTATCGGAGAAACGAATACTCGTATTCCAAAAATATTCTCAAGAGAGACTCTTATGAGTGTAGTATCGCGTAACAATCGCATCAAATCTTACATTTGAACGACCTCCGCACTACGTCCTAAAAATAGGCCAAGATGGGCTTGGTAAACTAAGGTCCTTGGCTTCTATGGTCTATATTGAAAGAATAATGTCTAACCACAAATGACTTGTGTGACATCATCGATCCAACATGACCTCCACCAAGTGAATGGACTCGCAAGTCAACTTGCTAAGGAATAACTCCACACAAGTCGACGACACTATGCCATTCTCCTATCATAAGGTGTACTCGAGTTCGGGTGTAGAACTCATCTCACAGAGATCACCAAGCAAGCGAGCAATTGATATATCAAGCAATTCAAGCATTACAAACAATACAGTAATCCCAAATAGCACCAAAAATATGTCATAAACAAATATAATACAACAAGTGTGAAAAGTTGGCGAAACCCACCAAGGAACTCTTTTAGATTATCCCCAGCAGAGTCGCCACTTTTTTGTAGCGGTGTATTCGTCACCATCGGAAATATTAACTAGATCTGAGGTAAATCATACAAAGTCGAGTCGCCACCGCACTTCTATTTATCCAAAGGAAAGGTTAGAAAGCGAACAAAAACCTAAAAGTTTTACAAACAAAACTAGTAAAAGAAGGGTCAGAGATCTGGGTAAGGGGGTTGGTTATGTCATGGGAAGGTGTTAGGCACCCACAACATCCTAGGTACTCCTAGGGAGCCCTTTTCACAACTTGTTGCAAAGGTTATTGTTTATGAAATTATTTATGTGCAAACATGATTGAAGAGATGAGAGAAGAATATACAAGTTATTTACATTTTGTGTTTGGATGGATGAACCCATTGCCTACGTAGCATCTTAAAAAAGATAGGATCAAAACCTCGTAGTTCGGCTAAAAGATTTCTAAAAAGTGAGTGGATTGATTGGTCCAAAAGCCTTAAGGTCTTTCATTATCAAAGGGAGAAAACTCGACCTGAACCAACAATCCACCATGTGAGAATAGCTTCGACATACTAGAGGGGTTAACCCTGTTATCAGCATGGAAGACTTACGATTCGATCACTAAGGATGCAGTGAGATTTACATCAACCACTAAGATAATTCAGATCTATGGCTAATGCATGAAAATTTGATTAAGAAGTGGACAAGGGCCACAAAAGCAATTGAGTGGGTTGAATTAACCAATTAGAAGTATTTCACAAAATGAAGTCAAAGTATGAATTAAAGTTCAATTACAATGAGTATTAGTGAAAATGAAGTTTGAAAATCAAAGGCATAAGGCCTAGGTTTCTAGTTTTGAAAACAACTCAGATGTTTGCACAAAAGTTTTCTGGTTTGGGTTAAGGATGGAAAAGTTCAAAGTTAAGCATGCAAAAGGTGAAGGTTAAGGGACAAAGCCACAAACAAGGTTGCTTTCTCAAGATCATAGAAATGATCCAAGTAAGTTCCTTTAGAATAGTCAAGCAAAAAGCAAATAAAGCATCTATCAGAGATAACAACAGCAAGGGGAACCAATATGCCAATAGATGGTCTTACACTCGACTCCAAGGAAATAGAATGCCAATCAATGGTCTTACATCCAACTCCTAACAACACAAAGGAAACAAATGCCAATAGCTGGACTTACATTGACTCCTCAAAAGGACAAGGTAACTGTCACAAAGTATGAGCAATGATCATGGTAATGATATACAAGTAATGCTCAAAATGAAAACAAATGCACAGAGGCACACACAAAAACATCAATGCACAGATGAACAAACAATCACACGCTATACACAAACAAGAGGCTTCACACAAAGGGTGGGCTTTAGTCAAGGGGTCATATCAACCTCGACAAACAAGTCAGCTGTATAGGTGTAAACAAAAGCTCTTAACCACTAACATTGAGAGTTAGGGTGAAGCTGATGAAATGGGAAATGAGGATTAGACCTCATGCTCTTAACCCTGGCCTGGGTGAGCTTATGATAAAGAAGGTGTGGGGATCCAGAATGATGGACCCTATTCCACCTGACTGACTCTATACAAGATCTTAGGTGTTTATTCAAAAGCATCAGCACGTAGTGCGAGCATAATGAAAGACTCAACTGAATAGCAGGGGATTGATTGCAAATCCCTTCTATCTGCCAATTGCCTCTTCACTTAGGAGGTCTTAACATGTAACCATGCCTCATTTAGAGGTCTTTAGCACAAAATTAAACAATCAAGAACATGGCCTCTTAAGGAGGGCTTCAGACAGGTGCCTGCCAAAAGGATGGCAGGACTTCCAGACTACATGGAGAAAAGAATGGTTACCTAGGTGGTATACCAACCACAAACCAAAGCAAAGCTCAAGCAAGAGCTAAAAGCGACTAAAGTACCTGTACAAAAGGCTAGTCAATTAGTACCTCAGACAAACAAACAGAAACAGACAAAACCAATCAACAGTGATAACAAATGGTAAAAATGCCAACCTAATTCTCAAAAATCAAGCAACATGTTAGGATCAAGCATGTTAAATTTCAAGGCAATTGGAGAATCAATGAGAATTTCACAATCAATTGAATGATGCATGGTAATTTTGCATACATGTTCAAACATACAATCTCAATTAAAAATCCAGAACCAATCAAATCACACAAATGACATCTAAAAATAAAAGACTTCAATACAATTAAGTGAAAAAAAATTGGAAGTAATTTGGATTAATATGCTATTTTTTATGATTTTTGCAATTTGAAGAAAATAAAATGAATTAATGTTGCAAATCATATGGAAAATGATATTGGAAAGAAAATTGGAAACAACATCATGAAGGAATCGAACCAAGGCCTATGAGGTCACTACCAGCGCGCTCAGGAAAATTAAAACAAATATGCAAGGCCACAGTATCGAACTCAGGACATGGAGGTTAAAGCATGCTGGCATCAAACGCAGCGTTTGGTAAATTGGAAATCAAGAGTGAAAAATAAAAGAAGCCTGGCACGGATTCGAACCGAGGATAGCGCGGTTAATAGCGTTCAAACAGTAGAACCCTAGCACTGAACCAGATGACCGGAACAGTGTTTCCGGTCATCTTCTCCGATCAATCGCCGGCAACAGCAATGATGAACTTCATAATTTTTTTCAGAATTTGGCATGGTATACATCTATCGAACCGTCTCGATACCAGGAGCACGAATCTAACATTTATTAAGCCTAATTTTCACTAACAAGCACGGATCGATGCAAAACATAATGCACAACAAAATTTCAACTCAACATATCTCATCCAATACTTCACCAAATCAAATTCTATTTACATCAGCATCATCAGTGAGAAAAACTCTACATGTTCATGGTAATAAAATAGCAAATAGTGAGATTCGATTCCTAACCTTCTTGAAGAACAGTGAGTTGATTTCGTGGATTCAAACTCCAAAAGTGTCCAGATCTTCTCCTCAACTTGTGTATTGAAGCTTGATGTGAAAGACAACAGCTGAAACCACCTCAATCGAGCTCAATCTTCAAGATCCATCTCCATCTTCAAGCTTTGAGTATGCATGATTTTGGCACGAATTGGACAAAGTGATGGTTGATTCTTGCTCCAAACTATACCAGGATCATGAATCTACCAAGAAAATTGGTGTTTATGTGAAGAATTTTCTGTTTTGAATTGAGAGAAAATTTGGAGGGAAGTGAAATTTCTAGATCTAGAATGTGAAAACCCCGAAAATTCTGTTATGGTTTAGGCTTTATACCACCTCCTAATCACTCTGAAAATTTGATTAAGCTTGTGTTAATTGAAATTAGGAGAAAATGATGTGCATGACCAAATATGGAAAAGTGTGTGGTGCATGGAGATTTTGCACGTGAACAGTGCACATGCATGACCAAAACTTACTCAAAATTATCCAATAAACACAATGGCAATGGTATTTTTCATGTATGATCAATAGAATTCAAATTCTCCATTTTCCCTCCAAAATGGACATGCATGGGCAAATGATCATATGAGTTAATTTCATGCAATGCAATGTTTGATTTGGAAAATATTAGTCATGATAAGCATATTGCAAAAAGAGTGGTTCAATTTGGAGTTTTTGATCAAAAGTTATGGCATGTTGAACTTCTATGCACCCTTGGCAATCATTTGATCATAATTCTTCAACCATTCATCAGATGCTCATGATCTTGGACTTTTTGGAAATGGGAGAGAAAGATCTTCAACTTTTATGTTCAACAAAAATTCAGTTGGAGCTTCTTTGATGTTGATAAGTCAAGTTGAAATTGGACTGAAAACTTTCCATTTTTGGAAACTTGAAATTATAGGTCACTTTCCATTTTGGGAAACTTTTGATATGACCTCAAAATCTTTAAGATAGATGTATGACATGATGAATAGGCCTTGTTTGAACATGAATGAGGATGTTAAGATCAATTCCCCTACCTCAAAGCCTTCACTTGACTGTACAGTTGACTGTATGGTCCTCAGATGACCTGAAAATGACTGATGAATTTGGGCCTTTGCCACTTGGGGAATTTGCTTCAAAAATGAACCTTAGCTCATATAGGCTCAATATAATGTCATATGGTCCTCATACCAAGAAAATACCATCATCTCTTGTATGAAGGAAAACTTTGAATTGTCTGACTTGATGACTGCTTAGACTGCAAAACAAATGTTAGTTGACATATTTTTGATGCTTTTGGTTAGTGATTAAAACAAGAAAAGCAAATGATATACAATGCAAGCAATGCCTGGTGATCTCAAACCACTCACAAGGAGATCCCACCCCAAAGGTAAGGAAGGCAAGACGCTCAAATGATCCTTGAGGCTATGCAATGCAATGATATGATGCCATGAGGGATCTTAGGGACAAAATTGGGGTCTTACAGGTAAGAACACATTATTATCCCTCTGTTTAACCACCCATATATGAATAAATTTTCTCCCTTACCTCGAATTGTAGATCAATGGAATTCTTGCCCTTTGGAATATTTTTCCCTTCTCCTTCCTAAGATCTCTCTAGGCTCTGCCTTTTTGCCTCTTTCTCTTAAGATTTTTACATACTGCGAAAACTTTTCCACAATAACTTATCTATTTATTCACCCTAATTTAACTTATTCTCCTCTCACCCCTCAATTCTCCTCACACTCATAATCTTACTATTTTCTATTTTATTTTAATTCTATATTCTCTATCATTATATTAATTAAATTAAATTATTATTCTATTTCAATTATTTCCTCAACTCTCACCCCATCCTCAGCTCTTACTCAACTCACCAATCACTCCCTAATTTTAATTAAAATTCTATTTTCTCCCAGCTATAAAATATCTCTAATTTTCTTAAAATTTCTAATATCTAATTAAATTAAATAATTAAACTAAAACTCTCTAAAACTTTATTAAAATAAAAATATTAAAATTGAGGTGTTACATACTCAATAGAAGAAGGGTGAATGAAATAAAGTGCATCGAAGCTAATAGAGTCAGGTTGTCCGGGGTTGAAGAGATTAAATATGAAATCTTTGAGCATTACAAAGATATATATAATTCGACTAGAAACATTAGGCCTCAAATTCATCTTGCTGAATTCAAACAAATAGAGGAAGATGATAACAAACAGTTAATCGCAGAATTCATAGAGGAAGAGGTTAAGAGGGGTTTGGGACAGCGAGAGTTCGAAGAGCCCAGGGTCGGGCGGTGTAAACTTTGGCTTCATCAAAAAATTATGGAAAATAATCAAAGGTGATTTTCATATATTCCTAGTGGAGTTTCATGCCATTCGAAAATTGTTTGAGGTGCCAATAGTGCTTTCATTGTGTTAGTTCCGAAGCATGATAATCTAGTTAGAAATAACAAATTTTGACTGATCTCTCTGTTAGGTTGTTTGATTAAGGTTTTATCTAAGATTATGACCAACAGAATGAAAGAAGTAATCCATAAGGTAATCTCCTCACCTGAAAGTGCTTTCATAGAAGGAAGACAATTGACATATGACATCCTAATAGCTAATGAACTAGTGGATAATGCGAAAAGAAAGAAAAGTGAAACTCTAATGTTCAAAGTTGATTTCGAGAAGGTGTCCAGTTCAGTAGATTGTATGTATCTTGATCATGTCATGGAGAAAATGGGTTTTCATAGAAAATGGAAAATCTGGATTTCTGAATGTCTTTCAAGTTTAAGTATGGTGAACGGAAGCCCCACAAAAGAGTTTAGACTGGAAAGAGGCCTCAAACAGGGAGACCCCTTATCATCTTGCCTCTTTTTGGTGGAAGTAGAAGGCCTACTACATATGATGATGTCGAGAGCAGTTCAATGTAATCTTTTTGACGCCTATCATTTCAACAATGATTATATGAAAGTCTCCCATTTACAGTATGCTGACGATAAAATTATTACAAGAGTAAATAGTTGGAAAAACGTTTGGTCCATAAAAGCAACATTACAACTTTTCTCACTCGTATCCAGTCTAAATATAAACTTTTACAAGAGCATGCTAGTCGGTATTAATATATCCCAATCCTGGTAAGAGGAAACAATGTTTGTTTTGCATTGTAGAGTTGGTACCTTACCTTTAAAGTATTCGGAATTATAGATTGGTGGAGGCTCGCATAGGAAGGGATTTTAGAAACTGGTTCTGGATGCAGTTAGAAGTTGCTTATTTGGGTGGAGCCACAAGCAACTATCTATTAGAAGTAGATTTGTCTTGTTGAAATTTGTGATATACACATTACCAGTCTATTTTCTTTCCTTTTTCAAAGCTTCGTCAGGTGTAATCTCTATACTCGAATTTATCTTTAAATCATTCTTATAGGACATGGTTTTGAATGATAGGAAAAAAAATTGGGTGCAGTGGGAGAAAGTTTGTCGTAAAAAGGAATATGGGGGCCTTGGGATTAAAAATCTAAAGGCCTTCAAATTGGTTTTGTTAGGTAAATAGGATTGGAGGATGCGAACAAAAAAAGTAAAAAGTCTTCGTGAATAAGTACAGAGAGTCAAACAGTAAAATTAATATAGAGGGGAGAAACTACTCAAATTGGTAGAAAGATCTCCAGAAGATTGAAAATGGTTTGTGGGGTTCTAGCGTGATGGTGTGGAAGTTTCCCATTTACAGTATACCGACGACACAATTATTGCAGGAGCAAATAATAGGAAAAACGTTTGGCCCATAAAAGCTACATTATAACTTTTCTCACTCATATCCAAGATAAAGATAAACTTTCACAAGAGCATGCTAGTTGGTATTAATATATCCTAATCCTGGTTATAGGAAGCAGTGTTTGTTTTGCAATGTAGAGTTGGTACCTTACCTTTCAAGTATTTGGAATTACCGATTGGAGGAGGCTCGTGTAGGGAGGGATTTTGGAAACCAGATCTGGATGTAGTCAGAAGTAGGCTATTTGGGTGGAGCCACAAGCAACTATCTATTAAAATTTGTGACATACACATTACCAGTCTATTTTCATTCCTTTTTCAAAGCTTCGTCAAGTATAATCTCTATACTTGAATTTATCTTTAAATCATTCTTATAGGACATGGTTTTGAATGATAGGAAAATAAATTGGGTGTAGAGGCAGAAAGTTTGTCATAAAAAGGAATATGGGGGCCTTGGGATTAAAAATCTAAAGGCCTTCAAATTGGCTTTGCTAGGTAAATGGGATTGGAGGATGCGAACAAAAAAAAGTATAAAGTCTTAGTGAGTAAGTACAGAGAGTCAAACAGTAAAATTAGTATAGATGGGAGAAACTACTCAAATTGGTAGAAAGATCTCCAAAAAAATTGAAAATGGTTTGTGGGGTTCTAGCGTGAATTGGTTCTCTAACAAGTTTGAGATTAGAAGTTAGAAATGGCGATGAGGCTTGGTTTTAGGGTAGGAATATGATAACGTGAAACTATACTATTTATTTTACTCGATTCGCATGCATTTTAGTATGATTTTGTGTATGTTTAATTGTATTATGCCGGTGTTGGTGCCCTGTTTGAGGTATTTGTTGATGCAAAACTCATGTGAGAAAGAAGTAAAGAAAAGAGAAGAAATGAAGAAAAAGAGAAGAAAAGAAAAAGATGTTGAAAATGCAAGTTCTAGGCTTGTGGTGTTCGCCACACCCCTTGCCACGTCACTTCAGACTTTTAGTACCATGTCGTTCGCCATGGCCTTGTGGCGTTCTCCATGGCCCTGTGGCGTTCGCCACAGACACGCAGTTCTGTTTTTCAGCAACTTCATAGAACATGGTCAAAAGACTCCCTAGTTTTCCTCAACCACCTCCACACGAATTTAGGGAAGTTCATCTTCCACTTCACCAATAAAAAAAGGCTGAATCAGAAGAAAAAGAGATCCAAGTTTTCATCGTGTAATTTGATTTTTAGGTTTAAGCAGAAACACTCTAAAAGTGATAGTTCTTCCATATCGGGAGGCTATTGCACCATTACTTTTATGTTTACAAGTTGCTTGGATCAAGTGTGCCGACATCGTTGTAATTTTCCAGTTATTATTTGTACTCAAAGAATCCTCCGAAGTTTAATCCAATTATTATTATTCATCAAGTTTATTTTAATTGCTTAATTCTTTATTTTCCTCTTTAATTTCCAATTCTGAATTTTGATTGTTTATGTTTGATAATTATATCTGTATGATTAATTTTAAAGCTATGTCCGGCAAAACCTTTCGACATTGGTATGTAAGGACCGTCGTTCTGACGGGATTCAGTAATAATTAATGAAAATTTTTATGCGTTATTGTTCTGACTCTGGTTTCCAATTCTAATTTAAAAAGGTTTTTTGCACGAGAGTGAACAGTCAATAAGGTTATAAATCAACAGAGTGAGAGTTTGAGATTTTAACTAGATAGTGGTTTCTAGGCATTAATCCTAAACATAACGAGAGCGCTTTAGGATTAATTAGGATTTATCAATTTTCAAAAATTACTTTTAATTCAGGTGGGTGAATGAGAGAAAAACATTTTGGCTTAAGAGTGTAGCCCGAGCCAAGAACACGAGAGTGTGAGGCAAAGTCTTTTAATTTGATATTTTCTACTAAAAAATGATTTACCTTATTTTAATGTTAATTGTTTACCGAATCCTTGAAGAATGATGTGATTTACATACCGATGCCTCTTTATTGAATATTTTAATTATATTATTATTTCCGGTTAAATTTAATTTCCCCGTCTCTCTTAATCAATCTAAGAAAAACAAAGCAATCATTAGTCTTAACTTTATATAGTAACTTTAGATAACGATAGTTTGATTTTTGGTAATTTGGGTTTGATATCTTTTTAAAACTATACGATACGACTGTGCACTTGCAGTTAGTCATTTTGATAGACATACTAAGTCACAATCAGAATAAGTACTTGGTAAAAGAAGCTTATGAAACAATAATGGAGGGAATATGGCTTGAAAACCATGGGAACCTCGTTGTTGCTTGGAACAGCCTAGTCCCGATGAAGGTAGTGGTATTGGTATGAGGACTCTTGCAGAACAAGATCCCCTCTAAGGATAATCTCATTAAGAGAGGTTATTTGAGTGAGTCTCACTCCGGGTGTTCAATACAGTGCAGAATGGTTGAGACTGCCTCTCACTTATTTTTAACTATCCATTTTACTCCGCAGTGTGGCATAAAATTCTTTCTTGGCTGAATATTTTCTCTATTATGCATAACTATGCCCCTTCACATTTATGTCAATTTACAAGGATGCTGGAAAGAGGTAGGGCGAGGGATTAAAGATTTTATGTTTTATGGTTTTCTTGTATTTGGATTTTGCGGAAAAAGAGAAACAACAATATTTTTAGAAATTCAAGCGGATCAGCAGATCTTTGGATTGAAGAAATTCAAGTGCTGGCTTGGAAATGGTTATAGTCTAAGCTATATGCTTTCAACTACTCCTTAAGTCAATGACTTTTGAATTCGTTGGAATATTTTTGTCTTCTTAGTCTGGGAGTTTCCACTTATTTGGGTGTCCCCGATTCGTGGTTCTTTCATTTATATTTTCCTGTAGTTAAAGCATCAAATGTTGGTGTGGTAATCAATAACGGGTAGTGCGCTTATTGAAGTTTCTAGCCGAGTTGTTGTTATGACATCCGCAATTTAAAGATATAATTCATTTCATCCTGGCTTGTCTGATCTTTCCAAAATGATGTCGCTGCCATGTTTGATATCTCGACAAAGGCATTGTTAGTTGTGTTAGCATTTTACATTAGTTATACGGTGCTAGGAGTTGGTACTGTTATATCAGTTGTTAGGTTTTGGCGGCGTGATTTCTTCCTTGCAGAGAATTTTGTTTGGATTTTGGAGTAATGCAACAATTGTTGTCGCAAAGATGTTTTTGATTTGTTGATCGGTTGGAAGATAGCAGAATTCAGACCATCTATTAGTTGTTCTGATCTTTAATTCTTTGAGTCAGGCGTTTTTTGGTTCATCTCTGGTTCAATGTGTTAGCCTTGGTATATCGTTGTTTTTCAGCTTTGCTTTGTTCCTTCTGATGTTCGTTCAAGGGCTATGTCAAATAGGTGGTTGGTCATGGTAGTTTGCGAAATAGGTGGCTATTCATGGTGGTGTAGATATAGATTAATATGTTGATGTTCCTTGTCTGGTATTTTTTTTTATGTAGTGGGAGATTTGGTTGGTATGTTCACTTCATAGTAGTGTGAGGAGCTTGTACCAATTAGCATTGTACTGGTGTGAGACATTTCTTGAATTTTTTTACTCAAATACCCCACTTTTCAAAAAAAAATCCCAAAATAACCCAGTTTTCAAAAAAAATTCCAAACTACCCTAGTTTAAAAAAAAAATACATAAGGCATAGGCGCCAGACCAATTGCCGCCTACCCTTAAACTTTTAGTGGGGGCGCCAATTGGATTGGCTACAGCACATGGTGCTGCCAATCCAATTGGCGCCCATGTGTAATTTGGAAGAGAAAACGCCAATTGGTCCGGCGCCTCAGTGTAATGTGATTATTTTTTATAAATAGATGTGTTATGTGATTCATTTTTCCATATCTCATTTTTTTCATATTGAAAACATGTTTGGTGTTCGTCGTTGCTATGAAAAAGTGATTTATTCGAGAGACAAGCCTCCGATGTTGATGCTCTTTTGGAACATCTGTAGTTTCGATCAACTGAAGAGGGAGATGGTTCATTGGTTAGATAGAAAAATACCAGAAGGGAAAAAATTAGAAGTATTGAGAGACTCGATAATATATTTGGTTGGGTGCGAGTAAAAACTGATAAGGATGCTAGGGAAATGATGTTTGGACGAGATGACATCAGTTTGATTGTTGTAATCAGTTAGAAATGTTTTGTTTTAAGTTTGCTTATGTTGTAGTGATGTTTGTTGTTAACCTTGTTATAACAAAAAGATAATGATATATAAAAATCCAAGGTTACAAAAATTGAAAGGATATACTAAATTATGATGCAGATGTTGCTCCTAGATTGGAACATTTGTTCTTATTGTGTCCTGATTGACGACATATACTGCATAATCTTATCATTTTATCAATCGTATCCATTTCTGTTCTAATATGCGTGTTGTTTGGTCGTCCTTTTTTCTTTTTTCACATCTCATCGTTGTGCCAAACTATGTCACCTTCATATGGAGGCAAGTATTCCTCCATTGGTAGCACTAAGAAGCTTTTGTTATACACATTCATGACGGTAATGGCCTTGTAAACATCAGATAGATGGTTGTAAGCGTCCTGGCGAGTATGTGCGCATGCCACAATGACATGAGAGCAAGGAATACGGAAGGCCTAAAACTTTCCACAATCGCACCAACTTGTGTTTAGTTTGATAGCAAAGGATAAATTTGGCCTCCCTCATTGTGGTCTATTATTTCATGTACACTAAAATTCTGCCTACGACAGTAAAAGACTGTAACCACGTGTGTGCTAGCTTTGATACTTTTCTCTTTCATCACTTTCATATAACATTCACTGAATATTTCACCCGACATTAACACTGCACTCCATCTTTCACCTCCGGTTGCAAAGGTAGAAGCCAACCTAAAATAGGTTGTTCTGACCAAAGCGGTTATTGGTAGATTTCTAATGCCTTTGAATACGTCGTACATGCACTCCACAAGGTTTGTTGTCATGTGGCCCCATCGACAGTCTCTGTCAAATGCCTTTGTCCACTACTCTACTGATATGTTATCCATCCATCTCCCTGCATCTGCATTAGACAATCTAATTTCATCACGGCAATATTGAAATGACAGTTGAGTTAGAGCATACCCTGCATTCACCACTTTTTGTGAAGGTTCTTATCTTTGATTGCATGCATGAAGTTTTGTGCGATATGTCTAATGCAATAGACATGGGTAGAAGGAGGATCATGTCATCCGTTATCATGGTTATTGTAAGCACTCTCAATGGCAGCATGTCTATCTGAAATCAAACAGAGATTGACTTGTGGAGCGACATATGTTCTGATATGTTGAAGGAAAAAACCCCAACCACCAGCGATTTCACCTTTAACCAGAGCAAAGGCAATAGGAAAGACATTATTGTTGTCGTCTTGTGCAACAGCCATAAGCAAAGTACCCTTGTATTTTTCGTATAACCATGTTCCATCAATTTGAATAGTAGGTTTTCCGAATGCAAAACCTTTGATGCACGGTTCAAACACCCAAAAGAGGTGGTGAAAGATCCTATTTCCAGCAACACAGGTTCCGTCTGGTATAAATGCTGGCAATGTCTCCATAATTGCAACAGTTCCTGGTACGTATGTTTTTAGTGCCCATAAAAATCGTGCAATTCTTTGTATGAATCCTCCCAGTTGTCGAATACCTATTCAACATCCTTTGTCCTTGCAATCCAGGATTTCTTGTAAGATGGAGTATAATTATATCTTGTGACGATATGAGATATTATTATACTCACCTTCACTGATGGGTCTTTGTTAACAAGCGGAAAAATGCCTTGACATATCAATGCGACGCTTAATTTACGGTGATCTTGTTCAACATTAGTTACAATGCAACTGTGAGGTGGGTCTATAAAAGCTATCTCCCAAGAGTCGTTTCTCTTTTTGTGAGATGCAGCCAACCGAAACTTGCAAAGGATGTTATAACATTCGATGACATACCTTCTCGAATCAGTGCGTTTCACGGTGAAATCAGTTGAGTTATTCATGTGAAATTTTTTGATAGCTCGCACATTTCTTCTTTAGTGCAGAATCTAACACCCCTTTTTATTAGATATTTTATTATATTTTAATTTTTTGAATTATGGATTTTGATTGGCGGAGTATGTATCCTTGAGTTAGGGGTATGGAGGGATGATAGAAGTAAGTAGAATAATATAGAATTGCTTTGAGAATTAAAAATAATGTTTTATTTATTTTTATTATATTAATTAGTGAAGATAGAATAATTGGGAAAAATATGAGAAATTGAGAAAGTTAGTGGGAAGAAGGAATATGAGATAATTAAGTTTGGGCCAAGTTGGTGATTTGGAAAAGTTTACCCTAAAAATAAGGAGTATGAGAAACCTAGGTTTAGGGAGATTTTCACAGTAAGTGACATTTGAGAAAAAGGAGAAAATAGGCAATAGGAAAGGTGATCAAGGGAAGAGAGTAAAGGTTTCAATTCATAATTTTTGCAAGGAATTCATGTAAGTGTGAGAACTTGTTCCAATAGTAATTGGTATAGTAGAAGGGTAGAATGGAGGAATCTTTAACCTCCTTAGGGTTGGGTGTTTTGATTCATAATTTTGAATTTGGATGCTATGATGGTTGTTATATGATGGTTATATGATGAATTTAGTGTCCCTTATGCACGTGTAATTTTCTGTTTTTATGATTAAACATATATCCACCATTATTGCAATTTCGAAGGTTTTAGACATAATCTAAAAATTGTGATTAAATGATTTAATTGTATTAAAACTGTAAATTAACTTTAGATAATTATAGTATTGCATGAGTTATAATTTTCTGAACATTTAGGTTTTTACGAAATCAAAATCGGAGGTCCGGAAGACCTTCAACGATGAAAAATGCAGAAAATTCTGCATTCTGTATGTCACGATCGCGCTCAGCGCGGGAGCCTTTTTTTGTGTTTTTCGGTCAAAATCGATTTGGCCATAACCTTTGATCTGTAAGTCCAAATCGAGTGACGTTTGAAGCATTGGATATCTGAAATAAAGGGCTATAACTTTGTTTCAGGGATAAAATGATTTTGGTGATTATTTCATGGTTGTTTTGGGCCTTGAAGAAGATGAAAATTATGTTGGAAATTTTAGAAAACAATAACTTTTTAGTAACGTCTTCGTGCACGGTTTTGATCACAACTTTCAACTCGTGAATCATTTTGGGTTGGGGTTTGAAGCATTAGAAAGTTGACTCTCAGAGATATAAAGTGAAGGTGATAAGTGAATTGTGTAAGTATAATTCCTATGCCTACTGTGTTGGTGAAGTTTTGTTCATATGTTCGATTAATAAATTGTTGACAAATCCCAACAATTTTGGTCATAACTTTTATTCCATAAGTCCGATTTTGATGTCGTTTAAACCATTAGAATGTTAACACTCAGACTTATAACATGGTAGTGATTATTGATATGTTTTAATAATAATCTCATGCATAGTATTTTAATAACTGTATTGGTTTATACGTTTGGTTGATGAATCGTTGCATTGTTGTAATATCGTGGTGTGATGATTATGTTATTATGTCGATGATGTTAAGATGTTGACGAGTTTTTCTTGTTTGTTGATATTATTCACATGGCAACACGAGTTATTTGTTGCATGATAAATGATGTGATGCATAAATGATGATATGTGTGTGGGGATCCTTTAGGTGGACCTTGTTGTGTTAATACATGTTATTTGAGAGTCATGCATCTTGGTTTACGGGCTTCGGTCCAATTTTGGTGAGCCTCGATTCTATGGTGATGGATCGAGTACGAGTAGCTAATTCTTATTATGAGGGATTAGTGAAGCGTTACCTATGTTGATGGTAACGAGTTTTTGTGAGCCTCGATCCCATTGTGATGGATCGAGTGCAAGTAGCTAATTCCTATTATGGGGGATTAGTGAAGCGTTACCTATGGTGATGGTAGCGATTTTGGTGTGCTCCGGTTCCAAGAAGGAATCGATCCTATGGTGGGGATCATGGAGTGAGATGAACCTAAGTGTTCATATTTTGTACCACATGCATGTCGAGTCGGTGTTGAGTACATTGCATAAGTGTTGCATTTGTATTGGTTGTTATTGATGTGTTGTTGGATGGGATGTTGTTGCATATAATGTTAATGATAATTGAGATGTGGTTTTCTATGATGTTGATGATAATTGAGATGTGGTTTTCTATGATGTTGATGATAATTGAGAAGTTGTCGTCTATGATGTTGATTATGATTTGGATGTAAGAATGTGATATATCATTGTGCATGATTGTGTAGATGTTGTACTCTATTCTTTATTCTATATCGTTATTATTGAAATGAATTCTCACCCCTTCTGTTTGAATGTTGCCTTTACATGGGCATCCTGCAGATACTCAAGAGTAGTATTGCTGAAGTAAGTGGAATGTAGCTCTTGGATTACTTCTTTATTTTGTCGTTTTTACTAGGGGTACCTTGCGCTGATCATGTAACATCGGGTTGGGTTAAACGCTTATTTTATTCCTTATGTCTGATTATGTTGAAGTCATAAGACTAATTTAATTGTTGATAATTATTAAGATGTTGAGTTGATTGATTACAACTCTCTTATTTTGTTATTACAATTGAAGTTGAGACTAGATGTTATTGCTTGTTTTATCTTCCATAATTGTGATGATAATTCTGTTGTGATGGTACTTTAAAATGGAAGTGAGCATGCAGTGACAAGTTATGAATGTCTTATTATGTGAATATATAATTCCGATCATATGAGATAGATGTCGTGTAAATATCCCATGTATGATCCAGATAAGTGGAATGTCGTGTAAACATCCTTATTACAAATGTGTGTATTGAAATTTACTGTTGAAACTCGTGTTACGGAGCAGGTCATGTGTGTTATGAATGTGTGACACCCTACGTGATTTTATTTTATATTTAATTTATGCGATAAATTATGTGAGGGGTTTAGGGTGTTACATTATGGTATTAGAGCCTGGTTGGTCCGTCCGGCCAAGTTGTTTAATTATGTTTGTTCCCTAGTATGCGACATATGTGTGAGAACATTGTCGATGCTTGTTTTATTTTCCATTTGCAGGTTGGGAATGAAACAAGTGGGGGAGAAGCGTCTGCTTCTCTTGGATGTTCCAATTATATAGAGCTTGGACATCATGTTGCTGCATGCAAGAGTGCAGTGTTGGCTAGTTAACTTGTTTTGAGAATGTTGTGGTTTTCCTAAACCCAAAGAGAGGTCATATTCGAGGATAGTCTCGGTTAGCAAAATGGTGTGATCCTTGAAGGAATACGATCAGGTGTTCTCGTTGGTTGCTTCCTTGTGAGGGGGAAGGCGATGTTTAACCAAAGATGAGCCAGTGGTGTGTTGAGTATCGTGATGTGTTCCCTAAGGATGTGTATGGTTTGTATTTTGTTGGAACAAGTTAACGTTATTCTTGGAATAAATTGGTTTGAGTTAAACCAAGTGTTTACCAATTTTTTTATAAGTTGGTGCAGTGTGTCGCCGATTGCAAGAGCTCAGGCGGTGTTAAAGTTGTGTTGTTCCAACATTGAAGATCTTATGATCAGATATTGATAATGTTGTTTCTCTGAGAGTATAGAGCAATGTGACGACTAGTGTTATGTGAGTGGTGTGTAATTCCTGATGTTTTCCTGAAGATATCTACGACTTGCCTTCAGAGCCTGAATTTGAATTTGATGGAGGTGAAGAGTTGACGTTTGTATCAGCTAAGCAAGTGAGAGAGTCTGTGAAGGATATGGTACAAGTGTTTGTGATGTTAGCTTCATTGGAAGCTAGAGGAAATTGAGTAGTCGTGATCTTCCTGGAGTGTGTGAATTTCCTAAAGTGTTTCCTGAAGACATCAGTGATTTTCCTCCAAAGCACGAAGTGTATTTTTATATAGACTTAGTACCTAGTACTAGTCCGGTGTCGATGACTCCTTATAGGGTGTCTGCTTCTGAGTTGGGGAAATTAAAGAAGCAACTAGAAGATTTGCTTGAGAAGAAGCATGTTCAACCAAGTGTTTCTCCGTGGGGTGTGTCAGTGTTATTAGTGAAAGAAGAGGGACGGTAGTATGAGGCTATGAGCAATCTGAGAATTGTATTGTAGGCATTGAAAGAGAACCATTTGTACGCAAATTTTTTCCAAATGCAACTTATGGTTAAAGGAAGTGAGTTTCCTTAGTCATGTGATTTTAGTGGGGGTATAGTTGTAGATCTATCTAAGATAGATGTTGCGTTACAATGGGAGACTCTGAGGTTTTCCACTGGGATTAGAAGTTTTTCGTTGATTGACTGGTTACTACAGGAAGTTCATTAAAGGTTTTTCAAATTTAGCATTGTCGTAAGCTCAGTTGATTCGAAAGGGTTAAGCCTAGGTTGGGATGTGCATTGTGAAAAGAGTTTCCAAGAACTCAAGAAGAAGTTGATGTCTGCTCTAATTTTGATTTCGATGAAACCAAGTGAGTCCTTTGTTGTATATTGTGATGCTTCGAAGATGGGTCTAGGAGGTGTGTTGATGCAAAATGGTCAGGTTGTGGCTTATGCTTAGAGACGGTTGAGATTTCATGAAAGGAATTACCCTACGCGTGATCTTGAGTTGACAACAGTGGTATTCATGTTGAAGATTTGGAGGCACTACCTATTTGGCTCCAAATTCGAAGTGTTCAGTGATCACAAGTGTTTGAAATATTTATTTGATGAGAAGATTCGAATATGAGGCAAGGGAGATGGCTTGAACTTTTGAAGGGTTATGATTCTAATTTGAGTTACCATTTGGGTAAAGCTAATGTTGTAGCTGATGTGATGAGTAAGAAGTCTTTACACAGGTCGATGCTTATGGATCAAGAATTATAACTGATTGAGCAATTCAAAGATATGAGATAGTGGGTGGAGAAACTCCTAACAATGTGAAGTTGGGTATGTTGAAGCTGGCTAGTGGTATCCTTGAAGAGATCAGAGAAGGTCAGACATCTGATTTGAGTTTGATAGATCATCTCACATTAATTAACCAAGGTAATGGATGTGATTTCCGAGTTGATGAAAATGGTGTGATGATGTTCAGAGATAGAATTTTTGTTTATGATGTACCCGAACTTAAGAGGAGTATTCTTGAGGAGGGTCACAGAAGTGGATTGAGTATTCATCTCGGTGTTACGAATATGTATCAAGATTTGAAGAAGATATTTTGGTGGCCATGAATGAAGAAAGATGTTGCCGAATTTTGTATGCTTGTTTGACTTGCCAGAAGTCAAAGATCGAACATCAGAAGTCGTTGGGTCTTATGCAACCATTGAATATTCCATAGTGGAAATGGGATAGTATTTCCATGGATTTTGTAACAGATTTACCGAAGACTTCAAATGGATGCAATTCAATTTGGATGATTGTGGATAGATTGATCAAATCGACTCATTTTGTACCGATGAGGATCAATTGTCCTTTGCAGAAGCTAGATGAATTGTATATTGATGAGATTGTGAAGCTGCATGGTAATCCTTTAAGTATTGTGTCAGATAAAGATCTGAGATTTACATCGAGGTTCCGGAAGAGTCTGCAGGCTACTTTAGGTACTAAGATGAAGTTGAGTTCTTCTTATCATCCGCAAACGGACGGTCAAATAGAGAGGACTATCCGGTGTTTGGAGGACTTTTTGAGGGCTTATGTGCTAGAACAAGGAGGTACTTGGGATAACTATTTGTCATTGATTGAGTTTACCTACAACAAAAATTTCTATTCTTGTATCAAAATAGACCATTGATGGTTCGTCTGGCTATATATAAAATATAGTTTGTCAGATACTTGACTGCAAGTGCACAGTCTAGTCGCTTTAGTTTTAAAAGATATTGATCCCACAGGGACCTATGGTCAAATTAGTGCTGCTAACGTCACTATGTTTAGCTAAGGGAATAGATTGGTAGAAGTTAGGGGGTAATATAGTAAATCTAAGGGAAATTTTCGGTTTTAAGAAAGAATTAAAGGAAGGAATCAGTATGCAGCGCATTAATCGTCAGGGATTCGATAAGTCACCGGTGAATAGTTTAAATGTCAAATATCTCTCAGTAGAAAATGTTTATTTAAAAGACTTTATCTCACACTCTCGTGGTTGTTGACTTGACCTATAACTTTAAGTCAGAATGTACGCTCTCGCTGTCCCATTTGAAGTCAAAATTACTTTTTGAAAATAAATAAGTTCTAATTGGTTTTAAAGTGCTCTCGCTGTTTTTAAACCCAATGCCTAATTTTTCCTATCCAGCTCGAGCCTCACGCTCTCGCGATTGTTGGTTCTTACCTTAGTTAATTTCCTACTCTCGTGGTAAAATCGTATTAAATAGTTTTTCACGCTTTTGTGATAAAGTTAATTAAATTTAGATTAAAAACTTCAGCCTAAAAGGTTATTTGAGAAAAAGGGTTTTCACCGGTTATTATTAAATCCCATCAAATTAAGTTGCTACATACCGATACCGGTAGTTTAGCCGGACATATTAAATAAGGCAATCGCAAGGCATAAACAGATTAACTCAGCAACAAACATGCTTATAACAATAAATTGGCAATAATAATAATAATTCAATAAAAACCTGGAGATCGAAGTACATAGTATAACGATTCTTGGAGCACTTGAGCAGTCCTCCACAAGTCGGTAGGCTTTGCTTCTTCAATACAGATTACTACTTAAAATTAAATAAAGTGTAGTAGTTCCCCAGTGTAGGAAACTACTACTATGGCTAACTGGAAAACTAACTGGAAAAGGGAAACTATGAAAAGAATGGCGAATACAATAAGGCAACGGAAACAAGGTTGCTTGAAAGAAAGAAAAAATGTTGAATGCTAAAAACTGGAAATTAAATTGCAGAGCGTCAAATCAAAGTCGGCGTCCCCAATTTTTCCCAATTGAGTCCTTTATATAGTGTCCATTAGGTCTTGGTAGTTGAGAAAATCAAGGAAAACTTGGTCTTGAGAGTGGAATCCATGGGAAAAGTTTGTTGGAGGAAATATAGGCACTTTTGGGTGCCTGTTGCTGACTGCTTCAAAGCGCAGTTTGTGGCCGTGTGACGCTCGTCATGGGCCTGTGACGGTCATCACACGCTGGGCCGTGACGAGCGTCATGAATGTGTGGCGATCGTCACATCAGCAAATACTACTTTTTCTGTTCTTCTATTTTTTCTATGCCTTTTTGCTTGTTTCTTCTTCTTTTTCTTCCTTTTCTTCATTTTTCTCTTTAGTGTGTGGAGATTCAAATATCTGCAAAAACAACACGAATACTTGCGCAATAATCGGGATATTAATCGAAATGATGTGATTTCTGAGTGTAAATAGAGGCAATTATCTGATGTGTTTTCGCGTTATCAACCATATGAGGCGTTGTATGGTAGGAGGTGTAGAACTTATTTATGTTAGTATGAGTCGGGTGAACGTGTTGTGCAAGGATCTGAGATTCTTCACTTGACAACTGAAAAGATCAAGATGATCCAAGAAATGATCAAAACGTCACAGAGTCGTTAGAAAAATTACCATGACAAGAGGAGGAAAGCACTTGAGTTCTAGAAACGAGATCACGTGTTTTTGAGAGTTACGCCAGTAACTGGTGTTGGTCGAGTTTTGAAGTCTTGAATGCTCACACCACGTTTTGTTGGTATGTACCAGATTTTATAAAGGACAAGAGAGGTGTCCTATCAGATTGTTTTGCCGCCGCCGTTATCTAATCTTCATTATGTGTTTCATGTGTCTCAGTTGAGGAGATACATTTTAGATCCATCTCATATGATCTAGGTGGATGATATGCAGGTGAGAGATGACCTGACCGTTGAGGTATCACTTGTGTGAATAGAGGATCGAGAAGTGAAGTAGATGCATGGTAAACAAATTGCCTTAGTGAAGGTAGTTTGAGGTGGACCAGCTGGTGGGAGCATGACTTGAGAACGTGAGACACAGATGAAGGAGTCGTATCTAACTCTGTTTTCCTCAGGTAATTTTCGAGTGCGAAAATTTCTTAAGTGAGGGAGAGTTGTAACACCCCATTTTTGTTATATATTTTATTATATTTTAATTGTGTGAATTATGGATTTTGATTATTTGTTTTATGGTTGGGTGTTGGCGGAGTATGTATCCTTGAGTTAGGGGTATATATGTATGATAAATGTAAGTAGAATCATTTAGAATTGTTTTGATAATTAAAAATAATGTTTTATTTATTTTTATTATATTAATTAGTGAAGATAGAATAATTGGGCAAAATATGAGAAATTGAGAAAGTCATTGGGAAGAAGGAATATGAGATAATTAAGTTTGGGCCAAGTTGGTGATTTGGAAAAATTTACCCTAAAAATAAGGAGTATGAGAAACCTAGATTTATGGAGAATTTCACAGTAAGTCACATTTGACAAAAAGGAGCAAAGAAGCAATAGGAAAGGTCATCAAGGAAAGAGAGTGAAGGTTTCAATTCAAAAAATTTGCAAGAAATTCAGGTAAGGGTGAGAACTTGTTCCAATAGTAATGGGTATGGTAGAAGGGTTGAATGGAGGAATCTTTAACCTCCTTAGGATTGGGTGTTTTGATTCATAATTTTGAATTTGGATGCTATCATGGTTGTTACATGATGGTTATATGATGAATTTTGTGTCTCTTATGTGCGTGTATTTTTTTGTTTTTATGATTAAACATATATCCACCATTGTTGCAATTTCGAAGGTTTTAGGCATATAAAACTGTGATTAAATGATTTAATTGTGTTAAAACTGTAAATTAACTTTTTTGCATGAGTTGTAATTTTATGAGCGTTTGGGTTTTTACGGAATCAAAATCGGAGGTCCGGAAGGCCTCCAACGATGAAAAATGCAGAAAATTTTGCATTCTGTATATCACGATCGCGCTCAGCGCGGGAGCCTTTTTTGTGTTTTTCGGTCGAAATCGTTTCAACCCTAACCTTTGATTCGTAAGTCCAAATTGAGTGTCATTTGAAGTGTTGGATATCTGAAATAGAGGGATATAACTTTGTTTCAGGGATAAAATAATTTTGGTGATTATTTCATAAACGTTTTTGGGCTTGAAGAAGACGAAAATTATGTTGGAAATTTTAGAAAACAACAACTTTTTAGTAACGTCTTCGTGCACGGTTTTGATCATAACTTTCAACTCGTGAATCATTTTGGGTTGGGGTTTGAAGAATTATACAGTTGACTCTCAGAGATATAAAGTGACGGTGATAAGTGAATTGTTTAAGTATTATTCCTATGCCTACTGTGTTGGTGAAGTTTTGTTCATACGTTCGATTAATGAATTATTGACATATCCCGACGATTTTGGTCATAACTTTTATTCCGTAAGTCCAATTTTGATGTCGTTTGAAGAGTTAGAATGTTAACGCTTAGAACTATAACATGGTAGTGATTACTTATATGTTTTAATAATATTCACATGCATAGTATGTTAATAAATGTATTGGTTTATACGTTTAGTTGATGAATCGTTGCATTGTTGTAATATCATGGTGTGATGATTATGTTGTTATGTCGATGATGTTAAGATGTTGACTTAGTTGTTTTTGTTTGTTGATATTATTCACATGGCAACATGAGTTGGTTGTTGCATGATGAATGATATGATGCATAAATGATGAGATCTGTGTGGTGATCCTTTAGGTGGGCCTTGTTGTGTTAATGCATGTTATTTGAGAGTCATGCATCCTGGTGTACGGGATTCGGTCCAATTTCAGTGAGCCTCGATTCTATGGTGATGGTTCGGGGGCTAGTAGCTAATTCTTATTATGAGGTATTAGTGAAGCATTACCTATATTGATGGTAACGAGTTTTGGTGAGCCTCGATCCCATTGTGATGGATCGAGTGCGAGTAGCTAATTCTTATTATGGGGGATTAGTGAACCGTTACCTATGCTGATGGTAGAGGATTTTGTGTGCTCCGGTTCCAAGAGGGGATCGATCCTATGGTTGGGATCATGGAGTGAGATGAACCTGAGTGTTCATATTTTGTACCACATGCATGTCGAGTCGGTGTTGAGTACATTGCATAAGTGTTGCATTTGTATTGGTTGTTATTGATGTGTTGTTGGATGGGATGTTGTTGCATATGATGTTAATGATAATTGAGATGTGGTTTTCTATGATGTTGATGATAATTGAAAAGTTGTCGTGTATGATGTTGATTACGATTTGGATGTAAGAATGTGACATATCGTTGTGCATGATTGTGTAGATGTTGTACTTTATTCTTAATTCTATATCGTTGTTATTGATATAAATTCTCACCCCTTCTGTTTGAATGTTGTCTTTACATGGGCATCATGCAGATACTCAAGAGTAGTATTGCTAAAGTAAGTGGAAGGTATCTCTTAGATTAATTCTTTATTTTGTCACTTTTACTAGTCGTACCTTGCTCTGATCATGTAACACCAGGTTGGGTTAAACGCTTACTTTATTCCTTATGGTTGATTATGTTGAAGTCGTAAGACTAATTTTGTTATTGATAATTCTTAAGATGTTGAGTTGATTGATTACAACTCTCTTAATTTGTTATTACAATTGAAGTTGAGACTAAATGTTATTACATGCTTTATCTTCCATAATTGTGATGATCATTCCGCTGCGATGATACTTTAAAATAGAAGTGAGCATGCAGTGACAAGTTATGAATGTCTTATCCTGTGAATATATAATACCGATCATATGAGATGGATGTCGTGTAAATATCCCATATATGATTCAGATAAGTGGGATGTCGTGTAAACATCCTTATTACAAATGTGTGTATTGAAATTTACTATTGAAACCTGTGTTACAGAGCAGGTCATGTGTGTTATGAATGTGTGACACCCTACGTGGTTTTATTTTATATTTTGAATTTATGCGATAAATTATGTGTGGGGTTTAGGGTGTTACACGGAACATGTCTCCCACATTTAACTCACCCTCTGATCGTGGATACGGGTGATAAAATATACTATTGGATGTTTCATCGTCATGCAAATGGACCCGATGATTACATTACGTAAGTGTTTAATTCTTGTATTATTTTTCTTTAGTGCAAAACAATGCAACTTATGTAAGCGTTTAACTCTTGTATTATTTTTCTAGAATAATTTTTAATCACGATACTTAATTTGTTGTTTATCTTTTATAAAGTAACGTATTTTGTTGTTTCTTTTCTAGGATGTTTCTAGGTTTCAAACTCAGGTCCACGAATTTGTACACATGGACCCGATGATTCAACTGTATGTCGAACTTGCCGGTTTTGGACATATAAGCAAAATAATGTCTTAGTCAGTGGATAATAAATTTATTCTTGCATTATATGAAAGATGGCGTCCTGAGACACACACATTCTGGTTTCCAACCGGTGAATGTACTGTGATGTTAGAAGATGTCTGCATGTTATTGGGACTGCCTATCGAAGGTAAGGCGGTAAATGGTAAAACCAACTATGAGAATTCAATTTGCATGGACCTCTTGGATGCTGATTTGTTAGATGATAACTCGAGAGGTCAAGGTATACTCCTTTCACGCCTTAAGGCATATTATAACAGCTTATAGTTAGATGAGAATTCAACCGAAGAGGATCAAATAATAAAATCTAGATGTTACATTATGCTTTTAATTGGTTTATTTTTATTTCCTGAAGATAGTGGTTCTAGTATGCATGTTATGTATTTACCTTTACTAAGACATGTAGATAGAATAAGAAGTTACAGTTAGGGGTCCGCTTGTTTGGCTTATCTTTATAGCTCTTTGTGTAAAAATGCACACAAAGACACATCTATATCTTCTAGATGTGTTGTTTTTCTCCAAGCATGGAGTTGGTCCAGACTACTGTCCCTAGTGCCCGTCAACAACAACTCATTCACATTCCTGTATGCACAAAAGTAAGTTCTTAAAAATGGACTATATTTACTTACTTTACCGATTATTATCTCTAAATAATATTTTTACTTTTATGGTGCAGATGGTCGGCACGTGGTATAAGTTATAACAGATGTCCTAGACATTATATTACCCAGTATCGCGATCTCTTTGTCAGACCGACTACTCACAACCCCCTAACAACATTGTCAGACCGACTACTCACAACCCCCTATCCATCAAGATGTTTGTTCCACAAACACACAAACCTACAACCCTGACATGCCAAACACCCAACCATAATACCAAGAGCATACCCCGTACCACCAATAACAACTAGATCATCATCAACACATCCAACATCGCTATGCATCCAACACATCACCCTATCATAGTCGCCTTAGCCAAAACACTCAACGATCATTTAACATCAACCGTCCCTCCTTCTACCATAGCCAAGAAGCCAAAAGATCTCAAAACCAAAACCTTCAAGAACCATATGTCTACACCACACCACAACAATCATTTCAACATTTCCTCGACGCATCATTCACACCAATGTCTCCCTTCAATCGTCCTGATCGCCCTCCAATAACTCAAACACAGTCCAACTACTCTGGCATAGGTCATGAACTCAGCCATGGCGGTACCCCTTCGATGCATACACAAGACTAAGTTGATTTGTCTGACTATCTCAAGCAATCTCCTGCAGTTGGTGGTGATGTTCCTTGGTCCTCAGATACTCAAACACCTGGGGTGAATCATCAATATGGGTTAGGGCCACGAGTTCGGGTAGCTAGGGGATGTGGGACAGGAGGTCGGTTAGGTGATCCCAGTCATCGACATTAGTCTTTTTTGTGTAAACGGGTATTAATATTAATATGAATTGGTCCGATTTCGACTTTGTCTATCATTACAATATTTTTCAAAAAAAATTACGAAACACACACAAGTGTCAGACCAATTGGCGCCTCCTTTAAAACTTAACACATAGGCGCCAATTGGATTGGCAACACAAGGTGGACTATCCAATACAATTGGCGCCTCCTCTCTAAGTTTAAGAGCAGACGCCAATTCATCTGACGCCTCCTCTTCAAAGTGGGGTAGTTTAGGAAAAAAAATTAAAACTGGGTTATTTTGGGATTTTTTTTTGAAAAACTGGGTTATTTGGGTAAAAAATTCACATCTCTTATGCCTTCTTATTAATATATTTATTTTTGCTTATTCAAAAAAATCTTAACATTTGATATAGTTTTCTCTCTCTCATTAATTTCGATGCCACCTATATTCAAATTGTATTTATAATGGATCTCATATAGGGAATTTTTTAATCATTTTTCATTGACTTTAAAATTTAATTTTACATGCTACTTCAATTAGTATTTCAACTTACAAACTTTTAGGTCATCTTTATACCCATTATTTGAATAGAAAGTTAAATATTAACTATTTTGTCTTATTTTTTATACCCTCCATAGCCAGTGTCATGCTCTGGTGATGTTGTAAGGCCCAAATTTAAGTCGGTGCATATTTTTACAGGTTTGTTGTAGATGTTATGGCATTTCAACTACAAAATGATTGGGAAGGCCACGATGTCAAGCGTACCAACAAAGTGTCTTCCCAAGATGCGGTTTAAACGCTTTTGCATGGGACTACCAAGAACTTGAGGTATAATTTCTTGGTATCCTCTCCCTTCTTCAAGAGTAGCAATCATATATATATATATATATATATATATATATATATATATATATATATATATATATATATATATATATATATATATATATATATAAGAGCCCTCATATGCTAACAACCTCACTCTTTTCTGCTCGACCTTCTAGAAGAGCTTTGTGTACATGATGTTGCACGAGCTTCCCCTGTCAATGATAATAATTAACATGTCAAATTTGGTCATAGTCGTTGTTATCATTGTAGGAAATGTTTTGTTAAGAATACCATCCATTTTCTCGCTATCCTCAAATTTGAGGATGAGTCTCTCTTGTTTCTCCTCGAGGATCGTCCTTCCTTCTCCACTAACCTTCATCATCTCGATAATTCTTCTTTTGATCATATATTTAGATGGGTTCTTTGGCCAGGGAAGACCACCTAAAGCACTATGTATTAACGCTTTCCTCTCCAGTCTTCTTCCCTTTCATCAACGATGTCCTTCCTTCCTTTGGTCTCATTCATAACTTCGATTATCTTCTTGGGGGATGTTTTCTCTTGATGAAAGGATCGCTTCTTTCTTGGTGATTTTCCCCACCCATTTTATTCTTTCTTCCGTGATTACCTTTTTTACCGTCTTCTTAGGAATACTGGGTTAACCTTCCCTTCTTAATTAGCTCTTTGATTGTGTCTATAAAATTCAAGCAATCATATGTATTGTGTATGTGATTCTTGTGAAAATAGAAGAACGTTGTCTTATCGGTCCAAGTTGATTTCTTTACTAGGTAAGAGTTTATTATCCCGACTTTGTTGGCGCACTCCTAGAAAGTATTTTCCCTTGATGTGTTCAGGGGGTGTAAGATGAGAATCTTTCTCGTGACCCTCTATCTCTGTCATCTCGACAACGGTTATGGCCATTTTCTACCATTAATTGCTCCTTATGATTCATAATCCTCACTTATTTTCCTCCTCCTCGGCCAGAAGTTATTTCTCATAGTTGATATAGGGCTAAGTTATTGGACAAGTGACTCCAAATACAAGAGGGGGTGAATTGTGAAGGTTTGAAAACCTTTAATTAAAAATAAAATCTTTGAGAAAATTAGAGTTTAAAATCCTTTTTAAACCAAACAAAGAAATAAGTTGTGGAATAAGAAAATAATTGGAAAAATAAAAGAGATCAGGGAAAGAGAAAGATGTAAGAAAATTATAGAGTTTCATTCTAAATAAAGGTGACCGGATCCCCCGTCCCAAGAATTCTTCTTGAGAGTTTCCACTATCTTGAGAGTTTTTAATAGGATATACCCATGAATCTCCTTTTACAACGATTTGAAGTTTTTCAATGGCTAAATTCCAATCAAACTTAGAGTTTTGAATAGCTATCCTCCGAACCAACTGAGATTTCATATGGGCTGACCTTCGAACCGAGATGGGGTTCTACACAGGTTAACCATCTAAAAAAATAGAGCTTTTACACTGGGATGAGCTCATAACTCTTGTGGGAGATTCTATACAGAATAATCTCTTAAACTTCCCTTGAGATTTTATATAGGTAAATCATAGAACCTGGAAGAGCTTTTACACTAGCTAAGCTCACGAACCTTGATGGAGATTTTACTAGATGATTTTCACAAACCAAACGAGAGCTTTTGCATCAGGAAAAACTCACGAACTAAACAGAGACTTCTTAAGACAATCCTTAAACCAGACAATAGCTTTTCATAGTTTAGCTCACAACCAAACAACTTCTTACAAAAGATACTTAACTCAAGAGATAATACATTCTTGGATAAATTACAAATATCCCCTTCAACCATAACAAAGATTATAACTAATCACAAGAACACTCGCAAAACACTAGGGCAAAATTCAAGTGAGAAAAGGAGAGATTTATAGAAATAGATGAGAGAGAGAGAGAGAGAGAGAGAGAGAGAGAGAGAAAGTAGGATCAATGATTATTTTATGAGTGATTTAAAATGGTATAGGAGCTATCTATTTTTAGACCAAAGTGTGGTATAAATTTGTAAACAATACATGGGTTATTTAAGTGTAATGATCGATTAGGCTAATCGATTATCAAGTCTTAAAATGGAATATTTTGATTACTAGTCATTGTCAACCATTATGAGATTGTTTAATCGATTATAAGTGTTCCAAATTTTAAATAATAGATTATACTACTAGGGATAATCAATAATACACCTGTGAACATGCTTCTAATTGATCAGATAGTTCCGAATCAATTAGATAGGCCTTTAAAACACTTTTAGATGGTTTTGACAAATTAAGAAAGGCTTATCAAAGGTTTCATGTGTGTGTGTGTGCGCGCGTGTTTGTGTAGCGGTGTCCGCTGGCCGATTTGGTTCGGTTTCGAGAGAATCTGATGCCCAAACCGATCAAAAATATGTGGATTGGTTTGGATTGGATTTGCATATTTTTGCGATAAATCCTAAACCGAACCAAACCGAAAATTAATGGGTTGGATTGATTGGATATATTATAAACAAATGTGAAAAAATATTTTTAAAAAATATGTAATTTACATCGATAAATTTTCCACAATAATATAAAATTCCTAATTTTTTCCTTTCTCCGTATAGGTTATGAATGTCATAATGTCGTTTCATTTTTTTCACTTGAAGTGGAGTATCTTATACTAGCTTTCATGATAATGATGATATAAATTATATAAATTAATATGGTTGCTTCAGGTAGACGGGCTCACAGGTAGAATTTTGGAAGTCTGTTGCCTGGACCAATTAACACTGGTTTCATTGTTTTAATTCAGTTTTTTCCCAAACTAAAAAAACGTTTGATACAAAAACCATTGTTTGGTTTGGATTTTTCCAAACCAATGAACATTACTATGTGTGTGTGTGTGTGTGTGTGTGTGTGTGTGTGTGTGTGTGTGTGTGTGTGTGTGTGTGTGTGCATATGTGTGCGTGTGTGTGTGATTTTTCCTTAGTAATTCCAAAGATACCCTAGTGCCTTTATAAGACTTTGGAGATTTCACACTTCCTCTTTTTCACAACTCTGAAGCTTCAAGTATATCCATCATTATCTTTGAATTTAGAATCACACAATAGATTTGAATCTTTATCTTAATGAAACTTGAGATGTCTTCAATTTGATTACCATCATTAGAGATTTTAGAGATTAAATAACCAGAAAAGCTCGAAACATAAGTCCTCCCTTGAACATTGTTGGATGGTAGAATTGACTTCAAAGATATGACTTGATGTTATAGGTAAGTCTTCTATTCAAATGAACAAGATCATATTCAAAACTATAGCTTGATAAATCATCTTGGTATTTAGTGCATATTCGATCACTTGAGTTATGCTTAAGATATAAGGATTTCACTAGATATCATTGCATGTCAGCTTTCATTGGTTTAGTTCGGTTTTTCCCCAAACTAAAAAAATGTCTGACCTAAAAACCATTGTTTGGTTTGGTTCGTATTTTTCCAAACCAATGAACACTCCTGTGTATGTGTGTGTGTGTGTGTATGTGTGTGTGTGTGTGTGTGTGTGCGCGCGCGCGTGTGTGTGCATGAGTGCGTCTGTGAGTGTGTGCGTGTGTGCGCATGTGCATGTATGTGTGGGTGCGTGTGTGGGGGGGGGGTGATTTTTCCTTAATAATTCCAAAGATATCCTTGTGCCTTTACAAGACTCTGGGGTTTTCACACTTCCTTTATTTCACAACTCTAAAGCTTCAAGTCTTTGCATCATTATCTTTGACTTCAGTATCACAAAATAGATTTGAATATTTATCTTGATGAGACTTGATATGTCTTCAATTTGATTACCATCATTAGAGATTTTAGAGATCAAACAACCAGAAAAGCTTGAAATAGAAGTCCTCCCTTGAACATTGTTGCATGGTAGAGTTGACTTCAAAGAGATGACTTAATGTTATAGGTAAGTCCTCTAGTCATATGAACAAGATCATCTTCAAAAATATAGCTTAATAAAACATCTTGGTACTTAGTACATTTTCGATCGCTTGAGTTATCTTTAAGATATAAGGACTTCACTAGATATCATTGGATATCAGGTGTTGTCATCATCAAATCCAAATAGTTGATTGCAACTTTGATATCAAAAAACTTCACCATATTGGATCATCTTAACGACACTTGCAAGCACATAGATCTTCACAGGCCCTGGTCAAGAGGTTCTTTAAGCTCCAAGGTTCTTCTACTCCTAACTTCTCGTAAAACATACATTCTACTCTAAGGCGTTTCATGAATATCCAGAACATCAGTCCATTATTTGTCCTCTACCTCTACGGATATTCTAGTGAGTGGGTCTATGTATTATTTTAGGGGTTTCCTTATTATTTTTCTAAATTACATTAAGAATGGATATTATTATGGGTTTTTTTTGTGAACTTAGCGGTAAAGGAGTCACAAAGCTCTTTCTAGGAATTTATCTGATTTCTAGGCAGGATCTTAAACCATGTCATGGTGGCTCCCTTTAGGGTCAAAACAAACAGTTTATACTTCAATGTGCTCTAGGTATGGTGATAATAAAAAATGGTATCCACGTGTTTGATGTGCTTGTTCAAATCTCTAGTCATTTTGTAGTTGTCTAACTTCAAAGATTTCTCGAGAGACTTCGGGATCTGGCTGTCGAAGTACCCTTAGAGATTTGGTTCTTTCTTCAGTCAAGATATTGTATTATGTCATTGTATCTATCTTCCCTCAAGAAACTATGAGGTGTCGATTGGTGGGAATGATGTGCTCCTGAGAGAGTGATCAGAAAAATAGCAAGTGTACTATTTTTCCTGTTATAGTAATAAAGGGAAAATTCCCCGAATGTCGATCTCAAGGACTGCAAGTTAATATTGAGTTCAATTCATCGTTCAATTAAACAAAAAATATAATTGGGGTTTTTAAATTCAAAATTATAAAAATGAAGGCAAATGAAAATAATAATAAAAAATAAGGGTTTGCAAGGTATGAGGAAAAATGCCAGGGAAGGTGTATAATTTATCCCTATAACAACTCTGAGTCACTATTGCATCAACAAATATCAATTACCACCAGTTCTCAAGGGTATTTTCTTCTAATTCCTTGGTGAGAAAACCTTTAATCATTCTACCCTAATTTCTATGTCCATAGGCAATTAGGGTGAAGTTAAGCTTTATTATATCAAGAATGCTCTAATTCATACAGGGTATCCCTAGTCCTAGGTGATATCTACTGCAGAGTAATCTAATGAAAACCATACCAATGAAGGTTCAACCTAATCGATAACCACACGACAATCTCGATTGGTTCGAAAGAGAAAGCATTAAGCACATCAAAAATTACCATAAAAACAATATTATAAATGCAATCGTAAAACTCATAGTCATAACAATTCTAAATCAGGGACACCACCTTAGCATTGGGGGGTTAAGCTACTCATATTGTTCAAAAAAAAATCAAGATAAAAAATACACATTACAAGTAATTGGATGACGTGGATCTTCAATCGCTTTCGCTCATGAAAACCTCCCGCTCTCCGAATTCCTTGATGTCTGCAATCCTTGCTTGTCTGACAATATTGTGTTCGCCTCGTTCCAAGATTATCTTTGCTCTTGTAGAAACTCTCCTAATATAGTGAAAATCCCTTGGCAGAAGGTGGAAATCTCCAAAACGTCCCTGCAGCTCAAGCCCGGTGAAAAATCCCGAAAACTGGAAAATTAGCATTTTGGGCTGACACGGGCGGCCGTGTCAGCTCTCTGCCTTGTTATTTCCTTGCTGACACGCCCCAAGTGACCTGACACGACCGTGTCAGGCTGACACGTGCGACCGTGTCAGACCACTATTTTGGGCATTTCTTGTACTTTCTTGGCCTTCCTCCTGACACGGTCCGTATCAGGTGACACGGGTGGCCGTGTCAGGCCTCCTGAACTAGGAAATATTCTTTTTTCGAACGCTAGAACTTTCCACTTTCTCACATTGAGTCCATTGGATCTTCTCCGTGGACCTGGAGGGCATAAACACGACATCTGAAGCGTAAAATCACGAAAACACAAAATAAAACTGACAATTAATAAAATTGCTTAAATAACTTACGGGAATGAAAATTAACCTTAAAGGTACCATAATGCGTACACAGTGTCTGAAAATCCTTGGTTTCTTGTCGGATAAGCAACGAAAACATAGTGAAAATGGTAACCGATCAGGGAGCATGGCTATCGCCTCCTCATCTAGAGTCAGGTAGAGAATATTGGCGCTCTTTATGTCGGAAGCGATCTAGAAACCTATGAGTGACCCGACCTATAGAGATGGATGTATAAACAATGATCAATTATGGTGTGGTTCTATGATTACCGTGTAATGCTGCTTCGTGTAGAGGGGTCTATAGAGGGAGTGTATTGTAGATTTTCTTCAATTATGAGGAGTCTTTCAGTCAAGGAATGTGAGTCATGTTATTGAGCAAAGTTGTAGACCATAAAGAGTAGTTCATGTGCTTCTTCCATGCCTAGGATTTCTCGGATTTGCAAGAGGCTTTGGAGCCTCTCTTGTTCAAGAATCGGAGTTTGTAATGGCTATTGTTTCGAGGTGTGACCTTGCACCAACTGTTGAGAAGATTCAAAATTCTGAAGGATTTGGAATGTAGTATGACCGACAATCTAAGAAAGTGAATTTTAAGGGGTTGGGACGGAATGAGAAGTCAATAGAACTTGATCAGTTACTACTGTTGGAAGAGATGAAGCCTTGCTCGTTGGATCGGGAGTGTTAATTATCGCAGTAGCGGAATCGATGTTACGTTGGCAGTTAGTTGATTGTACTTGAATGTTTCCATGGTTTATGTCACATTGGATGAATGCGAGAGCAGAAAGAAGATCAGATAAAGAAAATAAGTGATTAAGATACATTAGCTTTTACGGGAATTTAAGGGAATCAGTAGTTGTTTCCTATAGGCAGTGTCACTATTTTGAGGTGAAACGAGAATATGTAGTGTTGAGAGTACTAGTTATTTTGGTGCAGCTATGAGACCTTTCGATATGACGAGGCAGAGAAGACATAATTGACTAGTACTCTAACATCCAAGTTAGTGAAGTTGGAGAGATTTAGTTTGAGAGTGAGAATAAAATATTATCTGAAATGATGCATCCTTGGGTTTATATATCGTAGACGGTTAAAACTGCTTTTGTCCAACCTGACTAGAGATGCAGAGAATCATCCGATCAGATCTAACAACAAACGATGAGCTAATAACTAAAATCAAGTGTTCGGTCGGTGGCGAAATGAACCTCTCCATTGAGGGTTTTTTTCTTTGCATGTGGTCGGTAATAAATATTGTATTTATCATACCAGACATGGTGAATATGTATTTTATTGACATGGCCATGACAAAATGGAGTCCAAAAGCATTATCCAAGTAAATTAGACATTTAAATCCTTTCTTCCCTTTAGTATCAATAAGACTATTATTTGCCTCTCTTTTTTCTTGAATAGTATATCGGCCCTGAAAGTCTGAATCACTTCAAGTTATTCTGATGTGATTCACACTCGATAATATAGTGATCTTCAAATCAATAGGTCCACCTCGTTGATTTATACCCTGTCGATTATTTTTATTATTTGTTATTTTAAGAGAAAAATTAGACTAAATTATAAATCCTTTATTACACCAATATTTTATTAATATTTTTTTCTTATTATTCTTTTGAGTATTTATTAATATAATTCAATATATTACACCCATTTATTTTTTATTATTCTTTTAAATACTAATTAAAAATCGGTGCATCCGCTCATTGATATTTTATATAATTCGGTAACTATATAATGAAATATAATGCAAAACATAATATTTAGTATAAGTAATATTAGTTGATTAGTTGTTGATGGAACATGCCAGAGATATATTCGAAAGTGGAATTCTCATGTTGGAAGATGAAGTTATGGTTTCATTATGATCCAAGGTGCAAATAGGCCCATCTCCAGTAGTATGCCTAAAACGCTTTGACTATTTAGCTTTCAACATGTTAAATATCTGCAACTGTGCTTTGTTAGTTGAAAATTTTCTCAGCCTATAATCTCCATCAATTAACAAATATTTTGAGACAGAGGGAGTATTAGCACAATTATACATGTTGACTATATATGGATCAATTTGAGCATAAGTAAACAACTTTGATGTGTGGAGTCATGAGTGTTTCCATAATGTTAAAACATTGTTTATACTGTAATAAATATTAATGCATGCAAGCCAGTGAGGTAACTATGTTGTGAAAATTTTGTACCACTTCATTACACTTTCTC
The DNA here is from genome assembly GCF_024323335.1 of Lathyrus oleraceus. Lineage (NCBI taxonomy): Eukaryota > Viridiplantae > Streptophyta > Magnoliopsida > Fabales > Fabaceae > Lathyrus > Lathyrus oleraceus. The sequence continues at coordinate 299,277,341 of NC_066582.1, forward strand.
CTTTTATGGCAGTTCATTGACGCACAAATATATATATATATATATATATATATATATATATATATATAATATATATATATATATATATATATATATATATATATATATATATATATATATATATATATATATATATATATATATATATATAACATTGTCAAAACATGAATTTCAAAGGAATGGGTAATAAAATGAGATCATGTGTTATTGTTACCTATGTTTACATATGTTTCTATATATAGCATTATTCCTTGAAACGGTGTATCAACCTTTACTCATAAAGTCGTATAAAAAATGCTAGTGTTACTTATGTCCTACTAGTAAAAGACCTAGAAGACCTATGCGTCCGTAAAGTTCATTCTTAAATTACAAAAGAATCGGATTTTTTTTCAATAAAAATGTTAGTAAGAAAACAAACAATAAAAGTATTGAGATGCATAACCAAAATCAACCTAAACATTATTTGTATCATTACCAAAGTATACTTAATAAAATATAAATGTCATCAACAAAATGGCCACAATCTCACTTCATATGAGTGGATATATTCAACTTCATAAAAGTACAACGATTATGAATAATATAATCACAGGAAGTCCAACAAAGAGAAATTAAAAACTAAGTTATAATAACTTTGTAGATTCGAATGGTTCATGGACACTTGTTTGAAGAAATTGTAGAGATGTCATAACCTAAAAAGATGATAAATGAATGGACAAGTAGAGAAATGTTAGAGTTATATTAACATGAACAAATAGATATGGTTGAGTCAATAATTGTTGTGGGTGAAAGATAAATATAGAGATGGAGATTTTAGTATTCATAGTAATAAAATATAATGTGATTGGAATACGAAGTAGTTAAAATGGAAAAGTAAAGTTGCACCTAGATGATATCTTGGAAAATCTCTTTGAAGACAATATTTATTGTTTGAGTTAAGGAGTTATTGTCTTTGTTATGTATTAAGATTTTCAATCCAACTTTTCTTTTAACTCTTGAAATGGCGACATAAAATTTTCTGTGACTGAAAACATTCTTCAGCAAATATAATCCAACATAGTCTAATGATTGACCTTAAGATTTGTTGATTGTCATAACAAATGACACTATAATTGAAAATTATCTTCTCATAAGTTAAATGTTCATGGAGATTGAGAAGGAGACAAAGGCATTCTCGGGATGTAAATAGTATTTCCAATATTTGTACCTGAAATTATATTTGCTTCGATGACATGATTGGCTAATATAGTAACCGTCAACCTTGTACTATTACAAAGGCCTTCAGATTGATCCAAATTTCTTATCAACATGATGATTGTGTTAATTTTCAATTTCAATGATTAGTTAGGCAAATCAGAAATTTTCAGACAACTCAAGAATTCTGGTGTCAAATGCTTGGAAGCACAATTGTCATTAACTTTTGATTTATCAATGAAATCACTACTCAAATATTTTTTAGACTCACCTTCATAAAAAAACATGTACTTGTTAATAATAGGTACTTGTAAAAAAAAGAGTATGTACACATCAGTAATATATATATATATATATATATATATATATATATATATATATATATATATATATATATATATATATATATATATATATATATATATATATATATATATATATATATATATTTTATTTATTTATTTTACATCCAAGTAGACTTTGTATGCCAAAAATATGTATATCAATGAATAAATTATAGTAACAAAAATTAAAATATACCTCGAAGAATATTAGTTATGAAGTCATTAATGTCATCAACTATTTCAATAGTTGATGCTAGAATAGCTCTTCATTGAAGAAAATTTGGATCTGTGTAATTTTGAAGTAAATTTGGATAGGTATTTGTAACAATTGCTTCAATTGGGTCCATAAATTCTCTAATTAGTAACTCTTCAAGAATATCAATTTCAGCATATTCATCATTGGATTATGAGACTTGTCCATTGCCAACTTGTAAAATTTAATCTGAGAAATGTCAAATTTCTTATGAATTGCCTAAATTAGAACCACTTTGCAACCGCGTATTTTTGGTTAGATTAAGAACTTTACAATGATCTCAAATGCATGAGGCATTTATTGTTGAATGCATAATATCAGACCTAGTATCTTTTGGTACAAATGGTAAAACTTGTCTGAAATCTCCACCAAAAATGACATTTTTCCTCCAAATATTTGTTGACATTCAACATCGTCATCACTCATAATACCCTTCAACCACTTGTCAAGAGCTTCAAAACAAAATTTATTTTCTATAGGTGCCTCTTCCTAACACTACCCGATGACTTTCTATTTAGATCATCCCCCTAAACATGAGAACCTACTCACTTTCTTCTTTGTCACATAACCTGTGACAGGGGAAGACAATCACTAAACCCGAGTGATCAACTTCAATATTAACAATATGAAAGAATGTTGAATATTACAACTCAACTAGAGAAACCTTTTGTGTCAAGTTACTGAAACATATAGATGTACATAACAATGTTGAATTTACAACTCAATTAGAAAAATCTTATATGTCAAGTTACTGAAACATAGAGGTGTACATAAAAATAACAAGGGCTCTTGAAAATCATATCACTCTAAAATATTCAATGTGAATTCTTGCTTTCTAATGTAGGTTTGAGCATATTATATATCAAAATAACTTTAGGCTCATGAGAAAAAGTGACAGCCAGTAGATGTACTGGATCTTTAGAGCATTTAAGCAGCAGAAACTTTTATGTGTCGCATCCTGCGAAAAACCGGCGAGACTCAAATAAAAATACAACACAGAGCCGCCACTGCGCGTTATTTATCCCAAGAGCGGGAAAGGAAACGCTCAGAGAAATCTGGAAAGGAAATGGTCTTGCGACCAAAGAGAAAGGGTAAGGGAGTCGGTTACGCAAGGGGAAGGTATTAGCACCCCTCACGTCCGTCGTACTCGACGGGATCCACGTCCTAAAATAAAGAATAGGTTGCTAAAACATCACACACACACACAGGGAACGCTGGTGGGGTTAGGAGGAACGAGCTCGATAAGGTATCGCACCTTATGCCTACATATCTTGTCTGGAACAAGAATCAGAGCCACTGTAGTTCGGCTTACGCACGCCAAACAACACAAAACATACAAACAAGCAAGGGTGGCAAACATGGAGCCCGACAACCACTGGATGGAATTACGTCGGCATCCGAACCAAAACACACTCAAAAGGGAAAACGTGGAGCCCGACAGCCAATCACTGGGCTTACGTCGGCATCCGAACCAAACACACAATCAGATAACAAGTAAACACACGCAAAAAGAAAAAGGTTGCCCGGAGTGGTCTCGCACGACCACCTGCCTACATACCTCGTCTGGAACGAGGATCAGGACGATGTAGTTCCCCTGAAAGGGACTGAATTGCTAGCCAGAAACCGGGGAAAAGACACACTACTAGGGAGCTGGACTCGAGCCTAGTGTTGTCATGCATCGTTTACCCTAAGTTCAGTTTTCTATCCTACTTGCATAAGCAAACTACTCCTATCCAGGAAAGAAGCAAGCACACAAGCATACAGCATAATTCAAGCATACATCAAATGAGAACAAGCATCTCAAACAGATATCCACACAGCACGCACTATAACCAAACAAGTGGCTCACACAATAGGTTTGACTGCCGAAGCGAGTCGTCTGTACGGGCTGGGTTTGCTCTTAACCTTGCCATTACGAGGCTAAGGTGAAGCAGATGAGAGGTGAAGTGAGGATCAGACCTCACAGCTCTTATCCCTAACCAGGGAGAGCTTCTGACAAATGAGCATGGGTCCAGAATAGGGGAACCCTTCTATACTCGATGACTCCGACTCGATTGTGCGACAGCACAGATCTTGGGCTTGTGTTCTCAATGCTACAACCATGTAATGGGAGCAATGAGAAGACTCACAGAATAGTGGGGGGTAGATTGCATACCCCTACCTTCCACCAATTGCCTTATTTAAAGGACTTTCACCTGCTTGGCACGAAAAATAAACAACCACAATCATTGCCTCTTAAGGAGGACTTCAGACATTTATTTGCCCGGCCCGGTAACAGCCGGGTCTCCAGACTACATGAAGTTAGGAAGTTATACCTCAATGCAAGTTGCTTAAGCAAAGCAAAGCAAAAGTTCACAAGGAACTGAGCAACTAAAAGTACCTGGAAACAGTCAAACACAGTTAGTACTCAGACAGACAAAACTGAACAGCAAGTATCAACCAATTAATCTATACAGATCAATGCACAACAAAGCAAGCTCAAAGCTCAATCCCAAACTTCACAACCTACAAAACAATGTTATGTTAGTGTACAAACATCAAACAACATCAATTACATTTAACTTGATTCATTCTCCATGTGCATTATGCTTTTGATCCTGAAAAATCAAGCAAATATTAGCAACAAGACCACTAGGCTAAGCCTAGGGTCCAAAGGCAAGAAAAAATCCTAAACAGCAAGGTATCTCTAACCAAACTCAAGCTAAAGTCAAACAAGAGTCAACACAATTAGTCCCATGTCCATATCATTCATTATACTCATTTCATGCACAAAACAATTCAAACTAGTTCAAATGAAGCACCAAACATGCAAACAGAACTATTGCATTCAAATCCACATCAAAACAAATCTAAAAATTCTCAAATAATTTACACCTAAACAGGACCTAATCCAGGTATGGCACACCAAATTTCAGCTTAATTGGGCAAAGGTAACTATGTCAATGAAAATCAACAAAAACAGACACAACTATATGCTCCAAATCACAACATCAACACATGCTTCCCCTTCAAAAATTCATAACTCAATGAAAACAGTAAAGAAATGAGTGAGACCAAAACAGGGATGTCACATCATGTATCTATAACTATCATACAAAATTTCATGATCATTCAATACCATATGAGCATTTCACATTGATTCTACCAACCTATGTCACATGAACTTGTAAATTCAACCACCAGAGATGAAAAATAGCAATCAATTTGAAAATGCCACATAAAATTCCACAAAAATTCACATAGCATCTTAACATGTTAATGAACCATCATGCAAAATTTCACATCATTTCACCAAGTATAGGTCACTCAAATAAATCCAGCAAATTGACATAATGAGGTGTGACACAAATTGTCACACCTAAGTTCAAAAATTCACATCTCAATGATCAGGTATCAAAAATTCATGAAATCTACATGTAAATAAGCATCAACCAGTCAACAATCATCACAAAAAATTTCAGACATTTCTTTTAGAATATGAGGATTTCATGATCACAATAGCACAAGGTACCAAAAATGCACATATGTGAAAGAACCCTAGGTCAAATATTATTTCTACCATGCACAACTTTGACCAATAGGTCAAAAATCATCTACAGTCAACAAGGAAGTCAAAGAAACAATCCTCATATTTTTCTGAATTTTCTATAATTTTCTATGAATTATCTAAAGCTTGGCATGATTTTTTAATGATTTTTAGAATTAATATTATTAATTGAAATTTGACAATGGCACAATTGTAATTATGTTATGGCGGGGGCGGCAAACAACCTATTCAAAATTTCAAACGAATTTCTGGATCAAACAAGCATTCATCATCACTTTCACTCAACAATTTACCAGAACACTCAAGAACACGTGAAATCCAAATCCTAACCAAAACGAACAAATGGATAGCCGTTGGACTCGTCTAAGCACGAGGATCTCGAATCTCAACTTAATTTCATCTAAATGTTCATGTATCTCTCAAATCGAACGAGTTAGTGTTTTGGATCCAATCTTTAAATCCAGATTTCTTCACCTACAGTCATCTATTTCATAAACTAAACACATCACCATAACCTATGTAGCATGCTCTTTCAAACGCACATGAACATTAAGCATTTCGTGAGTTTCGAATTTCACATACCTGGAGATGGCAGCAGTGAAATCGGTGTTCTTCGAGCTTTTCTTCCTCAAACAGATGCACTAGATGCTTCAAAGAGTTGGATGATGCGATTATGTTTGATTGAAACAGCTCCTAATGCCCACAATCACAATTTGCCATTGATGATGCTTCTTTGAACAGTTGAGTTTCGCACTGCTTTTCACTCCAATCTTCACAAACAGTTGGAGATGATGATGATAGGAGTTCAAATCAAAAAGAAACTCGAAGATTGATCAACAATTGATGAAGTTTGATGAAGTTGAAGGTTTTGGTGTTCTTGAAGATTTGAGAGAATGTGATGAGTTTTCAGATCTGGTTTTGGGATTTGTGATATTCTGTTATGATTAGAATGTGTTTAGGAATATATATCATAGCTTAATCATCCCTTAATCATGTTAATTAACCAAGTGCATTTGTTAGTGAAAGTGGTTAATTTCAAGTGAGGGCAAAAAAGGAATTTCACATGCCAGCTCATTGCCACCTCATTGACAGCTCACACACCTTCCAAATGCCATGTGTGAGCTGTTGCAACTTGTCCCACTCTCATTGGATGTGTAATTTTGAAATTCACCATGTATTTGCACTTTGTCCAATTTTGCACTTTCACTTCAATGGCCAATTTTCAAACCATAAGCCTTAGGCATGAAATGATGATTCCAACAGATTTCAAATGCCATTTATGAGGTGTTGCAAAAATCCCCATCCAAAAATTCCAATTATTTCACAAGTTGGACAATTTTGCCCTTGGTCCATTTTAACTGTCCAGTTGAAATTTGACTTTTTGCATTGACCACTTTTGGAAAAATCCAATTATGCACCATGAAAGTACATGTCAAATGGAGTTTGTGCATATAAAGAACTTGCAATTTGGACAAACCATGTGGAAATTATGGCCTCCTGATTATGGGTCATTTTTGAATTTCACTGAGCCACAACTTTCCTACCATACATGGGATTTTCAAGTTCTTGGACTTTTTGGAAAGGTGAGAACAAGATCTACAACTTTCATGTTGAACAAATTTTCATTTGAAGCTTCCTTGGACACGTGGCTTTGAGGTCAAAAACTTTCCATTTTTGGAAACTTCAATTACAAGTCACTTTCTATTTTTGGCAGTTTTTGTTCTGACTTGATTTTCTTCATTCTTAAGCCTTGAGATGTCAAATAACACTTGTTCCAACATGAATGAAGTGTATCCAACTCATTTCCACCTCCAAATCCATCAGATCATGTACAGTTGACCACAGTTGACTTTTCAACTGACAGATGAATCAGGCAATGCATAGATCAATCTGAGCTCCAATCTCCAACTGAAATGGCTCAAGGGTGACACCCTAGCCTCAATTATCTCCATAAAATCACATAATGAACCCCATAACCATCACAAACCCCATCTCCTGATTATGCCCTGATTGGCCCAATGCAACTGATTAGGGTGGACCAGTGGTCAAAACCCTAATCTCAAGGAATCTTCCTCCACACTTGATTCTTCTGATGATAACCAACCATGATGATGATGATGTATCATTTCAAACAAGATGAAGACCAATATCCTTTGGAGAATCATAAAACCCTAATTCACAGCCCAATCCTCAGATGGCCAATGATCAGTCAATAAAACCCTAGGCTTGCACTTTGACTTTCCCATCTTCTGATCAAGACTTGGGAAGATAGCTTGCACAATGTAACCACATGATATGCAATATGCAATGCCTAATGACCTAAAAATGATATGTACAATGATAATGCTAGTCCCAAGAGAGGAGGGCAAATTTTGAGGTGTTACAGCTGCCCCTATTCAATCCACTATGAACCTGTCGATACGAATAGCCTCGGCTTTCGGATGATCAGGGTGAGGAGTGATTGAATACCCAGAACAGACGAACAATTTGCACTCTGATGGGATATAATTAACAACGCCTGTCAGCATCGGCGAAGAAACAATCTCGAAGAAGAACGTCGACCTGGATACCAAAATAAATGGTAACGCAGGGATAACCATGGCCTGAACACCACACATCCGTCGGGGATTATTATTCTTTCTTCTTCTTTCTTTTTTTTTTTTTTTTTTTTTTTTTTTTTTGAACCCCGAAAATTTTCCTTCTTCTTGGTCTGAAAACCACTTCGGTCTGATTACCGGAACATCGGCCTGATTGCCACTTCGGTCTGAATACCGCCTCGGTCTGAACACCGGAAAATTGGTCTGAACACCACTTCGGTCTGAATACCGCCTCGGTCTGAATACCGGAAAATTGGTCCGAACACCACTTCGGCCTGAACACCGGAAAATTGGCCTGAATACCATAAGTGCTTCGACCTGATCGTCGGAAACTTCTTCGATCTGAGAATCGGAAACTGGCCTGAATGCCACATCGATCTGAATACCGCCTCGGTCTGATCACCGGAAAACTGGCCTGATTGCCATAAGTGCTTCGACCTGATCGTCGGAAACTTCTTCGATCTGAGAATCGGAAACTGGCCTGAATGCCACATCGGTCTGAATACTGCCTCGGTCTGATCACCGGAAAACTGGCCTGATTGCCATAAGTGCTTCGACCTGATCGTCGGAAACTTCTTCGATCTGAGAATCGGAAACTGGCCTGAATGCCACATCGGTCTGAATACTGCCTCGGTCTGATTACCGGAAAACTGGCCTGATTGCCATAAGTGCTTCGACCTGATCGTCGGAAACTTCTTCGATCTGAGAATCGGAAACTGGCCTGAATGCCACATCGGTCTGAATACCGCCTCGGTCTGATCACCGGAAAACTGGCCTGATTGCCATAAGTGCTTCGACCTGATCGTCGGAAACTTCTTCGATCTGAGAATCGGAAACTGGCCTGAATGCCACATCAGTCTGAATACCGCCTCGGTCTGATCATCGGAAAACTGGCCTGATTGCCATAAGTGCTTCGACCTGATCGTCGGAAACTTCTTCGATCTGAGAATCGGAAACTGGCCTGAATGCCACATCGGTCTGAATACCGGAAAAATTCTTTGGATTATCGCTCCCATCTTCGCTTGACAGAAACTTTGATGCAACATCACCTCTCAAACGGTAACCACAGCTTGAGACTAGCTTATGCCTGTAATATGATGCATGATTGATTTTTTCTGCGTAATGCTCCATAAACATGGAAATGCTACGCGATCATTTATTTTTCTACGCAATATGCCATGTTATTTTTTCATGATGAATGCATAAAAAGAAATATCCCCCTCAAGGGACTCTTCTGGGGAATACGAGACACTCCACTGAGGATATCGTCATCGCTCGGACTTCCACCATGCTGGGGAATCACTGCTGCTGGGAAAAGGCAACCCTTGCTGGGGAAGAACCTCCTTTGCACCCAATCCACTCGAGAAACCGCTGGGGATAAACACCACCAACGCTCTGTGGGGATACTCCAATCTTGACTTACTGGGGATATCAATCCTGACTCCGCTCCAGGAAAACCCTCACAGATACCTGCTGACTTTACTGGGGAAGTGCTCACAAAGAACTCCGCTGGGGAACAGCAACCTCCAGGACTGACGACTGGGGAAGCATTCGATCTGAAACCCGCTGGGGATAACCATCCCGACCCTGCTAGGGAAGCGAATGCCACTCCGCTGGGGACAACCCATGCTATCCATAGGTAGAATCAACTCAGCTGGGGGTGCAAGAATCCGTCTGCTGCGGAAACTCGTCCAATCCACTGGCAGGATGAACACTGCTGAAGATATATTTCATTGAAACCCGCTCCACTCGGGGACAACCATCCTGACTCGGCTGGAGAAGTCCACAGACGTTGGATCTGCTGGGGAGCTAGTCCTATGACTCTGCTTGGGGACTTAGCTGAAAAATGAGAAAAGTCGGTACAACACCCGTCGACTCATCGAACCACGGTATCTACCGCCAATATTCATATCAGCTCTCCACTTTTGAGAATTCCCAGACTCGTCTGGACCTTTTCTGCTCCATCATCTTATATTCCAAGTCGCTCCGCGCTCGACGAGAACGTACTCCTGGGATTATACAGAAATTTCAATTTTCCGACTTTGAAGAGTCTTCTTGATTAATTTCAAAGGTCGTCGGACGTCTCGACGTCTCTCCGTCGTCCCTCCATCCTCATTCGTTTCTGGTCAGACTCTGCGGGGAATTTCTACAGACTTTCCAATCTTCCGACTTTGAAGAGTCTTCTTGATTAATTCCAAAGGTCGTCGTACGTCTCAACGTCACTTCGTCGATTTTCATTCATTCGTCCCTGAGCGAACTCTCTGGGGATCTGTCACAAAGCTTCCACATCACAACCTGCAAGTGAGTAACGAATACCTAACAATACCTGCAAAACAGACCGTCAGATAAAACCGTGCCCCAGGCGTGTCAAGATTTCAACACTTGGGTCACTCAACCTTCCAAATAAGATTTCAAGTTTTCAATCTTATAAACATGCATTGGAAGGGACCAGTATGTCTTAAAATGCAACATTCTTTATCAAAAATATCTGGATGTTTTTGTAATCAAAGCGGTAATGAAAAACAAAAACAAAATAATTTGACTGAACATGCATTTATTGATTGGAAAAGTGTGGCTCAAATTGAACAATACAAAGGAAGCAATTCCTGAAAAGAGGTAATTGCGCACAAAAGGAAAAAATCTATCCTAATGGCAATGTGAAACTCGTGATCTCATCGAGTTCCAACTCGGTTACACCCCATATGTCCTCAGACTCTCCGTTCTTTCTGCCTTCTGAACAAGACGCTTCTGATCGATCCCTGTCGGGTATTATCCATGATGCTTTAACCAAAGCGCAAACGATCATGCGGGACGCAGTTGTTCGTTTCAATCCCTCTTTTGCCTGGACCGCCCTTTCGGGTTTTCAGTCCACCGGGATACCCTTTTTTGCCCAAGTCGCCTTTTCAGGTTTTTGACTTGCCGGGTGTACATTTTTCATTTTTATCCATAATTTTTGCCCGAACCTTTTCTTTCTGTTTTTGGTTCGCCGGGATGCCCATTTTTGCCTGAACTATTTTGTTCTTTTCGTCCAGCGGGTCTCTTTACACGAAGTATTTTTTAACTGCGTCCGCATTCACAGGGGATGGAAAATCTTCGCCATCCACGGTCGTTAACAACAAGGCTCCACTAGAGAAAACCTTCTTGACCACGAACGGACCTTCATAATTCGGTGTCCACTTGCCCCTTCTATCGTTTTGAGGAGGAAGGATCCTTTTCAGCACCGTATCACCCATGTGATACACCCGAGGTCGTACTTTCTCGTCAAAAGCACGCTTCATCCTCTGCTGATATAACTGTCCATGACAGATGGCTGCCAGCCTCTTTTCCTCTATCAGGCTCAACTCTTCGTACCTGGTCCTTACCCATTCAGCCTCTTGCAATTTCACGTCCATCAGGACTCTCAAAGAGGGAATCTGAACTTCAACAGGTAACACAGCTTCCATCCCATATACCAATGAGAATGGAGTTGCCCCAGTAGATGTGCGCACCGACGTGCGATACCCATGCAACGCAAACGGCAACATTTCATGCCAGTCTTTGTAGGTTACCACCATTTTCTGCACAATCACACCGTCGGTGCATTCAGACGTTATCCAGGCAACAACAGCTCATTCACCTTAACCTCCCCATCAGACATCAGAATCCGTTCGGATTCAGGGTCAGGCCCCTCCTCCGGGATCGGTTACTCTCAATCTTTCGATTAGAGCACCTCGAGATGTCCTCATCAGGGAACTCAAACTTCATCGGTTGATAATCCTCCCCGGGTTGCTGGGCTATGTAATCAGACAATACCCCTTTGATGGCTTTCTGAGAGTATACTGATCAGTCAACATTCTTTTGCACTCTCACAACCCATCCGGTCGATGCTGGCTTCTCAAACACATACTTGATCGTATCCATCTTGGAAATCCACAAAGTGGTATGAATCAGCATACTGTCTCAGTCGGCGAGCAGCCTATGCCAAAGTACAGTAAGTTTTTTCGAACAGTGAATGTATTGTTTCACAGTCGGTAAACTTTTTGCTAAGGTAAATTGCATGCTCTTTTCGACAAGACGCGTCATGCTGACCCACTTCACCTCGTAGACCCCTCGAAGGCCGTCAAGTACCAGATTAACAATTGCTCCTTCCACAAGAGGTATCAGAATCAGAGGTTCCTGCAACTTATCCTTTTATTTTTCAATGCCCCTTGGCAATCATTATTTCACCTGACCGTTTGATTTTTTTTTCCAACATCTTGAATATAGGTTCGCACGTGGCCGTTAGATGAGATGTGAACCATGACAGCTAGTTCAATCTTTCGAAGAAACCACGAACCTCTTTTCTTTATCCTCGGTTCAGGCATATTTTTTTTTTTCAGCAGGATCAACCTCGATTCCTCTCTTATTTACAATAAACCCCCAGCAGCTTACCGGCCCGCACTCTGATAGTGCACTTATCTGAATTCAACCTCAGTCTGAATTATCTCCACCGGTCAAACGACTTGCCCCGGTCTGCCAGATGCCCCTTTCCTGTTTGGGACTTTGCTATCATGTCATCAACATAGCATTCAATTTCATGATGAATCCTATCATGAAACAAAGTCACCATGGCTCTCTGATAAGTAGCACTGGCGTTCTGCTTCTCCAGAGGACTGTCTTCTCTCCATGGTAGCTTGTGCACAACGACACCGGTATCCGACCCTGGCATATCCTGACATGACCAGGTGAAGGTATCCACATGCTCTTTCAACAAGGCTACCATTCTGCTCTCGATTCGCCTCTGAAGCGGCCTCAACTTTCCCTTCCTTCCTGACCTCGGCGGTGCTTGGAATAACAACCTCAACCCGCTCCTCGTGCGGCTGAATCACCTTCTCCTCTTGTTTCAACAACCTGGCTAATCCCAGCAGATCACAATCTTCTTCGTCTTCTTCTTCGGCATGATTGCTCGGTTTGTCGAAGTCATATGAGGTGTAACCGAATCGTTATCAACGAGATCCGGAGAATATTTTTGAATTCGGAACGAGACGAATCAAAAAAGAAAAATGAAAATAAACATTGCCATTTTTATTTGTTTTTAAACTGCAAAAATAAATGAAAAACAGGGAACACCGCTTTTTGACTGAAAAACATCCATTTATTAATGATGCAGAAAATGCAAATTTATGAACATGAGGTGGCCCTTACAATGAACCATTACGTGTCGGGCAACACATATGGCTTCCATGCATATAAACTGAAAACAAGAAATATTACTCTTCCGGATGAGTGACAGTGCTGATCTTTTTAAGCCTTCCAGTTCCCTGCCACGCACGATTTTATCCAGGACTCAAGTTCACAGTCACTGTCAGTCTCTTCCCCCACCGTATAGGCGTGATCTGAATCTTCAGCAATTGCATTCACCATCACCTGACCATGCGCCGACATGGGATTAGCATTAACATCTGACAATAGTGAAAAATGGAGGGCCTTGGACTCCACCAGGTCTTGGACAGTATGCTTAAAGGCTCTACAACCCTCAATGTTATGCCCAGGCGCACCAGAATGAAATTCACACCTGGCGTTCTCATTATAGTTAGGTGGCCTCTGATCTGATCTCACTGGAGCTAACATCCTTGGCTGAACCATCCCAAGATCCATCAACTTTTTAAACAGAGCAGCATATGGCATGGGTGGCTTGTCAAAATGACGATCAACCCCTTTTCCTTTCACTTGGCTCCCAGCTCCCTGTATCTTCTGTGGGGTTGGCTGAGGTTGCTGTCGGATTAACTGATTACCAGCAGGGATGGTTACTGCAGCAGTGTGCTGGTAGTACCGACCCCTACCGCGTCCTCTCTGGGCATGCACAGACACAGCACTCGCGCCATCCTCCTTCTTAGGCTGACCATCACCAAATGATTTCTGCGGTCCAGACGACGAAACGTTTCCTTGCATGTTCCCCATCTTCAGCCAATCTTCAATCCTCCCCACCTTTTCGGCAATTACTTTCTGCCCCAAGGCGAACTCTCGCATGACATCAATCAGCTCTCCCATCTTCTCTTTCAGCTCGAGAACGTCAGCGTTGGACGGATTCATCATTCCTGTGTCAATCAAACAGGTTAGAAACTGACACCTGCAAAACAGAAAACAAGTTATTATGCATGAATGCAGTGTCTATCCACATGAGGAACACTTTGTCTCTCGATCCTGGCTTCATGGAGACATATAATAACCCGGCAGCAATATTTTGATTTGCAGCGTTTGATTTCATCGTGCAGATCGGAGATAGGTGATCTAGCATGATACCCCCAACCATGTGTGTGCTTGTGCGAGTACATACGGTAAAGCAAATAAAGCGTGAAGATCAATCACTGAATGAAAAATAACCATCACATAGCCAATAGTGCACAAACAGTGCCATAGTCATACATCCAATCAGATAAAATCAAATACAATCCTCCAGAATAGGAAAGAAATACAGACAAGTGAATTCCGTCAACAAGCCTGACGGTAGTCCACAACAAATAACAAAGCTAGCCTGACGAAGGTCCCACGGAAGGCCCTGTATCATCAACCATCTTTGCGAACTCTGCGGCGAACCTGAGTTCGGTGTTCTCCTGCTGCAATCTCCCCACTTCCTTCTGATGAATCTTCATCTGCCTGAAGTAGTGATCTCTCTCAGCCATGTAGTGATCTTTCTCAGCCCTGATCTTTGCTTTCTCCGCTTTCCACTCTGCAGCCAGAACTCGGGCCCTAGCATCCCTCTGATCTCGGACAAGGATCTGTCTCCTCTTCTCATCCTCAATGACCTGTGACGCTCTGGACAGCTTCTCCTTGGTGATGTCGTGCTCCCTGTTGGATGATGCTAAAGCTTGGCTGATCTTCCCATAGTAGGCCGTATCCATCTCAAAGCGTTTGGCTTCCAAGGCGTGTCGCTTGTCTTGATCTTCCATCTTCACTTTGATCTCTTGATTAGCTGCCTGAAACCGAGCAACAGTCATCTCCAACTCCGCCTTCTCCATAAGTAACTGATCTCTGGCCCTCTTCATCTCGAGGAATTCTTCCATGCTGACAGAAGAACTTGGTCCCTCGATCCTAGGACACACAGAGTCACCTCCAGGAAACGGTAGATATGTGAGCTCAATCCTCTTCCGCAACCAATCTTCAAAAAGAGGAAAATACCGACAGTTGACCTTACCATAAGGAACCTTGCCCTTTTTCTGGATGTTGCGCCATGCCCCAGACACCTGCACCAGCTTGGCCTGATCGCCCTCAGCTGAGAAGTAAAAGGACTCCTGAATCTCCCGCTCAAGAGGAGGAACTTCCATGGCGAACCCCATCTGCCTCCTGAGAAGCGTCGGGTTGTAGTTGATGCAACCCTGAACTCCTATGAGAGGCACATTGGGGAATCTCCCACAGCTATATATGAAATCCTGTCCAGCCAAGCCATTATGAGTCCAAGCAATGTCATCAGCCCGCAGACCCATCAATCTGAAGGACCACTTGACACTGGGATCAATCTGAACAAAGGCACCTCGGGAAGGCAAATATCCTATAAACCATTTGAAGAGCAACTGAGAGCAGCACCTGATCAGACCACCACGTCTCTTCTCATTCCTGTTATGCACTGAGTAGTAAACATCTCCAATCAGTGTAGGAACAGGGTTTCTCTGCATGAACAGTCTGATAGCATTATGGTCCACAAAATTCTTCTGATTAGGAAATAAGATAATCCCATAAATGCTCACAGCAATCAATGCGCACACCGTCTTCCAGTTACCCATAGCAGCATGTTCCTTGGCATTAGCCTCCAAGAAACTCAAATGAAAACCGGGTAACTTTCCCTTCTCCTTCAAACCTTCCTTGACCATTTCCGGACTCAAATAAAGAGCACAGGAAATCCCAAGGACATCTGGCTCTCTCTCAATAGCACAGAAAGGAATCTGATCTCGGATCTGCATACCCAGAATGCTAGCATAGTCTTCCATCAGAGGTCCCAACAGATAATCCGGGAATACAAAACATCTCAGACCCGGGTCATAGAACTGGAGAAGAGTATGAATGGCACTTCTGTCGCTGTCAGTGAGTCTGAAAACCATCTTCAGGATACTACCGTATGCCTCTCTGAACATCCCCACATGGTCGGGTGTAATCAATGCTATCATCTCCTTCAGCACACCAATCTCTGGATTGAAGAAACTGTAGGCAACGTTGTCTTTCAGACCGGTCCTCATATCTGAACAGAAAGTCTCTCAACCAGGATCTCGATCAAAAGTGTCCCTGCATATGGGTAAACATGTGTTAGATGCAATTAATGCAAAATGCAATGATGCTGATGAATGAATGCAATGCGTTGCCATCCTCCAAGCCATCTGATCATCTGTTGCACTGAATATGGTCTCTGAACTGATCATAACCATCTGAGGAAGAATATAACCACAAATCCGACCCACGGGTTCCGAAATAAACGGAAGACGGATACATCATCATCATCATCATCAGTCTCTGAGCAGACACTCACCATTATCTGAATCGGCCCAGGGAATCCTGAAATAAACGGATCCCCACTGATAAATATCTCGGCCCGGGGAATCCTGAAATAAACGGATCCCCACTGATAAATGTCCACGGACAGCACTCCGGCGTCTCGGCAATAAATGGCCATAAATCTGACTCATAAATAAGACCCACGGAACAAAAAGTCACCATCTGAGTCACCATCTGAACATGCATCTGAAAGAATCACCCTCCCCTCACAGGTAAATTCTAAACAGGTTATCCTAAGGCGGATAATAGTCTCGACAATCGGGCGGAGATACTCAATGGGTTTGCCCTTTCGGGTGTGCCATTGTAGCTCTCCTGAGATCGTCTAAACCAAAGATCCGGGAAATGATCGGTCACCAGAGTCAATAGTTCAGATGAAGTAACTCAACCAAAGTGAAATATTCCACAATGGAAAGCACTATCAAATGAACCTCGTCCGGCTTGTGGTATGTCACGTTACAACATCATGCTGATTTAGCAAATGAGGAACGTGAGACCCACACTAATCCTAGGTGTGTACTCGGGCCTGGGTTTTAGCCCCACTCAGAACACCCACCCCACACAGAGGAACCACCTGCATAGAGGACGGCAACAACATGATAGTATGATGCATGCAGACATTAATGCAAATATATACAATGGTTAGAATAATAAATGCAATAAATAACACAAAACAAGCAACCTAAACTAATCCTAAAACGCTAGGAAGGACTCGCTTAGGGACGATGGACCAGCATAGGTCTACATCCAATCCCCAGCAGAGTCGCCAGCTGTCGCATCCTGCGAAAAATCAACCGGCGAGACTCAAATAAAAACACAACACAGAGCCGCCACTGCGCGTTATTTATCCCAAGAGCGGGAAAGGAAACGCTCAGAGAAACCTGGAAAGGAAATGGTCTTGCGACCAAAGAGAAAGGGTAAGGGAGTCGGTTACGCAAGGGGAAGGTATTAGCACCCCTCACGTCCGTCGTACTCGACGGGATCCACGTCCTAAAATAAAGAAAGGTTGCTAAAACATCACACACACACACAGGGAACGCAGGTGGGGTTAGGAGGAACGAGCTCGATAAGGTATCGCACCTTATGCCTACATATCTTGTCTGGAACAAGAATCAGAGCCACTGTAGTTCGGCTTACGCACGCCAAACAACACAAAACATACAAACAAGCAAGGGTGGCAAACATGGAGCCCGACAACCACTGGATGGAATTACGTCGGCATCCGAACCAAAACACACTCAAAAGGGCAAACGTGGAGCCCGACAGCCAATCACTGGGCTTACGTCGGCATCCGAACCAAACACACAATCAGATAACAAGTAAACACACGCAAAAAGAAAAAGGTTGCCCGGAGTGGTCTCGCACGACCACCTGCCTACATACCTCGTCTGGAACGAGGATCAGGGCGATGTAGTTCCCCTGAAAGGGACTGAATTGCTAGCCAGAAACCGGGAAAAGACACACTACTAGGGAGCTGGACTCGAGCCTAGTGTTGTCATGCATCGTTTACCCTAAGTTCAGTTTTCTATCCTACTTGCATAAGCAAACTACTCCTATCCAGGAAAGAAGCAAGCACACAAGCATACAGCATAATTCAAGCATACATCAAATGAGAACAAGCATCTCAAACAGATATCCACACAGCACGCACTATAACCAAACAAGTGGCTCACACAATAGGTTTGACTGCCGAAGCGAGTCGTCTGTACGGGCTGGGTTTGCTCTTAACCTTGCCATTACGAGGCTAAGGTGAAGCAGATGAGAGGTGAAGTGAGGATCAGACCTCACAGCTCTTATCCCTAACCAGGGAGAGCTTCTGACAAATGAGCATGGGTCCAGAATAGGGGAACCCTTCTATACTCGATGACTCCGACTCGATTGTGCGACAGCACAGATCTTGGGCTTGTGTTCTCAATGCTACAACCATGTAATGGGAGCAATGAGAAGACTCACAGAATAGTGGGGGTAGATTGCATACCCCTACCTTCCACCAATTGCCTTATTTAAAGGACTTTCACCTGCTTGGCACGAAAAATAAACAACCACAATCATTGCCTCTTAAGGAGGACTTCAGACATTTATTTGCCCGGCCCGGTAACAGCCGGGTCTCCAGACTACATGAAGTTAGGAAGTTATACCTCAATGCAAGTTGCTTAAGCAAAGCAAAGCAAAAGTTCACAAGGAACTGAGCAACTAAAAGTACCTGGAAACAGTCAAACACAGTTAGTACTCAGACAGACAAAACTAAACAGCAAGTATCAACCAATTAATCTATACAGATCAATGCACAACAAAGCAAGCTCAAAGCTCAATCCCAAACTTCACAACCTACAAAACAATGTTATGTTAGTGTACAAACATCAAACAACATCAATTACATTTAACTTGATTCATTCTCCATGTGCATTATGCTTTTGATCCTGAAAAATCAAGCAAATATTAGCAACAAGACCACTAGGCTAAGCCTAGGGTCCAAAGGCAAGAAAAAATCCTAAACAGCAAGGTATCTCTAACCAAACTCAAGCTAAAGTCAAACAAGAGTCAACACAATTAGTCCCATGTCCATATCATTCATTATACTCATTTCATGCACAAAACAATTCAAACTAGTTCAAATGAAGCACCAAACATGCAAACAGAACTATTGCATTCAAATCCACATCAAAACAAATCTAAAAATTCTCAAATAATTTACACCTAAACAGGACCTAATCCAGGTATGGCACACCAAATTTCAGCTTAATTGGGCAAAGGTAACTATGTCAATGAAAATCAACAAAAACAGACACAACTATATGCTCCAAATCACAACATCAACACATGCTTCCCCTTCAAAAATTCATAACTCAATGAAAACAGTAAAGAAATGAGTGAGACCAAAACAGGGATGTCACATCATGTGTCTATAACTATCATACAAAATTTCATGATCATTCAATACCATATGAGCATTTCACATTGATTCTACCAACCTATGTCACATGAACTTGTAAATTCAACCACCAGAGATGAAAAATAGCAATCAATTTGAAAATGCCACATAAAATTCCACAAAAATTCACATAGCATCTTAACATGTTAATGAACCATCATGCAAAATTTCACATCATTTCACCAAGTATAGGTCACTCAAATAAATCCAGCAAATTGACATAATGAGGTGTGACACAAATTGTCACACCTAAGTTCAAAAATTCACATCTCAATGATCAGGTATCAAAAATTCATGAAATCTACATGTAAATAAGCATCAACCAGTCAACAATCATCACAAAAAATTTCAGACATTTCTTTTAGAATATGAGGATTTCATGATCACAATAGCACAAGGTACCAAAAATGCACATATGTGAAAGAACCCTAGGTCAAATATTATTTCTACCATGCACAACTTTGACCAATAGGTCAAAAATCATCTACAGTCAACAAGGAAGTCAAAGAAACAATCCTCATATTTTTCTGAATTTTCTATAATTTTCTATGAATTATCTAAAGCTTGGCATGATTTTTTAATGATTTTTAGAATTAATATTATTAATTGAAATTTGACAATGGCACAATTGTAATTATGTTATGGCGGGGGCGGCAAACAACCTATTCAAAATTTCAAACGAATTTCTGGATCAAACAAGCATTCATCATCACTTTCACTCAACAATTTACCAGAACACTCAAGAACACGTGAAATCCAAATCCTAACCAAAACGAACAAATGGATAGCCGTTGGACTCGTCTAAGCACGAGGATCTCGAATCTCAACTTAATTTCATCTAAATGTTCATGTATCTCTCAAATCGAACGAGTTAGTGTTTTGGATCCAATCTTTAAATCCAGATTTCTTCACCTACAGTCATCTATTTCATAAACTAAACACATCACCATAACCTATGTAGCATGCTCTTTCAAACGCACATGAACATTAAGCATTTCGTGAGTTTCGAATTTCACATACCTGGAGATGGCAGCAGTGAAATCGGTGTTCTTCGAGCTTTTCTTCCTCAAACAGATGCACTAGATGCTTCAAAGAGTTGGATGATGCGATTATGTTTGATTGAAACAGCTCCTAATGCTCACAATCACAATTTGCCATTGATGATGCTTCTTTGAACAGTTGAGTTTCGCACTGCTTTTCACTCCAATCTTCACAAACAGTTGGAGATGATGATGATAGGAGTTCAAATCAAAAAGAAACTCGAAGATTGATCAACAATTGATGAAGTTTGATGAAGTTGAAGGTTTTGGTGTTCTTGAAGATTTGAGAGAATGTGATGAGTTTTCAGATCTGGTTTTGGGATTTGTGATATTCTGTTATGATTAGAATGTGTTTAGGAATATATATCATAGCTTAATCATCCCTTAATCATGTTAATTAACCAAGTGCATTTGTTAGTGAAAGTGGTTAATTTCAAGTGAGGGCAAAAAAGGAATTTCACATGCCAGCTCATTGCCACCTCATTGACAGCTCACACACCTTCCAAATGCCATGTGTGAGCTGTTGCAACTTGTCCCACTCTCATTGGATGTGTAATTTTGAAATTCACCATGTATTTGCACTTTGTCCAATTTTGCACTTTCACTTCAATGGCCAATTTTCAAACCATAAGCCTTAGGCATGAAATGATGATTCCAACAAATTTCAAATGCCATTTATGAGGTGTTGCAAAAATCCCCATCCAAAAATTCCAATTATTTCACAAGTTGGACAATTTTGCCCTTGGTCCATTTTAACTGTCCAGTTGAAATTTGACTTTTTGCATTGACCACTTTTGGAAAAATCCAATTATGCACCATGAAAGTACATGTCAAATGGAGTTTGTGCATATAAAGAACTTGCAATTTGGACAAACCATGTGGAAATTATGGCCTCCTGATTATGGGTCATTTTTGAATTCACTGAGCCACAACTTTCCTACCATACATGGGATTTTCAAGTTCTTGGACTTTTTGGAAAGGTGAGAACAAGATCTACAACTTTCATGTTGAACAAATTTTCATTTGAAGCTTCCTTGGACACGTGGCTTTGAGGTCAAAAACTTTCCATTTTTGGAAACTTCAATTACAAGTCACTTTCTATTTTTGGCAGTTTTTGTTCTGACTTGATTTTCTTCATTCTTAAGCCTTGAGATGTCAAATAACACTTGTTCCAACATGAATGAAGTGTATCCAACTCATTTCCACCTCCAAATCCATCAGATCATGTACAGTTGACCACAGTTGACTTTTCAACTGACAGATGAATCAGGCAATGCATAGATCAATCTGAGCTCCAATCTCCAACTGAAATGGCTCAAGGGTGACACCCTAGCCTCAATTATCTCCATAAAATCACATAATGAACCCCATAACCATCACAAACCCCATCTCCTGATTATGCCCTGATTGGCCCAATGCAACTGATTAGGGTGGACCAGTGGTCAAAACCCTAATCTCAAGGAATCTTCCTCCACACTTGATTCTTCTGATGATAACCAACCATGATGATGATGATGTATCATTTCAAACAAGATGAAGACCAATATCCTTTGGAGAATCATAAAACCCTAATTCACAGCCCAATCCTCAGATGGCCAATGATCAGTCAATAAAACCCTAGGCTTGCACTTTGACTTTCCCATCTTCTGATCAAGACTTGGGAAGATAGCTTGCACAATGTAACCACATGATATGCAATATGCAATGCCTAATGACCTAAAAATGATATGTACAATGATAATGCTAGTCCCAAGAGAGGAGGGCAAATTTTGAGGTGTTACAGCTGCCCCTATTCAATCCACTATGAACCTGTCGATACGAATAGCCTCGGCTTTCGGATGATCAGGGTGAGGAGTGATTGAATACCCAGAACAGACGAACAATTTGCACTCTGATGGGATATAATTAACAACGCCTGTCAGCATCGGCGAAGAAACAATCTCGAAGAAGAACGTCGACCTGGATACCAAAATAAATGGTAACGCAGGGATAACCATGGCCTGAACACCACACATCCGTCGGGGATTATTATTCTCTTCTTCTTTCTTTTTTTTTTTTTTTTTTTTTTTTTTTTTTTTTTTGAACCCCGAAAATTTTCCTTCTTCTTGGTCTGAAAACCACTTCGGTCTGATTACCGGAACATCGGCCTGATTGCCACTTCGGTCTGAATACCGCCTCGGTCTGAACACCGGAAAATTGGTCTGAACACCACTTCGGTCTGAATACCGCCTCGGTCTGAATACCGGAAAATTGGTCCGAACACCACTTCGGCCTGAACACCGGAAAATTGGCCTGAATACCATAAGTGCTTCGACCTGATCGTCGGAAACTTCTTCGATCTGAGAATCGGAAACTGGCCTGAATGCCACATCGATCTGAATACCGCCTCGGTCTGATCACCGGAAAACTGGCCTGATTGCCATAAGTGCTTCGACCTGATCGTCGGAAACTTCTTCGATCTGAGAATCGGAAACTGGCCTGAATGCCACATCGGTCTGAATACTGCCTCGGTCTGATCACCGGAAAACTGGCCTGATTGCCATAAGTGCTTCGACCTGATCGTCGGAAACTTCTTCGATCTGAGAATCGGAAACTGGCCTGAATGCCACATCGGTCTGAATACTGCCTCGGTCTGATTACCGGAAAACTGGCCTGATTGCCATAAGTGCTTCGACCTGATCGTCGGAAACTTCTTCGATCTGAGAATCGGAAACTGGCCTGAATGCCACATCGGTCTGAATACCGCCTCGGTCTGATCACCGGAAAACTGGCCTGATTGCCATAAGTGCTTCGACCTGATCGTCGGAAACTTCTTCGATCTGAGAATCGGAAACTGGCCTGAATGCCACATCAGTCTGAATACCGCCTCGGTCTGATCATCGGAAAACTGGCCTGATTGCCATAAGTGCTTCGACCTGATCGTCGGAAACTTCTTCGATCTGAGAATCGGAAACTGGCCTGAATGCCACATCGGTCTGAATACCGGAAAAATTCTTTGGATTATCGCTCCCATCTTCGCTTGACAGAAACTTTGATGCAACATCACCTCTCAAACGGTAACCACAGCTTGAGACTAGCTTATGCCTGTAATATGATGCATGATTGATTTTTTCTGCGTAATGCTCCATAAACATGGAAATGCTACGCGATCATTTATTTTTCTACGCAATATGCCATGTTATTTTTTCATGATGAATGCATAAAAAGAAATATCCCCCTCAAGGGACTCTTCTGGGGAATACGAGACACTCCACTGAGGATATCGTCATCGCTCGGACTTCCACCATGCTGGGGAATCACTGCTGCTGGGAAAAGGCAACCCTTGCTGGGGAAGAACCTCCTTTGCACCCAATCCACTCGAGAAACCGCTGGGGATAAACACCACCAACGCTCTGTGGGGATACTCCAATCTTGACTTACTGGGGATATCAATCCTGACTCCGCTCCAGGAAAACCCTCACAGATACCTGCTGACTTTACTGGGGAAGTGCTCACAAAGAACTCCGCTGGGGAACAGCAACCTCCAGGACTGACGACTGGGGAAGCATTCGATCTGAAACCCGCTGGGGATAACCATCCCGACCCTGCTAGGGAAGCGAATGCCACTCCGCTGGGGACAACCCATGCTATCCATAGGTAGAATCAACTCAGCTGGGGGTGCAAGAATCCGTCTGCTGCGGAAACTCGTCCAATCCACTGGCAGGATGAACACTGCTGAAGATATATTTCATTGAAACCCGCTCCACTCGGGGACAACCATCCTGACTCGGCTGGAGAAGTCCACAGACGTTGGATCTGCTGGGGAGCTAGTCCTATGACTCTGCTTGGGGACTTAGCTGAAAAATGAGAAAAGTCGGTACAACACCCGTCGACTCATCGAACCACGGTATCTACCGCCAATATTCATATCAGCTCTCCACTTTTGAGAATTCCCAGACTCGTCTGGACCTTTTCTGCTCCATCATCTTATATTCCAAGTCGCTCCGCGCTCGACGAGAACGTACTCCTGGGATTATACAGAAATTTCAATTTTCCGACTTTGAAGAGTCTTCTTGATTAATTTCAAAGGTCGTCGGACGTCTCGACGTCTCTCCGTCGTCCCTCCATCCTCATTCGTTTCTGGTCAGACTCTGCGGGGAATTTCTACAGACTTTCCAATCTTCCGACTTTGAAGAGTCTTCTTGATTAATTCCAAAGGTCGTCGTACGTCTCAACGTCACTTCGTCGATTTTCATTCATTCGTCCCTGAGCGAACTCTCTGGGGATCTGTCACAAAGCTTCCACATCACAACCTGCAAGTGAGTAACGAATACCTAACAATACCTGCAAAACAGACCGTCAGATAAAACCGTGCCCCAGGCGTGTCAAGATTTCAACACTTGGGTCACTCAACCTTCCAAATAAGATTTCAAGTTTTCAATCTTATAAACATGCATTGGAAGGGACCAGTATGTCTTAAAATGCAACATTCTTTATCAAAAATATCTGGATGTTTTTGTAATCAAAGCGGTAA
This sequence comes from Lathyrus oleraceus, assembly GCF_024323335.1. Lineage (NCBI taxonomy): Eukaryota > Viridiplantae > Streptophyta > Magnoliopsida > Fabales > Fabaceae > Lathyrus > Lathyrus oleraceus. The sequence goes on from NC_066582.1 coordinate 299,302,260, forward strand.
TGAAAAACAAAAACAAAATAATTTGACTGAACATGCATTTATTGATTGGAAAAGTGTGGCTCAAATTGAACAATACAAAGGAAGCAATTCCTGAAAAGAGGTAATTGCGCACAAAAGGAAAAAATCTATCCTAATGGCAATGTGAAACTCGTGATCTCATCGAGTTCCAACTCGGTTACACCCCATATGTCCTCAGACTCTCCGTTCTTTCTGCCTTCTGAACAAGACGCTTCTGATCGATCCCTGTCGGGTATTATCCATGATGCTTTAACCAAAGCGCAAACGATCATGCGGGACGCAGTTGTTCGTTTCAATCCCTCTTTTGCCTGGACCGCCCTTTCGGGTTTTCAGTCCACCGGGATACCCTTTTTTGCCCAAGTCGCCTTTTCAGGTTTTTGACTTGCCGGGTGTACATTTTTCATTTTTATCCCTAATTTTTGCCCGAACCTTTTCTTTCTGTTTTTGGTTCGCCGGGATGCCCATTTTTGCCTGAACTATTTTGTTCTTTTCGTCCAGCGGGTCTCTTTACACGAAGTATTTTTTAACTGCGTCCGCATTCACAGGGGATGGAAAATCTTCGCCATCCACGGTCGTTAACAACAAGGCTCCACTAGAGAAAACCTTCTTGACCACGAACGGACCTTCATAATTCGGTGTCCACTTGCCCCTTCTATCGTTTTGAGGAGGAAGGATCCTTTTCAGCACCGTATCACCCATGTGATACACCCGAGGTCGTACTTTCTCGTCAAAAGCACGCTTCATCCTCTGCTGATATAACTGTCCATGACAGATGGCTGCCAGCCTCTTTTCCTCTATCAGGCTCAACTCTTCGTACCTGGTCCTTACCCATTCAGCCTCTTGCAATTTCACGTCCATCAGGACTCTCAAAGAGGGAATCTGAACTTCAACAGGTAACACAGCTTCCATCCCATATACCAATGAGAATGGAGTTGCCCCAGTAGATGTGCGCACCGACGTGCGATACCCATGCAACGCAAACGGCAACATTTCATGCCAGTCTTTGTAGGTTACCACCATTTTCTGCACAATCACACCGTCGGTGCATTCAGACGTTATCCAGGCAACAACAGCTCATTCACCTTAACCTCCCCATCAGACATCAGAATCCGTTCGGATTCAGGGTCAGGCCCCTCCTCCGGGATCGGTTACTCTCAATCTTTCGATTAGAGCACCTCGAGATGTCCTCATCAGGGAACTCAAACTTCATCGGTTGATAATCCTCCCCGGGTTGCTGGGCTATGTAATCAGACAATACCCCTTTGATGGCTTTCTGAGAGTATACTGATCAGTCAACATTCTTTTGCACTCTCACAACCCATCCGGTCGATGCTGGCTTCTCAAACACATACTTGATCGTATCCATCTTGGAAATCCACAAAGTGGTATGAATCAGCATACTGTCTCAGTCGGCGAGCAGCCTATGCCAAAGTACAGTAAGTTTTTTCGAACAGTGAATGTATTGTTTCACAGTCGGTAAACTTTTTGCTAAGGTAAATTGCATGCTCTTTTCGACAAGACGCGTCATGCTGACCCACTTCACCTCGTAGACCCCTCGAAGGCCGTCAAGTACCAGATTAACAATTGCTCCTTCCACAAGAGGTATCAGAATCAGAGGTTCCTGCAACTTATCCTTTTATTTTTCAATGCCCCTTGGCAATCATTATTTCACCTGACCGTTTGATTTTTTTTTCCAACATCTTGAATATAGGTTCGCACGTGGCCGTTAGATGAGATGTGAACCATGACAGCTAGTTCAATCTTTCGAAGAAACCACGAACCTCTTTTCTTTATCCTCGGTTCAGGCATATTTTTTTTTTTCAGCAGGATCAACCTCGATTCCTCTCTTATTTACAATAAACCCCCAGCAGCTTACCGGCCCGCACTCTGATAGTGCACTTATCTGAATTCAACCTCAGTCTGAATTATCTCCACCGGTCAAACGACTTGCCCCGGTCTGCCAGATGCCCCTTTCCTGTTTGGGACTTTGCTATCATGTCATCAACATAGCATTCAATTTCATGATGAATCCTATCATGAAACAAAGTCACCATGGCTCTCTGATAAGTAGCACTGGCGTTCTGCTTCTCCAGAGGACTGTCTTCTCTCCATGGTAGCTTGTGCACAACGACACCGGTATCCGACCCTGGCATATCCTGACATGACCAGGTGAAGGTATCCACATGCTCTTTCAACAAGGCTACCATTCTGCTCTCGATTCGCCTCTGAAGCGGCCTCAACTTTCCCTTCCTTCCTGACCTCGGCGGTGCTTGGAATAACAACCTCAACCCGCTCCTCGTGCGGCTGAATCACCTTCTCCTCTTGTTTCAACAACCTGGCTAATCCCAGCAGATCACAATCTTCTTCGTCTTCTTCTTCGGCATGATTGCTCGGTTTGTCGAAGTCATATGAGGTGTAACCGAATCGTTATCAACGAGATCCGGAGAATATTTTTGAATTCGGAACGAGACGAATCAAAAAAGAAAAATGAAAATAAACATTGCCATTTTTATTTGTTTTTAAACTGCAAAAATAAATGAAAAACAGGGAACACCGCTTTTTGACTGAAAAACATCCATTTATTAATGATGCAGAAAATGCAAATTTATGAACATGAGGTGGCCCTTACAATGAACCATTACGTGTCGGGCAACACATATGGCTTCCATGCATATAAACTGAAAACAAGAAATATTACTCTTCCGGATGAGTGACAGTGCTGATCTTTTTAAGCCTTCCAGTTCCCTGCCACGCACGATTTTATCCAGGACTCAAGTTCACAGTCACTGTCAGTCTCTTCCCCCACCGTATAGGCGTGATCTGAATCTTCAGCAATTGCATTCACCATCACCTGACCATGCGCCGACATGGGATTAGCATTAACATCTGACAATAGTGAAAAATGGAGGGCCTTGGACTCCACCAGGTCTTGGACAGTATGCTTAAAGGCTCTACAACCCTCAATGTTATGCCCAGGCGCACCAGAATGAAATTCACACCTGGCGTTCTCATTATAGTTAGGTGGCCTCTGATCTGATCTCACTGGAGCTAACATCCTTGGCTGAACCATCCCAAGATCCATCAACTTTTTAAACAGAGCAGCATATGGCATGGGTGGCTTGTCAAAATGACGATCAACCCCTTTTCCTTTCACTTGGCTCCCAGCTCCCTGTATCTTCTGTGGGGTTGGCTGAGGTTGCTGTCGGATTAACTGATTACCAGCAGGGATGGTTACTGCAGCAGTGTGCTGGTAGTACCGACCCCTACCGCGTCCTCTCTGGGCATGCACAGACACAGCACTCGCGCCATCCTCCTTCTTAGGCTGACCATCACCAAATGATTTCTGCGGTCCAGACGACGAAACGTTTCCTTGCATGTTCCCCATCTTCAGCCAATCTTCAATCCTCCCCACCTTTTCGGCAATTACTTTCTGCCCCAAGGCGAACTCTCGCATGACATCAATCAGCTCTCCCATCTTCTCTTTCAGCTCGAGAACGTCAGCGTTGGACGGATTCATCATTCCTGTGTCAATCAAACAGGTTAGAAACTGACACCTGCAAAACAGAAAACAAGTTATTATGCATGAATGCAGTGTCTATCCACATGAGGAACACTTTGTCTCTCGATCCTGGCTTCATGGAGACATATAATAACCCGGCAGCAATATTTTGATTTGCAGCGTTTGATTTCATCGTGCAGATCGGAGATAGGTGATCTAGCATGATACCCCCAACCATGTGTGTGCTTGTGCGAGTACATACGGTAAAGCAAATAAAGCGTGAAGATCAATCACTGAATGAAAAATAACCATCACATAGCCAATAGTGCACAAACAGTGCCATAGTCATACATCCAATCAGATAAAATCAAATACAATCCTCCAGAATAGGAAAGAAATACAGACAAGTGAATTCCGTCAACAAGCCTGACGGTAGTCCACAACAAATAACAAAGCTAGCCTGACGAAGGTCCCACGGAAGGCCCTGTATCATCAACCATCTTTGCGAACTCTGCGGCGAACCTGAGTTCGGTGTTCTCCTGCTGCAATCTCCCCACTTCCTTCTGATGAATCTTCATCTGCCTGAAGTAGTGATCTCTCTCAGCCATGTAGTGATCTTTCTCAGCCCTGATCTTTGCTTTCTCCGCTTTCCACTCTGCAGCCAGAACTCGGGCCCTAGCATCCCTCTGATCTCGGACAAGGATCTGTCTCCTCTTCTCATCCTCAATGACCTGTGACGCTCTGGACAGCTTCTCCTTGGTGATGTCGTGCTCCCTGTTGGATGATGCTAAAGCTTGGCTGATCTTCCCATAGTAGGCCGTATCCATCTCAAAGCGTTTGGCTTCCAAGGCGTGTCGCTTGTCTTGATCTTCCATCTTCACTTTGATCTCTTGATTAGCTGCCTGAAACCGAGCAACAGTCATCTCCAACTCCGCCTTCTCCATAAGTAACTGATCTCTGGCCCTCTTCATCTCGAGGAATTCTTCCATGCTGACAGAAGAACTTGGTCCCTCGATCCTAGGACACACAGAGTCACCTCCAGGAAACGGTAGATATGTGAGCTCAATCCTCTTCCGCAACCAATCTTCAAAAAGAGGAAAATACCGACAGTTGACCTTACCATAAGGAACCTTGCCCTTTTTCTGGATGTTGCGCCATGCCCCAGACACCTGCACCAGCTTGGCCTGATCGCCCTCAGCTGAGAAGTAAAAGGACTCCTGAATCTCCCGCTCAAGAGGAGGAACTTCCATGGCGAACCCCATCTGCCTCCTGAGAAGCGTCGGGTTGTAGTTGATGCAACCCTGAACTCCTATGAGAGGCACATTGGGGAATCTCCCACAGCTATATATGAAATCCTGTCCAGCCAAGCCATTATGAGTCCAAGCAATGTCATCAGCCCGCAGACCCATCAATCTGAAGGACCACTTGACACTGGGATCAATCTGAACAAAGGCACCTCGGGAAGGCAAATATCCTATAAACCATTTGAAGAGCAACTGAGAGCAGCACCTGATCAGACCACCACGTCTCTTCTCATTCCTGTTATGCACTGAGTAGTAAACATCTCCAATCAGTGTAGGAACAGGGTTTCTCTGCATGAACAGTCTGATAGCATTATGGTCCACAAAATTCTTCTGATTAGGAAATAAGATAATCCCATAAATGCTCACAGCAATCAATGCGCACACCGTCTTCCAGTTACCCATAGCAGCATGTTCCTTGGCATTAGCCTCCAAGAAACTCAAATGAAAACCGGGTAACTTTCCCTTCTCCTTCAAACCTTCCTTGACCATTTCCGGACTCAAATAAAGAGCACAGGAAATCCCAAGGACATCTGGCTCTCTCTCAATAGCACAGAAAGGAATCTGATCTCGGATCTGCATACCCAGAATGCTAGCATAGTCTTCCATCAGAGGTCCCAACAGATAATCCGGGAATACAAAACATCTCAGACCCGGGTCATAGAACTGGAGAAGAGTATGAATGGCACTTCTGTCGCTGTCAGTGAGTCTGAAAACCATCTTCAGGATACTACCGTATGCCTCTCTGAACATCCCCACATGGTCGGGTGTAATCAATGCTATCATCTCCTTCAGCACACCAATCTCTGGATTGAAGAAACTGTAGGCAACGTTGTCTTTCAGACCGGTCCTCATATCTGAACAGAAAGTCTCTCAACCAGGATCTCGATCAAAAGTGTCCCTGCATATGGGTAAACATGTGTTAGATGCAATTAATGCAAAATGCAATGATGCTGATGAATGAATGCAATGCGTTGCCATCCTCCAAGCCATCTGATCATCTGTTGCACTGAATATGGTCTCTGAACTGATCATAACCATCTGAGGAAGAATATAACCACAAATCCGACCCACGGGTTCCGAAATAAACGGAAGACGGATACATCATCATCATCATCATCAGTCTCTGAGCAGACACTCACCATTATCTGAATCGGCCCAGGGAATCCTGAAATAAACGGATCCCCACTGATAAATATCTCGGCCCGGGGAATCCTGAAATAAACGGATCCCCACTGATAAATGTCCACGGACAGCACTCCGGCGTCTCGGCAATAAATGGCCATAAATCTGACTCATAAATAAGACCCACGGAACAAAAAGTCACCATCTGAGTCACCATCTGAACATGCATCTGAAAGAATCACCCTCCCCTCACAGGTAAATTCTAAACAGGTTATCCTAAGGCGGATAATAGTCTCGACAATCGGGCGGAGATACTCAATGGGTTTGCCCTTTCGGGTGTGCCATTGTAGCTCTCCTGAGATCGTCTAAACCAAAGATCCGGGAAATGATCGGTCACCAGAGTCAATAGTTCAGATGAAGTAACTCAACCAAAGTGAAATATTCCACAATGGAAAGCACTATCAAATGAACCTCGTCCGGCTTGTGGTATGTCACGTTACAACATCATGCTGATTTAGCAAATGAGGAACGTGAGACCCACACTAATCCTAGGTGTGTACTCGGGCCTGGGTTTTAGCCCCACTCAGAACACCCATCCCACACAGAGGAACCACCTGCATAGAGGACGGCAACAACATGATAGTATGATGCATGCAGACATTAATACAAATATATACAATGGTTAGAATAATAAATGCAATAAATAACACAAAACAAGCAACCTAAACTAATCCTAAAACGCTAGGAAGGACTCGCTTAGGGACGATGGACCAGCATAGGTCTACATCCAATCCCCAGCAGAGTCGCCAGCTGTCGCATCCTGCGAAAAATCAACCGGCGAGACTCAAATAAAAATACAACACAGAGCCGCCACTGCGCGTTATTTATCCCAAGAGCGGGAAAGGAAACGCTCAGAGAAACCTGGAAAGGAAATGGTCTTGCGACCAAAGAGAAAGGGTAAGGGAGTCGGTTACGCAAGGGGAAGGTATTAGCACCCCTCACGTCCGTCGTACTCGACGGGATCCACGTCCTAAAATAAAGAATAGGTTGCTAAAACATCACACACACACACAGGGAACGCTGGTGGGGTTAGGAGGAACGAGCTCGATAAGGTATCGCACCTTATGCCTACATATCTTGTCTGGAACAAGAATCAGAGCCACTGTAGTTCGGCTTACGCACGCCAAACAACACAAAACATACAAACAAGCAAGGGTGGCAAACGTGGAGCCCGACAACCACTGGATGGAATTACGTCGGCATCCGAACCAAAACACACTCAAAAGGGCAAACGTGGAGCCCGACAGCCAATCACTGGGCTTACGTCGGCATCCGAACCAAACACACAATCAGATAACAAGTAAACACACGCAAAAAGAAAAAGGTTGCCCGGAGTGGTCTCGCACGACCACCTGCCTACATACCTCGTCTGGAACGAGGATCAGGGCGATGTAGTTCCCCTGAAAGGGACTGAATTGCTAGCCAGAAACCGGGGAAAAGACACACTACTAGGGAGCTGGACTCGAGCCTAGTGTTGTCATGCATCGTTTACCCTAAGTTCAGTTTTCTATCCTACTTGCATAAGCAAACTACTCCTATCCAGGAAAGAAGCAAGCACACAAGCATACAGCATAATTCAAGCATACATCAAATGAGAACAAGCATCTCAAACAGATATCCACACAGCACGCACTATAACCAAACAAGTGGCTCACACAATAGGTTTGACTGCCGAAGCGAGTCGTCTGTACGGGCTGGGTTTGCTCTTAACCTTGCCATTACGAGGCTAAGGTGAAGCAGATGAGAGGTGAAGTGAGGATCAGACCTCACAGCTCTTATCCCTAACCAGGGAGAGCTTCTGACAAATGAGCATGGGTCCAGAATAGGGGAACCCTTCTATACTCGATGACTCCGACTCGATTGTGCGACAGCACAGATCTTGGGCTTGTGTTCTCAATGCTACAACCATGTAATGGGAGCAATGAGAAGACTCACAGAATAGTGGGGGGTAGATTGCATACCCCTACCTTCCACCAATTGCCTTATTTAAAGGACTTTCACCTGCTTGGCACGAAAAATAAACAACCACAATCATTGCCTCTTAAGGAGGACTTCAGACATTTATTTGCCCGGCCCGGTAACAGCCGGGTCTCCAGACTACATGAAGTTAGGAAGTTATACCTCAATGCAAGTTGCTTAAGCAAAGCAAAGCAAAAGTTCACAAGGAACTGAGCAACTAAAAGTACCTGGAAACAGTCAAACACAGTTAGTACTCAGACAGACAAAACTAAACAGCAAGTATCAACCAATTAATCTATACAGATCAATGCACAACAAAGCAAGCTCAAAGCTCAATCCCAAACTTCACAACCTACAAAACAATGTTATGTTAGTGTACAAACATCAAACAACATCAATTACATTTAACTTGATTCATTCTCCATGTGCATTATGCTTTTGATCCTGAAAAATCAAGCAAATATTAGCAACAAGACCACTAGGCTAAGCCTAGGGTCCAAAGGCAAGAAAAAATCCTAAACAGCAAGGTATCTCTAACCAAACTCAAGCTAAAGTCAAACAAGAGTCAACACAATTAGTCCCATGTCCATATCATTCATTATACTCATTTCATGCACAAAACAATTCAAACTAGTTCAAATGAAGCACCAAACATGCAAACAGAACTATTGCATTCAAATCCACATCAAAACAAATCTAAAAATTCTCAAATAATTTACACCTAAACAGGACCTAATCCAGGTATGGCACACCAAATTTCAGCTTAATTGGGCAAAGGTAACTATGTCAATGAAAATCAACAAAAACAGACACAACTATATGCTCCAAATCACAACATCAACACATGCTTCCCCTTCAAAAATTCATAACTCAATGAAAACAGTAAAGAAATGAGTGAGACCAAAACAGGGATGTCACATCATGTATCTATAACTATCATACAAAATTTCATGATCATTCAATACCATATGAGCATTTCACATTGATTCTACCAACCTATGTCACATGAACTTGTAAATTCAACCACCAGAGATGAAAAATAGCAATCAATTTGAAAATGCCACATAAAATTCCACAAAAATTCACATAGCATCTTAACATGTTAATGAACCATCATGCAAAATTTCACATCATTTCACCAAGTATAGGTCACTCAAATAAATCCAGCAAATTGACATAATGAGGTGTGACACAAATTGTCACACCTAAGTTCAAAAATTCACATCTCAATGATCAGGTATCAAAAATTCATGAAATCTACATGTAAATAAGCATCAACCAGTCAACAATCATCACAAAAAATTTCAGACATTTCTTTTAGAATATGAGGATTTCATGATCACAATAGCACAAGGTACCAAAAATGCACATATGTGAAAGAACCCTAGGTCAAATATTATTTCTACCATGCACAACTTTGACCAATAGGTCAAAAATCATCTACAGTCAACAAGGAAGTCAAAGAAACAATCCTCATATTTTTCTGAATTTTCTATAATTTTCTATGAATTATCTAAAGCTTGGCATGATTTTTTAATGATTTTTAGAATTAATATTATTAATTGAAATTTGACAATGGCACAATTGTAATTATGTTATGGCGGGGGCGGCAAACAACCTATTCAAAATTTCAAACGAATTTCTGGATCAAACAAGCATTCATCATCACTTTCACTCAACAATTTACCAGAACACTCAAGAACACGTGAAATCCAAATCCTAACCAAAACGAACAAATGGATAGCCGTTGGACTCGTCTAAGCACGAGGATCTCGAATCTCAACTTAATTTCATCTAAATGTTCATGTATCTCTCAAATCGAACGAGTTAGTGTTTTGGATCCAATCTTTAAATCCAGATTTCTTCACCTACAGTCATCTATTTCATAAACTAAACACATCACCATAACCTATGTAGCATGCTCTTTCAAACGCACATGAACATTAAGCATTTCGTGAGTTTCGAATTTCACATACCTGGAGATGGCAGCAGTGAAATCGGTGTTCTTCGAGCTTTTCTTCCTCAAACAGATGCACTAGATGCTTCAAAGAGTTGGATGATGCGATTATGTTTGATTGAAACAGCTCCTAATGCTCACAATCACAATTTGCCATTGATGATGCTTCTTTGAACAGTTGAGTTTCGCACTGCTTTTCACTCCAATCTTCACAAACAGTTGGAGATGATGATGATAGGAGTTCAAATCAAAAAGAAACTCGAAGATTGATCAACAATTGATGAAGTTTGATGAAGTTGAAGGTTTTGGTGTTCTTGAAGATTTGAGAGAATGTGATGAGTTTTCAGATCTGGTTTTGGGATTTGTGATATTCTGTTATGATTAGAATGTGTTTAGGAATATATATCATAGCTTAATCATCCCTTAATCATGTTAATTAACCAAGTGCATTTGTTAGTGAAAGTGGTTAATTTCAAGTGAGGGCAAAAAAGGAATTTCACATGCCAGCTCATTGCCACCTCATTGACAGCTCACACACCTTCCAAATGCCATGTGTGAGCTGTTGCAACTTGTCCCACTCTCATTGGATGTGTAATTTTGAAATTCACCATGTATTTGCACTTTGTCCAATTTTGCACTTTCACTTCAATGGCCAATTTTCAAACCATAAGCCTTAGGCATGAAATGATGATTCCAACAAATTTCAAATGCCATTTATGAGGTGTTGCAAAAATCCCCATCCAAAAATTCCAATTATTTCACAAGTTGGACAATTTTGCCCTTGGTCCATTTTAACTGTCCAGTTGAAATTTGACTTTTTGCATTGACCACTTTTGGAAAAATCCAATTATGCACCATGAAAGTACATGTCAAATGGAGTTTGTGCATATAAAGAACTTGCAATTTGGACAAACCATGTGGAAATTATGGCCTCCTGATTATGGGTCATTTTTGAATTTCACTGAGCCACAACTTTCCTACCATACATGGGATTTTCAAGTTCTTGGACTTTTTGGAAAGGTGAGAACAAGATCTACAACTTTCATGTTGAACAAATTTTCATTTGAAGCTTCCTTGGACACGTGGCTTTGAGGTCAAAAACTTTCCATTTTTGGAAACTTCAATTACAAGTCACTTTCTATTTTTGGCAGTTTTTGTTCTGACTTGATTTTCTTCATTCTTAAGCCTTGAGATGTCAAATAACACTTGTTCCAACATGAATGAAGTGTATCCAACTCATTTCCACCTCCAAATCCATCAGATCATGTACAGTTGACCACAGTTGACTTTTCAACTGACAGATGAATCAGGCAATGCATAGATCAATCTGAGCTCCAATCTCCAACTGAAATGGCTCAAGGGTGACACCCTAGCCTCAATTATCTCCATAAAATCACATAATGAACCCCATAACCATCACAAACCCCATCTCCTGATTATGCCCTGATTGGCCCAATGCAACTGATTAGGGTGGACCAGTGGTCAAAACCCTAATCTCAAGGAATCTTCCTCCACACTTGATTCTTCTGATGATAACCAACCATGATGATGATGATGTATCATTTCAAACAAGATGAAGACCAATATCCTTTGGAGAATCATAAAACCCTAATTCACAGCCCAATCCTCAGATGGCCAATGATCAGTCAATAAAACCCTAGGCTTGCACTTTGACTTTCCCATCTTCTGATCAAGACTTGGGAAGATAGCTTGCACAATGTAACCACATGATATGCAATATGCAATGCCTAATGACCTAAAAATGATATGTACAATGATAATGCTAGTCCCAAGAGAGGAGGGCAAATTTTGAGGTGTTACATTATGTAGCATAGTTAAGCATCGGCCGCAACAGAAGTGAGAAGCATCAACGTTCAGATACTTACATATAATCCATTTAGTTGCTCCAAACTCAACAAAAAATCATGCAATCATACAATCATTCACAGACTTAGTCATTCATAAATTTAGTATCACGTAGTTAGTAGCACACAATCCTACTAACTAACATATATAATTATGAAATCATTCACATACTTAATCATACACACACAAACAGTTACTACTAACACGGATAGATCTATTTTCACAGATACAAGGACCAGGACCAGAGGTCCTTCCCGACGCTCTAGCATAGAGCACAACATTAGCACTTACCAGAAGGTCAGTACCAAAAAAACAACTTGTTACCTTAGCAATATCATTACTACTCCCCCCTTCTGCCATAATTTGGCAAAGGAATGGAAAGAACAACTATCTTCAGAGATCAGAATATCATCCAACCCAGAGCAGCACAAAATAGTAAATTAGAGCCAAAAGACACTGGTAGCTACCCATGAGGAATACCATCATCCTTAACCTCAATCTCCTACAAGATCCAACAATGTCTTCGATAATTGATCATAATTATGAAGCTCCATAAGCCCATTATACATCAGTGCAACAAAAATCTTATGTAGCCTTATTTGCAGATTATCCTTCTTCCATAGTTCCCTTTCTTATAATTTTATCAATAGAGGGAACCTTGATTCTTCCCAATCAATTGAAAGATGATGATCAAAATTTCACAAACTTTTCTCTACCAAACACTTTCCTCAGCTCCTTGACCAGTTTATCATAGATAGGACCATCATCAGTAATATTCTTCATTAGCTCATCAACTTTCATGACTCCTTTGCAATCAAGAGCTTCTTCTCCCAACTATCTTTCAGTGGCAGACCATCTTTGAAGAACACACTCGCATTTTTGAACATTTGTTTTATAATGGGAATACACATTATCCATGTGAGTATAGGAGATATCCACATGAAGTATCTTTTTTATAACCTTTCTTCTTAAGGTGGACACACTATTTTGGATTTTTGCTTCAGCATTTGTCCCATAATCCCTCATTTGAACAAGCTTTATATTCACTTCAGTCTTAGCAAGGGAAACTCGTTCATACTTCCTATGAGTTTGTAACTCGATCATCAATATGTCACACATGTTGTCTAGTACATCCTGGTTGGCATCTTCCTTACCCGTTTTGATGATATCATTAATCATTTGGTTATTACACAACTGTTGAGTGCAACTTCTATCATTATAAGTACCTTGAGAACCACATACATAGTTCTTCACTTCAAAATCAGGAAGGAAACTTACATCTTCTACCATGCTCAACTCCAAGTCGTACTGCAATTGATGAACAACATGTTCCATTATTTTGTTTGGTAATTCCTCAATACACATAAGAGCTCTCTCATAATTCTCATTGTCTTTCACAATGACTTCCTCTAGCAGCTAAGCATCCTCTTCAAATGTCAAAGCCTCTTTTGGAAGCATCCTTTCAGAGACTAAATACTTTCACTTAGTAACACCTTCCTTTACTGGTTCATACAAATCATGAACTTCCTTGTTCGTATGGATAGAAATGGCACAATCATTGACAGCATCATCAACGTTGGCATTCCCTTTATGATCCTTTTCATGAGTAGCTTTGTCACGAAACTTGGTCACGATATTCTTCAACATGTTGACAAAAGGAAAGTATTCAACTTACACATTCAATTTCCTATTGATGAAGGTACTTTGTTCATCCATATGAATAGGTTTGGGCTTCATGATATATGACAGTCTAGGTCTCAAACTGATGGTTCCAAATGTACCAGCATCACAAACGCTCATATCTTCTTTAGCAGGTAGCAAAGTGTTTCTTGGCAAGACAGTAATAACTTTCTCCATAACAAGATGACTGAGATCAAAAAATTCATCCTTATCAGGAGTCATATCATCTATAGGTTGTGTGCCCTTGGTAAATAGTTCATACACCTTGCGATATATAGCACAAACTACATGTAAGCTTTCATCCTCACTTATCATATCTTCACACAATGTTTCCACATGATCATGGGTATTAACACCACCACCATCACCCTTAGCATAACCAACCTCAACATATTCATGGATATGATCATCATTCTCCTTAAGCTTTTGAAACTATGTCAACATGTCAGACAAGAAGTTCGACACGTTTTTATCAATATCTTGATTTCTCATATTAGGTTCCTGGGATTCTTCACTAACAAACATGTGAATGAGATAATGATTTATCATCACAATTCCTTCAATAACTAGATTAGTCTCATCATCATGTGGAAGGTTGCGAAGAACAATATATGGAACAAATTTCTTGTCAGATAGCTTGTGACTGGACTTCAATATATTAAGAGTAACACCAATTCCAGTTTTACCAAACACATAAACATGTTTTTTGTTAAACAAAACTCCATACATATGAGAAGGAAATACATAAATCATATTCTTCTTCAATTCTTTCTTTTGAACCACTACTTGTTGTTCAATGTTGGGAGGACCTCCAGCCTGACCATCATCCTTCCCTTAAATTACAACTTTTTGCTTGAGTCTTATGAAGTCCATATGTCGTAAATCAGAAGTATGAGTAAGATGTTGGACCATCTTGACTGACATCTTGGTTTGCTTCTCATCTTGACATGCGTCATGAAGTTTACCTTCTTCAATCTTGAGTTTTGGAAACCCCTTGACACCATTTTAGATACGATCTCCTTTCATGCTCTTAACCTTGGATGAGGGCTAAGAAATCCACATATAACAATTGTCTTTGGATCTTAAACCCTTCATTAACACAACTTGATATTTTCTAGAGATAATACATTATGACTTGTTGTAGCTAACATTCATACCTTAATCACATAATTGACTTATATTGATCAAGTTATCAAGTAATCCTTTTACTAACAACACACCATAAAGACATGGTAAATCTACACTCACCAGCTTGCATATCCCCTTGATTCTTCCTCTAGTTTCATCACCAAATGTGACATAACTATTAGAATAGGGATTTAACTCATAAACATTGCTCCTTTCACCAATCATATGATGTGAACATCCACTATCAAAATACCAATCCTTTTTAGAAGCAACTCTAAGAGGAACCTGAGCTAAGAGACATCTGACAGTTTCCTTGGATTTCCACACTTTCTTAGCGTGAGTTTTCTTGCCCTTCCTTTTGGGTCTTGGTTGTCTGTAGGATTGAGGATAACCATATAATATAAAGCAATAAAGTCTTATGTGCTCATATCTTCCACAATGATGACATCTTCTGTTAGAGTTCATGTTCTTCCCTTTATAGAAATACACATAATTTGCAAGTTGCTAGGCCATGTGGTCCAACATCTGGAACTCATTTTTGTTCTTATAAGGAACAAACTTCTTAGGCTAAGTCTTATCCTTCTTGCTCATGGACCTGGGTCCAAACCCTATTCCCTTCATATTTTTGGACATTTTCCCAACTTTCAATATTTCATCTAACATGTTAGGCCCATTGTTCATCATACGAATAGATTTGTCATATTGTTTAATTAGGATTTTAACCATGTGTTTTCTTCTTTCAGGTCTGAAATGTTTGAACTTTGGTTCTCTTTTTCCAAAAGTAGATTACTTATGGTCTTCTTCATTTTATCTTCTCTCAAGCATGATTCCTTCCATTCAGTGAGCAGTTATCTATAAGTTTCAGTAACTTCTTCTTCTGAAATTTCTTCAACACTAGACTCACTACAAGAGTCATACTTTCCAGTTAAAGACATTACTTTATTATCTATTTCTTCTTCACCATCAGATTCAGACCAGATGATTGACAAACCATTTTTTTCATTTTTTAGAAAAATGGGACATTCAGTTTTTAGATGACCAAACCTGTCACATTCATAACATTGTTGTCATACCCAAAAATTTGCCTGTTAATTTTTATGATAAATTGATTCATGCATGGCATTCATTTCACATTTGCATTCATTCATTAGCATACATTCTCATATAAATTATAAATTTTAATTTATTTATTATGTGATACAGATATAAAAAATAATAATAATTTTGGTTATCTGTATGATATAAATAAATTTTATATATACATAAATAAAATAGTTTTAATTTAATGATAAATAAAAATAGATTTGAATTTGAATTGTATAATTAAAATTTTAAATTAATTTTATTTGTTAAAGCTCATTAAATTATAATAACTATTTTTTTATTTAGTGACTCATGTTCCATTTATTCATTATTTATAAATAGTATTTATTTAGTAATTCACGTTTTACTTAATAAAATTTATTTATAAGAGTAACATTTTTTAAGCCCATAAATTATAAAATAATTTTGGTTGATATAAGTAAGAATAATTTTGATTTTTTTTTAAATGCTGAAAGTAAAAATAGAAATAGGTTTAAATTTTAATTCAATTATGTAACTAAAATTTAAATTAATTTTTATTTAAATTATTCATTATTTATAATAATATTTGTATTTAATAAATATTTAGCAAGGTTAAACCCTAACTCTCCTAAAGTATAGGAAGGGATCCAAATATTTAGAAAGGTTAAACCCTAACTCTCCTAAAGTATAGGAAAGGGTCCAAATATTTAGCAAGGTTAAACCCTAAAGTATAGGAAGGGATCCAAATATTTAGCAAGGTTAAACCCTAATCCACATCATTATAAATACTTCATATGGCTGCAGCGAGAGGGAGGAGACGAAAAAAAGGAGGAGATACAGGAGAAGAAGATACACAAGGCAAGGCAGAAGCAAGAAGATTCACGGGCAGGGAAAAGAGAAGCAACCATAAAGCACTCATAGCCTGAATAAGAACAACGCACATGCAGTGAGCAAGCTAGAAGAATCAAATCCCCAGTAAGTGTTCATTATGGAATTTGCATCCAGCATGATTACCTTGCAATACTCCTTAATTCATGCATGAATAATATTGGTTTAATATATATATTGAGATGATGTATTCATGGTTTGGTGGATGTTGATATTGCTTTATTCAAGTATGCATCTGTTCTTGATATGTCATAGCATGTTGGAGAAATTCTGTTTGCATGATTAAAGAATTATATCTGTCATTTAATTATTATTATATGAGTGTTGTTTCTAGCATGATTATGTTTATTTCACATGCTGTTATTACATAATAATGATGATGATATAACGGTGATAATATAAATCCTTGGTTGTCTTTAACATGTATGTGTAAGGTTTGTTTTATCATTATCACTTGCAACTAAAGAGAACTAATACATGAGTAAAATAATATAAGCTTCTTGATTTGTGCATGGATATTTTTATTATTGCATGATGATTACATATGATCTTATTTTATGTGTGTGGTTTGATATAAGATGAAGTTACAGGTTTATCGTATTCATATGAAAGAAACAGCATGAGAAAAAATAAAGTAGTTTGTCGTAAGAGAGAAAGTTGTAACATGCATGGTGGTGTTGTGTCAAAATGGAAAAATCCATGTAGAATTAATATATATTTTAATGAAGGCGAATAAATAATGAATGGACCAACATGGTGTTAAGAATGTGTGGTTTGGGCCTAACTCAACCCTACAAAACCGGTTGGTAGAGTGAGGACTGCCCCCACTTATAAACACATGTTCAGGCCATATATTGTCCGATGTGGGACTCTTAACACACCCCCTCACGCCCAGGACTGGACATCTGGAGCATGGAAATAAATGGTGGGTGGCCCGATAGCGGAACCATAGTAGGTGGCCCACCGGATCTTAAACGAGGCTCCGATACCATGTTAAGAATGTGTGGTTTGGGCCTAACTCAACCCTACAAAACCGGTTGGTAGAGTGAGGACTGCCCCCACTTATAAACACATGTTCAGGCCATATATTGTCCGATGTGGGACTCTTAACACATGGCTCGTTGGTAACTCCCCCCTCACTGCAACGTAGAGGTCATGGGTTTGAGCCCCCAGGACCTATTTTTTAGCTTTTCATATATCACTTAATTAATTAAAATGGGCTATTTTGAATAATAAAAATCTAATTATATTTTTTTTCCTCTTTTCTTTTAAAATTTCTATCAATTTAGTCTAAGTTTTTCCATAAATTCATAAAAAAAAGTTTCTATTATTATAGACTAAAAATATTCTTAATTCATTCTTAATTAGGATTTTTTTTATTTCTTTCTTTTTAGTTTAATTAGGTTTTATTATTTGTATGCCCTTTTAATTTTGTACTCGTTAATTAAGATTTAGATATTTTATATCCCCTTTTAAATTATGTACCCCCATCCCGAAGCCATGTAATAGCGTAGTCTTATTTTTCGCACTTTAATTTTTCCATACTGTGAATATAACTGTCTAGATGTATGCTAATATGATTGCATGGAAAGATAAATAATCGAACTTAGATAAATTAATTCAAGATAATATATCTGAATCCAATCATTTCCACACTTGCACCTCTAGGGTAACCCTCTCTTTGTTGCCTTACGATATTACGGTCATGTCCCGCGAATGTGGGGATACCCTTAGCAAAGACCCTTTCGATTAAATCATCATCATCCCTAAACAGATAAGTCATAGTCCCTTCGATTAAAAGGTCAATGTCCCTACAAGATAAATCATAGTCCCTCGAACGTTGCCTTCGAATATATGACCTTGTCCCTCGAACGTTGCCTTCGAATATATGACTTTGTCCCTCGATGACCCTTCGTTGTAGCCTACGATTAAATGATGATCGTCCCTTCGAATGCTAAGGTATCCTTACAAATGTTGCCTTCAATGGCCAATCGACGACCCCACGATGTCCCTTTACATCCAAAGGATAAGACTACTTACTTCTCAATAGTAAGGACAGTTTTACTTTCCTAAGGATAGGAAATACTTGTAAAGACATTGGTTAGGTATAACTCTTAAATGCTTACTCACAACTTAAAATACTTTTCACACCTCACACTTTTCAAAACATCTTTTAGAAAATCACCACTTGGTATACATTCGCACCAGAAACATCGCCGAGTTATATTTTTCTAAACATCTTTCAAAATCAAATGAGATAAACACTTTGTATACATTCGTACAAGAATCATTACAAAGTTAAACTCTCCTTTCAAAATATTTTCTAAACACACCACATTTCTCAAACACTTTCTCAAACAAGGAAAACATAAGTGAGTTAAGCAATTAAGAGCCCATGGATAACCATGGATACAAAGGGTGCTAACACCTTCCCTTTGTATAATGTACCTCCCGAACTCAAAATCTAATCAAGGTCTTTCCTGTTCTTTTCCGCCTTTCCTTATTGGATAAAAGAAAAGTCGGTGGTGACTCTTGATATCCGCAACATTGCTTTTCAAAGCAAAAACACAAAGTCAATTCACCGTATCACAATTGTGCTTTTATGCCTTTGTAGTATTTAAGATTGTCAATGTGGGTGATGTATGACACTTTGTCTAGGACATTTTCCCCCCACCTTCTGTTCATATTTTGTAAATCTTTTTTGAACTTTCTTCCAACTAAGGCTATAGCATTTGACATGCTCTCTTCTTTATCATCTTGATTTCCTTCTTCCTGAGTGTTGGAGACAAAGGTTATACATTTGTTCTTCTTTCATCCCTTTCATTGATAGATATCTCAAAGGTTTGTAAGAAACCAATGAGTTCATTAACCTTGATGTTGCTCAAATCCTGAGCTTCTTCAATAGCAGCCACCTTCATATCCAACCTCTTAGGCAATTATCTAAGAATTTTCCTGACAATCTTTTCTTCAAACATCTTTTATCCTAAGACAAAGGAAATGTGGGAAATATCACACAATATGATGTGAAACTCATGGATAGACTCGTCTTCATTCATCCTGAGATTTTCAAACTTTATGGTAAGTAGCTACAGTCTTGACATACAAACTCTAGATGTGCCTTCATGAGTAGACTTGAGAATCTCTCATTCTTATTTTGCTTCAGTATGAGTGTTTATTAGTCTAGACATACTCTTGTCAACGCCATTGAATATAGCATTCAAGGCTTTATCATTATCAAGAGCTTCATCATCTTCAGCTTTGGACCAATCAGCTTCATGTTTCACGCTTGTTGAACCATCTTGAGAAGTGATCATAAGATGTTTCCAACCTTTAACCATGAATTTCCATGTTTTATTTCCCATGGATTTCAGAAAGACCATCATCATATCCTTCCAATAATCATAATTGGGTCCATCCAAAATAGGTGGTTTGTTGACTGATCCTCCATCTTTAATTGTCTCCATTTGAGCAGAATTTATCTTCCCTGGAGCTCACCCAATAAGCTAGGGTACCTACTCTGGTACCAATTGGAATTATATTCCTTAGGGGAGTGATGTCTAACGCTATGCTTTGACAACTAGTTTAACAAGATACATCAGAACCACTACAATAACAAGTACTAGATGATGGAGTATAAAAGCAATAAAGAACACAATCAATTGTTTACCCGGTTCGGTGAAACTACACCTACGTTTGGCGGGTTGATTCCATTACCCAAGAAAGGAAAATCACTTTTTAGTAATTTGTTACAATTAGTCTTATAAGCAACAAGAAACCATATTTTGTTCAACTCCTCTTCCTAAGACTACCCGGTGACTTTCTATTTAGAGTCTCCCCCTAAACATGAGAACCTACTCACTTTCTTCTCTGTCACACAACCCAAGACAAAGGAAAATAATCACTAAATCCTAGTGATCAACTTGAATCTTAAGAAGATGAAAGAATGTTCAATATTACAACTCAACTAGACATACCTTTTATGTCAAGTTACTGAAACATGGAAGTGTACATAACAATGTTGAATTTACAACCCAAATACATAAACCTTTTATGTTGAGTTACTGAAACATAGAGGTATACATAAAAATAACAAGGACTCTTAAAAACCCTATCACTCTAAAATATTAAATGTGAATGCTTGCTTTCTAATGGAGGTTTGAGCTCCTTATATAGAAAAATAAATCTGGGTTTTTTCTTTGTGGATTTGCAGTTATTTTCGTCCAGAATCTTTGCATAATGTGTTGGATATTTTATTTGCTCCTTGAATATCTCCAACAAAAATATATGATTTAGTTTGTTACAAATTCAAATTTAAATCTTTTTTAAATCTGATTTGATCTTCACAGTTGTCCAACAAATCATATAATCATATTGCTAAATCAATAGCAATAAAACATAATTGAATCTTCTCAAAAGATTCTGTTAAAATGCAGCAATTTGGCGCCTGTTGCAAACGGCCCAAATGTCGTACCAACATGTTGGAGCATCGCGCCCAACATGTGACCATCCATACAACTTCAGCAAGCTAGACCAATCTTGAATACTTGGACACTTCTCCAAGTTGTTTTGTTATTTTATTTAGTCGATATCGTAACTCTTCTGTTACGCTGTAGAGACTAAGGCTTTTCTTTTTCTTTTCTTTCTTTCGTTGATTTGTATGCCACACACTCGCTCACAAGGCGAGCCGTTCTACTTACGAATCAACGATATCGAACTATATCTCCGAGTCTTACGACGAATTCGGGAATATCGTGCTGCAAACAATCTCCCTCCTGTTGAACTTCCTGATTTCAAAAATATTTTTCCTTTGATACCCGAGATGGCAGAACCAGCTCGTGCTCTTCGAGATTACGCCGCTCCATCGCAAGATGAGCCGCATTCGAGTATTGCTCCACCCGCAATCGAAGCAAACAACTTTGAACTTAAACCTTCACTGTTGCAGGCAGTGCAACAGAACCAATTCTCTGGAAATCCTACCGAGGATCCAAACCTTCATTTATCCGTATTTGTTCAATACGCTGATACTGTTAAAGCTAATGGTGTCACTTCAGAGGCAATTCGACTTCGTCTTTTTCCTTTCTCGTTAAGAGATAGCGTTAGAAGATGGCTTCAATCTCTTCCTTCCAACTCAGTCACCACATGGAACGAGTTGAAGAAAGTTTTTCTTGCCCGATATTTTCCGCCGAGCAAAACAGCTATGTTAAGAGCCCAGATAAATGGATTTAAACAGAAAGATAACGAGTCTCTTTTCGAAGCATGGGAAAGATACAAAGACATGATGAGACTTTGTCCACACCATGGTTTAGAGGACTGGTTAGTAATTCATACCTTCTATAATGGTCTCCTGTACAACACGAGGTTAACAATAGACGCCGCCGCAGGTGGTGCACTGATGAACAAACCATATGCTGACGCTTACCAACTTATCGAAAGCATGGCTTAAAACCACTATCAGTGGGGAAGCGAACGAACAATGGTAGAAAAACCTCAAACGAAAACTGGCATGTACGAGATAAGTAACCTTGATCATGTTAATGCAAAAGTGGATGCTATGGTCCAGAAAATTGAAAGTTTAAATGTATCACCTCCAGCCACCGTGGTAGCCATAACTCAGAACTGCGAAGTCTGTGGAATCCAAGGACACACTCCTGCAGATTGTCAACTTCTAACAGGAATCCAAGCGGAGCAAGTAAACTATGCTCAAGGAAGCCCCTACTCGCATACCTATAACTCAAATTGGAAGAATCATCCCAATTTTTCATATAAGAGTAATAATGCTTTATACGCACCTGGACAATCTCCAAATCAAGCCCCAGCTATACCTCCAGGATATCAGAAGCCGATCCCATCTACACCTAACAATAACGCCCCTAGGAAATCCAACTTGGAAATCATGATGGAAAACTTTATAGCCTCTCAACAGCAAACCAATAAAGATTTCTTAAACCAGAATGTACACACTGGCGAACAAATTAAACAACTAGCAAGTAAAGTAGATGCCCTGGCTACTCATAACAAAATGCTGGAAACGCAAATATCACAAGTAGCTCAACAACAAGCGCCTACTGCTGCCCCAACTGGTACATTTCCTGGCCAACCCCAACCTAACCCAAGAAGCCACACTCATGCAATTATACTGAGAAGTGGAACGGAAGTGGAAGGACCGTCTGACCCAAGGATAGAAAACCAAAACTCTAAAAAGTCAACTGAGGAGGAAAGTGAACCTAAGGAAAAGGAAGAGAGTAATAAGGAAACCGTAGAAAAGAAGGAACCTTATGTACCTCCACCACCTTATAAACCACTTATCCCTTACCCTCAAAGGCTTATTAAAACCAAAGATGCGGGCCAATTCAAAAATTTGTTGACCTACTAAAACAATTAAACGTCACAATTCCGTTTACAGAAGCTATTACGCAGATGCCCTCATATGCTAAGTTCTTAAAAGAAATTCTTTCTAATAAAAGGAAACTTGAAGATAGCGAAACCGTTACACTCACCGCTGAATGTAGCGCTATAATCCAGAATATGCCTCCTAAACTTAAAGACCCAGGTAGTTTCTCTATACCCTGTCACATAGGAAAATTTGTCATCGACAAAGCCTTATGCGATTTAGGAGCCGGTATTAGTGTTATGCCTTTATCCATATGCAAGAGACTTGAAATGGGAGAATTAAGACCAACTAAAATGTCTGTGCAACTAGCAGATCGTTCCGTCAGATATCCTGTAGGAATTCTTGAAAACGTTCCAGTGCGCATAGGTCAATTCTACATTCCAACCGATTTTATAGTTATGGATATTAGAGAAGATGAAGTTACACCCATTATACTGGGAAGACCGTTCTTAGCAACTGTCGGTGCAATCATAGACGTAAAACGAGGACGACTCACCTTTGAAGTAGGAGAAGAGAAAATTGAGTTCATTCTTTCCCAATTTTTGAAAGCACCTACAATAGAAGATACATGTTACTTCATGGATATCATCGATGAATGCATAAAAGAAACGAAGTTAGAAAAAGACAAATCATCTGACTATCTTGTAGAAGACAAACTTAACCAATGTTTAGCAATAACACCGGACCCTACGCAATGCCTTAAGAAACCAACCCTAGACCTGAAAACACTTCCCAAAAATCTGAGATATGAATTCCTAGACTTAGAACTTGAACGACCAGTGATAGTTAATGCTGACCTAGGAAGACTCGAAACAGAAAAACTCCTGCATATCTTAAGAAAATATCCAACCGCACTAGGGTACAACATCACCGATCTTAAAGGAATAAGTCCCTCTATTTGTATGCACCGCATCATGCTAGAAGAAGACTGTAAAACTTCTAGGGAACACCAGAGGAGACTAAACCCGATCCTGAGTGAGGTAGTGAAGAAGGAAATAACCAAGTTATTAGAGGCAGGTATCATATATCCTATATCTGATAGCAAATGGGTTAGTCCTGTACACGTAGTACCAAAGAAAGGAGGTATAACAGTCATTGAAAATGAAAAAGGAGAAACTATAACCAAACGAATCGAATCGGGATGGAGAATGTGCATTGACTATAGGAAACTAAACAAAGCAACCCGAAAAGATCATTTCCCTTTACCATTCATTGACCAGATGTTAGAACGATTAGCAAAACATTCTCATTTCTGCTATCTAGACGGTTACTCAGGTTTCTTTCAAATACCAATTCACCCCGATGACCAAGAAAAGACAATGTTCACGTGTCCTTTTGGTACCTTCGCTTATAGACGAATGCCGTTTGGCTTGTGTAATGCTCTTGCAACCTTCCAAAGGTGCATGATGGCAATATTCGCCGATTTTCTAGAAAACATCATGGAAGTATTTATGGATGACTTTTCCGTATGCGGACAAAGCTTTGAAGAATGCCTTGAAAACCTAGAAAGAGTTCTAGAGCGATGTGTGAAAGTAAACCTAGTACTTAATTGGGAAAAATGTCACTTTATGGTACAAGAAGGAATTGTTTTAGGACACATCATCTCGAACAGAGGAATTGAAGTAGACAAAGCCAAAATAGAGGTAATCGAAAATCTTCAACCCCCGAAAACTGTGAGAGAAGTACGAAGCTTCTTAGGACATGCCGGTTTTTACCGACGATTCATTAAAGACTTCTCTAAAATAACTAAACCTTTAACTGGGCTATTAATGAAAGATGCTGAATTCATATTCGACAATAAATGTTTAGAAGCATTTCAAACGCTTAAACAAGCACTGATCTCCGCGCCCATAATGCAGACACCAGATTGGAACGAACCATTCGAAATAATGTGTGATGCCAGTGATTACGCTGTAGGTGCTGTTTTAGGAAAACGAAAGGATAAAAAGCTTCACGTTATATATTACGCAAGTAGAACTCTAGATGAAGCACAAATGAATTACGCCACAACCGAGAAAGAACTTCTAGCAGTAGTGTTTGCGCTAGATAAATTTCGTTCTTACTTGGTCGGAGCCAAAATAATCATCTACACTGACCACGCTGCTATCAAATACCTCTTAACAAAAAAGGATGCTAAACCTAGACTCCTAAGGTGGATCCTGTTGCTACAAGAGTTCGATTTGGAAATCAAAGACAAGAAAGGAACTGAAAACGTAGTAGCAGATCACCTCTCTAGACTTGAGAACCTTGAACTGGAAAGAACATCAATTAACGATGATTTCTCGTACGATAAGCTTATAGCTACTTTGGAAGAAAATGACGCTGATAAACAGGTAGAAACCACCTTAGCTATATCTGTTACACCGTGGTACGCTGACCTCGTCAATTATTTAGCTGCCGGAATAGTTCCACCTACCTTATCCTACCAGCAGAAGAAACGATTCTTCTATGACATAAATCACTATTACTGGGATGACCCCTTACTTTTTAAAAGGGGCCCCGATGGTATTTTCCGTCGGTGTATACCCGAAGAAGAGGTAGAAAATATAATCCAACACTGTCACTCCGCTCCTTATGGTGGACATGCAAGTACATCCAAGACCTGCTCTAAAATCCTACAAGCCGGTTTTTATTGGCCAAATATATGGAAGGATGTACATGCAGCTATCAAGAAATGTGACAGATGTCAACGCACAGGAAACATATCTAGACGTGACGAGATGCCACAAAAGGGCGTTTTGGAAGTAGAGATTTTCGACGTGTGGGGAATAGACTTCATGGGACCTTTTCCATCCTCTTTCGGTAACAAATACATACTCGTGGCAGTTGACTACGTATCAAAATGGATTGAAGCTATAGCTTCTCCAACAAACGACACACGAGTAGTAACTAGACTCTTTAAGAATATAATATTTCCAAGGTTTGGTGTCCCAAGAATAGTAGTCAGTGATGGTGGATCGCATTTCATATCCAAGGTACTCGAAAAACTACTGCTTAAGTATGGCGTAAGACATAGAGTAGCGACACCTTACCACCCTCAAACCAGTGGGCAAGTGGAAATGTCTAACAGAGAAATCAAACAGATACTAGAGAAAACAGTCGCCACTTCAAGGAAAGACTGGTCATTGAAATTACCAGAAGCTTTATGGGCTTACCGAACTGCTTACAAAACTCCCATAGGGACAACCCCATTTAAGCTCATTTATGGAAAATCCTGTCACCTCCCGGTAGAATTAGAACATAAAGCCTATTGGGCTATTAAAAATCTAAATTTAAACTATAAAGCCGCCGGCGAAAAGAGAATCCTTGATATAAGCGAATTAGAGGAACTCAGAAGAGACGCTTACGAAAATGCCAGAATCTACAAAGAAAGAACAAAACAATGGCATGACAAGCGCATATCAAGGAAAATCTTCAAACAAGGCGATACAGTCCTTTTATTTAACTCTAGGCTAAAGTTATTTCCGGGAAAACTACGATCTAGATGGTCAGGTCCTTTTCAAATCACCAATGTTTTTCCCAGTGGAGCAGTAGAAATTAAAGGCAAATCTATGGAACCATTTACCGTAAACGGGCAACGTCTAAAACATTATCACTATGCAGAAAACAATGAAGATTCGCAAGTCTTGCACTTAGACGAAATGTCTCCAGAACTTATAGATTATAATTGATAGTTTTTATGTCGAGCTTGCGACATTAAACAAAGCGCTTAGTGGGAGACAACCCACCAATATTTATAATTTTTTATTTCTTCCTTAATTATTCTATTAAATTTTGTTTAGTATTCATTCTTAATTTATTTTAATTTATTAAAAACTTTTCTCTTCTTCTTTCGGCATTTGGCCAAATCCTGACTAAAACTCTTGTTTTTCTTTTCTCTAGCTAACACTAACCTGATGGGACAAATTGATCGTATGGGTATCAAATTCAGAGGAAAAACTCAGAAACAAAAGTTTGAGGAACTAGCCACGAGAGAGATGCTACCTAGTTTGTATGCTGATGATTGGGCAATGACTGCCCTTGGACTAAGAGAAAGTGTCATGTATTTGCTGAGTCAAATAGGGTGGGAAATCGCTCCTATCCGTAGACATTTCGTCACTTACCGGAGACTAACACTAGAATTCCTTAGCTCCCTGATCTATCTACCCAGCCATGGAAAAGGAATAAGCAGAGGATTTATCCAGTTCAGAATGTTTAACATGGAGTACCAATTTAATATTCAAGACTTTACCAACCTTTTAGGTTTCCCTACCTCCTTTGACACATTCACAGTGAGCCAAGAAGAACTTTTTGAATATAGAGAACTTGAACACTTTTGGGGAAGCTTGACTGGAAATGACGATCCCGAGGAACATGAGTTTCTCTCTAGAAACATACATAACCCGACCTTCCGTTATTTCCATAAGATCCTGACCCACACCTTATTTGGGAAGAAGCCAAACAGTACCACAGTTTCACGTGATGAACTCTTCATCATATTTTGTGCTTCCCAGAACCGTCCAGTAAACGGTGCCACTTTTATGTTAGCAAATTTAGACCACCTTATCCAAGATGAACGAGCACCGATTTGAATAGGCGGTTTGATAACCATGATTGGTAATGCTATCGGATTACGTCAGCCTATGCTTGACTTAAGCCCTTTTTGTGGCATTACTATTATGAGTATACCCTTCCTCTTCAACACTATGTTTATAGCAAACCTAGGATCTGAAGAGTTTGAGCTTATAATTAATAACCAAGTTCTTTGCCTATTCACCATGCCCGATCCTATGACTAGTGTTCATAACCGCAATAACTGGCTCTACAATCTGAACGAAACCCCCTCTCCTGCTAGATCCACTGAATCCATCCAGGACTATGAAATTTGTGATGACCAGATTCCTTATGCTGAATCAGACCCTTAGACACCATCTGGTTATTATGATATTGATCCTCCTCCTCAACCTGTTCAGACCGAAGAATCGGCAATACCCGACTTTAGACATCATATGCCCGGAACTGATTACAACACCGCCATTGAAGCTTTAATGTCAGAACAAGACGCCCTCAGAGAAGAGTTCGCTAACATGAGACACAAATTTCTAGGATACATGAACAGTATGACAAATCAGTTTCACGAGTTGCTATATCGTGTTAACTCCTTTGTCCCTCCGGCCAGAGATCATGCAGATGGATAGAAGTCGTTTTTCTTAGTTATTTAGTTTTAGTTAGTTTTATTATTTAATGTTATTTCAAATTATGTTCGTATTTGTTTCTCTTTCGCATTTTTGTTTTTTTTTCCAATGTTACATTATGATTATTTTATGAAGCTATTGATTTATCCTATTTTATTATGAATTATGCAATATCTATCAAAAATGCTCTCTACTGTTGCTGCCTACATAAATTATTAAAAATATAATATATTTATGCACTATTATACAAAGTAGAATAGCATGCAGGGAAATTTAAATAGCAAAATAAAATAATCTGAAGCAAAACAAAATAAATAATAAAAATAAATTACCAAAATCATTATGAAGAACGCAAGCAGAAACCTTGCCAATATGACTGTGTGACGAGCGTCACACAATCTGTCACGGACGTCACGCCAAGTGCTTGTGACGCTCGTCATGCCCCTGTAACGAGCGTAACACCCTTCTGACTAGGTGAACGTTACAAAGCTGTTGGAGACGACCGTTACACCTCTTCACCTTTTTACCTTCCCCATTTATTCACATTTACCCACATTTATTTACTTTTCAACCACTCCCTTTCCAACTTCAATTTTTTTCCTATAAATACCCATCATACCTTTCTTCCTACATCACAACTATTCTATACAATCAAATATATTTTCTTTTCTTTCCTAATTACTTCTTCCAACTCATTCATCAGTATGGCGGGAACATAAAATTTCGGAAATATCATCTTCCGATCTGAAGATGATAATTATCAAAGGGAGCAGTTCGAGCGTTTCCAACAACGAGGTGTCACCTCTACCAGGTATCCTGATTCAACTTGTTTACAACAATTAGGACTACTTCAAGGTATCGAGTGGATGCTCCGCCTTGCCGATCTAACCTTCCTATGCACGCATAATCAACCTACCTACCCCTCCCTAACCTTAGAATTCTTAAGTTCATATGCGTACAACACTCCCACCGGTGAAGACGAATTCTTAACCGGTACCGCAACCTTTCGTATGTTCAACACTGAGTACTCCCTATCCCAAAACCAATTGAGCACCATGCTACAATTCCTCATAGAAGGTCAAGTCTACCCCAGAATCCCTCCCAACCTAAACTGGAACACAGTTGCCGCTTTCGACCTCTTTAGGAAAATATCCGGTGTAGATGCCAACAACTGGGAAGAGCTCCTTGTTTCCCATATACATAACCCAACTATCCGGTACTTTATCCGCATCCTACAAAACACAGTTTTTGGAAGACCGAACAACAGCAAGGTCAACGCAAAGGAACTATTCTTCCTCGAATGCGTCTTCGAACCGAATGCTAAGGTAAACGCCGCCTCCTTCCTATTTCATCATATCCGCACCTTATGTGCTAGAGGCCGTCAACCTTTTGTAATTGGTGGATTAATCACCACCATAGCACTTGGCTTAAACCTAGGGGACCGACTCCAAACTTTAGAATCTTTACCTCCCCTATTTATGGATATAACCTACTGTCGGTCCAGCCGCCTAATCAAGAACAGGATAGGCGGAGGATATTACCTTATGGTGAATAACCAGGCAGTCCCAAGCGTCGTTCTACCCAACATTGCCCTAACCGATGTCACCAATCCCAACCGCCACCTCTATGATCTGAATGCTCCCGAAGCTACCGAGCCTTCACATACAAACCCGTCTACCGACGAGTTCGAAGAAATGGAGCAAGGTGATAACGCTCCTGCACAACAATCAGTCCCGCTCAACCCTTCCGATAATGCAGTTGGCCCATCCTCACGACGTCGTCGACGAAGAAGGCCTGCAACCAACGACGACATCATGGATGCTATTGATGGTATGCAAGCACAGAATCTCGAAATGATGCAAATGATGCGCCAAATGCAACAACAACAAGAAGAGAGGAATGCCATAACCGATCAGCGGTTCACTGAGTTGTTTAGCAGGTTTGACAACTTAGAAGTACATCAACGATCACCAGGTCCAAGAACAAGAGGCGGCAGGCAGCCTTAACTTTAGTTTCCTTTTCCTTTCTTTTTGTAATTCATTTCTTTTCCTTAAAACATTGGGGACAATGTTTCATTCAAGTATGGGGGGAAAACCGTGTTCTTTCTATCCTCCTTTTTCTTTTTCAAGTATGTATCTTTCTTTTCATTGTTATTTCCCTTATAAAAAAAAAATAATAATAATAATAATAAAATAATATTTCTTATAATATAGATTTATTTTAAGTTAAGTCCCAAGTGTGAAAACTTTCTATTATCTATTCCCTCAAAATTTTCATGAGCCATAACAAAAACTTAACACACCCAATAAGTATAAAGGTCGCTTATTTTATAAAACTTGAGTGAAATCAAGACAAAAAATTATTACCATAACAACGCTCTAAGAACCTCAACATGTTAGATCAGGATAAGTACCTATTATACCAATCCCTTGAACTTTTAGTTTTATAGTAACCCCGAGTAGTTTATACAAGAAGTCAGCACCATCTTAATAGCAAACTACGTGGAGGGCCGATGAATATAAGTGAATGATTCCCAAAGTAACATAAATAAATATATATATCAGGAAATGCACTAATTAAGTTAGGTGATCCTTACCAGATCATTTAATCTAAAGGTTGCAGATCATACAAAAGCATAATATGAAAGATCCATTGTGAGTTGGTTCAGCAGGTATCTGGCGCTGAACTTGGTAGGGCGGACTACGGTCCGATCCCCCGCAATTTGCAATGGACTAAATAACGAAGTTATCCGACTTATGTACCAGAACTTCTAGCAAAAAGGGGATCAGAATCACTAACCGGTTACTCCACTATGTGCGCGAAAATATAAAGGGCTTAATGTGATTTCGCTAGAATGAAAACGGGTGAAATAAGAGTAAAGGAACTAGGATAGCTATAATGGCATTACTCGAACTGGTTTGCATAAGGTGGGGTTATCTGAGATTGTGACGGTGGTTGTTAATGTCGAGATTAAACTCAAGTTACCTCTAAACAAGGTTTACATGCAACCTAGTACGAATTGATGTGTGTTTTGAAATTTCATCTGGCTAAAAATTTTAAAACAAGTTCTATACTGTATTTTGCTTGAGGACAAGCAAAGATCTAAGTATGGGGGAGTTTGATAACATGAAATAGTATCACATTCTAGGACTCAATTTAATTAAATTATATTATTATTTACTTCAATTTATTTCATTTTATTAGATATTACGCGGTATTTCCTTTCTATTTATCTCAGGTGGTTTATTTGAAGCACAAGTAAAAAAGGAAGAAAAGGAGGTGCAAAAAGGAATGAAAAGAAGCAAATATCAAACGCCAAAGCCCAGCCCAAAAAGCACAGCCGTTGTGCCTGTGACGAGCGTCACAAAGGCTGTGACGAGCGTCACGCTTTACACACTTGTGTGACGAGCGTCACACATGGTGTGACGGACGTCACACCATTCTCCTATATTTTTGGCTTCAGAGACGTTGAGGCCTATTTGCACACATGACCATTTGCTACGTGAAGACCTTTGACGCGGAATACTTTTGGAAACCGTTACAGAAAGTGACCAGTATAAATATCAGCTTTGCAAACCCTGCAGGGTTTCCGACGTTCCACGCTTCTTCGCCGTTTTCTCTTTTTCGCATTTTTTCTCTTCCAGCAGTACAAGCACATTTTTACAGCATTACTTTTACGATTTTTATATTGTTTCCTTTGCAATTTCTATTTTCTTTTTCAGCACTTAGTTAATTCTTTTTCGCACAATAGTTTCTACACCGGAAACTATTGTGTACCTTTCACCGGATCTAACCTTACGTTAGAATCTAGTTTTTTTTATTCCTTCGCTTTTATTTTTCTGTTTGATTGAAGAATTCAAGAACAAATCCAACCGGCCTGTGGTGGAGTGTTCAAGACTGCTATTTACTTTCTCAGGTTCTTTAATTATTGTTTGAATTTATATATGCCCTGCTTTATTGTTGATTTATATTATTTGCCTGAGATGAATTTGTTTATGCATGATAATTATTTAGATCTGTTTAGCATGTCTGGCTAATTTATTTAGGTATCGGTACGTAAAGTAAGCGGAATGAAGGAATCAAAACCAAATTGGTTTAATTAAGTTTAAAATTAAAATCACTCTTTTTACGGTCTCAATTTACAGGTTTAATAACAAGGTTTTTGTACGAAAGTAAAAGACATAAAGAAGTTAAAAGCAATAGAACGAGAGTTTGAGTTTTTGACTGGACAGTGTAAATTGGACATTAATTCTAGATCAGGGCGAGAGCAATTTTTAGAGTTAATTAAATTCTAACCTTTTTCAAAAAGTATTTTTAAAGATTGAATGTGAGGACGAGAGTTAAGCATTTGAATTTAATTATATAACCTAAGTCAACAGAGCGAGAGTTTGAGATAAGGGTGTTTAAACTATTAGTGTTTTCTTAAAAAGAGTTTCTACGGATACTATTGTTTTCAAAAAGTGGTTTTTGACTTAACTAATAAGTGACAGCTACGTTAATATAAAATCATAGTTTATTCAACAGAGCGAGAGTTTGAGATAAGACTTTTAATCAATAGTGTCAACTGAAAAGATTTATTTTAAAACCAAGAAACCAACGAAGAATTGATTCCCTAATTACGACGAACTACATACCGATATCCGTTTAGTTGATATTTAATCTAGATTTTTAGTTTAGTTTTAGCTTTTCCCCCAAACAATCAAAGTATTACCTGCCTTAGCTTTACGAAGTAACCTTAGATAACGGTATATCGATTCATAAGTCCCTGTGGGATCGATATCTTTTAAAACTACGCGATAGAACTGTGCACTTGCAGTTTGTACCCCAAATTCGACTCATAAAGTCGCGATCAGCAGGCTTAGATGAAGATGAATGGATTCAGACTCGACTCGATCAGATAAATTTGATTGATGAAAAGAGACTTGCGGCTGTTTGTCATGGACAGATATATCAGAAGCGCATGACCCAGGCATTTAATAAAAAAGTCAAGAAATAGGTGTATCAAATTGGCGACTTGGTGATAAAGCGTATCATTCTACCACAAGGTGATCCTAGAGGCAAATGGACTCCCACATACGAAGGGACATTTGTAGTTAAGAAGGTATTCTCTGGTGGAGCCATGATGCTTGCTACAATGGATGGCGAAGATTTCCCGCATCCCGTGAACGCGGACATAGTTAAAAAATACTACGCATAAAAGAGACCCGCTAGGTCGACATATCTAGGAAAAAGTAAGGGCATCCCGGCGAACCAAAAGGGTTCGGGCAAAAATTAGGGATAAACATATAAAAATGTACACCCGGCAAGTCGAAAACCTGAAAAGGCGGCTTGGGCAAAAAAGGGTATCCTGGTGGACTGAAAACCTGAAAAGGCGGTTCAGGCAAAAATTAGGGATTAAAGCGTATGACTATGTCCCGTTCTCGGTCAGCTTCACCAAAATCAAAGAGACTGAACAAGCCAATCACTTCTATCCGACAGCAAGAGATGAGATGCTTGAAGACATAATCGCAGTAGTAGAATTAAAATCAATATGACTTTTTTTTTCATAGCTGTTTTTTCTTTGCTTTCTTGACAATTTCCTCTTACTATGATTTATGTCTCCTTGTATTAAAATTGCTTGTTTATAGGCCCTCTTTCAAAATCAATACAATTTTATTTCCAAAAAGATACTTTTGTTTTACTTTCTCCGTTTTGTTTGCATAGACGTCCATTGATTTAATTCGAATTAATATATGCACTTGAATATGATTGATGTTTACCGAAAATACATGCATAAAATAGAAATAGCAATTACTAAAAGACTTTAGGATCAAGGATAAGGTTTAACCATGCGTTCTAAAAAATCCGGTTGCAAATCCTATTCCCCAGCAAAACCAGTTATTCCCAGAAGAAATTGGCACTACTAGACAGACTGGTCATCTCTTTTATCCCCAGTCAAGTTCTGTTGAATATTTCTACCATCAGACAGAAATCAAATATCCCCAGCTAAGAAAGGGTCATCAATACAAATATCTCCAACCAGAATATCGGGATTTATTTTCCCATGGCAAAAAATTTCAGACGCATAATTCATTCATGCATCATTTCACAGCATATACATGCATGCAATGTTCGCATTTATTTTCAAGAGCATAAAATATCTCATGCATCATGACATGGCATGAGGCTAACTCTTTTTTTCCAGGTTAATTATCCTCCTGATACAGTCAAAATAAAGATTCATTCAGACGGATATCTTTATCGATTACATTCGAGATTCAAATACATCTTTCAGATATAATCCATATGAATATTCATTCTGACAAGCATTTTGATATCCTCCTAATGATGGCATCTTTAAGCCCATCCCAGACATTTATTGCAAATACAACATATACAAATATTATTAGATATAGCCTAACGTACGGCTCATTCTGATTCAGCCTAACATATGGTTCCTTCAACTGTTCCAATACGGTCTAGCGTACGACCCATTTGGATATTCATCCCCTCAGATACTACCTAGCGTACGGTACATTCTGAAATGTAGTCTAGCGTATGGCTACCCCTTTTATCAGCAGATACATCCTAATGGACGGCTCATTCTGCTACTCAGATATGATCTAGCGTATGATCCATTCTGATCTTTTATCCTCAGATACAGCCTAATGGACGGCTCATTCTGCAACTCAGATACAGTCTAGTGTACGACTCAGTCTGGCTCTTCTCATCAGATACTACCTAGCATACGGTACATTCTAAAATGTAGTCTAGCGAACGACTACTTTTTATCGCCAGATACAGCCTAACGGACGGCTCATTCTACTACTCAGATACGATCTAGCGTATGACCCATTCTGATCCTTATCTCATCAGGTTCAGCTCACCCTAATATCACCTAATGGATGACTCATTATACGGTCTAGCGTACGATCCAGTGTGACACCCATGTCTTCAGATATGGTCTAATGTACGACGCACTCTGAAGCTCTCATCATCAAACTTTCTGGATGGTATCTTTAAGCCCATCTCCATCAAGACTATCTTTTAATTAACAAGTGCAAATTTTTGGGGCATTCTAAGTGTTCAATAATCTTCCACCTCCAGATCACGAATGGCGTACATACCATTCTAATTCTCTCGGTTTAAGAATATTGAACAGGGGCAGCTGTCATACCCCAAAATTTGCTTGTTAATTTTTATGATAAATTGATTCATGCATGGCATTCATTTCACATTTGCATTCATTCATTAGCATACATTCTCATATAAATTATAAATTTTAATTTATTTATTATGTGGTACAGATATAAAAAATAATAATAATTTTGGTTATCTGTATGATATAAATAAATTTTATATATACATAAATAAAATAGTTTTAATTTAATGATAAATAAAAATAGATTTGAATTTTAATTGTATAATTAAAATTTTAAATTAATTTAATTGTTAAAGCAAATTAAGTTATAATAACTATTTTTTATATTTAGTGACTCATGTTCCATTTATTCATTATTTATAAATAGTATTTATTTAGTAATTCACGTTTTACTTAATAAAATTTATTTATAAGAGTAACATTTTTTTAAGCCCATAAATTATAAAATAATTTTGGTTGATATAAGTAAGAATAATTTTGATTTTTTTTTAAATGATGAAAGTAAAAATTGAAATAGGTTTAAATTTTAATTCAATTATGTAACTAAAATTTAAATTAATTTTTATTTAAATTTATTCATTATTTATAATAATATTTGTATTTAATAAATATTTAGCAAGGTTAAACCCTAACTCTCCTAAAGCATAGGAAGGGATCCAAATATTTAGCAAGGTTAAACCCTAACTCTCCTAAAGTATAGGAAGGGATCCAAATATTTAGCAAGGTTAAACCCTAAAGTATAGGAAGGGATCCAAATATTTAGCAAGGTTAAACCCTAATCCACACCATTATAAATACTTCATATGGCTGCAGCGAGAGGGAGGAGACAAAAAAAAGGAGGAAATACAGGAGAAGAAGATACACAAGGCAAGGCAGAAGCAAGAAGATTCACGGGCAGGGAAAAGAGAAGCAACCATAAAGCACTCATAGCCTGAATAAGAACAACACACATACAGTGAGCAAGCTAGAAGAATCAAATCCCCCAGTAAGTGTTCATTATGGAATTTGCATCCAGCATGATTACCTTGCAATACTCCTTAATTCATGCATGAATAATATTGGTTTAATATATATATTGAGATGATGTATTCATGGTTTGGTGGATGTTGATATTGCTTTATTCAAGTATGCATCTGTTCTTGATATGTCATAGCATGTTGGAGAAAAATAAAGTAGCTTGCCGTAAGAGAGAAAACTGTAACATGCATGGTGGTGTTGTGTCAAAATGGAAAAATCCATGTAGAATTAATATATATTTTAATGAAGGCGAATAAATAACGAATGGACCAACATGGCTCGTTGGTAGCTCCCCCCTCACTGCAACGTAGAGGTCTTGGGGGCTCCCTCTCCACTGTGTTTACTCCCTTTCCACTATAATTAATTCACCACTATTTTTATATTATTAAAATAAAACTCATTAATTAATTTTCTAATTAATATATTATATTAGTTATTTAAACTAGGATATAATTTAATCTAGTTTATTAATTAAATTTTCATATATCACTTAATTAATTAAAATGGGCTATTTTGAATATTAAAAATCTAATTATATTTTTTTTCCTCTTTTCTTTTAAAATTTCTATCAATTTAGTCTAAGTTTTTCCATAAATTCATAAAAAAAAGTTTCTATTATTATAGACTAAAAATATTCTTAATTCATTCTTAAATTTAGTTTATTTATTTCATTTGTCATGAACTTTCTATGTAATAGATTTAATTAGGAATTTTTTTTATTTCTTTCTTTTTAGTATAATTAGGTTTTATTATTTTGTATGCCCTTTTAATTTTGTACTCGTTAATTAAGATTTAGATATTTTATATCCCCTTTTAAATTATGTACCCCCATCCCGAAGTCATGTAATAGCGTAGTCTTATTTTTCGCACTTTAATTTTTCCATACTGTGAATATAACTTTCTAGATGTATGCTAATATGATTGCATGGAAAGATAAATAATCGAACTTAGATAAATTAATTCAAGATAATATATCCGAATCCAATCATTTCCACACTTGCACCTCTAGGGTAACCCTCTCTTTGTTGCCTTACGATATTACGGTCATGTCCCGAGAATATGGGGATACCCTTAGCAAAGACCCTTTCGATTAAATCATCATCATCCCTAAACAGATAAATCATAGTCCCTCGAACGTTGCCTTCGGATTTTTTTTCAATAAAAATGTTAGTAAGAAAACAAACAATAAAAGTATTGAGATGCATAACCAAAATCAACCTAAACATTATTTGTATCATTACCAAAGTATACTTAATAAAATATAAATGTCATCAACAAAATGGCCACAATCTCACTTCATATGAGTGGATATATTCAACTTCATAAAAGTACAACGATTATGAATAATATAATCACAGGAAGTCCAACAAAGAGAAATTAAAAACTAAGTTATAATAACTTTGTAGATTCAAATGGTTCATGGACACTTGTTTGAAGAAATTGTAGAGATGTCATAACCTAAAAAGATGATAAATGAATGGACAAGTAGAGAAATGTTAGAGTTATATTAACATGAACAAATAGATATGGTTGAGTCAATAATTGTTGTGGGTGAAAGATAAATATAGAGATGGAGATTTTAGTATTCATAGTAATAAAATATAATGTGATTGGAATACGAAGTAGTTAAAATGGAAAAGTAAAGTTGCACCTAGATGATATCTTGGAAAATCTCTTTGAAGACAATATTTATTGTTTGAGTTAAGGAGTTATTGTCTTTGTTATGTATTAAGATTTTCAATCCAACTTTTCTTTTAACTCTTGAAATGGCGACATAAAATTTTCTGTGACTGAAAACATTCTTCAGCAAATATAATCCAACATAGTCTAATGATTGACCTTAAGATTTGTTGATTGTCATAACAAATGACACTATAATTGAAAATTATCTTCTCATAAGTTAAATGTTCATGGAGATTGAGAAGGAGACAAAGGCATTCTCGGGATGTAAATAGTATTTCCAATATTTGTACCTGAAATTATATTTGCTTCGATGACATGATTGGCTAATATAGTAACCGTCAACCTTGTACCATTACAAAGGCCTTCAGATTGATCCAAATTTCTTATCAACATGATGATTGTGTTAATTTTCAATTTCAATGATTAGTTAGGCAAATCAGAAATTTTCAGACAACTCAAGAATTCTGGTGTCAAATGCTTGGAAGCACAATTGTCATTAACTTTTGATTTATCAATGAAATCACTACTCAAATATTTTTTAGACTCACCTTCATAAAAAAACATGTACTTGTTAATAATAGGTACTTGTAAAAAAAAGAGTATGTACACATCAGTAATATATATATATATATATATATATATATTTTATTTATTTATTTTACATCCAAGTAGACTTTGTATGCCAAAAATATGTATATCAATGAATAAATTATAGTAACAAAAATTAAAATATACCTCGAAGAATATTAGTTATGAAGTCATTAATGTCATCAACTATTTCAATAGTTGATGCTAGAATAGCTCTTCATTGAAGAAAATTTGGATCTGTGTAATTTTGAAGTAAATTTGGATAGGTATTTGTAACAATTGCTTCAATTGGGTCCATAAATTCTCTAATTAGTAACTCTTCAAGAATATCAATTTCAGCATATTCATCATTGGATTATGAGACTTGTCCATTGCCAACTTGTAAAATTTAATCTGAGAAATGTCAAATTTCTTATGAATTGCCTAAATTAGAACCACTTTGCAACCGCGTATTTTTGGTTAGATTAAGAACTTTACAATGATCTCAAATGTATGAGGCATTTATTGTTGAATGCATAATATCAGACCTAGTATCTTTTGGTACAAATGGTAAAACTTGTCTGAAATCTCCACCAAAAATGACATTTTTCCTCCAAATATTTGTTGACATTCAACATCGTCATCACTCATAATATCCTTCAACCACTTGTCAAGAGCTTCAAAACAAAATTTATTTTCTATAGGTGCCTCTTCCTAACACTACCCGATGACTTTCTATTTAGATCATCCCCCTAAACATGAGAACCTACTCACTTTCTTCTTTGTCACATAACCTGTGACAGGGGAAGACAATCACTAAACCCGAGTGATCAACTTCAATATTAACAATATGAAAGAATGTTGAATATTACAACTCAACTAGAGAAACCTTTTGTGTCAAGTTACTGAAACATATAGATGTACATAACAATGTTGAATTTACAACTCAATTAGAAAAATCTTATATGTCAAGTTACTGAAACATAGAGGTGTACATAAAAATAACAAGGGCTCTTGAAAATCATATCACTCTAAAATATTCAATGTGAATTCTTGCTTTCTAATGTAGGTTTGAGCATATTATATATCAAAATAACTTTAGGCTCATGAGAAAAAGTGACAGCCAGTAGATGTACTGGATCTTTAGAGCATTTAAGCAGCAGAAACTTTTATGTAGCATAGTTAAGCATCGGCCGCAACAGAAGTGAGAAGCATCAACGTTCAGATACTTACATATAATCCATTTAGTTGCTCCAAACTCAACAAAAAATCATGCAATCATACAATCATTCACAGACTTAGTCATTCATAAATTTAGTATCACGTAGTTAGTAGCACACAATCCTACTAACTAACATATATAATTATGAAATCATTCACATACTTAATCATACACACACAAACAGTTACTACTAACACGGATAGATCTATTTTCACAGATACAAGGACCAGGACCAGAGGTCCTTCCCGACGCTCTAGCATAGAGCACAACATTAGCACTTACCAGAAGGTCAGTACCAAAAAAACAACTTGTTACCTTAGCAATATCATTACTACTCCCCCCTTCTGCCATAATTTGGCAAAGGAATGGAAAGAACAACTATCTTCAGAGATCAGAATATCATCCAACCCAGAGCAGCGCAAAATAGTATATTAGAGCCAAAAGACACTGGTAGCTACCCATGAGGAATACCATCATCCTTAACCTCAATCTCCTACAAGATCCAACAATGTCTTCGATAATTGATCATAATTATGAAGCTCCATAAGCCCATTATACATCAGTGCAACAAAAATCTTATGTAGCCTTATTTGCAGATTATCCTTCTTCCATAGTTCCCTTTCTTATAATTTTATCAATAGAGGGAACCTTGATTCTTCCCAATCAATTGAAAGATGATGATCAAAATTTCACAAACTTTTCTCTACCAAACACTTTCCTCAGCTCCTTGACCAGTTTATCATAGATAGGACCATCATCAGTAATATTCTTCATTAGCTCATCAACTTTCATGACTCCTTTGCAATCAAGAGCTTCTTCTCCCAACTATCTTTCAGTGGCAGACCATCTTTGAAGAACACACTCGCATTTTTGAACATTTGTTTTATAATGGGAATACACATTATCCATGTGAGTATAGGAGATATCCACATGAAGTATCTTTTTTATAACCTTTCTTCTTAAGGTGGACACACTATTTTGGATTTTTGCTTCAGCATTTGTCCCATAATCCCTCATTTGAACAAGCTTTATATTCACTTCAGTCTTAGCAAGGGAAACTCGTTCATACTTCCTATGAGTTTGTAACTCGATCATCAATATGTCACACATGTTGTCTAGTACATCCTGGTTGGCATCTTCCTTACCCGTTTTGATGATATCATTAATCATTTGGTTATTACACAACTGTTGAGTGCAACTTCTATCATTATAAGTACCTTGAGAACCACATACATAGTTCTTCACTTCAAAATCAGGAAGGAAACTTACATCTTCTACCATGCTCAACTCCAAGTCGTACTGCAATTGATGAACAACATGTTCCATTATTTTGTTTGGTAATTCCTCAATACACATAAGAGCTCTCTCATAATTCTCATTGTCTTTCACAATGACTTCCTCTAGCAGCTAAGCATCCTCTTCAAATGTCAAAGCCTCTTTTGGAAGCATCCTTTCAGAGACTAAATACTTTCACTTAGTAACACCTTCCTTTACTGGTTCATACAAATCATGAACTTCCTTGTTCGTATGGATAGAAATGGCACAATCATTGACAGCATCATCAACGTTGGCATTCCCTTTATGATCCTTTTCATGAGTAGCCTTGTCACGAAACTTGGTCACGATATTCTTCAACATGTTGACAAAAGGAAAGTATTCAACTTACACATTCAATTTCCTATTGATGAAGGTACTTTGTTCATCCATATGAATAGGTTTGGGCTTCATGATATATGACAGTCTAGGTCTCAAACTGATGGTTCCAAATGTACCAGCATCACAAACGCTCATATCTTCTTTAGCAGGTAGCAAAGTGTTTCTTGGCAAGACAGTAATAACTTTCTCCATAACAAGATGACTGAGATCAAAAAATTCATCCTTATCAGGAGTCATATCATCTATAGGTTGTGTGCCCTTGGTAAATAGTTCATACACCTTGCGATATATAGCACAAACTACATGTAAGCTTTCATCCTCACTTATCATATCTTCACACAATGTTTCCACATGATCATGGGTATTAACACCACCACCATCACCCTTAGCATAACCAACCTCAACATATTCATGGATATGATCATCATTCTCCTTAAGCTTTTGAAACTATGTCAACATGTCAGACAAGAAGTTCGACACGTTTTTATCAATATCTTGATTTCTCATATTAGGTTCCTGGGATTCTTCACTAACAAACATGTGAATGAGATAATGATTTATCATCACAATTCCTTCAATAA
This sequence comes from Lathyrus oleraceus, assembly GCF_024323335.1. Lineage (NCBI taxonomy): Eukaryota > Viridiplantae > Streptophyta > Magnoliopsida > Fabales > Fabaceae > Lathyrus > Lathyrus oleraceus. The sequence continues at coordinate 299,344,238 of NC_066582.1, forward strand.
CTAGATTAGTCTCATCATCATGTGGAAGGTTGCGAAGAACAATATATGGAACAAATTTCTTGTCAGATAGCTTGTGACTGGACTTCAATATATTAAGAGTAACACCAATTCCAGTTTTACCAAACACATAAACATGTTTTTTGTTAAACAAAACTCCATACATATGAGAAGGAAATACATAAATAATATTCTTCTTCAATTCTTTCTTTTGAACCACTACTTGTTGTTCAATGTTGGGAGGACCTCCAGCCTGACCATCATCCTTCCCTTAAATTACAACTTTTTGCTTGAGTCTTATGAAGTCCATATGTCGTAAATCAGAAGTATGAGTAAGATGTTGGACCATCTTGACTGACATCTTGGTTTGCTTCTCATCTTGACATGCGTCATGAAGTTTACCTTCTTCAATCTTGAGTTTTGGAAACCCCTTGACACCATTTTAGATACGATCTCCTTTCATGCTCTTAACCTTGGATGAGGGCTAAGAAATCCACATATAACAATTGTCTTTGGATCTTAAACCCTTCATTAACACAACTTGATATTTTCTAGAGATAATACATTATGACTTGTTGTAGCTAACATTCATACCTTAATCACATAATTGACTTATATTGATCAAGTTATCAAGTAATCCTTTTACTAACAACACACCATAAAGACATGGTAAATCTACACTCACCAGCTTGCATATCCCCTTGATTCTTCCTCTAGTTTCATCACCAAATGTGACATAACTATTAGAATAGGGATTTAACTCATAAACATTGCTCCTTTCACCAATCATATGATGTGAACATCCACTATCAAAATACCAATCCTTTTTAGAAGCAACTCTAAGAGGAACCTGAGCTAAGAGACATTTGACAGTTTCCTTGGATTTCCACACTTTCTTAGCGTGAGTTTTCTTGCCCTTCCTTTTGGGTCTTGGTTGTCTGTAGGATTGAGGATAACCATATAATATAAAGCAATAAAGTCTTATGTGCTCATATCTTCCACAATGATGACATCTTCTGTTAGAGTTCATGTTCTTCCCTTTATAGAAATACACATAATTTGCAAGTTGCTAGGCCATGTGGTCCAACATCTGGAACTCATTTTTGTTCTTATAAGGAACAAACTTCTTAGGCTAAGTCTTATCCTTCTTGCTCATGGACCTGGGTCCAAACCCTATTCCCTTCATATTTTTGGACATTTTCCCAACTTTCAATATTTCATCTAACATGTTAGGCCCATTGTTCATCATACGAATAGATTTGTCATATTGTTTAATTAGGATTTTAACCATGTGTTTTCTTCTTTCAGGTCTGAAATGTTTGAACTTTGGTTCTCTTTTTCCAAAAGTAGATTACTTATGGTCTTCTTCATTTTATCTTCTCTCAAGCATGATTCCTTCCATTCAGTGAGCAGTTATCTATAAGTTTCAGTAACTTCTTCTTCTGAAATTTCTTCAACACTAGACTCACTACAAGAGTCATACTTTCCAGTTAAAGACATTACTTTATTATCTATTTCTTCTTCACCATCAGATTCAGACCAGATGATTGACAAACCATTTTTTTCATTTTTTAGAAAAATGGGACATTCAGTTTTTAGATGACCAAACCTGTCACATTCATAACATTGTTGTCATACCCAAAAATTTGCCTGTTAATTTTTATGATAAATTGATTCATGCATGGCATTCATTTCACATTTGCATTCATTCATTAGCATACATTCTCATATAAATTATAAATTTTAATTTATTTATTATGTGATACAGATATAAAAAATAATAATAATTTTGGTTATCTGTATGATATAAATAAATTTTATATATACATAAATAAAATAGTTTTAATTTAATGATAAATAAAAATAGATTTGAATTTGAATTGTATAATTAAAATTTTAAATTAATTTTATTTGTTAAAGCTCATTAAATTATAATAACTATTTTTTTTATTTAGTGACTCATGTTCCATTTATTCATTATTTATAAATAGTATTTATTTAGTAATTCACGTTTTACTTAATAAAATTTATTTATAAGAGTAACATTTTTTAAGCCCATAAATTATAAAATAATTTTGGTTGATATAAGTAAGAAAAATTTTGATTTTTTTTTTAAATGCTGAAAGTAAAAATAGAAATAGGTTTAAATTTTAATTCAATTATGTAACTAAAATTTAAATTAATTTTTATTTAAATTATTCATTATTTATAATAATATTTGTATTTAATAAATATTTAGCAAGGTTAAACCCTAACTCTCCTAAAGTATAGGAAAGGATCCAAATATTTAGAAAGGTTAAACCCTAACTCTCCTAAAGTATAGGAAAGGGTCCAAATATTTAGCAAGGTTAAACCCTAAAGTATAGGAAGGGATCCAAATATTTAGCAAGGTTAAACCCTAATCCACATCATTATAAATACTTCATATGGCTGCAGCGAGAGGGAGGAGACGAAAAAAAGGAGGAGATACAGGAGAAGAAGATACACAAGGCAAGGCAGAAGCAAGAAGATTCACGGGCAGGGAAAAGAGAAGCAACCATAAAGCACTCATAGCCTGAATAAGAACAACGCACATGCAGTGAGCAAGCTAGAAGAATCAAATCCCCAGTAAGTGTTCATTATGGAATTTGCATCCAGCATGATTACCTTGCAATACTCCTTAATTCATGCATGAATAATATTGGTTTAATATATATATTGAGATGATGTATTCATGGTTTGGTGGATGTTGATATTGCTTTATTCAAGTATGCATCTGTTCTTGATATGTCATAGCATGTTGGAGAAATTCTGTTTGCATGATTAAAGAATTATATCTGTCATTTAATTATTATTATATGAGTGTTGTTTCTAGCATGATTATGTTTATTTCACATGCTGTTATTACATAATAATGATGATGATATAATGGTGATAATATAAATCCTTGGTTGTCTTTAACATGTATGTGTAAGGTTTGTTTTATCATTATCACTTGCAACTAAAGAGAACTAATACATGAGTAAAATAATATAAGCTTCTTGATTTGTGCATGGATATTTTTATTATTGCATGATGATTATATATGATCTTATTTTATGTGTGTGGTTTGATATAAGATGAAGTTACAGGTTTATCGTATTCATATGAAAGAAACAGCATGAGAAAAAATAAAGTAGCTTGTCGTAAGAGAGAAAGTTGTAACATGCATGGTGGTGTTGTGTCAAAATGGAAAAATCCATGTAGAATTAATATATATTTTAATGAAGGCGAATAAATAATGAATGGACCAACATGGTGTTAAGAATGTGTGGTTTGGGCCTAACTCAACCCTACAAAACCGGTTGGTAGAGTGAGGACTGCCCCCACTTATAAACACATGTTCAGGCCATATATTGTCCGATGTGGGACTCTTAACACACACCCTCACGCCCAGGACTGGACATGTGGAGCATGGAAATAAATGGTGGGTGGCCCGATAGCGGAACCATAGTAGGTGGCCCACCGGATCTTAAACGAGGCTCCGATACCATGTTAAGAATGTGTGGTTTGGGCCTAACTCAACCCTACAAAACCGGTTGGTAGAGTGAGGACTGCCCCCACTTATAAACATATGTTCAGGCCATATATTGTCCGATGTGGGACTCTTAACACATGGCTCGTTGGTAACTCCCCCCTCACTGCAACGTAGAGGTCCTGGGTTTGAGCCCCCAGGACCTATTTTTTAGCTTTTCATATATCACTTAATTAATTAAAATGGGCTATTTTGATTAATAAAAATCTAATTATATTTTTTTTCCTCTTTTCTTTTAAAATTTCTATCAATTTAGTCTAAGTTTTTCCATAAATTCATAAAAAAAAGTTTCTATTATTATAGACTAAAAATATTCTTAATTCATTCTTAATTAGGATTTTTTTTATTTCTTTCTTTTTAGTTTAATTAGGTTTTATTATTTGTATGCCCTTTTAATTTTGTACTCGTTAATTAAGATTTAGATATTTTATATCCCCTTTTAAATTATGTACCCCCATCCCGAAGCCATGTAATAGCGTAGTCTTATTTTTCGCACTTTAATTTTTCCATACTGTGAATATAACTGTCTAGATGTATGCTAATATGATTGCATGGAAAGATAAATAATCGAACTTAGATAAATTAATTCAAGATAATATATCTGAATCCAATCATTTCCACACTTGCACCTCTAGGGTAACCCTCTCTTTGTTGCCTTACGATATTACGGTCATGTCCCGCGAATGTGGGGATACCCTTAGCAAAGACCCTTTCGATTAAATCATCATCATCCCTAAACAGATAAGTCATAGTCCCTTCGATTAAAAGGTCAATGTCCCTACAAGATAAATCATAGTCCCTCGAACGTTGCCTTCGAATATATGACCTTGTCCCTCGAACGTTGCCTTCGAATATATGACTTTGTCCCTCGATGACCCTTCGTTGTAGCCTACGATTAAATGATGATCGTCCCTTCGAATGCTAAGGTATCCTTACAAATGTTGCCTTCAATGGCCAATCGACGACCCCACGATGTCCCTTTACATCCAAAGGATAAGACTACTTACTTCTCAATAGTAAGGACAGTTTTACCCTCCTAAGGATAGGAAATACTTATAAAGACATTGGTTAGGTATAACTCTGAAATGCTTACTCACAGCTTAAAATACTTTTCACACCTCACACTTTTTAAAACATCTTTTAGAAAAACACCACTTGGTATACATTCGCACCAGAATCATCGCCGAGTTATATTTTTCTAAACATCTTTCAAAATCAAACGAGATAAACACTTTGTATACATTCGTACAAGAATCATTACAAAGTTAAACTCTCCTTTCAAAATATTTTCTAAACACACCACATTTCTCAAACACTTTCTCAAACAAGGAAAACATAAGTGAGTTAAGCAATTAAGAGCCCATGGATAACCATGGATACAAAGGGTGCTAACACCTTCCCTTTGTATAATGTACCTCCCGAACTCAAAATCTAATCAAGGTCCTTCCTGTTCTTTTCCGCCTTTCCTTATTGGATAAAAGAAAAGTCGGTGGTGACTCTTGATATCCGCAACATTGCTTTTCAAAGCAAAAACACAAAGTCAGTTCACCGTATCACAATTGTGCTTTTATGCCTTTGTAGTATTTAAGATTGTCAATGTGGGTGATGTATGACACTTTGTCTAGGACATTTTCCCCCCACCTTCTGTTCATATTTTGTAAATCTTTTTTGAACTTTCTTCCAACTAAGGCTATAGCATTTGACATGCTCTCTTCTTTATCATCTTGATCTCCTTCTTCCTGAGTGTTGGAGACAAAGGTTATACATTTGTTCTTCTTTCATCCCTTTCATTGATAGATATCTCAAAGGTTTGTAAGAAACCAATGAGTTCATTAACCTTGATGTTGCTCAAATCCTGAGCTTCTTCAATAGCAGCCACCTTCATATCCAACCTCTTAGGCAATTATCTAAGAATTTTCCTGACAATCTTTTCTTCAAACATCTTTTATCCTAAGACAAAGGAAATGTGGGAAATATCACATAATATGATGTGAAACTCATGGATAGACTCGTCTTCATTCATCCTGAGATTTTCAAACTTTATGGTAAGTAGCTACAGTCTTGACATACAAACTCTAGATGTGCCTTCATGAGTAGACTTGAGAATCTCTCATTCTTATTTTGCTTCAGTATGAGTGTTTATTAGTCTAGACATACTCTTGTCAACGCCATTGAATATAGCATTCAAGGCTTTATCATTATCAAGAGCTTCATCATCTTCAGCTTTGGACCAATCAGCTTCATGTTTCACGCTTGTTGAACCATCTTGAGAAGTGATCATAAGATGTTTCCAACCTTTAACCATGAATTTCCATGTTTTATTTCCCATGGATTTCAGAAAGACCATCATCATATCCTTCCAATAATCATAATTGGGTCCAACCAAAATAGGTGGTTTATTGACTGATCCTCCATCTTTAATTGTCTCCATTTGAGCAGAATTTATCTTCCCTGGAGCTCACCCAATAAGCTAGGGTACCTACTCTGGTACCAATTGGAATTATATTCCTTAGGGGAGTGATGTCTAACGCTATGCTTTGACAACTAGTTTAACAAGATACATCAGAACCACTACAATAACAAGTACTAGATGATGGAGTATAAAAGCAATAAAGAACACAATCAATTGTTTACCAGGTTCGGTGAAACTACACCTACGTTTGGCGGGTTGATTCCATAACCCAAGAAAGGAAAATCACTTTTTAGTAATTTGTTACAATTAGTCTTATAAGCAACAAAAAACCATATTTTGTTCAACTCCTCTTCCTAAGACTACCCGGTGACTTTCTATTTAGAGTCTCCCCCTAAACATGAGAACCTACTCACTTTCTTCTCTGTCACACAACCCAAGACAAAGGCAAATAATCACTAAATCCTAGTTATTAACTTGAATCTTAAGAAGATGAAAGAATGTTGAATATTACAACTCTACTAGACATACCTTTTATGTCAAGTTACTGAAACATGGAAGTGTACATAACAATGTTGAATTTACAACCCAAATACATAAACCTTTTATGTTGAGTTACTGAAACATAGAGGTATACATAAAAATAACAAGGACTCTTGAAAACCCTATCACTCTAAAATATTAAATGTGAATGCTTTCTTTCCAATGGAGGTTTGAGCTCCTTATATAGAAAAATAAATTTGGGTTTTTTCTTTGTGGATTTGTAGTTATTTTCGTCCAGAATCTTTGCATAATGTGTTGGATATTTTATTTGCTCCTTGAATATCTCCAACAAAAATATATGATTTAGTTTGTTACAAATTCAAATTTAATACTTTTTTAAATCTGATTTGATCTTCACAGTTGTCCAACAAATCATATAATCATATTGCTAAACCAATAGCAATAAAACATAATTGAATCTTCTCAAAAGATTCTGTTAAAATGTAGCAATTTGGCGCCTGTTGCACACGGCCCAAATGTCGTACCAACATGTTGGAGCATCGCGCCCAACATGTGTCCATCCATACAACTTCAGCAAGCTAGACCAATCTTGAATACCTTTCCTTGATCAAATACCTTTCAGTGGTTTAGAAAAAATTCTGAGGTCTGAAGAGGTTGTCGCGGCTTTACACATGACAAAGTCCGACATTGAAACTAATTGGGTAACAAGAAGTGAAGTTAAGGGTTTACTTGCCAAATTTCTGATAAATAAGGCCCGAGAATTCCTAAAAGCTATGAGTGTCCACGCTTTCGAAGATGTTCTAGCATTACTAATCTATGGTTTGGTGCTATTTCTTAATCCGGATCAATTCATAGACATGAATGTTGTTAAGATATTTCTCACTCATAACCCTGTGCTCACCTTGCTTGGAGACATTTTGCATTCCCTTCACACTCGTACTATGAAAAGGCAAGGGACTCTCATGTGCTGTGTACCTTTATTATCTAGGTGGTTTATTTTGCACCTTCCTCAATCAGTCTTGAAGAATGAGCAAAATTTGAAATGGTCTCAAAGGATAATGTCACTCTCCCATTCAGACATCCATTGGTGTCCCCAACCTAAAGAAAATGTTATCATCATTGACCGTTGTGGAGAATTCTCTAACTTACCACTCCTGGGGATAAGAGGAGGTATTACTTATAATCCTGCTTTAGCCCTACGTCAGTTTGGTTATGCTCGAAGAGATGGTCCACATGAAATAATTATCCAAGGCACTGTGTTTGACTATGACAATGATTCTCAAGGTCTCCGTCAAAGGTTTGTACGAGCTTGGGGCATGGTGAAAAGAAGTACTTTAGGACAGAAAAACTCTATTCCTATGGAACCTTATCTCAGATGGGTACGCGCCAAAGCTCGTGAGCTTAGCATGCCATATCTTGCAATCGGACCTCTGATTGTTGAACCAAAAGTTGAAGGAGGTACCCCTCAGATCATTCCTTATTCAGATATGCCTACCAATGTTGAAGAATTGAAGAAATCTTAGATCCAGTTGAGAGAGGAAAGGGATACTTTTGAAGCTCAGTTCTGTGCTGAAAGGAAGAAAGTATTAGAGCTCACCAGCCAGCTTAATGAGGAACGAAGTCTCAATGCATATCTCCGCCCAAAAAGAAGTCGTCCCTGGGAGACTTGAGCTTTCATTTTTTCTTGTAATGAACATTGATTAAAGAAATTATTAATAAAAGTTCCCCTTTTTGGTGGTTTACGCAAAGTTAAATTCCAAAAGTCCTTGAAAACATTTCATACATTGCATAGCATAACATAACATTGCATAACAGGTACTCTAAAGGATCAATGTTCTCACGGTCTTCCTCTCAAACAGAAAAATGGCCCTCGAACAAACTGTCAAGGATCTCCAGGCTCAGAATGCTCAATTCCAGGAGATGATCTTGAACTTATCCAAGGGGCAGGAGGAACTGAAGACTCTATTGCTCGAGAAGAAGAAAGACAAGAAATCTGTGAGCTACATTAACTCGGGAAGAAGGCTTAAAGGACAGGCTCCAGGAGTCAAGATTGGAATTCTGAAGGATAAAGAAGATGAGACAGAAAATGATTTGGAAGATGAGAATGCTGATCCCTTCAACCCTGAGGACGACTATGAAAATTATGAAAATGAACAGTACTCTCCGAAAGATGATAAGTATAAGTTGCTGGAAGAACGTATGCTAGCTATGGAGGGTCAGAAGGCGCCCGGTCTGGATTTCGAAAGCTTAGGTCTGGTCTCTGATGTGGTCATTCCTCGCAAATTCAAGGTCCTCGCTTTCACTAAGTATGATGGTGCGTCTTGTCCTCAGATACATCTGAGAGCTTATGTGAGAAAGATCCAGCCGTATACCACTGATAGGAAGCTATGGATCCATTTCTTCCAAGAGAGTCTGTCTGGCACACAGTTAGAGTGGTATTATCAGTTCGAGAGCTCTAACATCCGCACCTGGACCGATTTAGCGACAGCTTTCTACAAGCACTACCAGTATAATTCTGAATTAGCGCCTACTCGGCTACAGCTGCAGAATATGACTATGGGCTCTAAAGAAAGCTTCAAAGAATATGCTCAAAAATGGAGAGACTTGGCTGGCAGAGTCAAACCCCCTATGACTGATCGAGAATTAGTGGACATGTTCATGGGTACACTGACTGGCCCATTCTACAGCCATTTATTGGGAAGTTCCTCATCGGGTTTCACTGAACTTATATTGACGGGTGAACATGTTGAAAGCGGCATTCGAAGTGGAAAGATACAGACGGCTACCTCTGCAAGCACCAAAAAGTCCTATCAGGGGAAGAATGAATCAAATGTTGTGTACGGTCAAAGGGGTCATAACAAGAAAAATCGTGACCATACTGTTGGAGCATTTACGATTGCAGCACCGCCATCTCAAAACTTCCAACACATACAAGACAGGCCAAGAAGGCAGTTTACCAAGATCAATATGACTTTAGCACAAGCACTGCAGGGTATGCTAAAAGCAAATTTAATTACCCTCAGAGATCCTCCTGCAAATCCCAAAACTACTTCTCCTCGTTATAATCCCAATGCCAGGTGTGCATATCACTCTGATAGCCCCGGGCATGATACAAACGATTGTTGGTTGTTGAAGAATAAGATTCAGGATATGATCGACGCTGGAGAAATTGAATTTGATCCTCCGGAGACTCCTAATGTCATCACTGCTCCTATGCCTAATCATGACAAGACTGTTAATGATGTGGATGACAATTCTCACGTTACTAATGTAGCTGACTTAGCATCTCCTCTCCTGATCATCAAGAAGAATTTATTGCAAGCTGGTTTATTTCCAGGTTGTGCTGAAAATTGCGATCTCTGTATACTCCGACCCAATGATTGCTTGAAGTTGAGGAATGGTATTCAACAGCTGATGGATGATCGTACAATTCTCTTTGAAAAGATTCCTAAGATGGAAAACCCTATTGAAGAAATATCTATGATTGCTAGGTCCAAAGTTCCAGTGAAGATTGCCGCTACTAGAGTGCCTGTGAAGATTACTGCTGAGCCCAAGGTAGCTCCCCTAATTATTACTGCACCTGGCCCAGTACCGTATTCCTCAAGCAAAGCCATTCCGTGGAATTATGGAGGTGATGTTTACATCCACGGCATAAAGCAAGATGATAATTCTGCTAATCCTAATGATGTTGACATTGTTGGGACTAGTAAAATTACTCAAAGTGGAAGGATCTTCTCTCCAGAAATCTAACCTCCCGTCCCTGAAACTCAAGGAAAGGGACCAGTAATCAATCCTGCTCAGTCAAAGACACCAGTCGAAGTTACTACTGAAGATCTTGCCAAGCAGGAAATGGAAGAAATGCTGAAAACCATCCGTAAGAGTGATTTTGATGTGGTAGAACAGCTGGGGCATACTCCGTCTAAAATTTCGATGTTATCCTTGTTGTTATCTTCTGAATCTCATGCCAATGCGTTGATAAAATTCTTGAAGACCGCTCATGTACCTCAGGAGACATATGTCGATAAGTTAGAAAATTATGTTGCTAACTTGGTTGTTGATAATGGCATAGGCTTTTCTGATGCTGACCTGACACCAGCAGGAAAGAATCACAATAAAGCTCTGCATATCTCCATTGAGTGTAAGGGGATCACCTTGTCTCGTGTGTTTATCGACAATGGCTCTTCTTTGAATGTGCTACCGAAAGCTGTGCTCGATAAGCTTGATTGTAAAAGCATTGAACTGAAACCTAGTGACGTTGTGGTGCGTGATTACGATGGTGCGAAGAGTGTTATCCATGGTGAAGTGGTTCTCCCTATCAAGATAGGACCTCAAGTCTTCAACACTACCTGTTACGTAGTGAACATTCGTCCTGCCTATTCCTGCTTGCTGGGACGCCCTTGGATCCATGGGGCAATTGATGTAGCTTCGTCTCTCCATCAAAAGCTGAGGTATCTAATATAGGGCAAGATTGTCACTATGTGTGGAGAAGAAGAGTATATTGTCAGTAGTGTGCATACCTTCAGATACGTCGAGATGGATGGTGAATTCTTTGAGACTCCTTCTCAGTCATTTGAAGTAGTTCCTCCGACCAATCATGTCCTTAAGCCAACTTCCCGTGTGCCCAAGGTTATTCGTGCTCCTCCTGCTATGATTTCTCTAAAAGATGCTCAAGTCGTGGTTGAAGATGGTGGTCGTACTGGCTGGGTTCAACTGATCGATGTACCGTACAAGTCTGATAAATTTGGCCTGGGGTTTAGCTCTGAAAAGATAGTCAAAGATCAGATTAATGTTGTAGAAGATGCTGATAGCGATTGCGACTTGGATAGCTGGATTTTCCCAACAATTGGTGACGGACTCAATAATTGGAAGGCTGAAGACACTATCCCGATTTCCTTTAGTCAGGAGTAATTGTTATTGCTTATTTTAGTGTTTCAAATTTTGTAATTTTTATTATGAACAATTGAACTTCTTAAAGCATTATGTCTATGCCCGGGGCACAATAGCTAATTTGTTAAGGGTTTTGTCATTTTCATAAGCATATTCACATTCAATAACTCAATGGACTTTTTGCATTCAAATATTGCGCTCTTTATCTTTCCTGCCATCTTTCAAATAAGTTATGTTTTCTTACACACACTCACGTAACAAATTGCATATCCATATCCACTCTGGATCCTGTTGATAATAATTCTGCTACTGTTAATTATGGCTTTAAAAATCCGATCTACCAAGCCGAGGATGGAAGTGAGGAAGATTGCGAAGTGCCTGGAGAGCTTGCCAGACTGTTACTACAAGAAGAAAAGACTATACAGCCGCATGAGGAATCAATTAAAATTGTAAATCTGGGTACTGAAGTAGACAAGAAAGAAGTCAAAATAGGAGCAGGCTTGGAAAACAGTGTCAAAGAAAGATTGATTCAGATGTTACATGACTATGTAGAGATTTTTGCTTGGTCTTATGAAGACATGCCAGGACTGGATACTGATATAGTAGTACATCGTTTGCCGATGAAGGAAGATTGTCATCCTGTTAAGCAAAAGGTTCGTCGCATGCGTCCTGAAATGTCTGATAAAATCAAAGCCGAGGTTATGAAACAATTTAATGCAGGTTTTCTAGCTGTTACTTCTTATCCTCAATGGGTTGCCAATGTGGTACCAGTGCCAAAGAAGGATGGTAAGGTGCGAATGTGTGTAGATTACAGAGATTTGAATAAAGCAAGTCCCAAAGATGACTTTCCACTTTCGCACATTGATGTTCTGGTAGATAACACCGCTCAACACAAGGTATTCTCATTCATGGATGGATTCTCAGGTTATAACCAGATTAAGATGGCACCTGAAGACATGGAGAAAACTACGTTTGTGACGCAATGGGGCACTTTCTGTTACAAAGTAATGCCATTTGGTTTAAAGAATGCATGGGCAACATACCAGCGTGCTATGGTGGTTTTGTTCCATGATATGATCCATCATGAAATAGTGGTATATGTGGATGACATGATAGCCAGATCCCATACTGAAGAAGAACATCTCAATCATTTATACAAACTATTTGAGAGGTTGAAGAAATACAAGTTGAGATTGAAACCGAACAAATTCACCTTTGGAGTAAGATCCGGTAAACTCTTGGGCTTTATTGTCAGTGGTAAAGGAATTGAGGTTGACCCGGCTAAGGTGAGAGCTATTCAAGAAATTCCAGTTCCCCGTACAGATAAAGAAGTCAGAGGTTTCTTGGGACGCTTGAATTACATTGCCCGATTTATCTCCCATTTGACTGCTACTTGCAAACCCATCTTCAAATTACTGAGGAAAAATCAAGAGATAATATGGAATGATGAATGTCAAGAAGCTTTTGACAAAATCAAGAAGTATCTCCAAGAACCTCCAATTTTGATGCCACCAGTTGAAGGAAGGCCTCTAATCATGTATTTGGCCGTGTTAGAAAATTCAATGGGGTGTGTGCTGGGGCAACATGACGAGTCTGGTCGAAAAGAGCATGCAATATACTACCTTAGCAAAAAGTTTACCGACTGTGAAACAAGATACTCACTGCTTGAGAAAACTTGTTGTGTTTTGGCTTGGGCTGCTCTCCGACTAAGACAATATATGTTGAATCATACCACTTTATTGATTTCTAAGATGGATCCTATCAAATATATATTTGAGAAACCTGCACTCTCCGGAAGAATAGCAAGATGGCAGATGATTTTAACAGAGTATGATATCCAGTATACTACCCAGAAAGCAATCAAAGGAAGCGTGTTAGCTGATCATTTGGCTCATCAAGCAGTTGATGATTACCAATCTATGAATTTTGAGTTCCCTGATGAGGATGTTATGCTTGTTACTGATTATGAAGAACCTGGACCGGATGAAGGACCCGAACTGGGATCCCGATGGACTATGGTTTTTGATGGATCTTCTAATGCATTGGGCAATGGTGTTGGTGTTGTAATTATTTCTCCCAAGGGTTGCCATACGCCTTTCACTGCTAGACTATGTTTTGATTGTACCAATAATATGGTTGAGTATGAAGCATGTATTTTGGGACTCAGAGCTGCTATAGACCTGAGAATCAAGTTTTTGAGTGTGTACGGAGACTCAGCCTTAGTAATCAGTCAGATCAAAGGAGAATGGGACACTAAACATCTGAATCTCATCCCTTATCGAGAGCGGGTGTTGACATTAATCCCATACTTTGAAGAGATTACATTCGAACATATTCCACGAGAAGAGAATCAGTTGGCAGACGCATTGGCTACCATGTCATCTATGTTCAGAGTTAGATGGGACAATGAAGCTCCCATGATCACCATTGAATGATGAGATGAACCAGCATATTGTTATGAACTTAATGTTGATGAAGTAGAAGAGAAACCTTGGTTCCACGAAGTAAAAAGATATTTAGAAACTCAGGAATACCCTGAAGGGGCATCCATCAATGATAGAAAATTTCTGAGGAAGTTCTCCGCTAAATTCTTTTTGAGTAATGGAGTATTATACAAACGTAATCATGATTCGACTTTGCTTCGCTGTTTGGATAAAAAGGAAGCAGAAAAGATTATGGAAGACATGCATGACGGTATTTTTGGGACTCATTCTAGTGGACATACGATGGCCAAGAAGATTCTGAGATCAGGGTATTATTGGTCTACCATGGAAGCTGATTGCCACCATCACTCCAGAACTTGTCACAAGTGCCAGATCTATGCGGACAAAGTACATGTACCTCCTGCTCCATTGAACGTGTTGACAGCCCCTTGGCCCTTTGCAATGTGGGGCATTGATATGATTGGAGAGATTAAACCTACTGCTTCTAATGGACATCGTTTCATTCTTGTTGCTATTGATTACTTTACGAATTGGGTAGAGGCAGCCTCATTTGCTTCTGTCACCAAGAATGTGGTGGCACGGTCCATCAAGAATAGTCTTATTTGTCGGTATGGCATCCCTGAAAGAGTTATCACTGATAATGGTACTACTTTGAACAACAAGATGATTACTGAACTCTGCACGCAGTTCAAAATAAAACACCATAACTCTTCTCTGTACCGGCCAAAGATGAATGGCGCCGTAGAAGCTGCTAATAAGAATATTAAGAAGATTATACAAAAGATGACAGTAACATACAAATACTGGCATGAGATGTTACCATTTTCTCTTCATGGTTATCGCACTTCAGTACGCATTTCGACAGGGGCAACTCCTTTCTCTTTAGTCTACGGAATGGAAGCCGTTTTACCAGTGGAAGTTCAGATTCCCTCTCTAAGAATTATGAAAGATGCAGGTGATAACATGAAATAGTATCACATTCTAGGACTCAATTTAATTAAATTATATTATTATTTACTTCAATTTATTTCATTTTATTAGATATTACGCGGTATTTCCTTTCTATTTATCTCAGGTGGTTTATTTGAAGCACAAGTAAAAAAGGAAGAAAAGGAGGTGCAAAAAGGAATGAAAAGAAGCAAATATCAAAAGCCAAAGCCCAGCCCAAAAAGCACAGGCGTTGTGCCTGTGACGAGCGTCACAAAGGCTGTGACGAGCGTCACGCTTTACACACTTGTGTGACGAGCGTCACACATGGTGTGACGGACGTCACACCATTCTCCTATATTTTTGGCTTCAGAGACGTTGAGGCCTATTTGCACGCCTGACCATTTGCTACGTGAAGACCTTTGACGCGGAATACTTTTGGAAACCGTTACAGAAAGTGACCAGTATAAATATCAGCTTTGCAAACACTGCAGGGTTTCCGACGTTCCACGCTTCTTCGCCGTTTTCTCTTTTTCTCATTTTTTCTCTTCCAGCAGTACAAGCACATTTTTACAGCATTACTTTTACGATTTTTATATTGTTTCCTTTGCAATTTCTATTTTCTTTTTCAGCACTTAGTTAATTCTTTTTCGCACAATAGTTTCTACACCGGAAATTATTGTGTACCTTTCACCGGATCTAACCTTACGTTAGAATCTAGTTTTTTTTATTCCTTCGCTTTTATTTTTCTGTTTGATTGAAGAATTCAAGAACAAATCCAACCGGCCTGTGGTGGAGTGTTCAAGACTGCTATTTAATTTCTCAGGTTCTTTAATTATTGTTTGAATTTATATATGCCCTGCTTTATTGTTGATTTATATTATTTGCCTGAGATGAATTTGTTTATGCATGATAATTATTTAGATCTGTTTAGCATGTCTGGCTAATTTATTTAGGTATCGGTATGTAAAGTAAGCGGAATGAAGGAATCAAAACCAAATTGGTTTAATTAAGTTTAAAATTAAAATCACTCTTTTTACGGTCTCAATTTACAGGTTTAATAACAAGGTTTTTGTACGAAAGTAAAAGACATAAAGAAGTTAAAAGCAATAGAACGAGAGTTTGAGTTTTTGACTGGACAGTGTAAATTGGACATTAATTCTAGATCAGGGCGAGAGCAATTTTTAGAGTTAATTAAATTCTAACCTTTTTCAAAAAGTATTTTTAAAGATTGAATGTGAGGATGAGAGTTAAGCATTTGAATTTAATTATATAACCTAAGTCAACAGAGCGAGAGTTTGAGATAAGGGTGTTTAAACGATTAGTGTTTTCTTAAAAAGAGTTTCTACGGATACTATTGTTTTCAAAAAGTGGTTTTTGACTTAACTAATAAGTGACAGCTACGTTAATATAAAATCATAGTTTATTCAACAGAGCGAGAGTTTGAGATAAGACTTTTAATCAATAGTGTCAACTGAAAAGATTTATTTTAAAACCAAGAAACCAACGAAGAATTGATTCCCTAATTACGACGAACTACATACCGATATCCGTTTAGTTGATATTTAATCTAGATTTTTAGTTTAGTTTTAGCTTTTCCCCCAAACAATCAAAGTATTACCTGCCTTAGCTTTACGAAGTAACCTTAGATAACGGTATATCGATTCATAAGTCCCTGTGGGATCGATATCTTTTAAAACTACGCGATAGAACTGTGCACTTGCAGTTTGTACCCCAAATTCGACTCATAAAGTCGCGATCAGCAGGCTTAGATGAAGATGAATGGATTTAGACTCGACTCGATCAGATAAATTTGATTGATGAAAAGAGACTTGCGGCTGTTTGTCATGGACAGATATATCAGAAGCGCATGACCCAGGCATTTAATAAAAAAGTCAAGAGACAGGTGTATCAAATTGGCGACTTGGTGATAAAGCGTATCATTCTACCACAAGGTGATCCTAGAGGCAAATGGACTCCCACATACGAAGGGACATTTGTAATTAAGAAGGTATTCTCTGGTGGAGCCATGATGCTTGCTACAATGGATGGCGAAGATTTCCCGCATCCCGTGAACGCGGACATAGTTAAAAAATACTACGCATAAAAGAGACCCGCTAGGTCGACATATCTAGGCAAAAGTAAGGGCATCCCGGCGAACCAAAAGGGTTCGGGCAAAAATTAGGGATAAACATATAAAAATGTACACCCGGCAAGTCGAAAACCTGAAAAGGCGGCTTGGGCAAAAAAGGGTATCCTGGTGGACTGAAAACCTGAAAAGGCGGTTCAGGCAAAAATTAGGGATTAAAGCGTATGACTATGTCCCGTTCTCGGTCAGCTTCACCAAAATCAAAGAGACTGAACAAGCCAATCACTTCTATCCGACAGCAAGAGATGAGATGCTTGAAGACATAATAGCAGTAGTAGAATTAAAATCAATATGACTTTTTTTTTCATAGTTGTTTTTTCTTTGCTTTCTTGACAATTTCCTCTTACTAGGATTTATGTCTCCTTGTATTAAAATTGCTTGTTTATAGGCCCTCTTTCAAAATCAATACAATTTTATTTCCAAAAAGAGACTTTTGTTTTACTTTCTCCGTTTTGTTTGCATAGACGTCCATTGATTTAATTCGAATTAATATATGCACTTGAATATGATTGATGTTTACCGAAAATACATGCATAAAATAGAAATAGCAATTACTAAAAGACTTTAGGATCAAGGATAAGGTTTAACCATGCGTTCTAAAAAATCCGGTTGCAAATCCTATTCCCCAGCAAAACCAGTTATTCCCAGAAGAAATTGGCACTACTAGACAGACTGGTCATCTCTTTTATCCCCAGTCAAGTTCTGTTGAATATTTCTACCATCAGACAGAAATCAAATATCCCCAGCTAAGAAAGGGTCATCAATACAAATATCTCCAACCAGAATATCGGGATTTATTTTCCCATGGCAAAAAATTTCAGACGCATAATTCATTCATGCATCATTTCACAGCATATACATGCATGCAATGTTCGCATTTATTTTCAAGAGCATAAAATATCTCAAGCATCATGACATGGCATGAGGCTAACTCTTTTTTTCCAGGTTAATTATCCTCCTGATACAGTCAAAATAAAGATTCATTCAGACGGATATCTTTATCGATTACATTCGAGATTCAGATACATCTTTCAGATATAATCCATATGAATATTCATTCTGACAAGCATTTTAATATCCTCCTAATGATGGCATCTTTAAGCCCATCCCAGACATTTATTGCAAATACAACATATACAAATATTATTAGATATAGCCTAACGTACGGCTCATTCTGATTCAGCCTAACGTATGGTTCCTTCAACTGTTCCAATACGGTCTAGCGTACGACCCATTTGGATATTCATCCCCTCAGATACTACCTAGCGTACGGTACATTCTGAAATGTAGTCTAGCGTATGGCTACCCCTTTTATCAGCAGATACAGCCTAATGGACGGCTCATTCTGCTACTCAGATATGATCTAGCGTATGATCCATTCTGATCTTTTATCCTCAGATACAGCCTAATGGACGGCTCATTCTGCAACTCAGATATGGTCTAGTGTACGACCCAGTCTGGCTCTTCTCATCAGATACTACCTAGCATACGGTACATTCTAAAATGTAGTCTAGCGAACGACTACTTTTTATCGCCAGATACAGCCTAACGGACGGCTCATTCTACTACTCAGATACGATCTAGCGTACGATCCATTCTGATCTTTATTTCTCCAGATACAGCCTAACAGACGGCTCACTCTGCTACTCAGATACGGTCTAGCGTATGACCCATTCTGATCCTTACCTCATCAGGTTCAGCTCACCCTAATATCACCTAATGGATGACTCATTATACGGTCTAGCGTACAATCCAGTGTGACACCCATGTCTTCAGATATGGTCTAATGTACGACGCACTCTGAAGCTCTCATCATCAAACTTTCTGGATGGTATCTTTAAGCCCATCTCCATCAAGACTATCTTTTAATTAACAAGTGCAAATTTTTGGGGCATTCTAAGTGTTCAATAATCTTCCACCTCCAGATCACGAATGGCGTACATACCATTCTAATTCTCTCGGTTTAAGAATATTGAACAGGGGCAGCTGTCATACCCCAAAATTTGCTTGTTAATTTTTATGATAAATTGATTCATGCATGGCATTCATTTCACATTTGCATTCATTCATTAGCATACATTCTCATATAAATTATAAATTTTAATTTATTTATTATGTGATACAGATATAAAAAATAATAATAATTTTGGTTATCTGTATGATATAAATAAATTTTATATATACATAAATAAAATAGTTTTAATTTAATGATAAATAAAAATAGATTTGAATTTTAATTGTATAATTAAAATTTTAAATTAATTTAATTGTTAAAGCAAATTAAATTATAATAACTATTTTTTATATTTAGTGACTCATGTTCCATTTATTCATTATTTATAAATAGTATTTATTTAGTAATTCACGTTTTACTTAATAAAATTTATTTATAAGAGTAACATTTTTTTAAGCCCATAAATTATAAAATAATTTTGGTTGATATAAGTAAGAATAATTTTGATTTTTTTTTAAATGATGAATGTAAAAATAGAAATAGGTTTAAATTTTAATTCAATTATGTAACTAAAATTTAAATTAATTTTTATTTAAATTATTCATTATTTATAATAATATTTGTATTTAATAAATATTTAGCAAGGTTAAACCCTAACTCTCCTAAAGCATAGGAAGGGATCCAAATATTTAGCAAGGTTAAACCCTAACTCTCCTAAAGTATAGGAAGGGATCCAAATATTTAGCAAGGTTAAACCCTAAAGTATAGGAAGGGATCCAAATATTTAGCAAGGTTAAACCCTAATCCACACCATTATAAATACTTCATATGGCTGCAGCGAGAGGGAGGAGACAAAAAAAAGGAGGAAATACAGGAGAAGAAGATACACAAGGCAAGGCAGAAGCAAGAAGATTCACGGGCAGGGAAAAGAGAAGCAACCATAAAGCACTCATAGCCTGAATAAGAACAACACACATACAGTGAGCAAGCTAGAAGAATCAAATCCCCCAGTAAGTGTTCATTATGGAATTTGCATCCAGCATGATTACCTTGCAATACTCCTTAATTCATGCATGAATAATATTGGTTTAATATATATATTGAGATGATGTATTCATGGTTTGGTGGATGTTGATATTGCTTTATTCAAGTATGCATCTGTTCTTGATATGTCATAGCATGTTGGAGAAAAATAAAGTAGCTTGCCGTAAGAGAGAAAACTGTAACATGCATGGTGGTGTTGTGTCAAAATGGA
This sequence comes from Lathyrus oleraceus, assembly GCF_024323335.1. NCBI lineage: Eukaryota > Viridiplantae > Streptophyta > Magnoliopsida > Fabales > Fabaceae > Lathyrus > Lathyrus oleraceus. Next base: position 299,364,318 of record NC_066582.1, read on the forward strand.
AAAATCCATGTAGAATTAATATATATTTTAATGAAGGCGAATAAATAACGAATGGACCAACATGGCTCGTTGGTAGCTCCCCCCTCACTGCAACGTAGAGGTCCTGGGGGCTCCCTCTCCACTGTGTTTACTCCCTTTCCACTATAATTAATTCACCACTATTTTTATATTATTAAAATAAAACCCATTATTAATTTTCTAATTAATATATTATATTAGTTATTTAAACTAGGATATAATTTAATCTAGTTTATTAATTAAATTTTCATATATCACTTAATTAATTAAAATGGGCTATTTTGAATATTAAAAATCTAATTATATTTTTTTTTCCTCTTTTCTTTTAAAATTTCTATCAATTTAGTCTAAGTTGTTCCATAAATTCATAAAAAAAAGTTTTTATTATTATAGACTAAAAGTATTCTTAATTCATTCTTAAATTTAGTTTATTTATTTCATTTGTCATGATCTTTCTATGTAATAGATTTAATTAGGAATTTTTTTTATTTCTTTCTTTTTAGTTTAATTAGGTTTTATTATTTTGTATGCCCTTTTAATTTTGTACTCGTTAATTAAGATTTAGATATTTTATATCCCCTTTTAAATTATGTACCCCCATCCCGAAGCCATGTAATAGCGTAGTCTTATTTTTCACACTTTAATTTTTCCATACTGTGAATATAACTTTCTAGATGTATGCTAATATGATTGCATGGAAAGATAAATAATCGAACTTAGATAAATTAATTCAAGATAATATATCCGAATCCAATCATTTCCACACTTGCACCTCTAGGGTAACCCTCTCTTTGTTGCCTTACGATATTACGGTCATGTCCCGAGAATATGGGGATACCCTTAGCAAAGACCCTTTCGATTAAATCATCATCATCCCTAAACAGATAAGTCATAGTCCCTTCGATCAAAAGGTCAATGTCCCTACAAGATAAATCATAGTCCCTCGAACGTTGCCTTCGAATATATGACCTTGTCCCTCGAACGTTGCCTTCGAATATATGACTTTGTCCCTCGATGACCCTTCGTTGTAGCCTACGATTAAATGATGATCGTCTCTTCGAATGCTAAGGTATCCTTACAAATGTTGCCTTCAATGGCCAATCGACGACCCCACGATGTCCCTTTACATCCAAAGGATAAGACTACTTACTTCTCAATAGTAAGGACAGTTTTACTCTCCTAAGGATAGGAAATACCTATAAAGACCTTGGTTAGGTATAACTCTTAAATGCTTACTCACAGCTTAAAATAATTTTCACACCTCACACTTTTCAAAACATCTTTTAGAAAATCACCACTTGGTATACATTCGCACCAGAATCATCGCCGAGTTATATTTTTCTAAACATCTTTCAAAATCAAACGAGATAAACACTTTGTATACAAAAATCTTATGTAGCCTTATTTGCAGATTATCCTTCTTCCATAGTTCCCTTTCTTATAATTTTATCAATAGAGGGAACCTTGATTATTCCCAATCAATTGAAAGATGATGATCAAAATTTCACAAACTTTTCTCTACCAAACACTTTCCTCAGCTCCTTGACCAGTTTATCATAGATAGGACCATCATCAGTAATATTCTTCATTAGCTCATCAGCTTTCATGACTCCTTTGCAATCAAGAGCTTCTTCTCCCAACTATCTTTCAGTGGCAGACCATCTTTGAAGAACACACTCGCATTTTTGAACATTTGTTTTATAATGGGAATACACATTATCCATGTGAGTATAGGAGATATCCACATGAAGTATCTTTTTTATAACCTTTCTTCTTAAGGTGGACACACTATTTTGGATTTTTGCTTCAGCATTTGTCCCATAATCCCTCATTTGAACAAGCTTTATATTCACTTCAGTCTTAGCAAGGGAAACTCGTTCATACTTCCTATGAGTTTGTAACTCGATCATCAATATGTCACACATGTTGTCTAGTACATCCTGGTTGGCATCTTCCTTACCCGTTTTGATGATATCATTAATCATTTGGTTATTACACAACTGTTGAGTGCAACTTCTATCATTATAAGTACCTTGAGAACCACATACATAGTTCTTCACTTCAAAATCAGGAAGGAAACTTACATCTTCTACCATGCTCAACTCCAAGTCGTACTGCAATTGATGAACAACATGTTCCATTATTTTGTTTGGTAATTCCTCAATACACATAAGAGCTCTCTCATAATTCTCATTGTCTTTCACAATGACTTCCTCTAGCAGCTAAGCATCCTCTTCAAATGTCAAAGCCTCTTTTGGAAGCATCCTTTCAGAGACTAAATACTTTCACTTAGTAACACCTTCCTTTACTGGTTCATACAAATCATGAACTTCCTTGTTCGTATGGATAGAAATGGCACAATCATTGACAGCATCATCAACGTTGGCATTCCCTTTATGATCCTTTTCATGAGTAGCCTTGTCACGAAACTTGGTCACGATATTCTTCAACATGTTGACAAAAGGAAAGTATTCAACTTACACATTCAATTTCCTATTGATGAAGGTACTTTGTTCATCCATATGAATAGGTTTGGGCTTCATGATATATGACAGTCTAGGTCTCAAACTGATGGTTCCAAATGTACCAGCATCACAAACGCTCATATCTTCTTTAGCAGGTAGCAAAGTGTTTCTTGGCAAGACAGTAATAACTTTCTCCATAACAAGATGACTGAGATCAAAAAATTCATCCTTATCAGGAGTCATATCATCTATAGGTTGTGTGCCCTTGGTAAATAGTTCATACACCTTGCGATATATAGCACAAACTACATGTAAGCTTTCATCCTCACTTATCATATCTTCACACAATGTTTCCACATGATCATGGGTATTAACACCACCACCATCACCCTTAGCATAACCAACCTCAACATATTCATGGATATGATCATCATTCTCCTTAAGCTTTTGAAACTATGTCAACATGTCAGACAAGAAGTTCGACACGTTTTTATCAATATCTTGATTTCTCATATTAGGTTCCTGGGATTCTTCACTAACAAACATGTGAATGAGATAATGATTTATCATCACAATTCCTTCAATAACTAGATTAGTCTCATCATCATGTGGAAGGTTGCGAAGAACAATATATGGAACAAATTTCTTGTCATATAGCTTGTGACTGGACTTCAATATATTAAGAGTAACACCAATTCCAGTTTTACCAAACACATAAACATGTTTTTTGTTAAACAAAACTCCATACATATGAGAAGGAAATACATAAATCATATTCTTCTTCGATTCTTTCTTTTGAACCACTACTTGTTGTTCAATGTTGGGAGGACCTCCAGCCTGACCATCATCCTTCCCTTAAATTACAACTTTTTGCTTGAGTCTTATGAAGTCCATATGTCGTAAATCAGAAGTATGAGTAAGATGTTGGACCATCTTGACTGACATCTTGGTTTGCTTCTCATCTTGACATGCGTCATGAAGTTTACCTTCTTCAATCTTGAGTTTTGGAAACCCCTTGACACCATTTTAGATACGATCTCCTTTCATGCTCTTAACCTTGGATGAGGGCTAAGAAATCCACATATAACAATTGTCTTTGGATCTTAAACCCTTCATTAACACAACTTGATATTTTCTAGAGATAATACATTATGACTTGTTGTAGCTAACATTCATACCTTAATCACATAATTGACTTATATTGATCAAGTTATCAAGTAATCCTTTTACTAACAACACACCATAAAGACATGGTAAATCTAGACTCACCAGCTTGCATATCCCCTTGATTCTTCCTCTAGTTTCATCACCAAATGTGACATAACTATTAGAATAGGGATTTAACTCATAAACATTGCTCCTTTCACCAATCATATGATGTGAACATCCACTATCAAAATACCAATCCTTTTTAGAAGCAACTCTAAGAGGAACCTGAGCTAAGAGACATTTGACAGTTTCCTTGGATTTCCACACTTTCTTAGCGTGAGTTTTCTTGCCCTTCCTTTTGGGTCTTGGTTGTCTGTAGGATTGAGGATAACCATATAATATAAAGCAATAAAGTCTTATGTGCTCATATCTTCCACAATGATGACATCTTCTGTTAGAGTTCATGTTCTTCCCTTTATAGAAATACACATAATTTGCAAGTTGCTAGGCCATGTGGTCCAACATCTGGAACTCATTTTTGTTCTTATAAGGAACAAACTTCTTAGGCTAAGTCTTATCCTTCTTGCTCATGGACCTGGGTCCAAACCCTATTCCCTTCATATTTTTGGACATTTTCCCAACTTTCAATATTTCATCTAACATGTTAGGCCCATTGTTCATCATACGAATAGATTTGTCATATTGTTTAATTAGGATTTTAACCATGTGTTTTCTTCTTTCAGGTCTGAAATGTTTGAACTTTGGTTCTCTTTTTCCAAAAGTAGATTACTTATGGTCTTCTTCATTTTATCTTCTCTCAAGCATGATTCCTTCCATTCAGTGAGCAGTTATCTATAAGTTTCAGTAACTTCTTCTTCTGAAATTTCTTCAACACTAGACTCACTACAAGAGTCATACTTTCCAGTTAAAGACATTACTTTATTATCTATTTCTTCTTCACCATCAGATTCAGACCAGATGATTGACAAACCATTTTTTTCATTTTTTAGAAAAATGGGACATTCAGTTTTTAGATGACCAAACCTGTCACATTCATAACATTGTTGTCATACCCAAAAATTTGCCTGTTAATTTTTATGATAAATTGATTCATGCATGGCATTCATTTCACATTTGCATTCATTCATTAGCATACATTCTCATATAAATTATAAATTTTAATTTATTTATTATGTGATACAGATATAAAAAATAATAATAATTTTGGTTATCTGTATGATATAAATAAATTTTATATATACATAAATAAAATAGTTTTAATTTAATGATAAATAAAAATAGATTTGAATTTGAATTGTATAATTAAAATTTTAAATTAATTTTATTTGTTAAAGCTCATTAAATTATAATAACTATTTTTTTTATTTAGTGACTCATGTTCCATTTATTCATTATTTATAAATAGTATTTATTTAGTAATTCACGTTTTACTTAATAAAATTTATTTATAAGAGTAACATTTTTTAAGCCCATAAATTATAAAATAATTTTGGTTGATATAAGTAAGAATAATTTTGATTTTTTTTTTAAATGCTGAAAGTAAAAATAGAAATAGGTTTAAATTTTAATTCAATTATGTAACTAAAATTTAAATTAATTTTTATTTAAATTATTCATTATTTATAATAATATTTGTATTTAATAAATATTTAGCAAGGTTAAACCCTAACTCTCCTAAAGTATAGGAAGGGATCCAAATATTTAGAAAGGTTAAACCCTAACTCTCCTAAAGTATAGGAAAGGGTCCAAATATTTAGCAAGGTTAAACCCTAAAGTATAGGAAGGGATCCAAATATTTAGCAAGGTTAAACCCTAATCCACATCATTATAAATACTTCATATGGCTGCAGCGAGAGGGAGGAGACGAAAAAAAGGAGGAGATACAGGAGAAGAATATACACAAGGCAAGGCAGAAGCAAGAAGATTCACGGGCAGGGAAAAGAGAAGCAACCATAAAGCACTCATAGCCTAAATAAGAACAACGCACATGCAGTGAGCAAGCTAGAAGAATCAAATCCCCAGTAAGTGTTCATTATGGAATTTGCATCCAGCATGATTACCTTGCAATACTCCTTAATTCATGCATGAATAATATTGGTTTAATATATATATTGAGATGATGTATTCATGGTTTGGTGGATGTTGATATTGCTTTATTCAAGTATGCATCTGTTCTTGATATGTCATAGCATGTTGGAGAAATTCTGTTTGCATGATTAAAGAATTATATTTGTCATTTAATTATTATTATATGAGTGTTGTTTCTAGCATGATTATGTTTATTTCACATGCTGTTATTACATAATAATGATGATGATATAACGGTGATAATATAAATCCTTGGTTGTCTTTAACATGTATGTGTAAGGTTTGTTTTATCATTATCACTTGCAACTAAAGAGAACTAATACATGAGTAAAATAATATAAGCTTCTTGATTTGTGCATGGATATTTTTATTATTGCATGATGATTACATATGATCTTATTTTATGTGTGTGGTTTGATATAAGATGAAGTTACAGGTTTATCGTATTCACATGAAAGAAACAGCATGAGAAAAAATAAAGTAGCTTGTCGTAAGAGAGAAAGCTGTAACATGCATGGTGGTGTTGTGTCAAAATGGAAAAATCCATGTAGAATTAATATATATTTTAATGAAGGTGAATAAATAATGAATGGACCAACATGGTGTTAAGAATGTGTGGTTTGGGCCTAACTCAACCCTACAAAACCGGTTGGTAGAGTGAGGACTGCCCCCACTTATAAACACATGTTCAGGCCATATATTGTCCGATGTGGGACTCTTAACACACCCCCTCACGCCCAGGACTGGACATCTGGAGCGTGGAAATAAATGGTGGGTGGCCCGATAGCGGAACCATAGTAGGTGGCCCACCGGATCTTAAACGAGGCTCCGATACCATGTTAAGAATGTGTGGTTTGGGCCTAACTCAACCCTACAAAACCGGTTGGTAGAGTGAGGACTGCCCCCACTTATAAACACATGTTCAGGCCATATATTGTCCGATGTGGGACTCTTAACACATGGCTCGTTGGTAACTCCCCCCTCACTGCAACGTAGAGGTCCTGGGTTTGAGCCCCCAGGACCTATTTTTTAGCTTTTCATATATCACTTAATTAATTAAAATGGGCTATTTTGAATAATAAAAATCTAATTATATTTTTTTCCTCTTTTCTTTTAAAATTTCTATCAATTTAGTCTAAGTTTTTCCATAAATTCATAAAAAAAAGTTTCTATTATTATAGACTAAAAATATTCTTAATTCATTCTTAATTAGGATTTTTTTTATTTCTTTCTTTTTAGTTTAATTAGGTTTTATTATTTGTATGCCCTTTTAATTTTGTACTCGTTAATTAAGATTTAGATATTTTATATCCCCTTTTAAATTATGTACCCCCATCCCGAAGCCATGTAATAGCGTAGTCTTATTTTTCGCACTTTAATTTTTCCATACTGTGAATATAACTGTCTAGATGTATGCTAATATGATTGCATGGAAAGATAAATAATCGAACTTAGATAAATTAATTCAAGATAATATATCTGAATCCAATCATTTCCACACTTGCACCTCTAGGGTAACCCTCTCTTTGTTGCCTTACGATATTACGGTCATGTCCCGCGAATGTGGGGATACCCTTAGCAAAGACCCTTTCGATTAAATCATCATCATCCCTAAACAGATAAGTCATAGTCCCTTCGATTAAAAGGTCAATGTCCCTACAAGATAAATCATAGTCCCTCGAACGTTGCCTTCGAATATATGACCTTGTCCCTCGAACGTTGCCTTCGAATATATGACTTTGTCCCTCGATGACCCTTCGTTGTAGCCTACGATTAAATGATGATCGTCCCTTCGAATGCTAAGGTATCCTTACAAATGTTGCCTTCAATGGCCAATCGACGACCCCACGATGTCCCTTTACATCCAAAGGATAAGACTACTTACTTCTCAATAGTAAGGACAGTTTTACTTTCCTAAGGATAGGAAATACTTGTAAAGACATTGGTTAGGTATAACTCTTAAATGCTTACTCACAGCTTAAAATACTTTTCACACCTCACACTTTTCAAAACATCTTTTAGAAAATCACCACTTGGTATACATTCGCACCAGAAACATCGCCGAGTTATATTTTTCTAAACATCTTTCAAAATCAAACGAGATAAACACTTTGTATACATTCGTACAAGAGTCATTACAAAGTTAAACTCTCCTTTCAAAATATTTTCTAAACACACCACATTTCTCAAACACTTTCTCAAACAAGGAAAACATAAGTGAGTTAAGCAATTAAGAGCCCATGGATAACCATGGATACAAAGGGTGCTAACACCTTCCCTTTGTATAATGTACCTCCCGAACTCAAAATCTAATCAAGGTCTTTCCTGTTCTTTTCCGCCTTTCCTTATTGGATAAAAGAAAAGTCGGTGGTGACTCTTGATATCCGCAACATTGCTTTTCAAAGCAAAAACACAAAGTCAATTCACCGTATCACAATTGTGCTTTTATGCCTTTGTAGTATTTAAGATTGTCAATGTGGGTGATGTATGACACTTTGTCTAGGACATTTTCCCCCCACCTTCTGTTCATATTTTGTAAATCTTTTTTGAACTTTCTTCCAACTAAGGCTATAGCATTTGACATGCTCTCTTCTTTATCATCTTGATCTCCTTCTTCCTGAGTGTTGGAGACAAAGGTTATACATTTGTTCTTCTTTCATCCCTTTCATTGATAGATATCTCAAAGGTTTGTAAGAAACCAATGAGTTCATTAACCTTGATGTTGCTCAAATCCTGAGCTTCTTCAATAGCAGCCACCTTCATATCCAACCTCTTAGGCAATTATCTAAGAATTTTCCTGACAATCTTTTCTTCAAACATCTTTTATCCTAAGACAAAGGAAATGTGGGAAATATCACACAATATGATGTGAAACTCATGGATAGACTCGTCTTCATTCATCCTGAGATTTTCAAACTTTATGGTAAGTAGCTACAGTCTTGACATACAAACTCTAGATGTGCCTTCATGAGTAGACTTGAGAATCTCTCATTCTTATTTTGCTTCAGTATGAGTGTTTATTAGTCTAGACATACTCTTGTCAACGCCATTGAATATAGCATTCAAGGCTTTATCATTATCAAGAGCTTCATCATCTTCAGCTTTGGACCAATCAGCTTCATGTTTCACGCTTGTTGAACCATCTTGAGAAGTGATCATAAGATGTTTCCAACCTTTAACCATGAATTTCCATGTTTTATTTCCCATGGATTTCAGAAAGACCATCATCATATCCTTCCAATAATCATAATTGGGTCCATCCAAAATAGGTGGTTTGTTGACTGATCCTCCATCTTTAATTGTCTCCATTTGAGCAGAATTTATCTTCCCTGGAGCTCACCCAATAAGCTAGGGTACCTACTCTGGTACCAATTGGAATTATATTCCTTAGGGGAGTGATGTCTAACGCTATGCTTTGACAACTAGTTTAACAAGATACATCAGAACCACTACAATAACAAGTACTAGATGATGGAGTATAAAAGCAATAAAGAACACAATCAATTGTTTACCCGGTTCGGTGAAACTACACCTACGTTTGGCGGGTTGATTCCATTACCCAAGAAAGGAAAATCACTTTTTAGTAATTTGTTACAATTAGTCTTATAAGCAACAAGAAACCATATTTTGTTCAACTCCTCTTCCTAAGACTACCCGGTGACTTTCTATTTAGAGTCTCCCCCTAAACATGAGAACCTACTCACTTTCTTCTCTGTCACACAACCCAAGACAAAGGAAAATAATCACTAAATCCTAGTGATCAACTTGAATCTTAAGAAGATGAAAGAATGTTCAATATTACAACTCAACTAGACATACCTTTTATGTCAAGTTACTGAAACATGGAAGTGTACATAACAATGTTGAATTTACAACCCAAATACATAAACCTTTTATGTTGAGTTACTGAAACATAGAGGTATACATAAAAATAACAAGGACTCTTGAAAACCCTATCACTCTAAAATATTAAATGTGAATGCTTGCTTTCTAATGGAGGTTTGAGCTCCTTATATAGAAAAATAAATCTGGGTTTTTTCTTTGTGGATTTGCAGTTATTTTCGTCCAGAATCTTTGCATAATGTGTTGGATATTTTATTTGCTCCTTGAATATCTCCAACAAAAATATATGATTTAGTTTGTTACAAATTCAAATTTAAATCTTTTTTAAATCTGATTTGATCTTCACAGTTGTCCAACAAATCATATAATCATATTGCTAAATCAATAGCAATAAAACATAATTGAATCTTCTCAAAAGATTCTGTTAAAATGCAGCAATTTGGCGCCTGTTGCAAACGGCCCAAATGTCGTACCAACATGTTGGAGCATCGCGCCCAACATGTGACCATCCATACAACTTCAGCAAGCTAGACCAATCTTGAATACTTGGACACTTCTCCAAGTTGTTTTGTTATTTTATTTAGTCGATATCGTAACTCTTCTGTTACGCTGTAGAGACTAAGGCTTTTCTTTTTCTTTTCTTTCTTTCGTTGATTTGTATGCCACACACTCGCTCACAAGGAGAGCCGTTCTACTTACGAATCAACGATATCGAACTATATCTCCGAGTCTTACGACGAATTCGGGAATATCGTGCTGCAAACAATCTCCCTCCTGTTGAACTTCCTGATTTCAAAAATATTTTTCCTTCGATACCCGAGATGGCAGAACCAGCTCGTGCTCTTCGAGATTACGCCGCTCCATCGCAAGATGAGCCGCATTCGAGTATTGCTCCACCCGCAATCGAAGCAAACAACTTTGAACTTAAACCTTCACTGTTGCAGGCAGTGCAACAGAACCAATTCTCTGGAAATCCTACCGAGGATCCAAACCTTCATTTATCCGTATTTGTTCAATACGCTGATACTGTTAAAGCTAATGGTGTCACTTCAGAGGCAATTCGACTTCGTCTTTTTCCTTTCTCGTTAAGAGATAGCGTTAGAAGATGGCTTCAATCTCTTCCTTCCAACTCAGTCACCACATGGAACGAGTTGAAGAAAGTTTTTCTTGCCCGATATTTTCCGCCGAGCAAAACAGCTATGTTAAGAGCCCAGATAAATGGATTTAAACAGAAAGATAACGAGTCTCTTTTCGAAGCATGGGAAAGATACAAAGACATGATGAGACTTTGTCCACACCATGGTTTAGAGGACTGGTTAGTAATTCATACCTTCTATAATGGTCTCCTGTACAACACGAGGTTAACAATAGACGCCGCCGCAGGTGGTGCACTGATGAACAAACCATATGCTGACGCTTACCAACTTATCGAAAGCATGGCTCAAAACCACTATCAGTGGGGAAGCGAACGAACAATGGTAGAAAAACCTCAAACGAAAACTGGCATGTACGAGATAAGTAACCTTGATCATGTTAATGCAAAAGTGGATGCTATGGTCCAGAAAATTGAAAGTTTAAATGTATCACCTCCAGCCACCGTGGTAGCCATAACTCAGAACTGCGAAGTCTGTGGAATCCAAGGACACACTCCTGCAGATTGTCAACTTCTAACAGGAATCCAAGCGGAGCAAGTAAACTATGCTCAAGGAAGCCCCTACTCGCATACCTATAACTCAAATTGGAAGAATCATCCCAATTTTTCATATAAGAGTAATAATGCTTTATACGCACCTGGACAATCTCCAAATCAAGCCCCAGCTATACCTCCAGGATATCAGAAGCCGATCCCATCTACACCTAACAATAACGCCCCTAGGAAATCCAACTTGGAAATCATGATGGAAAACTTTATAGCCTCTCAACAGCAAACCAATAAAGATTTCTTAAACCAGAATGTACACACTGGCGAACAAATTAAACAACTAGCAAGTAAAGTAGATGCCCTGGCTACTCATAACAAAATGCTGGAAACGCAAATATCACAAGTAGCTCAACAACAAGCGCCTACTGCTGCCCCAACTGGTACATTTCCTGGCCAACCCCAACCTAACCCAAGAAGCCACGCTCATGCAATTATACTGAGAAGTGGAACGGAAGTGGAAGGACCGTCTGACCCAAGGATAGAAAACCAAAACTCTAAAAAGTCAACTGAGGAGGAAAGTGAACCTAAGGAAAAGGAAGAGAGTAATAAGGAAACCGTAGAAAAGAAGGAACCTTATGTACCTCCACCACCTTATAAACCACTTATCCCTTACCCTCAAAGGCTTATTAAAACCAAAGATGCGGGCCAATTCAAAAAATTTGTTGACCTACTAAAACAATTAAACGTCACAATTCCGTTTACAGAAGCTATTACGCAGATGCCCTCATATGCTAAGTTCTTAAAAGAAATTCTTTCTAATAAAAGGAAACTTGAAGATAGCGAAACCGTTACACTCACCGCTGAATGTAGCGCTATAATCCAGAATATGCCTCCTAAACTTAAAGACCCAGGTAGTTTCTCTATACCCTGTCACATAGGAAAATTTGTCATCGACAAAGCCTTATGCGATTTAGGAGCCGGTATTAGTGTTATGCCTTTATCCATATGCAAGAGACTTGAAATGGGAGAATTAAGACCAACTAAAATATCTGTGCAACTAGCAGATCGTTCCGTCAGATATCCTGTAGGAATTCTTGAAAACGTTCCAGTGCGCATAGGTCAATTCTACATTCCAACCGATTTTATAGTTATGGATATTAGAGAAGATGAAGTTACACCCATTATACTGGGAAGACCGTTCTTAGCAACTGTCGGTGCAATCATAGACGTAAAACGAGGACGACTCGCCTTTGAAGTAGGAGAAGAGAAAATTGAGTTCATTCTTTCCCAATTTTTGAAAGCACCTACAATAGAAGATACATGTTACTTCATGGATATCATCGATGAATGCATAAAAGAAACGAAGTTAGAAAAAGACAAATCATCTGACTATCTTGTAGAAGACAAACTTAACCAATGTTTAGCAATAACACCGGACCCTACGCAATGCCTTAAGAAACCAACCCTAGACCTGAAAACACTTCCCAAAAATCTGAGATATGAATTCCTAGACTTAGAACTTGAACGACCAGTGATAGTTAATGCTGACCTAGGAAGACTCGAAACAGAAAAACTCCTGCATATCTTAAGAAAATATCCAACCGCACTAGGGTACAACATCACCGATCTTAAAGGAATAAGTCCCTCTATTTGTATGCACCGCATCATGCTAGAAGAAGACTGTAAAACTTCTAGGGAACACCAGAGGAGACTAAACCCGATCCTGAGTGAGGTAGTGAAGAAGGAAATAACCAAGTTATTAGAGGCAGGTATCATATATCCTATATCTGATAGCAAATGGGTTAGTCCTGTACACGTAGTACCAAAGAAAGGAGGTATAACAGTCATTGAAAATGAAAAAGGAGAAACTATAACCAAACGAATCGAATCGGGATGGAGAATGTGCATTGACTATAGGAAACTAAACAAAGCAACCCGAAAAGATCATTTCCCTTTACCATTCATTGACCAGATGTTAGAACGATTAGCAAAACATTCTCATTTCTGCTATCTAGACGGTTACTCAGGTTTCTTTCAAATACCAATTCACCCCGATGACCAAGAAAAGACAATGTTCACGTGTCCTTTTGGTACCTTCGCTTATAGACGAATGCCGTTTGGCTTGTGTAATGCTCCTGCAACCTTCCAAAGGTGCATGATGGCAATATTCGCCGATTTTCTAGAAAACATCATGGAAGTATTTATGGATGACTTTTCCGTATGCGGACAAAGCTTTGAAGAATGCCTTGAAAACCTAGAAAGAGTTCTAGAGCGATGTGTGAAAGTAAACCTAGTACTTAATTGGGAAAAATGTCACTTTATGGTACAAGAAGGAATTGTTTTAGGACACATCATCTCGAACAGAGGAATTGAAGTAGACAAAGCCAAAATAGAGGTAATCGAAAATCTTCAACCCCCGAAAACTGTGAGAGAAGTACGAAGCTTCTTAGGACATGCCGGTTTTTACCGACGATTCATTAAAGACTTCTCTAAAATAACTAAACCTTTAACTGGGCTATTAATGAAAGATGTTGAATTCATATTCGACAATAAATGTTTAGAAGCATTTCAAACGCTTAAACAAGCACTGATCTCCGCGCCCATAATGCAGACACCAGATTGGAACGAACCATTCGAAATAATGTGTGATGCCAGTGATTACGCTGTAGGTGCTGTTTTAGGAAAACGAAAGGATAAAAAGCTTCACGTTATATATTACGCAAGTAGAACTCTAGATGAAGCACAAATGAATTACGCCACAACCGAGAAAGAACTTCTAGCAGTAGTGTTTGCGCTAGATAAATTTCGTTCTTACTTGGTCGGAGCCAAAATAATCATCTACACTGACCACGCTGCTATCAAATACCTCTTAACAAAAAAGGATGCTAAACCTAGACTCCTAAGGTGGATCCTGTTGCTACAAGAGTTCGATTTGGAAATCAAAGACAAGAAAGGAACTGAAAACGTAGTAGCAGATCACCTCTCTAGACTTGAGAACCTTGAACTGGAAAGAACATCAATTAACGATGATTTCTCGTACGATAAGCTTATAGCTACTTTGGAAGAAAATGACGCTGATAAACAGGTAGAAACCACCTTAGCTATATCTGTTACACCGTGGTACGCTGACCTCGTCAATTATTTAGCTGCCGGAATAGTTCCACCTACCTTATCCTACCAGCAGAAGAAACGATTCTTCTATGACATAAATCACTATTACTGGGATGACCCCTTACTTTTTAAAAGGGGCCCCGATGGTATTTTCCGTCGGTGTATACCCGAAGAAGAGGTAGAAAATATAATCCAACACTGTCACTCCGCTCCTTATGGTGGACATGCAAGTACATCCAAGACCTGCTCTAAAATCCTACAAGCCGGTTTTTATTGGCCAAATATATGGAAGGATGTACATGCAGCTATCAAGAAATGTGACAGATGTCAACGCACAGGAAACATATCTAGACGTGACGAGATGCCACAAAAGGGCGTTTTGGAAGTAGAGATTTTCGACGTGTGGGGAATAGACTTCATGGGACCTTTTCCATCCTCTTTCGGTAACAAATACATACTCGTGGCAGTTGACTACGTATCAAAATGGATTGAAGCTATAGCTTCTCCAACAAACGACACACGAGTAGTAACTAGACTCTTTAAGAATATAATATTTCCAAGGTTTGGTGTCCCAAGAATAGTAGTCAGTGATGGTGGATCGCATTTCATATCCAAGGTACTCGAAAAACTACTGCTTAAGTATGGCGTAAGACATAGAGTAGCGACACCTTACCACCCTCAAACCAGTGGGCAAGTGGAAATGTCTAACAGAGAAATCAAACAGATACTAGAGAAAACAGTCGCCACTTCAAGGAAAGACTGGTCATTGAAATTACCAGAAGCTTTATGGGCTTACCGAACTGCTTACAAAACTCCCATAGGGACAACCCCATTTAAGCTCATTTATGGAAAATCCTGTCACCTCCCGGTAGAATTAGAACATAAAGCCTATTGGGCTATTAAAAATCTAAATTTAAACTATAAAGCCGCCGGCGAAAAGAGAATCCTTGATATAAGCGAATTAGAGGAACTCAGAAGAGACGCTTACGAAAATGCCAGAATCTACAAAGAAAGAACAAAACAATGGCATGACAAGCGCATATCAAGGAAAATCTTCAAACAAGGCGATACAGTCCTTTTATTTAACTCTAGGCTAAAGTTATTTCCGGGAAAACTACGATCTAGATGGTCAGGTCCTTTTCAAATCACCAATGTTTTTCCCAGTGGAGCAGTAGAAATTAAAGGCAAATCTATGGAACCATTTACCGTAAACGGGCAACGTCTAAAACATTATCACTATGCAGAAAACAATGAAGATTCGCAAGTCTTGCACTTAGACGAAATGTCTCCAGAACTTATAGATTATAATTGATAGTTTTTATGTCGAGCTTGCGACATTAAACAAAGCGCTTAGTGGGAGACAACCCACCAATATTTATAATTTTTTATTTCTTCCTTAATTATTCTATTAAATTTTGTTTAGTATTCATTCTTAATTTATTTTAATTTATTAAAAACTTTTCTCTTCTTCTTTCGGCATTTGGCCAAATCCTGACTAAAACTCTTGTTTTTCTTTTCTCTAGCTAACACTAACCTGATGGGACAAATTGATCGTATGGGTATCAAATTCAGAGGAAAAACTCAGAAACAAAAGTTTGAGGAACTAGCCACGAGAGAGATGCTACCTAGTTTGTATGCTGATGATTGGGCAATGACTGCCCTTGGACTAAGAGAAAGTGTCATGTATTTGCTGAGTCAAATAGGGTGGGAAATCGCTCCTATCCGTAGACATTTCGTCACTTACCGGAGACTAACACTAGAATTCCTTAGCTCCCTGATCTATCTACCCAGCCATGGAAAAGGAATAAGCAGAGGATTTATCCAGTTCAGAATGTTTAACATGGAGTACCAATTTAATATTCAAGACTTTACCAACCTTTTAGGTTTCCCTACCTCCTTTGACACATTCACAGTGAGCCAAGAAGAACTTTTTGAATATAGAGAACTTGAACACTTTTGGGGAAGCTTGACTGGAAATGACGATCCCGAGGAACATGAGTTTCTCTCTAGAAACATACATAACCCGACCTTCCGTTATTTCCATAAGATCCTGACCCACACCTTATTTGGGAAGAAGCCAAACAGTACCACAGTTTCACGTGATGAACTCTTCATCATATTTTGTGCTTCCCAGAACCGTCCAGTAAACGGTGCCACTTTTATGTTAGCAAATTTAGACCACCTTATCCAAGATGAACGAGCACCGATTTGAATAGGCGGTTTGATAACCATGATTGGTAATGCTATCGGATTACGTCAGCCTATGCTTGACTTAAGCCCTTTTTGTGGCATTACTATTATGAGTATACCCTTCCTCTTCAACACTATGTTTATAGCAAACCTAGGATCTGAAGAGTTTGAGCTTATAATTAATAACCAAGTTCTTTGCCTATTCACCATGCCCGATCCTATGACTAGTGTTCATAACCGCAATAACTGGCTCTACAATCTGAACGAAACCCCCTCTCCTGCTAGATCCACTGAATCCATCCAGGACTATGAAATTTGTGATGACCAGATTCCTTATGCTGAATCAGACCCTCAGACACCATCTGGTTATTATGATATTGATCCTCCTCCTCAACCTGTTCAGACCGAAGAATCGGCAATACCCGACTTTAGACATCATATGCCCGGAACTGATTACAACACCGCCATTGAAGCTTTGATGTCAGAACAAGACGCCCTCAGAGAAGAGTTCGCTAACATGAGACACGAATTTCTAGGATACATGAACAGTATGACAAATCAGTTTCACGAGTTGCTATATCATGTTAACTCCTTTGTCCCTCCGGCCAGAGATCATGCAGATGGATAGAAGTCGTTTTTCTTAGTTATTTAGTTTTAGTTAGTTTTATTATTTAATGTTATTTCAAATTATGTTCGTATTTGTTTCTCTTTCGCATTTTTGTTTTTTTTTCCAATGTTACATTATGATTATTTTATGAAGCTATTGATTTATCCTATTTTATTATGAATTATGCAATATCTATCAAAAATGCTCTCTACTGTTGCTGCCTACATAAATTATTAAAAATATAATATATTTATGCACTATTATACAAAGTAGAATAGCATGCAGGGAAATTTAAATAGCAAAATAAAATAATCTGAAGCAAAACAAAATAAATAATAAAAATAAATTACCAAAATCATTATGAAGAACGCAAGCAGAAACCTTGCCAATATGACTGTGTGACGAGCGTCACACAATCTGTCACGGACGTCACGCCAAGTGCTTGTGACGCTCGTCATGCCCCTGTAACGAGCGTAACACCCTTCTGACTAGGTGAACGTTACAAAGCTGTTGGAGACGACCGTTACACCTCTTCACCTTTTTACCTTCCCCATTTATTCACATTTACCCACATTTATTTACTTTTCAACCACTCCCTTTCCAACTTCAATTTTTTTCCTATAAATACCCACCATACCTTTCTTCCTACATCACAACTATTCTATACAATCAAATATATTTTCTTTTCTTTCCTAATTACTTCTTCCAACTCATTCATCAGTATGGCGGGAACTTAAAATTTCGGAAATATCATCTTCCGATCTGAAGATGATAATTATCAAAGGGAGCAGTTCGAGCGTTTCCAACAACGAGGTGTCACCTCTACCAGGTATCCTGATTCAACTTGTTTACAACAATTAGGACTACTTCAAGGTATCGAGTGGATGCTCCGCCTTGCCGATCTAACCTTCCTATGCACGCATAATCAACCTACCTACCCCTCCCTAACCTTAGAATTCTTAAGTTCATATGCGTACAACACTCCCACCGGTGAAGACGAATTCTTAACCGGTACCGCAACCTTTCGTATGTTCAACACTGAGTACTCCCTATCCCAAAACCAATTGAGCACCATGCTACAATTCCCCATAGAAGGTCAAGTCTACCCCAGAATCCCTCCCAACCTAAACTGGAACACAGTTGCCGCTTTCGACCTCTTTAGGAAAATATCCGGTGTAGATGCCAACAACTGGGAAGAGCTCCTTGTTTCCCATATACATAACCCAACTATCCGGTACTTTATCCGCATCCTACAAAACACAGTTTTTGGAAGACCGAACAACAGCAAGGTCAACGCAAAGGAACTATTCTTCCTCGAATGCGTCTTCGAACCGAATGCTAAGGTAAACGCCGCCTCCTTCCTATTTCATCATATCCGCACCTTATGTGCTAGAGGCCGTCAACCTTTTGTAATTGGTGGATTAATCACCACCATAGCACTTGGCTTAAACCTAGGGGACCGACTCCAAACTTTAGAATCTTTACCTCCCCTATTTATGGATATAACCTACTGTCGGTCCAGCCGCCCAATCAAGAACAGGATAGGCGGAGGATATTACCTTATGGTGAATAACCAGGCAGTCCCAAGCGTCGTTCTACCCAACATTGCCCTAACCGATGTCACCAATCCCAACCGCCACCTCTATGATCTGAATGCTCCCGAAGCTACCGAGCCTTCACATACAAACCCGTCTACCGACGAGTTCGAAGAAATGGAGCAAGGTGATAACGCTCCTGCACAACAATCAGTCCCGCTCAACCCTTCCGATAATGCAGTTGGCCCATCCTCACGACGTCGTCGACGAAGAAGGCCTGCAACCAACGACGACATCATGGATGCTATTGATGGTATGCAAGCACAGAATCTCGAAATGATGCAAATGATGCGCCAAATGCAACAACAACAGGAAGAGAGGAATGCCATAACCGATCAGCGGTTCACTGAGTTGTTTAGCAGGTTTGACAACTTAGAAGTACATCAACGATCACCAGGTCCAAGAACAAGAGGCGGCAGGCAGCCTTAACTTTAGTTTCCTTTTCCTTTCTTTTTGTAATTCATTTCTTTTCCTTAAAACATTGGGGACAATGTTTCATTCAAGTATGGGGGGAAAACCGTGTTCTTTCTATCCTCCTTTTTCTTTTTCAAGTATGTATCTTTCTTTTCATTGTTATTTCCCTTATAAAAAAAAATAATAATAATAATAATAAAATAATATTTCTTATAATATAGATTTATTTTAAGTTAAGTCCCAAGTGTGAAAACTTTCTATTATCTATTCCCTCAAAATTTTCATGAGCCATAACAAAAACTTAACACACCCAATAAGTATAAAGGTCGCTTATTTTATAAAACTTGAGTGAAATCAAGACAAAAAATTATTACCATAACAACGCTCTAAGAACCTCAACATGTTAGATCAGGATAAGTACCTATTATACCAATCCCTTGAACTTTTAGTTTTATAGTAACCCCGAGTAGTTTATACAAGAAGTCAGCACCATCTTAATAGCAAACTACGTGGAGGGCCGATGAATATAAGTGAATGATTCCCAAAGTAACATAAATAAATATATATATCAGGAAATGCACTAATTAAGTTAGGTGATCCTTACCAGATCATTTAATCTAAAGGTTGCAGATCATACAAAAGCATAATATGAAAGATCCATTGTGAGTTGGTTCAGCAGGTATCTGGCGCTGAACTTGGTAGGGCGGACTACGGTCCGATCCCCCGCAATTTGCAATGGACTAAATAACGAAGTTATCCGACTTATGTACCAGAACTTCTAGCAAAAAGGGGATCAGAATCACTAACCGGTTACTCCACTATGTGCGCGAAAATATAAAGGGCTTAATGTGATTTCGCTAGAATGAAAACGGGTGAAATAAGAGTAAAGGAACTAGGATAGCTATAATGGCATTACTCGAACTGGTTTGCATAAGGTGGGGTTATCTGAGATTGTGACGGTGGTTGTTAATGTCGAGATTAAACTCAAGTTACCTCTAAACAAGGTTTACATGCAACCTAGTACGAATTGATGTGTGTTTTGAAATTTCATCTGGCTAAAAATTTTAAAACAAGTTCTATACTGTATTTTGCTTGAGGACAAGCAAAGATCTAAGTATGGGGGAGTTTGATAACATGAAATAGTATCACATTCTAGGACTCAATTTAATTAAATTATATTATTATTTACTTCAATTTATTTCATTTTATTAGATATTACGCGGTATTTCCTTTCTATTTATCTCAGGTGGTTTATTTGAAGCACAAGTAAAAAAGGAAGAAAAGGAGGTGCAAAAAGGAATGAAAAGAAGCAAATATCAAACGCCAAAGCCCAGCCCAAAAAGCACAGCCGTTGTGCCTGTGACGAGCGTCACAAAGGCTGTGACGAGCGTCACGCTTTACACACTTGTGTGACGAGCGTCACACATGGTGTGACGGACGTCACACCATTCTCCTATATTTTTGGCTTCAGAGACGTTGAGGCCTATTTGCACGCCTGACCATTTGCTACGTGAAGACCTTTGACGCGGAATACTTTTGGAAACCGTTACAGAAAGTGACCAGTATAAATATCAGCTTTGCAAACCCTGCAGGGTTTCCGACGTTCCACGCTTCTTCGCCGTTTTCTCTTTTTCGCATTTTTTCTCTTCCAGCAGTACAAGCACATTTTTACAGCATTACTTTTACGATTTTTATATTGTTTCCTTTGCAATTTCTATTTTCTTTTTCAGCACTTAGTTAATTCTTTTTCGCACAATAGTTTCTACACCGGAAACTATTGTGTACCTTTCACCGGATCTAACCTTACGTTAGAATCTAGTTTTTTTTATTCCTTCGCTTTTATTTTTCTGTTTGATTGAAGAATTCAAGAACAAATCCAACCGGCCTGTGGTGGAGTGTTCAAGACTGCTATTTACTTTCTCAGGTTCTTTAATTATTGTTTGAATTTATATATGCCCTGCTTTATTGTTGATTTATATTATTTGCCTGAGATGAATTTGTTTATGCATGATAATTATTTAGATCTGTTTAGCATGTCTGGCTAATTTATTTAGGTATCGGTACGTAAAGTAAGCGGAATGAAGGAATCAAAACCAAATTGGTTTAATTAAGTTTAAAATTAAAATCACTCTTTTTACGGTCTCAATTTACAGGTTTAATAACAAGGTTTTTGTACGAAAGTAAAAGACATAAAGAAGTTAAAAGCAATAGAACGAGAGTTTGAGTTTTTGACTGGACAGTGTAAATTGGACATTAATTCTAGATCAGGGCGAGAGCAATTTTTAGAGTTAATTAAATTCTAACCTTTTTCAAAAAGTATTTTTAAAGATTGAATGTGAGGACGAGAGTTAAGCATTTGAATTTAATTATATAACCTAAGTCAACAGAGCGAGAGTTTGAGATAAGGGTGTTTAAACTATTAGTGTTTTCTTAAAAAGAGTTTCTACGGATACTATTGTTTTCAAAAAGTGGTTTTTGACTTAACTAATAAGTGACAGCTACGTTAATATAAAATCATAGTTTATTCAACAGAGCGAGAGTTTGAGATAAGACTTTTAATCAATAGTGTCAACTGAAAAGATTTATTTTAAAACCAAGAAACCAACGAAGAATTGATTCCCTAATTACGACGAACTACATACCGATATCCGTTTAGTTGATATTTAATCTAGATTTTTAGTTTAGTTTTAGCTTTTCCCCCAAACAATCAAAGTATTACCTGCCTTAGCTTTACGAAGTAACCTTAGATAACGGTATATCGATTCATAAGTCCCTGTGGGATCGATATCTTTTAAAACTACGCGATAGAACTGTGCACTTGCAGTTTGTACCCCAAATTCGACTCATAAAGTCGCGATCAGCAGGCTTAGATGAAGATGAATGGATTCAGACTCGACTCGATCAGATAAATTTGATTGATGAAAAGAGACTTGCGGCTGTTTGTCATGGACAGATATATCAGAAGCGCATGACCCAGGCATTTAATAAAAAAGTCAAGAAATAGGTGTATCAAATTGGCGACTTGGTGATAAAGCGTATCATTCTACCACAAGGTGATCCTAGAGGCAAATGGACTCCCACATACGAAGGGACATTTGTAGTTAAGAAGGTATTCTCTGGTGGAGCCATGATGCTTGCTACAATGGATGGCGAAGATTTCCCGCATCCCGTGAACGCGGACATAGTTAAAAAATACTACGCATAAAAGAGACCCGCTAGGTCGACATATCTAGGAAAAAGTAAGGGCATCCCGGCGAACCAAAAGGGTTCGGGCAAAAATTAGGGATAAACATATAAAAATGTACACCCGGCAAGTCGAAAACCTGAAAAGGCGGCTTGGGCAAAAAAGGGTATCCTGGTGGACTGAAAACCTGAAAAGGCGGTTCAGGCAAAAATTAGGGATTAAAGCGTATGACTATGTCCCGTTCTCGGTCAGCTTCACCAAAATCAAAGAGACTGAACAAGCCAATCACTTCTATCCGACAGCAAGAGATGAGATGCTTGAAGACATAATCGCAGTAGTAGAATTAAAATCAATATGACTTTTTTTTTCATAGCTGTTTTTTCTTTGCTTTCTTGACAATTTCCTCTTACTATGATTTATGTCTCCTTGTATTAAAATTGCTTGTTTATAGGCCCTCTTTCAAAATCAATACAATTTTATTTCCAAAAAGATACTTTTGTTTTACTTTCTCCGTTTTGTTTGCATAGACGTCCATTGATTTAATTCGAATTAATATATGCACTTGAATATGATTGATGTTTACCGAAAATACATGCATAAAATAGAAATAGCAATTACTAAAAGACTTTAGGATCAAGGATAAGGTTTAACCATGCGTTCTAAAAAATCCGGTTGCAAATCCTATTCCCCAGCAAAACCAGTTATTCCCAGAAGAAATTGGCACTACTAGACAGACTGGTCATCTCTTTTATCCCCAGTCAAGTTCTGTTGAATATTTCTACCATCAGACAGAAATCAAATATCCCCAGCTAAGAAAGGGTCATCAATACAAATATCTCCAACCAGAATATCGGGATTTATTTTCCCATGGCAAAAAATTTCAGACGCATAATTCATTCATGCATCATTTCACAGCATATACATGCATGCAATGTTCGCATTTATTTTCAAGAGCATAAAATATCTCATGCATCATGACATGGCATGAGGCTAACTCTTTTTTTCCAGGTTAATTATCCTCCTGATACAGTCAAAATAAAGATTCATTCAGACGGATATCTTTATCGATTACATTCGAGATTCAAATACATCTTTCAGATATAATCCATATGAATATTCATTCTGACAAGCATTTTGATATCCTCCTAATGATGGCATCTTTAAGCCCATCCCAGACATTTATTGCAAATACAACATATACAAATATTATTAGATATAGCCTAACGTACGGCTCATTCTGATTCAGCCTAACATATGGTTCCTTCAACTGTTCCAATACGGTCTAGCGTACGACCCATTTGGATATTCATCCCCTCAAATACTACCTAGCGTACGGTACATTCTGAAATGTAGTCTAGCGTATGGCTACCCCTTTTATCAGCAGATACATCCTAATGGACGGCTCATTCTGCTACTCAGATATGATCTAGCGTATGATCCATTCTGATCTTTTATCCTCAGATACAGCCTAATGGACGGCTCATTCTGCAACTCAGATACAGTCTAGTGTACGACTCAGTCTGGCTCTTCTCATCAGATACTACCTAGCATACGGTACATTCTAAAATGTAGTCTAGCGAACGACTACTTTTTATCGCCAGATACAGCCTAACGGACGGCTCATTCTACTACTCAGATACGATCTAGCGTATGACCCATTCTGATCCTTATCTCATCAGGTTCAGCTCACCCTAATATCACCTAATGGATGACTCATTATACGGTCTAGCGTACGATCCAGTGTGACACCCATGTCTTCAGATATGGTCTAATGTACGACGCACTCTGAAGCTCTCATCATCAAACTTTCTGGATGGTATCTTTAAGCCCATCTCCATCAAGACTATCTTTTAATTAACAAGTGCAAATTTTTGGGGCATTCTAAGTGTTCAATAATCTTCCACCTCCAGATCACGAATGGCGTACATACCATTCTAATTCTCTCGGTTTAAGAATATTGAACAGGGGCAGCTGTCATACCCCAAAATTTGCTTGTTAATTTTTATGATAAATTGATTCATGCATGGCATTCATTTCACATTTGCATTCATTCATTAGCATACATTCTCATATAAATTATAAATTTTAATTTATTTATTATGTGATACAGATATAAAAAATAATAATAATTTTGGTTATCTGTATGATATAAATAAATTTTATATATACATAAATAAAATAGTTTTAATTTAATGATAAATAAAAATAGATTTGAATTTTAATTGTATAATTAAAATTTTAAATTAATTTAATTGTTAAAGCAAATTAAATTATAATAACTATTTTTTATATTTAGTGACTCATGTTCCATTTATTCATTATTTATAAATAGTATTTATTTAGTAATTCACGTTTTACTTAATAAATTTATTTATAAGAGTAACATTTTTTTAAGCCCATAAATTATAAAATAATTTTGGTTGATATAAGTAAGAATAATTTTGATTTTTTTTTAAATGATGAAAGTAAAAATTGAAATAGGTTTAAATTTTAATTCAATTATGTAACTAAAATTTAAATTAATTTTTATTTAAATTTATTCATTATTTATAATAATATTTGTATTTAATAAATATTTAGCAAGGTTAAACCCTAACTCTCCTAAAGCATAGGAAGGGATCCAAATATTTAGCAAGGTTAAACCCTAACTCTCCTAAAGTATAGGAAGGGATCCAAATATTTAGCAAGGTTAAACCCTAAAGTATAGGAAGGGATCCAAATATTTAGCAAGGTTAAACCCTAATCCACACCATTATAAATACTTCATATGGCTGCAGCGAGAGGGAGGAGACAAAAAAAAGGAGGAAATACAGGAGAAGAAGATACACAAGGCAAGGCAGAAGCAAGAAGATTCACGGGCAGGGAAAAGAGAAGCAACCATAAAGCACTCATAGCCTGAATAAGAACAACACACATACAGTGAGCAAGCTAGAAGAATCAAATCCCCCAGTAAGTGTTCATTATGGAATTTGCATCCAGCATGATTACCTTGCAATACTCCTTAATTCATGCATGAATAATATTGGTTTAATATATATATTGAGATGATGTATTCATGGTTTGGTGGATGTTGATATTGCTTTATTCAAGTATGCATCTGTTCTTGATATGTCATAGCATGTTGGAGAAACAGCATGTAGAAAAAATAAAGTAGCTTACCGTAAGAGAGAAAACTGTAACATGCATGGTGGTGTTGTGTCAAAATGGAAAAATCCATGTAGAATTAATATATATTTTAATGAAGGCGAATAAATAACGAATGGACCAACATGGCTCGTTGGTAGCTCCCCCCTCACTGCAACGTAGAGGTCCTGGGGGCTCCCTCTCCACTGTGTTTACTCCCTTTCCACTATAATTAATTCACCACTATTTTTATATTATTAAAATAAAACTCATTAATTAATTTTCTAATTAATATATTATATTAGTTATTTAAACTAGGATATAATTTAATCTAGTTTATTAATTAAATTTTCATATATCACTTAATTAATTAAAATGGGCTATTTTGAATATTAAAAATCTAATTATATTTTTTTTTCCTCTTTTCTTTTAAAATTTCTATCAATTTAGTCTAAGTTTTTCCATAAATTCATAAAAAAAAGTTTCTATTATTATAGACTAAAAATATTCTTAATTCATTCTTAAATTTAGTTTATTTATTTCATTTGTCATGAACTTTCTATGTAATAGATTTAATTAGGAATTTTTTTTATTTCTTTCTTTTTAGTTTAATTAGGTTTTATTATTTTGTATGCCCTTTTAATTTTGTACTCGTTAATTAAGATTTAGATATTTTATATCCCCTTTTAAATTATGTACCCCCATCCCGAAGTCATGTAATAGCGTAGTCTTATTTTTCGCACTTTAATTTTTCCATACTGTGAATATAACTTTCTAGATGTATGCTAATATGATTGCATGGAAAGATAAATAATCGAACTTAGATAAATTAATTCAAGATAATATATCTGAATCCAATCATTTCCACACTTGCACCTCTAGGGTAACCCTCTCTTTGTTGCCTTACGATATTACGGTCATGTCCCGAGAATATGGGGATACCCTTAGCAAAGACCCTTTCGATTAAATCATCATCATCCCTAAACAGATAAGTCATAGTCCCTTCGATCAAAAGGTCAATGTCCCTACAAGATAAATCATAGTCCCTCGAACGTTGCCTTCGAATATATGACCTTGTCCCTCGAACGTTGCCTTCGAATATATGACTTTGTCCCTCGATGACCCTTCGTTGTAGCCTACGATTAAATGATGATCGTCCCTTTGAATGCTAAGGTATCCTTACAAATGTTGCCTTCAATGGCCAATCGACGACCCCACGATGTCCCTTTACATCCAAAGGATAAGACTACTTACTTCTCAATAGTAAGGACAGTTTTACCCTCCTAAGGATAGGAAATACCTATAAAGACCTTGGTTAGGTATAACTCTTAAATGCTTACTCACAGCTTAAAATACTTTTCACACCTCACACTTTTCAAAACATCTTTTAGAAAATCACCACTTGGTATACATTCGCACCAGAATCATCGCCGAGTTATATTTTTCTAAACATCTTTCAAAATCAAACGAGATAAACACTTTGTATACATTCGTACAAGAATCATTACAAAGTTAAACTCTCCTTTCAAAATATTTTCTAAACACACCACATTTCTCAAACACTTTCTCAAACAAGGAAAACATAAGTGAGTTAAGCAATTAAGAGCCCATGGATAACCATGGATACAAAGGGTGCTAACACCTTCCCTTTGTATAATGTACCTCCCAAACTCAAAATCTAATCAAGGTCTTTCCTGTTCTTTTCCGCCTTTCCTTATTGGATAAAAGAAAAGTCGGTGGTGACTCTTGATATCCGCAACATTGCTTTTCAAAGCAAAAACACAAAGTCAGTTCACCGTATCACAATTGTGCTTTTATGCCTTTGTAGTATTTAAGATTGTCAAGGTGGGTGATGTATGACACTTTGTCTAGGACATTTTCCCCCCACCTTCTGTTCATATTTTGTAAATCTTTTTTGAACTTTCTTCCAACTAAGGCTATAGCATTTGACATGCTCTCTTCTTTATCATCTTGATCTCCTTCTTCCTGAGTGTTGGAGACAAAGGTTATACATTTGTTCTTCTTTCATCCCTTTCATTGATAGATATCTCAAAGGTTTGTAAGAAACCAATGAGTTCATTAACCTTGATGTTGCTCAAATCCTGAGCTTCTTCAATAGCAGCCACCTTCATATCCAACCTCTTAGGCAATTATCTAAGAATTTTCCTGACAATCTTTTCTTCAAACATCTTTTATCCTAAGACATAGGAAATGTGGGAAATATCACACAATATGATGTGAAACTCATGGATAGACTCGTCTTCATTCATCCTGAGATTTTCAAACTTTATGGTAAGTAGCTACAGTCTTGACATACAAACTCTAGATGTGCCTTCATGAGTAGTTTTGAGAATCTCTCATTCTTATTTTGCTTCAGTATGAGTGTTTATTAGTCTAGACATACTCTTGTCAACGCCATTGAATATAGCATTCAAGGCTTTATCATTATCAAGAGCTTCATCATCTTCAGCTTTGGACCAATCAGCTTCATGTTTCACGCTTGTTGAACCATCTTGAGAAGTGATCATAAGATGTTTCCAACCTTTAACCATGAATTTCCATGTTTTATTTCCCATGGATTTCAGAAAGACCATCATCATATCCTTCCAATAATCATAATTGGGTCCATCCAAAATAGGTGGTTTGTTGACTGATCCTCCATCTTTAATTGTCTCCATTTGAGCAGAATTTATCTTCCCTGGAGCTCACCCAATAAGCTAGGGTACCTACTCTGGTACCAATTGGAATTATATTCCTTAGGGGAGTGATGTCTAACGCTATGCTTTGACAACTAGTTTAACAAGATACATCAGAACCACTACAATAACAAGTACTAGATGATGGAGTATAAAAGCAATAAAGAACACAATCAATTGTTTACCCGGTTCGGTGAAACTACACCTACGTTTGGCGGGTTGATTCCATTACCCAAGAAAGGAAAATCACTTTTTAGTAATTTGTTACAATTAGTCTTATAAGCAACAAGAAACCATATTTTGTTCAACTCCTCTTCCTAAGACTACCCGGTGACTTTCTATTTAGAGTCTCCCCCTAAACATGAGAACCTACTCACTTTCTTCTCTGTCACACAACCCAAGACAAAGGAAAATAATCACTAAATCCTAGTGATCAACTTGAATCTTAAGAAGATGAAAGAATGTTCAATATTACAACTCAACTAGACATACCTTTTATGTCAAGTTACTGAAACATGGAAGTGTACATAACAATGTTGAATTTACAACCCAAATACATAAACCTTTTATGTTGAGTTACTGAAACATAGAGGTATACATAAAAATAACAAGGACTCTTGAAAACCCTATCACTCTAAAATATTAAATGTGAATGCTTGCTTTCTAATGGAGGTTTGAGCTCCTTATATAGAAAAATAAATCTGGGTTTTTTCTTTGTGGATTTGCAGTTATTTTCGTCCAGAATCTTTGCATAATGTGTTGGATATTTTATTTGCTCCTTGAATATCTCCAACAAAAATATATGATTTAGTTTGTTACAAATTCAAATTTAAATCTTTTTTAAATCTGATTTGATCTTCACAGTTGTCCAACAAATCATATAATCATATTGCTAAATCAATAGCAATAAAACGTAATTGAATCTTCTCAAAAGATTCTGTTAAAATGCAGCAATTTGACGCCTGTTGCAAACGGCCCAAATGTCGTACCAACATGTTGGAGCATCGCGCCCAACATGTGACCATCTATACAACTTCAGCAAGCTAGACCAATCTTGAATACTTGGACACTTCTCCAAGTTGTTATTTTGCTAAATGCAGTCATTCCAAATGACCAATCCACTATGAACAACAATTGTTCAATTTGAGCATAAGTAAATAAAAAAGAGTAGTCAAATCTTTATTATGTCTACATTGTTTAAATATACTGAATACTTAAAAGGTTCTAACTTATGTAAGCCAGCGAGAAAAATAGCATATTTTAAGGTAACTGATTCCAAGCTATAGATAATACATTTAGCACATAACGTAACATATAAATCTTAGTTATATATAATTTAAGTAATGCCAAAACATGAAAGTTAAATTGAAAGGTAAAAAAATAAGTTTATTGAAATGAATGTCATTTACATTTAAAGTGGATTCTATATATAGCTAAGTTCATTTCATCTATGTGTCAACATGTATTTATAAAAACAAATCAAAATTGCTCTGGTAATTGACATTTCGAACTGTATAATCGTCGGATATATAACCATCAATCTTAGTTTGATGAAGATGTTATGAAAATGACAAGGTTCAATTCAAATCAAGGATTTTGATATGTGGGGGCAAAGAACAATGGCAACTAGACAAATAGCCTCGAGCAATAAAAATAATAGTAGGCGAGAACACAAGAAATTTTTTTACCCAGCTTGATCAAATTGATCTCCGTCTGGAGGAGAGAATGGCTCTCCAATTCTCTATACTTCAAAATTATTACAAGAGATTTCAAATGAGTTACAAGAAAATAGTCTTCCAAGTTCCTAAGAACAAACCCCATATTTTTTATCCAAGTGTTCTCAATCTCTCTAATTCTCAATATAAGAATCACACAAACTCAAGGTGTTTAGAAGTATTTCTCAATCCCCTTAGTTAACTACAAAAGGTTGCCAAATCCTTAGAATATAATTCTACAAATTTTACCATTTGTTTATCGCTAGAATTTCTACCTTATATCATTTGCTTAGTAACAAATGAGAGAAAACCCATATTTATAACTAACAAAACATTAACGGGCCCAAGATATGACCCATTAACAAATGGATCTGCGAACAAGCCTGAAAAATTGTCAGTACCAAAATATGTCTCTTTTCCTTTTATTTTTATCACTTTAGGTTTTAAGGCATACTAACAATTCTCCACCTTGTCTTTAAACTGATGTTGATGTCAATTCAAACACTAACTTCCTTGCTACTCTCTCTAAAGTTTGAATCACTTTTCAACAAATTCGATCAAGTCCAAGCAATGCTTGAACCTTTATCTTGGAAATGATTTGGTGAACATATCAGTTCGATTATCTTCTGAGGGCACTTTATGAACCTGTGTCTCCTTTGACAGTATCATGTCCCTTATAAAGTGTAAACGGGTGTCAATGTGTTTTGTTCTCTCATGATAAACTTGAGGATTGGCTAGGTGAATGGCATTTTGATTGTCACAATTTACCTTCTCATGTTCTTGAGTAATCCCTAACTCCCCAATCATGCCTTTCATCCATATGGCTTCCTTGACCCCTTTAACAAGGACAATATATTCTGCTTGAGTAGTAGATAATGTGACCGTTGATTGTTGATTTGCCTTCCAGCTTATAGTTGTCCAAAACAATGTAAACACTAAACTTTATAGGGATTTTCTAGTGTCCATATTACTTGCATAGTTTGAATCTAGAAAACCCTCCAAAGTCTCTTCCTCTTGAGTTGACCTTGTGTACTTTAAACCATTCTTTAGTGAGCCATTCAAATACCTCAGCATCCACTTCAAAGCTTCCCAATGAACCTAGCCAATATTTTCCATAAATTGACTTACTATGTTGATTGCGTATGCTAAGTCTGCTTTACTACAAACCATACCATACATAATGCTTCCAACCCCGCTTGCATAGGGAGTAATCTCCATTATCTTCTTCTCTTTGTCATTTTGAGGATATTATTTAACCTAAAGCTTCATGTGATGAACCAAAGGAGTGTTGATGGTGTTAGCATCTTGCATTCTAAACTGCTCCACCACTTTCTTCAAGTAATTAGATTGAGATAAAAAACAATTCATTCTTCTTACAAATTCTCATTGTGTGTGCAATACTTTCTTATGTAGGTTTTGTATGATGTCAAAACTAGGTAGCTTAGATCTTTGTGTATTTAGACCTTTCAATCTTTGTCTAAAATGTGAATCATCATAAAATATGTAAGACTAGATTACATAAGCCATCACATGCCAAAATATGAGATTTTCACAAAAGGTCATGCATGGACCAATACACCATCGGTATGGGTCGATACATACTGAGTGAATTTTCAAAGAATTTGGATATGCCTCAAATGGGTCAATACAAAGGAGCAATGGGTTGATACATCCTGCGAATGGGTCGACTCATTCTTGGATGGATCGACTCAATCTGAAAGGTGTTTTCAAGGATTTTTCACTGGTTTCAATGTGTCAATACATTGAAGGAATGGGTCGATACATTAAGTGAATGTGTCGACTCTCCCGTGTTTAGAGTCGACTCATTCTGATTTTTTTTAACTAATTAGTTATTACTTTCGATATATCGACTTTATTTGGTCTCGTATTAACTCATTCAGCATATGTATTGACTCATTCAAGTTTAGAGTCAATAGATTTTGAAGTAGCTTTCAAAATTTTCATTTTGGATAAATATTTGTTTTAACTCATTTCTTTTCTACACGTACATATACATATGCATTCATGCATCATTTCTAAGCATTGGAACCTGAAAGATACAAAGAATTCTCATCAACCTCTCTTGATGCATTCATATACTACACATAATCATTTTTATTGTTAGTTGGGAAGAATAGATTGATAAGGTCCAATTTAGGTTTGTGTAATCAAATTGGGTTGAGGTTTTCTTCGGGGGATTCAAGGATAAAACCTTTAAGGTTTTTACTCTGAGGTCAAGGGTTGATTTGGAGGTTTCTGCACAAGTCTTATCAAATTGGATTCATCTGAGTCAGGGCTTTGAAGAATGGGGGTTCTTGCAAAGGAGTGGCGGTTACCAGAGGATCAATTGAAAGGCTTGGGGAAAGATTTCGCAATTTGGATTTAGATGAGTGAAAGCTTTGAAGAACGGAAGGTTCATTCAAAGGAGTGGCGGTAACCGGAGAATCATATTGGAGATCTTGTGTGACTTGATCTTGCTAAGATCAAGGATAGAGAATGACCTATGATCAACATCAAACATAGGGTTTGGGGTTTGAATCTCTACTACTTCTCTTGTAAATTGATATTGCAAAGGTTAATTACAATGTCTCAATTCGATTTCGAATTGAGGGCAGACGTACCCATAGTGAGGATAATTGGGAAAATGCCTAAAGAAATCTTGGTGCTCTCTCTCTCTCTCTCTCTCTCTCTCTCTCTCTCTCTCTCTCTCTCTCTCTCTCTCTCTCTCTCTCTCTCATTTCTTTTTAGATTTCGATCACACTTAGTGTGTATTTTGAATTGTTGAAAATTCTGGTTGTGTTGAAGTGTTTAAAACTATTTGTGTAAAACCATTGCAATTGATTTGTTGTAACTTCAACACAGAGAGAATCAAGCTTGGTGTATTTCACACCAAGTGTTTGATAAAACTACTGCACACTAAGTGTTCGACAAAATTCCTTTGTCAAATTTACTTTTACTTCTCATTAGAAATCGTTTATATTAAGTGTGGTTTATATTCAAATAAACTATATTGAACTTGTTGATTGTATTTTCTCATCTTTAGCATACTTTATATTACGGTTTGTAAGCATATCTGCTCCTACCAATAATGGTTTGAATAGACGAGAGTCAATTCAAATTCGTTTCCGCTTGCCATAGAAAAATATCTTTCAGAATCCAATTTTAATATAAAAAAAATCATTAGGCAATATATTCAACCCCCCCCCCCCCTTCTAGATCGTTGTCCTCGTCTAACACTCGTGATATCCATACCCGTTTTTCATTTAGCTTCACCAAGATCTTTCATCTTAAATTCACTATTCAAAATCTCTGTGAGCTTACCGTTCTCGTTTTTTCTAGAGCTTGCCATCAGAATATCATCAACATATAGAAGGAAGTAGATGATAAATTTATCATTCCTCTTCAATATGTATACATAACTATCATAATTACCTCTTATAAAACCATGTTTAAGAATAAATTCATTAAACCAACGATTCCACTATCATGGGGACTGAAACAAACATACCTTAGGCTTATACTCTACAAAGCCTCCAGGTTATTCCATGTAGATTGTATCTTCAAGATCTCCATGTAAGAAAGTTGTTTTGACGTCCATCTGTTCTAACTCAAGATTATATTGATTTACAATTGCCATAAGTACATTTGTAGAACAATGTTTTACCACAGGTGAAAAAATTTCTTTGTAATCAATCCCTTCCACCTGAGTGAAACCATTCCCTACAAGTCTTTCCTTAAACCTTCATTCTTTCATATCCTGGAATATCTTCCTTCTTCTTGAAAATCCACTTGCATCCAATCACTCTTTGTGTTTTAGGTAGTCTCACAAGCTCCCAAGTATGGTTCTTCATCAATGGATTCATCTCATCATTTATTGCCATCAACCATCTTTGACTATCTTTGCTTTTTCAGTTCTTCCTTGAAGGTATTTAGTTATGAGTCTTGCAACCCTTCAGCCACATTCAAAGAATAACAAATAAGATTAACATAATTATACCTTTGTGGTGGTACAATCTCCCTCCTAACTCTATCACGAGCCAAATAATAATTAGGAGACATTGTATGTTGCCCTTCAATAGTACTGGAAATGGGAGTCTCTACTACCTCCTTGTCTCTAGTCTCACTAGTAGGAACCTCCATATCAAATTGAGTTTTTTCCACCATAGTTTATGATTCTTTAACCTCCAGTTCTTTACACTTCATCCCCATACGAGTCTCATCAATTGTAACATCCCTACTTATGATAAATTTTGATCATCCAAGATCCATCTTCCATAGTTTGTAACCTTTCACCCCTTCATGATAACCAATGAAGACACACTTTACATTCCTAGCATCAAGTTTGTCTTGTTTGATATGAGCAAATGGCAAGGCTCCAATAATATTCAAACTTGAGTAGTCTACCAGTTTCCCACTCCAAACTTCCATATGTTTCTTGAAGTATATTCCTGTAGATGGACATTCGTTAGTCAAGTAAGTTGTTGTAGCAACTGCTTCACCCCAGAAACATTTTGGTAACCCGGCTCCCAACAACATACACCTTACTTTCTAAAATGGTTATATTCATGCGTTTTACTAAGCCATTTTGTTGAGGTGTTCCAGCAACAGTTTTATGCCTCTTGATACCATGTTTCCTGTAAAACTCATTAAACTGCTCTGAAACAAACTGCAAGCCATTGTTAGTTCTTAATACATTCAGTTTAGTTTTCAATTGATTTTCTATAAGAGTATATAATTCATTAAACTTTCCAAAGGTGTGACTTTTACTTTTTATAATGTAGACCCATACTCTTTTAGAGAAATCATCAATAATAGAGAGAAAATAGAATCCAACCCCCATGAGTTTCCACCCTTTCCAAATCCCTTAGATCTTAGTGAGCATACTCAAAAGGTTTACTAGAATTATGCACACCACTCCCAAAATTCACCATGTTTGGTTTATCTAGAATGCAATTATCACAAAATTCTATTTTATTTAATTTCTCAATCCCTATCAAACCTTGTTTAGAAAGTTCAACTAAACCTATTTCACTGATATGCCCTCATCTCAAATACGACGACTTAGATTTATCCAGAAGGTCTTGACTAGATACTTATGCATGACCAATAACAGTGGAACCATCCAAAATATACAACCCGCACATTTTGGATCCTTTAGCCATTATTAATGCAGCATGCGAAATTCTCAACATCCCATTTTCAATTCTAGTGTAGTAGCCTAGATCATCAAACATGCTTATGGACAAAAAATTTCACTTAAGTTTAGGAACATACCTCACATTGCATAGAAGTAACTCACGGTCCTCGAACATTTTCAATTTGGTTGTGCCAATACTTTGCAATCCTTATTGTTTTCAAGTCGAACGACTCCGCCTTCATTTACCTCCAAAGTTTCAAAATATTCTTTCCTTGGACACATGTGATAAGAATAACCTGAGTCTATAATCCAACTCTTTTATGTTTCCAAACTTTTTACCACTAGTGCGCCAACACTTTCATAATCATCTATGTCTAAGGCAATTGGAATTTGAACATAATCACCCTTGTTCCCTCTTTCAAGACAATCCTCCTTAAAGTAACTGGTTTTGTGACAAGTGAAGCATTTAAAATTTAACTTATCAAAAACATTGGACTTAGACTTTGATCTAGATCTCTTCCCTTTCTAGTTCCTCTACTCTCACTCCTTTGTCTTGAGATACTTAAGCCTTCACCACTATCGTAAACCTTCAAATCTTTCAATTTTGATAACTTCTTTGATCTTACGACCATCTAGACTTCATCCAAAGTAATAGTTACTTACTTACCATAAAGAAAGGCATCCTCAAAGTGCTAAAATAATTTGGGTAATGAGCTTAACAAGAGTATATTATTGTCCTTATCTTCAATTTTCACATCTATATCTTGCAAATCCACAATGATCTTGTGAAATTATGTCAGCTGCTCCACAATAGATTTATTCTCCATCATACGGAAAGAATAAATTTTATGTTTCACACATAACCTGTGAGCCAATGGCTTTGTCATATATAATGATTCAAGCTAGACCCACATCTCATTCATGATCTTCTCCCTCGCGACTTTCCTTAATAATTTATCTCAGAGTCACAAGATAATGGCATTTCTGGCCTTATCCACCATTTCGATCTTCTTAGCTTGTGTAAGGGTTGCAGACATCAATGTATCTCCCTTTAATGCTTCTACACACATTTATTGAATTAGTATTGCTTGCATCTTTACCTTCCATAATCCGAAGTCGTTGTCTCCAGAAAACATCTTTATGTCTCATTTGGAACACATGTTGTTCACTTGTAGACTTAACCCCGTTGCCCCGTGATGAGCGCCACTTGTTATAAAAATGACAAGGTTCAATTCAAATCTAGAATTTTGATATATAGGGGAAAAGAACAATGGAAACTAGACAAATGACCTTAAGCAATAAAAATAATAGTAGACGAGAACACAAGAAATTTATTTATCCATTTCGATCAAATTGATCTACGTCAGGGGGAGAGAGCAGCTCTCTAATTCACTATACTTCAAAATTGTTATAAGATATTTCAAATGAGTTACAAAAAAATAGTCTTTTCAGTTCCTAAAAACAAATCCCTATTTTTCATCCAAGCGTTTCTCAATCTCTCCAACTCTATATATGAGAATCGCACAAACCCAAGGTGTTTAGAAGTATTTCTGAATGCCCTTAGATAACTCCAAAAGATTGCCAAATTCTTAAAATATAATTTTAAGAATTTTACCATTTGTTTTCCACTAGGATTTCTACCTTATACCACTCTCTTAGTAACAAACGAGAGAAAATTTATAACTGACTAAACATTGACGTGTCCAATATATGACACATTTACAAACGGATCCGCGAACAAGCCCGAAAAACTCTCAGTATCGAAATATATCTCTTTTCCTTCTCTTTTTCTCACTTAAGATTTTAAGGCATATTACATAAGAAGAGAAAGCGTGATTAATGAATTTGTAAATGAAAAGGTCAATACTTGTATCAGAAAGCTTTTAATTCATGGGAGATTGTTGTTGAAGACTTCATAATATCAAAGTTGGAACTCAACAGGTTGACTTTGAAGTGAAAAAAATAAAGAAAAAAATTAAAGGATTGGTTTATGTACTTTTCAGAAATAAATATTTTTAATAATTAGAAATTAAAGTAAAATGTAGTTAAAAAGTTGTGCATTTTAATAAACACAAAATGGGAATGGAATTTAAGATAGTTATGTTCCAAGTACTTCCTTCGTCTCATAATTAGTGATCTATTTGGAATAAAAGATTGTTCCAAAATGAATGATCCATTTTAATTTTCAATGCATTTTTTTTCAATTTTACCCTCTAATTAATATTATTTTCATCATTCTCAATACATGATAAGGATAGTTTAGTAAAAATAGCATTTTCTCTCATTGATGTAGACCTGAACTTAATAAACTTAATAAAGAGATGACCTACAATTAAAAAATCACATATAATGGGTTGTTAATCACAAATTTGTGCAGCAACTGTATGCAACTTGATGTATCTCTTGATAGATTTTTCTAAAAAGTACAACCCATGGTGAAGTTAATTATAGGGTCTGCAACCAGCCAATTGTTGTGTGTTGCATTGAAAAAGGGGATGTTACCTTCTGATTTCTCACATTGTCTTGGCTACTAAAGGGTCCAGGAACAAATACCCATTCTGCACACTTGTTAGAATAGTTACAAAATCATATTTCCTTTGTCATTGGAATTCTCGTTGATATGTCCTTTCACTACACAAATGAAATCAAAGTTACCATAAGTTATAACAATCATAAGTTCTTAATATGCATAATTATCATCTGTTATGCCTAATTTCCTTGTGAATGCATTTTCGAATTAACAGTAAGTTTGGGTCAGTTACTTAATATGCACTTATTTTGTGGAAACTCTCAACTGTACAAAATGTTAAAGATATAATCAAAAAAAATCTCTTCATTTGACCGTGTTTAATTGGTTGGGATTAAAAATGGAGGAATGTCATGGTTCTAAATAGATTTAATAATTGCTCTATATACATTCTAAACAAGTTTTGTGGAATGCTATGGTTCTATTAGAGTTGATCAAAAAAATGTTTTGTGACACCTCATTTGAAATATAATGTAAATGATGCTTGAACGATGGAACTTAGAATGATCTTTTAAATTATGTTAGAGGTATGGGAAATAATAGGATTAATATCTATTCTCCCCCTTTTATATGGGTCATTTTTAAAAAAAAACTCATATAAAAAAAGTTTGATAAATTTCCCTAACATTTGAAGATTCTCTCATTTTTTATCTTCGGCAGACCAACTCATCAAAAAACTAATGTGGCACTGTTTTTTATAGATTTTTCATTTAATCTAACTTTCACATGTGTATTTCAGTCTGTAAGATGACTCAAATGCTCCCAAGTAAAAACAAAATCAATCGGTGGATAGAAAATTAAACTAATATAAAATCAAAGTGAGATCGAAGTGAATATCAAAGATAAGGAAGAACTTGAAGAAGCTCGTCGTCGTAACAACACCATCACCGCCGCCAACACCACCACTGCTACTCTCCTTCATCAATTCAATCATGCAGAAGATCCATCTTCCAAAACGAATCGCGTCAACCTCTAATCCTAATCTCTTTTCAATCTGCTCCCTCTCTTTACCCTCATCCGAAATGAAAGTCGAATGAAGCTTCGTCTCACAAACGCATAATCTTAACACCATGTACATTTCCCTCTCCCTTCCACGTCATAACCCATCAACAACACAACCTCTTCTTCAATGGCGCCGCATCTGAACTCTCCTCTCGTCGCACCATTCTTCGTCTTGGATTCTACAATAACGGCGAACAGTGTGTTGTTTTGCTCAAAGCAAAGGTGGTTCTTGTCGACGATGTGAGTTGCGTTGAAGAAGATGACGAGGATTTGGATCTGAAGGTTAGTCGTGATTGTGTTGCTGAATAGAGGAAGTTAGGTTTATTGGAGTCGAGGATTCTGAAAAGGGTGAAGGAGGAATTTGGGGTGGTGGGTGAAAATGTTTTTTTTTAGGGTTGAGAGGTTTTTGGAACGCATGGAATGTTTATGATTGAAAATATTTGAAATTGAAAGTGGATGAGACTGATTTTGATTTTGGAACTTTGTATGAGATCGAGTGTGAGGGTGTTGATCTTGAAGAAGCTAAACGCATTTTCGAGATATTCTAGTGGAGTTATGCTTTTGTAGTTGATCATTTAAGAATAAAGATTGTAAGATTTACGTATGAAATTGTTCATATGAGTTTGATCTTTCACTTCAATTAGCCATTATCATTTTATTGATCTTACATATTCCTTTGACACTGAGATATGTTATTGATCTAACATATCTCTTAAATTTAAAGATTTTGTTTTTACTTTAGAGCATTTGTGTCATCTTCCATACTGAAAGACTGGAATACACATGTGAAAATTAAATAAAATGAAAAAAATATAAAAAATAATGTCACATCAATTTTTTTTATGAGTTAACCTGATAAAGATTAAAAATAAGAAAATTTTCAAATATTAGAGGAATTTATCAAAATTCTTTTTTAAGATTTTCGAAAAATATGACGGGAAAAAGAATAGGTATTAACCCTTTAATATATTAGCATAAAATGGTGTATTAAAAGTAACATAAATAAAACATGACAGTAGTTTCTATAAACACCACTCAATGTAAGGCATATATGCCTAACATATATTTGCTTGATATAATGGCTCAGACTATTGATAAATTTGGTAATTTATCGAATGGGGGCAATAAATCTTTTCTGGGTTGTATGGATTTTACTTGGTGGTGCGACCATGTCATTGCCATTGTAGATAGGAATGGCGTGGTTATGTTGATAGACATTCTAAATGGTTCAAAGGTCCAGGAAGAGGATCCTGCACATTTTTTCCCTGCTCTGGGTAGAGCACAGAAATGTAGGGGCTATCTTTTTCTTTTAGCAAGTCTAGTACCTAAAACTACATCAGTTCTAAACCTCTATTCTAAGAATCAAATTACAACAAAAAGAAAAGGTAAACACAAGCATCCCATGTTAATCAGTTGTATGATTTATGGATTAGTATCACTAAGAGTAACATCATCACGAAAATTTGAATCTGCAAATCAAAATAAAAAATAATAATCAGTCATTTAAAAGTAAAAAAGAAAAAAAGAATTACTACACTAAATAAATAATTGATAAAAATAAGTTATTCATAAAATTGAAATTCTAACACTTATTACTTTGATGGCGATAGTTGAATTTTAAATTTGGTGGTCCCATCCCATTGATGATTGACCACTTGAAATGTCATCTAGTGTCGAAGATATTGTCTGATTTTCGGTAGTCCTTCGACAACAACAACAACATCGAGTACACCACAGACACCAACACCAAGACCAACATTCAAAACACTTTTTCCTCATCCATGTATATATTGCATATCGTTGGAAAAAAGGCATTAAAAGGAGATAGATAATATGATAAGAGAAATGATATTGTAACAGATATTTCCAGCATTCCAGTCAAGACATGCCTTTTTATAACCTCAAAAATAATTGTTGATACATAGTGTAACTTAAACATCACAAACATAAAACATAATATATTTATATTATCATCAAAAAATTTAGTATGTTGAATTTTAGGGGCACGAATGAACCCAGAGCTATAGCATTTTGAAAGCATATTAAAATAAGATTTTTTTTAAAAAATTGTTTTCTATCTGAGTGGTGTTCTGAATCCTGAGTTTGTTCATTTGAAAGTCTTACATGTCGTGCATATAGCCTATAAAATAAAAAGAAATTTACACCCCAAATTAATGCAACACTCAGGAACAAATCCTTAGAGAGAATAGACATCATAGAGAGTGATATTAAAGAAAAGGTTTTCATGAAAATTGAAATTTGGGCAGATGTTGCTGGAAGTGTTAAATCTTCTAGTATATCAACCATCAAGTGAGAAACAAAAAGAAAGTGAAATACACTCATGAGAATGAGAGTGTAGTGAAAGTAACCTTAAAAAATAGGATTAAAAGTAGATTAAAAACAAAAGAATCCACCAAAATAAAATGCATATTTGAAATAAGAATTTAATTGAAATACACTGACAATGTAAAAGGATTTTACACCAACAGTTAATCATAACCGTTGGATATTGAAACAAATTTGATTTTAATTTTAAAAACTTATAAAGTAATGCAAATAGAGTATAACCTAACTGAGGAGTGCTTCAATATATGCTCAATGAAATGCATGATGAATTTAGAGTGAAAATTTGTTGAGTGTGAAGATGGATATGGAGTGTATATATATGGTAATGCTTTTGTGTTATGTTTCTATGTTATTTTTCTTGGATTCTTAGTTAGTGTGTAGTTTGAGATAGCTGCAAATTGTGCAGAAGGAAAGAAAGTAGGGTCCAAATAAGAGCAAATAAGAGCAAGCTTTAGCTGACTTGGAAAAAGAATGCAAAGAATCTTCTCATTTTAATAGTGAGGCTGTCTAAGACCAAAAAAAACATAAGCATGTGATTTGGTATTCATGTGCCATTTTCAAAACAGCATTCTCACATATCTAATTTATATATTGAATACAATGTATTATTCCCACCTTACAACAATATATTTTATTAATTTGATTTTTATTTGATTAATAAATTGGTCCAC
Source organism: Lathyrus oleraceus (assembly GCF_024323335.1). Lineage (NCBI taxonomy): Eukaryota > Viridiplantae > Streptophyta > Magnoliopsida > Fabales > Fabaceae > Lathyrus > Lathyrus oleraceus. The sequence continues at coordinate 299,405,862 of NC_066582.1, forward strand.
GTTTGAAAAAGTGAAATTATTAAATTAATCATATTTAAGATTTATATTTTATTAATTTGATTTTTATTTGATTAATTACATTCGTCCACGTTTGAAAAAATAAAATTATTAAATTAATCATATTTAATATTTATATTTTATTAATTTAACTTTTTTACTATTTTATAAATAATTAATAAATAATTTATGATTTACTTAGATTTAATAAATAGTAATCAAATTAAAAAATAGATTTATTATATTAATTATATTTAAAATTTACATTTTATTAATTTAATTTGATTACTATTTAATAAATAATTAATAAATACTTTAAAATAAGTCTCTAATGTAGCATCAATATAAGTATTTATAGTGCAGGATCAATATAAATATCAATATAAACGTTGGAAGTAATGCTGAGAAATATCAAACTATTTATAGTGCAGTATCAATATAAGTATTATATAAGTATGAATGTTGAGATAAGTCATTAATGTAGCATGGCCTAGTGGAAAGATGTGTCATTTTCATAGTAAGGGAGCTAATTCAAATTCTTTTTTTTTCTTCAAAATTTTGCTTGTTTTTGTTTAATTAAAATATTAATATTTTAAAAAAAAGTAAAAAGAGAATAAAAAATTATAATTAAAGAGAAATTCCAACTAAATAGCCCAGAAAAATAAAAAATAAAAAAAATTATAAATGAGTGTCACATTACTATTTTTTATGATTGAATTATTTTAGGGAGCAAATAAAAGAAATTCATAAGATAGAGAGAGAATTCAAACATATTTTTACATAGGATTTTTCAAAATCAGCTCATATGGCATATGGCAGATAAAGAATAGGTATTATATATATATATATATATATATATATATATATATATATATATATATATATATATATATATATTCTAGATTATAGAAATAATCAAGAGGTAAACTGACGCCTTTTAAAAAAATAAATATGCAGTTGTTGGGGATCAAACCTAATCCAGGCCAGGAATGCAGATTTGAATTTTTTTAGGCTACAACAATGTTTCTATATTAGGCTACAACAATGTTTCTATATTAAGCAATTATATGTTCTTTTGTGAGTTTTTAACCTCGCCTTTTTTCAAGAATTTCTCATACTCCTTTCGCTGATTCAACATCACTAACATTTTCAAAATAATCAGAATCAACACATTGGTGGATTATAAAGAGAGCTTTATAATCTTTCTTCTTCAATTCTTTGTGTGCAGTTTTTTCTTCATTTGTCACATTTGCTGCAAGCAGTGTCACTCCCTCCTTCACAAGATCCCAAAGATAGCAAAAGTCAACCTTTATCTGCTTGCAGCAATTCTCATAATTCTGATTTTTCAGAATTGGGAGACTCACCAGAAAATTCTTGTTCGGATGATTCATCATGTTATGCTTTCAAGAATCGCTCAACCAATACTCTAGATACCAGATGTTAAAAATTCACTAAAATCTATGGTGAATTCTGCTACACAGTTGATAATTGAAGAAAGAAATAAAATACAAAAATTGAGGAAGAAAGAAAATTAGAGTTTTGTCAGAATAGGAGAAGAAGAAGATCACCCACGCACATCACAAGATAAATTGTTTTGACCAAGAACATCACCCACGCACAAATAAACTACTATTTTAATAGTATTATATATAACTATGAATGTTTTTTTTTGAGTAAATGGAGGCTCTTAAGGCATATTCCTACAATTTTATTGAAAATTTAAAGTTAACTTGTGTCATAAAATAGTTGAATGATGCTAAATTTCTCACTAAAAATAATATATTTCTTTAAAAACTATTGTTAATGAAATTATTAGTATTTTTAAAATTTAATTTACATCAATATTACTAATATACAATTATTTAAAGATTCTATTAAAAAATGTATTTAATTAATAATGGTCAAACCTCAGTCAAACCCTAGTTAAATCTTTAAGAAAATTAATTTAATATCCAACCCGTTTTTAATTGCTTTTTAACACCTAATTGAATTTTTTATTTTGATGCTGTAAAAAATAACTCATAATAAAATAAAATAAAAATTTAATGACAATAATAATAATACTAGATATTGAAGAACATAGTAAAGTTCTTTAGCAACTCATCATATATAATTACTAGGAGTAATAGATAGGCATGATTTCCTTGTAGAAGTCTAATAAACAATCATGATTCATCATGTGAAAATATAAAGCATGCTTTAGAATACCAAGATAAAGTTGCTTTGGAAATAACATTTCTTTAACATTGAGACAATAAAAAAAAACTTAAGCAGAAGCAAGAGACTTAGTAACAAAATATAATGACATACAAGTAGTCCAGTACATAAAACTACATAAGTTTTAAACCTCTATTCTAAGAATCAAATTACAACAAAAAGAAAAGGTAAACACAACCATCCCATGTTAATCAGTTATACGATTTATGGATTAGTATCACTAAGAGTAACATCATCACGAAAATTTGAATCTGCAAATCAAAATAAAAAATAATAATCAGTCATTTAAAAGTAAAAAAGAAAAAAAAGAAAAAAGAAAATAAAGAATTACCACACTAAATAAATAGTTGATAAAAATAAATTATTCATAAAATTGAAATTCTAACACTTACTACTTTGATGACCATAGTTTAATTTTAAATTTTACTGTCCTGTTGATGAATGACCATCAAGTGTCGAGGATATGGTTTGATTTTCGGTAGTTCTCCTCTGACGATAACAACAACAACGAGTACACCACGGACACCGACACCAAGACCAACATTCAAAACACTTATTCTTTATCCATATATATATATATAACTCCAATGATAGAAATAACTACACATAATATAGGAGATAAATAATATGATAAGAGAAATGATATTGTACCATTCAATACCATTGTAACAGATATTTCCAGCATTACATTCGAGACATGCCTTTTTTTTAACCTCAAAAATAATTGTTGAAACATAGTGTATCTTAAACATCACAAACATAAAACATAATATATTTATATTATCATCAAAAAATTTAGTATGCTGAATTTTCAGGGGCACGAATGAACCCAGAGCTACAGAATTTTGAAAGTATATTAAAATAAGAATTTTAAAAAAAAATTGTTTTCTAACTGAGTGGTGTTCCTGATTCTAAGTTTGTTCATTTGAAAGTGTTACATGTCTTGTATATAGCCTATAGAATAAAAGAAACCTACACCACAAATTATTGCAAGAGTTAGGAACAAATCCTGAGAATGAATAGACATCATATAGAGTTATATCAAAAAAAGGTTCCCATGAAAACTGAAATTTGGGCCGATGTTGCTCGAAGGGTTAAACCTTCTAGTATAGCAACCATCAAGTGAGAAACAAAAAGAAAGTGAAATAAACTCATGAGAATGAGAGTGCAGTGAAAGTAACCTTGAAAAATAGGATTAAAAGTAGAATTAAAAACAAAAGAATCCACCAAAATAAAATGCATATTTGAAATAAGAATTTAATCGAAATACACTGACAATGTAAAAGGATTTTGCACCGATAGTTAATCATAACCGTTGGATATTGAAACAAATTTGACTTTTATTTTAAAAACTTATAAAGTAATGCAAACGGAGTGTAAAAATTTTTACACTGGCAGTGCATAGTAATTAATCTCTTGAAATAAAACTTAAATTTTTGAAGAAATCGTGTGACCTAACTGAGGAGTGCTTTAATATCTGCTCAATGGAATGCATGATGAATTTAGAGTGAAAGAAATTAAAATTTGTTGAGTGTGAAGATGGATATGGAGTATATATAGGGTAATACTTTTGTGTTATGTTTCTATGTTATTTTTCTTGGATTCTTAGTTAGTGTGTAGTTTGAGATAGCTGTAAATTATGCAGAAGGAAAGAAAGCAGGGTCCAAATAAGAGCAAGCTTAAACTGACTTGGAAAAAGAATGCAAAGACTCTTACCATTTTAATAGTGAGGTTGCCTAAGACTAAAAAAAACATAAGCATGTGATTTGGTATTCATGTGCCATTTTCAAAATAGCATTCTCACCACAGAGCTAGTCGTAGGCAACAGAACCTCTTGGTTGGGTTTGAAGCAGCTGCTCCATCACATTTAACTCACTTCTCTTGATTAGTCGAAGTACCTCATCATCATCGTTAGCTTTCAAATTGCTGGATTCACCAGACTTACCCTTTGAAGCACCAACTGGATCTTCAACAGGCACTTCTACCTTTTTACTCCCAACTGATTCTTCCTTATCCTTTGGGAACACCGGCCCAAACACACGACCACTGTGGGTCACCTTGGTAACATCAGCAGTGCTCACCATTGAGCTAGTCGTAGGCAACAGAACCTCTTGACCAGCCTCAATCATTGTAGCATTATACTGATACGGAACAGCTTTATCAGATGAATACGGGACTGGGCCCGCTAACCGTATTACCAATGGCGATACTGATCTATTGTTGACATTGTTACTGATGTTGTTGTCGTACTAGATTACCAATCTCTCTGGCTGCTTGAAAATGGGTACTATGACATTTACATTGTCATATACATGACGGGATTGAACAATTTGAATCATGCCTTCATCCATCAGCCGCTGAATGTCCCTTTTCACAACCTCACAACCCATCGGATTAACACTACAAACAGCACAACCATCATGGTCATTATAGCGGTAAACTCATGATCGTCAAGCTATGGATAAGCTAGAGATCAAATAACAAGAGTCGCCATCGTGCTTTTATTGTTTCCAAGGGAAAAGGGAAAAAGTACAAACAAAACCCAAAAGTAAGAAGTTTTCAAATCAAAACTAATAAAATTTCAGAGATTACAGGTAAGGGGGTTGGTTACACAGAGGGAAAGTGTTAGCACCCAAAGTGTCCTAGGTACTCCTAGGGAGTCCTTTTTGTGTGCATATGTATTTGGTACAAAGTGATGTTTACTAACAAATAGAATGGGGGGATGAGAAAAGAATTCATTAATTATATTTTTGTGTTTGGCAAGACCTTCGGTCTTGTGCCTACGTACCAACATAAAAATGAGGGATCAAAACCTCGAAGTTCGTAATATTCAAATTGATGGCACTTGGTTATACGGAAAATACAAGGGTACTTTGCTTATGGCGGTTGCACAAGAAGGAAACAACAATGTCTTTCCCATTGCCTTTGCTCTGGTTGAAGGTGAAACGACTGGTGAATGGGGTTTCTTTCTTTGACATCTCAGAACGCATGTGGCTCAACAAGCCAATCTCTGTTTGATTTCTGATAGACATGCTGCCATTGAGAGTGCCTACAACAACCATGACAACGGATGGCATGATCCTCCTTCTACCCATGTTTATTGCCTTAGACATATTGCATTAGACATACTGCACAAAACTTCATGCGTGAAATAAAAGATAAGAATCTTCGCAAGAAGGTGGTGAATGTTGGGTATGCTCTAACTCAGCCGTCATTTTAATATTATCGTGATAAAATTAGACTGTCTAATAAAGACGCATGAAGATGGCTGAATAACATACTAGTAGAGCAGTGGACAATGGAATTTGATGGAGGTTGTCGATGGGGCCACATGACAACAAACCTTGTGGAATGGATGAACGTGGTATTCAAAGGAATTAGAAATCTACCAATAACCGCCTTGGTAAAATCGACCTATTATAAGTTGGCTTCTACGTTCGCAACCAGAGGTGAAAGATGGAGTGCGGTGTTTATGTCTGGGCAAGTATTCAGAGAGTGTTACATGAAAGTCATGAAAGATTAGAGCATCAAAGCTAGCACACACGCTGTAATAGTCTTTGACTGTCATAGGAAAAATTTCAGCATCCAGAAAACACTGGACCACAACGAGGGGAGACCAAATTTAGCCTATGCTGTTAGACTAAACAGAAGTTGGTGCGACTATGGAAAATTCCAGGCCTTCCGCATTCCTTGCTCCCATGTCATTGCAGCATGCGCATATACTCGTCAAGACGCTTACAACCATTTATCCAATGTGTACAAGACCGTCACCGTCATGAATGTATATAATAAAAGCTTCTCGGTACTACCAATGGAGGAATACTGACCTCCATACGAAGGTGATATAGTTTGGAACAACGACGGGATGCATAGAAAGAAAAAAGGAAGGCCAAACAACACATGTATCAGGACAAAAATGGATTCGACAGATAAAATGATAAGATTATGTAGTATCTGTCGTTAATCAGGACATAACAAGAACAACTATCCCAATCGAGGAGCATCATCTGGGTCATAAGCTTTTTGTAACATTATATTTCTGTAACCTTCAATCATTATATATCATAAAGTTTTTGTTACAACAAGGTTCACAACAAACATCAATACAAAATAAGCTAACTGAAAATAGAAATATTTCTAACTGATTACAACAATCAAATTGATGTCATCTCGACCGAACATCATTTCCTAGCATCCTTATCAGTTTTCATTCGCACCCAACCAAAGATAATACCGAGTCTCTCAATACTTCTAATTTTTTCCCCTTCTGGTATTTTCCCATCTAACCAACTCCCTCTTCAGTTGATCGAACATAGTGATGTTCCAGAACAACATTAGCATCTGAGGTTTGTCTCTCGCATAAATCACCTTTCTGTATCGGCGACGAACACCAAACATGATTGTCAAATGATAAAATGAGATGTGGAATAATGATTCATATAACACATCTATTTATAACAAAAAAATGCATTTTACACTGAGGTGCCAATCCAATTGGCGCCTCCTTTATAAAAATACACATTGGCGCCAATTGGATTGACTGCACCATGTTCCCTAGCCAATCCAATTGGCGCCTCTGTGATACGGTGAACTGACTTTGTGTTTTTGCTTTGAAAAGAAATGTTGCGGATAACAAGAGTCGCCACCGACTTTTCTTTTATCCAATAAGGAAAGGTGGAAAAGAACAGGAAAGACCTTGATTAGATTTTGAGTTCGGGAGGTACATTATACAAAGGGAAGGTGTTAGCACCCTTTGTATCCATGGTTATCCATGGGCTCTTAATTGCTTAACTCACTTATGTTTTCCTTGTTTGAGAAAGTGTTTGAGAAATGTGGTGTGTTTAAAAAATATTTTGAAAGGAGAGTTTAACTTTGTAATGATTCTTGTACGAATGTATACAAAGTGTTTATCTCGTTTGATTTTGAAAGATGTTTAGAAAAATATAACTCGGCGATGATTCTGGTGTGAATGTATACCAAGTGGTGATTTTCTAAAAGATGTTTTGAAAAGTGTGAGGTGTGAAAAGTATTTTAAGTTGTGAGCAAGCATTTAAGAGTTATACCTAACCAAGGTCTTTATAGGTATTTCCTATCCTTATGAGGGTAAAATTGTCCTTACTATTGAGAAGTAAGTAATCTTATCCTTTGGATGTAAAGGGACATCGTGGGGTCGTCGATTGGTCATTGAAGGCAACATTTGTAAGGATACCTTGGCCTTCGAAGGGACGATCATCATTTAATCGTAGGCTAAAACGAAGGGTCATCGAGGGACAAAGTCATATATTCGAAGGCAACGTTCGAGGGACAAGGTCATATATTCGAAGGCAACGTTCGAGGGACTATGATTTATCTTGTAGGGACATTGACCTTTTGATCGAAGGGACTATGACTTATCTGTTTAGGGATGATGATGATTTAATCGAAAGGGTCTTTGCTAAGGGTATCCCCACATTCGCGGGACATGACCGTAATATCGTAAGGCAACAAAGAGAGGGTTACCCTAGAGGTGCAAGTGTGGAAATGATTGGATTCGGATATATTATCTTGAATTAATTTATCTAAGTTCGATTATTTATCTTTCCATGCAATCCTATTAGCATACATCTAGACAGTTATATTCAGAGTACGGAAAAATTAAAGTGCGAAAAAAATTTAAGAATGAATTAAGAATATTTTTAGTCTATAATAATAGAAACTTTTTTTTTATGAATTTATGGGAAAACTTAGATTAAATTGATAGAAATTTTAAAAGAAAAGAGAAAAAAAATATAATTAGATTTTTATTATTCAAAATAGCCCATTTTAATTAATTAAGTGATATATGAAAATTTAATTAATAAACTAGATTAAATTATATCCTAGTTTAAATAACTAATATAATATATTAATTAGAAAATTAATTAATGGGTTTTATTTTAACAATAGAAAAATAGTGGTGAATTAATAATAGTGGAAAGGGAGTAAACACTGAAAAGCTAAAAAATAGGTCCTGGGGGCTCAAACCCAGGACCTCTACGTTGCAGTGAGGGGGAGCTACCAACGAGCCATGTTGGTCCATTCGTTATTTATTCGCCTTCATTAAAATATATATTAATTCTACATGGATTTTTCCATTTTGTCACAACACCACCATGCATGTTACAGCTTTCTCTCTTACGGCAAGCTACTTTATTTTTTCTCATGCTGTTTCTTTCATGTGAATACTACAAACCTGTAACTTCATCTTATATCAAACCACACAC